>NC_056502.1:8434875-8476926 GCF_014905685.2 Nematolebias whitei | reverse complement strand
AAAAAAAAAAAAAAATGTCTCCCACTGTTTCCATCTATGAAGTTGCAGCAGGATTCGTGCCGGGTGGAAATTAGAAAAAAATAAAAGTCCGCCTTTATTTAAAGTAGAAGAAAAAGAAATAAATGCATCCTGCAAAGCAGAAACCAAAAAAAAAAAAAAAAAACATGGCGGAGTGAAAAATCTCCCACGCCAGACTTATTACGCCTGCAATTAGAAACTCATTTGCATAAATGCTAATGAGTCCGAATTCATCTGCGCTCGAGGGAAACAGCTTCTCCCTCTTTCTTTCTTTCTCTTTTCCTTTAGAGGAGAGAGTCTCCACAAGGATGCTGAGAAGGCCCCAGGATGGATTTATATCCCAAAATGTTATTTTTAAAAAAAAAAGCTTAAAGAGCTTCAACAAGCGCGATGAGTGAAGTGACTCCATGATCCTGAGGCTTCACGTGGAGACAGATGAGCTGAAAATGACTTGTGGAAGCAACAGCTCCGTTTGCCTTGACACTAGAAATTGTTGCTAATTATCAGCTCCACACCTTTAAATTATTCTTTATTCGTTTAAACATATTTTTTTTCTCCTTTAAATAACTCGTGTTTATATAAATGTTTATAGACTGCATGAGCAAAACTCATTTTAATGTATGATTTTGGTGTCGTTCTGCACTGAGTCTTAAACAAATCACTGCATTCTTCTCTAGTTACACACAAATTGTTCAGATTAGGAAAATACAATCATATTTTTAAGATTAGATTTTTTTCTCCACTGATCAAACAGCTCAGTCAGTATTAGTCTTTTTCAGACTTTGACGTCACATCACTGACTCAGAGATTATATTACTATTATTATTACTATTACTATTGTTATTATTATTATTTGCTGATAAGTATAATCAGAATTTGACCCTTGCCTTTTTGAAGAAATCAGTTTCCAGCTACATAGATTTTTAATTTTGCATTTTAAAAATGTCTTCCTCTTTCAGAGGTCCATTAGGAGGTCAAAAAGCTAAACAGGAAAAGGTCCCTGGGGGGGATCATGTTTTAATAATCTGGATTAAAGCTGCTGTCATCAAGAAGCGTGAAGTATTGAACATCCATTTGTTGCAGCAACATATTGATAAATATCGATTATTGTTCGACTCTGGACATTAAATTTGATCTTGTTAAGAAAAAGATGAGCATCACGTCCTCCCTGCACGATGCAGACACGCGCGCGCACGCACACACACACACACACACACACACACACACACACACACACACACACACACACACACAATGAGATGAATCTTGGTGACAAATTAACAGCTCAGTCTTTGAATGGAGCATGCGCAGTGAAGCTGCCCATAAGAACGCGCGAGGAAGAATGGTTTTGGAAAAAAAAAAAACAATGTTTTCTATGTTTCTTATTGAACATAAAATAACATTTTAAGATAAAACCCGCCACTCTTATCTCAGTGTGAATCAGCTGCAGGAGCTCTTGTGTTCAAATTATCTTTAATCCAAACAGCACGTGACAGATTAGATATCATCCAAACATGCAGTTTGTAAAAAAAATAAAATAAAATAAATAAATTAAAAAAACACCTTATGCTTCTTAAATTCGATCGGAAAATGTATAAGTTTCTTTTTCACGAGCAATAATGAAGAATAATCTAACTATTTAGTTTCTGGATTAATTTGAATTTAATCAAAATAAATTCTGCGTTAAACATCCTGCAGTTTGCCTTTACTCCTCGTGCAAAATGTGACGAGACAGATGCATAAAACCCATTATTATTATTATTATTATTATTATTATTATTATTATTGTTATTATTATTGGCATGATGTTGTATTAAAAGGTTTGGACTCTGAAGACTGGAAGGATTAAAGTAAAATTCACAGAATCTACTGAAGTTTCTGAAGAGACAAACAGCAGATTTTCTGCAGATTAGAATGAGCAGATGAGAGGATGAAGCAGTGAAGAGCAGATGAGAGGATGAAGCAGTGAAGAGCAGATGAGAGGATGAAGCCGTGAAGAGCAGATGAGAGGATGAAGCAGTGAAGAGCAGATGAGAGGATGAAGCCGTGAAGAGCAGATGAGAGGATGAAGCAGTAAAGAGCAGATGAGAGGATGAAGCAGTGATGAACAGATGAGAGGATGAAGCCGTGAAGAGCAGATGAGAGGATGAAGCAGTGAAGAGCAGATGAGAGGATGAAGCCGTGAAGAGCAGATGAGAGGATGAAGCAGTGAAGAGCAGATGAGAGGATGAAAATTAGAAAATTTTGAAAGAAAAAACTAATAAAACAAAAATGTGACGTCATAAATAAATAAATAAATATTTTGAGAGAGATACGCTTTGGAAAAAAAAGTAGAATTTTTATTTTTAAACAACAAAAAAAATGTGTTTTTTAAATAATTCCTAAAGGAGAAAGTTTTTTTTTTTTTTTTAATGTTGTATTTAAATTTTGAAACTAAATCAATCAAAGCTATCGATCTCTTTCTTTAAACTTTTAAATTAAAGCCTTAAAATAAAAACGGCGCCATCTTGGAAAGATATTTAATTTTACAATAATTATAATCTGATGTGTGTGTGGACTATTAGCCGACGAGAGAATCTCTCTCTCACACACACACACATTCACACACAGGCTCGCACGCAATTAGACACGCGCGCACGTCCACACGCACAATGCATGGCGCATTTGCATGTTGTATCCCACGGTGGAAATTACAATGGGGAGCAATTAATATGCGCATAAATTAAAAGTGAGAGGGGTTGGTGGATTCCAGGAACAGGCGGTCATCCAAAGAGGAGGAGAGAGGAGAGAAAGGAGCCTCTGTTCACACGGGACAGGAGCAGCAGGATGGAGGAAGAGGAGGAGGAGGAGGAAAAAAGAGGAGAGGGAAGATGGAGAGGTGGAGGAAGAAAAAAACAAACAAAAACGAAATGAGTTTTGAGAGGAGAGAAATCGTGTGGGGGAGGAGGGAAGCCATGAAGAGGAGGATGAGGAGGAGGCGAACAAAAAGGAGGAAATGATGGAAGAGAGAGGACCTTCTTGTCTAAAAAACACAAAACATGTTCTTCATAACTCGGAGACAAACACTTCCTTCATTTAACGCTTAAAAAAAAGGGAATCTTGAGGGAGGGATCATTAAAACAAATGATTTGGATTCTGTTCATTTCCTGTTTGGGAGAAAAGTTCAACTCCTGCATGAAGCTGTCGCTGTGATTTCACATCCTTCACCTGGAGGAGCAGAGATTCTGCACCACCCGGGTCACGCTCCCAGCACAAGGAGTGACGGTGTGCATGAGCAGAGCATGCACCCTTCATTTATTCAGAGCACACGTTACATGAATGTTCTTCTATACAAGTGCAGCCTTTTCTGATAGTTTCTTATAAATCATCTAAAATGCTGAAGTTGGATTGGAACAAAGGGCACATTGAAGCAGTTCATGCACGATTATTGATTCATCAATGGAATAAAAACGACTCCACACGATTTAATGTTTGCACATCTCAAAGTGCACTCTTTGGTCTCTTTAAGGGCCATGTTTATGCAAAATGTGACTGTGCTTCAAATAGTTCAGGCCTGAAGTGAAAGCTTTCAAATGTGAGCTAATCGTGAGGCTGTGGTGCTTTGCAAATGTTTTCAAATTATTTGATCAAAAGCAAAGTTTGCTTTTATTTGTGTTTTCGATATTGAAGGCAAACGAAAGATTATCAACCAATAAAAAAACATTTGATTTAAATGGTGGATTGAGGTCAGTGTGAAACTGCTGCTTGTTCTGTTCTTGAATTATTCTCTCAGAAAATACTCTTTCATGTAGTCTTCAAGCAAAATGTTATTACTAAAGTGTGTGTTATTTTTTTGGGGGAAAGCGTTCTTTAAAATTAAAAACATTTCAGTTTATAACAGGATCTATCTGAGTAAATACCTTAGTTTAGTTATTATTTAAAAAAAAAAAAAACATGAAAAAGCTCCAATCTATTGATCAAAAATGCATGTGCTTATTAATTATTTCTTGATTGGTTTTGCTGAGAAGCCTGCAGACAAAATCAGCATTTTTGTGACCATCAATCAAAAAAAAAAAAAAACCACAGAAAAATTAATCAATATTTGTGTCACTTTCTAAAACTGCAGTGCTGAAATTCAACAAAGAATAATTATCATCATTTTGTAGTATGAGAAGATTCTGTGGGAAAACGGTGGCTCTCTACTGCCCCCTACAGGAGAGCCCGCTCCTCTTACTGTTTAACCCATTTTTAGATTCGTGTGTCCCTCTAGTGGTTATTTGTTGTTACTACATCACATTTCAGCTCTGAGCAGTGGTTTTCTAACTTTTTAACTTATGGCCCCAAATTACAAAGGGAAAAATTTGCAACCACAAATATTCTTCGTTGAACTACATAAACATATCTAAAAATATAAATAAATAAGGGATAATGACAACCTAATTAGCTCAAAATAAAATAAACTACATTTATTTTGATATTTTGTGACCTAAATCGTGTCCTGAAAAACATTATGTGCTACTACTAGCATCAGGACTCCAGCAGTTCTACTAATGTACACACTTATTACTGCATTCGTATTAAATTTTCCATCACTGGTGCAGACATTCCATCCATCCATCCATTTTCTTTACCCGTTTATTCCATTTTGGGTCACGGGGGTCGCTGGTGCCCATGTCCAGCAATCACTGCGAGGGGCGGGGTACACCCTGGACGGGTCGCAAGTCCATCACAGGGCCACATAGAGACAAACAACCATTCACTCTCTCACTCACACCTAGGGACAATTTAGAATTACCAATCAGCCTAACATGCATGTTTTTGGTCTGTGGGAGGAAACCGGAGCACCCGGAGAAAACCCACGCATGCACGGAGAGAACATGCAAACTCCACCCAGAAAGGCCCCTGGACTGGGGTTTGAACCAGGGACCTGCTTTCTGAGAGGCAGCAGCTCTACCAGTTGCGCCACTGTGCTGCCCTGGTGCAGACATTATTTTATCAAATTCATAAGATAATTTTCTTATCAGCTTGATTAAGAAATAAACCCACTGAAACAACAGTCCTCCCCATTGATGGAATCAGACAAAATCACATTGTTGTTTTAATTTATTTACTTTTTAGGCATCTAAGTTATTTTATCCTTTTATTTTTGATCTTGTAAATTATTTTGAACATTACTGTCACAGTTATTTTAAATCAAAGATATTAAACCAAGTGACACGTTTGCTATAAAGTGCATTGCATACTGGTGTTGTTTTTCTTTTGTTACTTTTAGTACCACTGAAATATACATATAGGATCATGTAAACAGGGCTGTCAAAGTTGCAATGAGTTTATGTTAGGTGGGTGAATGATCGGATCATCTGACTGTTGATTATTGCAGTAATCCACATTATTAGCAGAAATAGAGGGCCACAAACCAAATGTCGCCAAGGGCCCCATGGAGGCTTGGGCCGGCACTGAAAATCTGGCGTTAAAACAATTGCCAAGTCTTCGTGTGAGTTAGTTCTCTGCAGAAGAAGGGAGCAGCCCAAAGAAGAAGAACTATAGCTCATTTTGTGATAAAAAAAAACGTATCAATGTTTTCATTTGTTTTCTTTGTGACTTCTCGTTCTGTTCATTTCCTCTGTTTCCCTGTGTCACCAGTTCATTTCTCCTCAGTCTCCACAGTCCCGCCCCTCCGGCTCACACCTGCTCCCTGTGCTCATTAGCCTCACCTGTCTCCACTTGCCTCTTCAACCACTGCCTTCTTCAGCTCCTTCTCTCAGTTCCTCTGCAGTCGTGTGCTTCACGCCCTGTCCCGTTCTCCTCCTTGTTATTTAGCATCTTTTTGCTGCTCCAGACGTCTGTTTCTTATTATTTACTGATGGTTAAATATTTTCCTTTTCAAGGTTCGTGTTTTAGTTTTCATACTGGGTACGACATCACTACAAACTGTGGAAAAAAAAAAAAAATCACAGACTCGTGCAAAAACATCCTCCTTTGGCCTCTCAGTGGTTTGAATCGAGCAGCGTTTCTCTTGGAACACTAAAAGTTTGACTACATTTCAACAAATAAAGCTTCTTTACTCTGATTTTTTTTATTTAAATCTCTTTGATTTAAAGCAGCAGCCCTGAAGGGATTCCCACGCAGCAGCTGAACATCAAACATGACCACATGAACACTCCGAACAGATGAGTCTGCTCACACAGATCAAATGGTCCACAGTGCGGCTGAAAGGCCAAACAAACAACATATTTGCCTCAGAGGACTTTACAGTCTGTACAGTTTCCTTTACAACTATCTCTCTTCTTAAAGGCTTGATTCAGACAAACAACAATTCCCTGGAGAGCAGGGAGAAAAATGAGATGATCCTCAGGCAGTGTTACAGAAAACAGCACTTTCTAGGCACACATTTTATGTCCGCTGCTACACCTTCAAATTATACACTACAGGAAATTAAAGGTCTAACATTTATATGAGGAAAAGCACGACTCCTGCTGCCTTTCATGCCAGCATTTAATACCATCTTAGTATGAAATGATACAGTTGAACCAGTTTTGACCAAACCTCAAAAATAACATTAAGTGTAACCTCATGGACGTGTTCTATGTTTGAAATGACTCTCAGCTACCACCACGTCCAGCTTTAGCTCAATATCTGTGAAATTCACTGAAGTTTAGCCATTTATATTATGATTAATGGGTATTTATTGTGACAGCCAACTTGAATAGAATAGAATAGAATAGAATAGAATAGAATAGAATAGAATAGAATAGAATAGAATAGAAACAGCCTTTATTGTCCCACGGATGGGAAATTCAAGTGTAACAGCAGCAACAGATAAAAAGATTTCACACAAAAGTTCCTAAATGTTAATAAACAATACAATATATAAAGAAATACAATAAACAATATCAATAATAATGTTCAATATGTTTTTGAGCATTGATAAGGATATAATATTTACAATCCAGTATTACAGTTGATTGATGAGTTGATTTCAAAAGTTAATCAGTTGTCGACATCTAAACTATGAGTTTAATTAAAATCTAACAGGTTTGCATGATGTTTTGCTAACAGATCAACAGAGTTGACTGCAACGTTAATGGCAGGGTCTAAAGCCACACAAAGGACACAGGGCCTATAACAAGTGTTAACCACCCTTTAAGTCATGATCAACATAAATTGACCTTTTCGAAAAAAAACAAAATGTTTTCTAGAAAACCCTTTTCAATGACAAAGTCAACTCAAACGTGAAAGTTATACTAATGAAATAAAATGTATAATGTAAAAGATCAAATTAACCTGCTGTTGCTGCTGTTACACTTGAATTTCCCATCCGTGGGACAATAAAGGCTGTTTCTATTCTATTCTATTCTAACCTGTCAGCTGTGCATGCCACAGGTATTTTGTAGAGAGCACCTGATAGTCCTCCAGGAGTTCTCTTTATTTTGTGGCATTCATTGTCCCCTCCATCTTTACAAGCCTTCCAGGGCTGGCGGCCGAGAAGCATTTGACCACGGAGCTGTTCACATACCGTTTGACAAACTCTTGTTGTGATTTAATCTGCGTTTTCTTCAACAGCTGACTGGTGAAGACCATGGGCAACAGTTGCAAGCTCAGTCTCTCCCATGTCAGCTGCTGAAGCTCATAAGTCCTTCAGTGCCTGCAGGTCACTCAGTTTGTGAGGAGGGCCTCCTGGTAGATTTACACATGTTCCACATCCCTTCCATTTATTGATCATGGCTTCGTCTGAACTCCTGGGGATGTTTAGAGACTTAGGAATTATTTTAGATCCATCCCCTGACTAGTAGTTTTTAATCATCTTTTTCACTGAGTTGATTTAGAACAGTCATTTTAAAGGGGGTGAGTATTTACGCTGTCACTTATTTTGCATGATACTGTATATCTTTTGTTTCAGTGGCACCACATCGTACACGTTTGATTTCAAATTAGTCTATTTTTATATTTATATTGACCATGACTGATTGATGACAGCACGGTGGTGCAGTGGATGAAGCTGTCGCCACTCGGTGAGAAGGTTGCCAGATTGAATCCTGGCCCGTGACCTTTCTGGGTGGAGTTTGCATGTTCTCTCCGTGCATGAGTGTGTTTTATCTGGGTACTCTGGTTTCTTCCCACAGATCAAAAACATGCAGGTTAGACTGATGGGTAATTCTAAATTGTCCCTAGGTGTGAGTGAGTGAATGGTTGTTTGTCTCTATGTGTCCCTGTGATGGACTGGAGACCTGTCCAGGGTGTCTCCTGCTTCCCGCACAGTGATGGCTGGATATGGGCACCAGTGACCCCTGCAAAAAGGATGACGCAGGTAAAGATAATGGATGGATGGATGATTGATGGCAGTAAGAACAGAGTGAAAATCCAATGGGATTAATATTTTATAGGCATTGTTACGCATGTCACTATTATGCTTTACGCCTTCAAACATCTGCTGCACATCTGTCTGTTCTTGCAGAATAAAAATGCACATTTAAAAGTTCCAGCAAGCTGACATAAATTTTCTAAAAGGCGTTCAGTTAAACTAACAAGCAGTTTGACATGATCAGACTTAAAATACATTAAAAAAAAACCTCATTAAAGTACAAGTTAATTAGGAATTACAATTGTGTTTTTTCATGAGCTTAAACTTAAACAGTTGGAGCACACCTGCAGCCTGTCTTCACTTAAACGTGACTTTAAACTCCACATGCACTTTCTTTCCTCTTTCCCATCATGTCCAAATGTGATCCCGTTTATTTCCTGCGACACCGAAGCTCTGTGTGCCAGAAACAAAACCGAAAACCACGACCAGCAGCTCTGCAGCTGTTCCTGTCTCCCCACAGGTGTTTTCTGTTTGACCCCTCTCTTCAGAACTGAACTGCTTCACATCTAAATTGGCACATCTTGGATGAGAGCACTGCTATTAAATGAGGCTCGCAGCAAAAAAAAATAAAAAAAATATACTTTTTTTTTTTAAATGAGCGTTTGGCTCAAACCTGCTCAGCCAAGCCCCCCCTCCCACCCACCCCCCATGTTAATCTGATATGTGACTCTTCCCTCCTGATTTGCACACTTTAGCCCTAATTGAGGGTCGCAGGCAGAAGAGGTGCGGGGGCGTTTGTTGCCTCTGTTGCCATGGACACAGAGCGTTGCTAGGCAGCTGGTGGGATGCTGAGGAAGTGGAGCAACGGGTCACAGTGAAGAGAGGGATGTGCACCCACACACACACACACACACACACACACACACACAAAGGAGGGAGACAAAGTATGAGAAAGGACAAACCATCAAATGAGACTGACTGAATGAACACATTCTTAAAACTAATTACTTGTCTGCTGAAAGTTGAAGTTGTCATGTGATGCCCTAAATCAAAACTGCATCACAAACATTTTCATTTAAAAGTTCCCACTTTAAAATATTAGTCTCGTGTACAAAATGACTGTATATATGATCAAACTTCTCTTTCACGCAGTCAGTTTGTTAGCAAAAAAACAGCTCGGTGAACTAGAGTTGTTTTTCCATTCAGGAAAAGTTCTGTTGGCCAGTCTGTGATTTCTGTAAAGGCTGCACAAAACATGGACCTCTGCCCCATGTGACCACAAAACAAATGGACCTTACAGTTTATTAAAAGTTCAGTTTAAAAAATGGTTTGACAATAATCATATCTGATGTGACATCGGCATCTGTAACCATCTGTCTGGGTTTTATTAGTATTTGTGAATCACTCTGGTTCTTATAAATGCTCTTCTTTCAGTGGAAGTATTTCTGCACATCAGGCATTTTACATATAAACTGAACTACCGTATTTTTCGGACTATAAGGCGCACTTAACATCCTTTAATTTTATTTAAAATCGGCAGTGAGCCTTATGTGTTAATTCTGGTTGTAATAACTGACCTCAAACCGATTTTATGTGTTACAACTGAACAATGTTGAGAGTTATTGTGAATGAGCTTATCTGGCTGTTTTGTTTTGCTTAATGCACCATATAGTCCGAAAAATACGGTAAAATATAAACACTTTTGTTTTCGCTCCCATTTTTTTCACGAGCTGAACGCAAAGATCTAAAACTTGTCCATTTTTCCCATAAAGCTCCTTTCTCTCAAATATTGTTCACAAATGTGTGTAAATCTGTGTTAGTGAGCACTTCTCTTTTACGGTGATAATCCCTCCGCCAGACAGGTGCGGCACATCAAGATGCTGATTAAACTTCATTATCGCACACGTGTGCCTTGTAGGCTGACCACAATAAAAGGTCGCTCCATAATGTGCAGTTTGATCACACAACACAACGCCACAGATGTTGCAAATTTCCAGGGAGTGTGCAAATGAATATTCAATTCACGAGCAACAGCTCTGGTGGACATTCCTGCAGTCAGCATGCCAACTGCACGCCCCCACAAAACCTGCAACATCTGTGGCATTGTGCTGTGCGATAAAACTGCACATTATAGAGTGGCCTTTTATTGTGGTCAGCCTGAGGCTCACCTATGCAACAATCATGCTGTCTAGTCAGCATCTTGATATGCTACACCTGTGAGTTCATTTATTATTCATTCACTTCTGTAATATGACCTGATCAGGGTGTGAGGACATAAAGGCCCATAAAACAAGAACAACTTTACAAGATGTAATTTAGGCTCTGGTTGAAAATGTAAAGCCACAGTGTGAAAAGTGTTCTTATTAGACAAAAACTGCAGCAAAGAAGCATCAGCTGGTAAACCTGGACTTCGGTCTTTGCTTTGCTTGCAGCATCTGCAGCGTTGAATCATCAGCTTACAGCTTCTAGTCTTTTTTCTGAGTGGATGTTCTTGAGCATCATTAAGCATAATTAAGTAGTGCCTTCTTAATCTTGTTAGTTCTGGTTTCAAAAACTTTTTTTAATTTAAGTAATGTGTTTTAAATGACTAACGAACAAAAAAAGCAAGCAAAAATATTGAGAGAAAAAGCAAAGCTTAATGTTTAAAGATTATTGTTTAAAAATTCAGCATAAATGTAAAGTGTGTGGGCAGCACGGTGGCGCAACTGGTAGAGCTGCTGCCTCTCAGTGAGCAGGTCCTTGGTTCAAACCCCGGTCCAGGGGCCTTTCTGGGTGGAGTTTGCATGTTCTCTCTGTGCATGCGTGGGTTTTCTCCAGGTGCTCCAGTTTCCTCCCACAGTCCAAAAACATGCATGTTAGGCTGATTGGTAACTCTAAATTGTCCCTAGGTGTGAATGAGAGAGTGAATGGTTGTTTGTCTCATTTGTCTCTATGTGTCCCTGTGATGGACTTGCGACTCGTCCAGGGTGTACCCCGCCCCTCGCACAGTGATTGCTGGACATGGGCACCAGCGACCCCCGTGACCCAAAATGGAATAAGCGGGTAAAGATAATGGATGGATGGATGTAAAGTGTGTAAACATGAAAGGTTATCAAAATACTGTAAAGACTCACTTTTTTTTTATTGAAAAAGCTTTTAAATTAGTTTTTTTTTTTTTGCCTGTTATCTGAAGATTTATGTGAACCCATCAATATCCTCTTTTATGAAAGTTTATGACATCAGGACACACGAGCAGATCTGCACAGACCAGTTCCAGCTGTTCCACTTGCTACCTGCTGGAGCTTCATGCCAACAACTCAATTTACCCAATGTTAGGACATGATTATTGTCTCCAAAAACATTATATGATGTAAGATTAACAAACACTTCTAATACACAAAACCATGTGGACAGCTATAAATAAACAAACTAAAAGTCAGGTGATGCTGAGCCAGCACTTTGTAAGAATGCTCTAGATGTCCCATCTGAACGGCCAAACCCTCTGGGTCTCAGTTTGAGTTGATATTTCAGCATATTAAAGTTACAATATCATTAAAATATTTTCTCTATTATGCAATTTAGTGGGCCTCTTTCTGTTCAATCAGCTTTTAGATTTAATTAAAGCCTGAAGTAATATTTTATAACAATAATTTCTGTTCACCAAACCATACAAGGCACCTTTGTTTCAATAGGGGGCAGCAGACTGTAGATATTGATTATCCTGAAAGAAACTTGCAGTTAACATAAATTCAGGAAAATAAACAGTGCCTCTATTTTGCTACATAAATCAAATAAAAGTGCCATATAAGTTTAAGTGGCCACTGGGTTTTCATATAAACCTGTTATTAAGAGCCGATTCTTGATCTTTACTTCAAAATCACAAGACATAGATTGTTCGCTGTCGTTTTTCCCGTGGCATTTCTCTGACCTCGGGTTGAGCGGGTGACCCTGCGACAACCCAGCTGTATGAGAGAACAGCAGGACGCCCATCTGACTGCTGCAATTCTCCTCTGAAAAACCCTGTCGTATAAGCTTCTTATGTAAAGCAGAAAACACCGTGTAATCTCTCTCTGTCGCCCCTTCTCGCAGTCTGTGTGTGAGATTTTGTCACCATTATTACTACTAGTAGTAAACACTACACTGGTTTGGCTTTGACTCCTGCTGGGTCAGCAGATCAGCTAAGACTGGCTCTGTTTGTGTTCACGATAATCAGATTTAGAGTAGACTTAACACCTAAAAGCAAAAATAAAATGCAGTAACTGCCCTGTCTTTCTTCCACTGCCACTCAGCTTGCCTGCATCCCAACTCCAGATAACACACCAACAAACAAGACCTTTCATTACCACAGAACCACTCATGGAAATGTTTCAAGCGAACAGAGCGAGCTGTTTACTCCCTGCTGTTTTCATATGTTATATTACAGCGGCAGGACGTAACAGTAGAATCATGCTTTGTGGGCACGCTGTTTCAGACCAGACTGCCTTACTCAAACTTAATGTTTGCTATCAAGCAAGCAGATGGTGTAACGTTATGTAATTTGTTTTGTTTCATTATTACTTTGCATGCTCCCCTCTGTTACACTTTATGGAGATTCATGAATTGAACGTCCATGTCTTCATTAGAACTAATAAAGAGGTGGACACAGATACACCACATCCCCGATGCTACTTGTGTTGTCTCTCAGGCCCCTCTTAGGTTTAGCCTCAGGTCAGATCGGGCCTCAAAACAGCAATAATAATCTAAACTTTAAGCTCACCTCGTCTTCCACCTGGATGCACTTTTCACGTCAAGCTCAGGCCCTCCACCTGAGGCCTGGGACTTTGAAGGTTCTGGACAGAGATCTCTGATGTCCTTCCTGGGATCTGTTGCAGCCACTCGTTCGTTTTGGGGGGTCTTCAATGACCACTGGCACCACAGCGGTCTTGACTTTTCACACCTTCTCTATTTCCTCTTTCAGCCCTTGGTATTTCTTAAGCTTCTCATGTTTCTCCTTCTTGATGTCATGGTTGTTCAACATTGCACTGTCGTCTTCTGAATTGTTTACATCACCACAATGTCTGGTTGGTTAGCCATCCTATTTGTCAGTCTGCAAATCCCACAGTAACTTACCCTGGTAATTCTCCAAAACCCTTGCTGAAGTCTCGCTCTTTTGACTGTGGGACGTCCAGTCCATACTCAGCAAAGATGCTCCTCATCGTTTCCACCAGGTTATGGTGCTCCATGTACACTCTTACATCTTGGATCGTCTCAGGGGCATCTGTGCAGAGCTTGCATCTTGGGTCTTGTCTAGCATGATAGACCTTACCTTCTCTTGTGCTGCCATGATTAATGCCTCTGTGCTGTCTTTCAGTTCATCCCTCCCTAGGCACTGGTAGGATTTGTTATCATCCACTTCCTCAATCTGACGGTGGTGCATGCTGTGCAGGGGTTTATCTTTCCACTATGGCTCTTCTTGTGCCTTCTTTTTCACATTAGGTAGGAAGAAACTATAAGCAGGAAAATGACAGTGTGAATGTTGTGTCAAAAAACTCTTTAAGGTCTATAAGGGGACTGCACTTACATAGCTTTCTATCTTATCAAGACACTCAAAGTGCTTTACACTACAATCTGTATCGTCATTTACCCATTCATACAGCACTCTACTACATCTCAACAAAGCTAAATGAACAAATCATTCTAAAGAGACTAATCAGAGCTTTATCACATTCATACACCGATGGGACACACATCGGAGGCAATGAGGGGTTCAGTGTCTTGCCCAGGGACACTTTGGCATGTGATGGTGGATTTGAGCCCCCATTTCTTGCATTGGAGGACGACTGCTCTAACCACTCAGCCACAGCCGCCTTATATATAAATACTTATATTATAAATATAATTAATGTGTATATATATATTATATATATATATATATATATAAAAAATATACATATATACACATTAATTCATATATATGTTCACTTTTGAGATTGCACTTTGTTAGCAATTTCAGAAAGGTATGTTTTGATTCAGCATTCACACGTTGTGTTCCTGTTTAGTGCTTCTTCAGCCCTTCTCCTACTCAACTCCTGCAACCTGGAACACCTTGCAACAGGAACTGAAGTTGTCCTCCTTGATTTCTTTAAGGGGTTTCAAACATTTGATAATGTCAATTGAAAAATCAAAGCAAATATGTTCTTGTTTTTAGTATTTCACCCTGTTTTAAAGCACCCTGGTTCATTGTTTTATACACTACACTTATTTTAAGTGCATTTTACTGTAGTTTATTGTTGTCATTGTTTACTGTTTTGTTGTCTCTACTTTATATGTTCTGTCTGGAGCAGGTCCCTCTTGTAAATGAGTCTCCATGACTCAGTGAGGCTAGCCTGTATAAATAAAGGTTGAATGAAAAAAACAGATTTGTACAAATTACTTCTGCATATACTTTGTGCTATATTTACCAGTCATTTAATACATTGTTCAACTCCATCAGGAATATTGCACTACGACTTTTACTATGTGCAACTTTTAGACATATTGAATTTGATTTAAAATAAGTTTATGATATGCATCTTTTCAATTCCCTCAAAACATAATTCTCTTTGAAATATATATATGCTAGTTTTAGCTTTTAGCTTCTATTATGTTGCTTTTAGCTGTTAGCTACAGTTTGCTAATTTTAAGTACTGATTTCAGCTTTAGTATCTTTTTTTTTTTAAACTTTCAGCTACAGTTTGTTTTTATATGCATGTTTGGTATTGTTAGCTGCCATTTTAACCAATTTTAGCTACCGTTTTGATAATTTCAGCTCTGTCAACTGCAATGATATATTTAGTTTGGCTGATTTTAACTTTCAACAAATGCGTTTCTAATTTTAGTTTTTAACTACCGTTGTGGTTGTTTTAACTTTTAACAATTAAATTAACCATGCATCACCAAATTTCAGCATCTAATTTTTACAGAAAATGACATTTCTCTAGTATTTTGTTTCAAGTGGTATTACTCAGTTCAAAGTACTAAAACTGACATAAATCAACAAAGTTTTTTTCATTGTTTTCTTCTATATTATGCATGTGCGTTCACATTTGCTATAAATTTTATCCAACACAAAGTTGTTCTGTATGGGAAATGTACAGTAAAAGAACATTTTTTAACCTACAAATAATGACTTTAGGAAAATTCTTGCCTTATCTGAAATCACGCACGAGCTTTTTTAACTAAATCACAGCAAAAACGTTTTTTTTTAAACAATGACGCAAAGTGACGCAAAATGTAAAACTATTTCACAATTGTGTCAGAAAAACTCGAGCTCGCGCCCGTTATTTTTGCACAGGTGTTGCAGCCCAGTGCACGTCGCACGCGCCTATCTGTCACCATGACGTCCTTATGACCCTCCACTGTAAACATGGTGTTCCTCCGCCAATTACTGACGAAATAGGGCAGCGGTGACTCGCACGTTCCCACTTCCGCAACACCCTGTTAAGCACAGACGTGGTCTTATATTACTTTTTTATCACATCTGAATCCTAAAATAAATTGTAATGAAGCCGGATGTCGAGGTGAAAACCGGAATTAAATCGAAGCAAGGCACTTTTCGGTGAGAAAACTTAAAGCACCTCACAGTCAGACTCCACCGACATATTCGATACGCAAACAAAATGCTGCCAGCATTGTTTATGTTGTGTGTAGTAGAATACAGAGATAATCTAGTTCTTAAAGCGGAGTCGTAACTATAATCCACTGTAAGAGAATAAAATAGGCGGTGAAAGTGAAGTCGTCGCACTCAAAACACGACCAGCGGAGGGATATAAACTCTTAACACATGATGTCGCCAGCGGACCTTCCTACTTCTCCGTTCACCTTCCTTCAACTCCACGCGGACGATTTGATTGGTCGAGGCGGCACGGAGGGCTCACGCTCATTGGCTGGCGGCACCATCAGTCAAAACGCTGCGCTCAGGACAGATTAGGCTCCATTTGCCACAACTAAATAGTTACATTGTACACCAAGTAGGAAGAATTATTGTGATTGGTGGCCACCCGCGCTCTGGCTAAGAGTGACAGCCTTTCTTCGCGAAAACGTTTTGAATGCAACTAAAAGTGTGAGCGCTGAACGTCCAGTGTCGTCAAACAGATGTGGATACACCGCTCGGGTAAGTCACTCCTCAGCAGCGTCTGCATGATTTCACATTTTTGCCTCTCTTCCTGTGGCCGGGCAGTCCTGACAACTGCGTGTCCGGGCGCTGTGCTTGTTGTGGCGCTGCCGTGGAGGCATGTGCACGTTGGTGTTCGGGAGTTTTCGTGTGGATACTTTAAGGAGTTGTGCTCGCGCTCCGTCAGTTAAACGGTGTAGTTATCATGCGGGTCCCTGAAGCTCTCACAGCTCTGACCCTTTCTTAAAGACCATCTCGTGTAGCCGGTGGGGTTGAGCGTGACAGCAGTAACACGCCATTAGGAGCTGTCAGAAACGATTTACTACACGTGTCAGCCAGCTTTTGATGTCCTCCTCATTTCTGCAAACGTTTTTTTTTTTTTTTAATCCCAGAGAAAAGCACGTTGACTTTATTATTGGCAACTTTTATTGCGCCATGACGCGTTCAGTGTCATCTCTGTGTGTTGGTGAGCATACTGGAGGAAAACACCATTTGAAATACTTTTTAAAAATCAGAATCGTACCCATTGCTTTATTTCCCTCACAAAGCTGGTTATTGGGTTATTGGAAAAACTTTGTGCCTCCTTCATGAGCCCATTTCTGACAATTGTGCTCTCAATTATTGCGCGTAATTGCTTCTCTCCCGGGAGAGACTGACATCAAACTTCCAATTTCCTTTTTAAACCCGGAAACCATTTTGCTGATGGAAGTAGCCTGAATTGATGGCACCAATAAACCCCAAATAAAGCTCTTTTCAAGTCAGCCTAAAGTTTCCTTTGCAGAAAAGGTACTTTTGACTTTCCCCAGCATCTCAGAGAGACAGGTGACTGGGATTAGAGGACAGTGAGACAATGAGAAATATGCCACTAGAGAGAAGTCTGGCATGTCAGCAGGCAGGAGGAACAGTTATCTATTACATCATTATTCAGTGCAGCAGAAGGATGAGCTGCAGCACAGACGAGCGCTTCAGCTACACCTGCAGGTAAAATTTAGGTAGCCTAAAAGGTGTCACGGGATGAATCTCCAAGGATACAGTGGGGAGAAGGGTCCTGGGAAATACTGATGGTTTAAGAAGAGTAAGTTGTTCTCTGTGAGTCTGTTCACTGCATGCTCAGGAGAACCACAGAGGAGTGTTTACCTTTTATAAAACAGGTGATAAGGACACTCAGGGGTGAGGCGACAGATGGTGCAAACATTAAACCGAAAAGTCACGCGTCCCGAAGTGTGTCCTGCATATTTGTACTGGACGTACACAAATTGGGAGTGATAAATAAACCAAGAAGTGGTAATATTTGAAAAAATCAAAAATCAAATTTACCCATTGTAAAGTCTTGAAGATCAAAGTATTCATAAAGCAAGAAACTACACAGTTTTTTTACAATGATAATCAAAGCTTCTTTAATTTGTGACTGGGTGCCAGCTACCACTAGTTCACCCACAGAAACAACCGAAGTGACTGAAAATAGGTTAGCAGTGGCGACATCCATAGAAGAGCCAATTTGGTTGTTTTTATGTACTGGTATACATTTATGCTCCTATTTGTTGAGTTAATTATGCAGAGAAAAAGATAATTTGTGTTGAAACAGTAAATTTACCGCTCTGGAAGAAGTTTCTCAAAAACCAAACGTGCTCCATATTCAAGTGTTTGAATTCTGTTTGTGACATTCAACTGTGTTTGGTTTATGGCGCTCGCCACCCTGTTTGATCCTCAATATTTATTTTCATCTATTTAGCAGCAGATTCACTAATTTCTGTTTGAACGTCTTCCCCTCAGTTCCACGCTTGTCCGATTCCGCCATGTTTGTTTACCCACACAGACTACGGCCAACCTGATGTAGGTCAGTCATGTGACTCAAACCTCCATGTGGTTTTTGTCAGAATCAGCCAATTGCTCCTTTACATTGAGTGTGAACTGACATTTCCGAATTGCACATCACTATATTTGGAAAATTTCTTGAGTAAACCCTTTCAAACAGCATTTGATTTAGTTCAAGATAACCTTTTTAATGTTCAATTTCATATTTTGCATCGAGTACCTTTAAGACTGAAGAGTGTCATAAGAAGATAAAAAATACCCAGTCGGAATCAAACAGCAAGTAACATAGAGCTTTGAGGTAAAACCTTCAAGAGGATGTCAGAACATAATCCAGAAACCTGAACCTGCCAGTGTCAGATCTTCTGTCTTTACTTTGGTCTAAAGTAAAAAAATGTAAAGATGACCTGTCGGGCACTTTGCCTCTGTTTGAGTCTCAGTATTTGAACGCTCCAGCGAGCAGGTCTTCAGTGTAATTCTAGTACTAAACATGCTGAGAAACCTGCTGGTGAACTCGAGTTGCTTGCATACCATTTCTCAGCATCAAATACATGCAAATGAAAATATATTAATAACTAGAAATTAGGTAAATAGAGGTTTATTCCAACCATAGTTGCCCTTTTTTTCTTTGAGGTAGCACAAGCTGAACTTGGGCTGATACAGAAACACTCTGCTGTTTGGGATTGCAGATCCCCTGCTGCTCTTTAAGCTTTGGGTTTTATGTGGAATTGTGGCGGTGGTCGTATTTGGTAAATGAACTGTACTTGTATAGCACCTTTCTATCTTATCAAGATACTCAAAGCACTCTACTAGATCTATACAAGAACTAATCGGTGCTTTAGATCACATTCATACACCGATGGAACACTCATCACATACTCAGGCGTATTGTGTGCACTTTGTGAGCCACGTGGACACTGCGCGCACTCTCCGCAGATGGTTGAGACCTCATACTCGAGCGTACACCCTGATGGGCTGCAGCCCAGCTCCGCAGGCAAGGGGCGTTTACCTTCGGGACAAATTGAGGTCGCCGATTGGTCATTTGCTGACACGCCTACTGGATTGATTGATAGAGCAGCCCAGCGGCGGTGTTTTGTGTATATATGTTGTTAATATAAAGTTCTAAAAAATAAAAAAACAGGGAGCGCTGGCCCTGCAGCCCACACATCAGACCGGCCCACCAGGAAGTCTCCAGATCCTCCTGCAGCCACGCTGGGCCTGATTTTAATTAGCTCGTGACAGATTCTGGAATTTCTCACCCTTTCAGTCATGGCATCAACAGAGGAGGAGGAAGAGATCGCTTGTCTCTTGGCAAAAATCAAAAGAAAAGGCCATTAAACCAGACCAGGGATGAAGAAGGGGGATTTAATACAGTGGTGTCGCATACAAAACAATCTGTTGAGTCTGCCTCGGGTACGCGCGGACCTCTGCAGAATGAAATACATCTGAGTATGTGGCGGCCTTTATTGTTGTTTAGTTTTTAAAATCCCATGTCTGTATGATCACACAGACCATAAATAATTACTACATCATGTCCTCGAGCTTCAAAACCACCTTACCTGTTCTTATGTCTATGTTACGGCTCTATTACTACATTGCTTCAAGGCACAGAGTTGCAACGGTGGTGGGTTGGTTTCAACCCTTGTGCCAACTTGGCCCATTTAGAAATCTCATCAAGATGGCCAGAAGGCGTCTAATTACCGGGTTAAATGTTTTGCGAAAGCATCTTTCGATTCTAACGTTCTACTGTTGTGAACAATAAAAGCAGAGCAGACGAGCTGACCACACATTTTGATTTGCCATCTGATTCCACTCTTTACAATTACAATCTCACAAATCTCTGAAGCACTTTCCCTTTCAAGCATGCACTCACAAGGTATCGCAATTCATATATTGAACAGAATATTGTAGCTGGACTTGTTCAGTGAAAAGGAGGCTTAAGCTCAAGATAACTTATGGGCTCAGCTCAAATAATGTGCTTTTGTGTCCCTGAGAAGTGTGACTGCAGGCAAAGCTGTACTCTGCTTTTATTGATGGAGTAAAGCCTGTGCCAGGATGAGACACGGGGACACTGCTGTCTGCTGAAAAAGAGTCTTCAAATTCAATTTACTGGATGTTCTTCTAGATCCTCAAATTGAAGGCTTTCTGATGAAATGGTACTAGTTGTTCTAGTGTTGCAGTTCAGCCATGTGACTTCAGTTAAACACTCATTTGAAGAAGCACAATCTTTTTCTCCTGGTGCTGTTTCCTGCTGGGTCTCAGAGACAGGCAGTCATTTGTCGCGCTCTTCAGAGATTGTCAGAGTCTGTCAGGGGCCAGATGAAGTGAGTAAGCGAGTCTAAATGCACAGCTGTGTTGGTCTCCCGTATGTATCAGAACATGATAATGAAGTCTTTCTAGCCCAAATCTATCTAGATGCTTTAACACCTGTGGTTGCAACAACCGTCGAGGCTGCAATTGGGAATAAGTTCACCAATGTTTTACTTGTTCATAATTTCTTACTCTTATTTTTTCCAGTTATACTAGTTAGTGCGTACAGTAACATTGTTAAATGGCAGCATTGGAGAACACATTCTATTGATTCAGGTTATTAACTTACTTTTAAATGTGACAGGGAAGTTCCTCATTTATTTTCATTATGTAATGTAATGGATTCAAACGTTCTTGTTATCAGCTTTATTTGGAACATTTATCACCTACCGATATGACATTTTAAAGTATCAATAGTGTGAGGTTCTGTAACTAATGAAAGGAATGATTCACTTTTTATTTTATTTTTTTTTAATCCTAAAATGTATTTTTATTTTTTATATGGTCAAATACATTTTGTTCAATCCTTATTTTGGAAACTGCGCAGGGTAAAATCTAATTTAAGAGTTTATTATTATTATTATTATTATTATTAGGGATTCACAATATTATCGGCATGTATCGGTATCGGCTGATATTAGCGATAAAGTTAAATATCGGACATCGGCCATTCCCATCAAAATAACTCCACGATATAAAAGGCGCCTTTTATTATATTTATTAAAGGCGCTGTTTTTGTTTGACAACCTAGTGACAAGGATGGCTGCAGCACCAGCACATTATGATGTCATGATCTGTTAGAGAGAGTAAATGTCATGAATTTATTTGACATTAAACATAATCCAAGTTGAAGTGTTGCATAATTTTCAGCCCCTTTTTGGCATCTGCATATGGTAGCAGGCCAAACTGACAAAGACTGTGCAGAATAATGTAGTATTTTAATTCCACAGCAGACAAAGCTATGTAGTCTCTGTAAGTGGGTCTAAGGGGAAAATATTGGTATTGGTATCGGTTATCGGCCAAATAAGTTTTAACATATTGGCATATCGGATATCAGCCAAAAATACAATATTGTGCATCCCTAATTATTGTTGTTATTATTATTTATTTTAGCTGTTTTTTATCATAATGCTTTGTCTTTACAATATTTTCCATATCTCAGTATAAAAAAAAAAAAGTCTTGATTTTCTTTTCTTAGATGTTGACATAAACAAGCCGACCACAAGTTTGAACAGGATGTTCGTAAAAATACTCTTAAAATGAGTTGCCAAACTTTTGTTTTAAAGAAAACCATTATAATTTTGATTACCTAGTTCTTCACGTGAAAAACTCCGAAAGCTAAACAGTATTTTTTTAAAATATATAATTGGGTAAACAAAAGAATCATTTTTATTCTCCCAGTGTGCAACACACACTGTTTCTGAAAGTCTAATAATCATTTGAACTCTGGCAAAAATAAAATGTTACATATAAAGTTATTAAATGGAAAATGATCTTCATGACGAGGCTGGTATGTTGAAATTTATTGGCATTTCACCATTCCTGCAGCTTGCCGAGTTGAATATGTCTTAAAAAATGTTGCTGATCCGTCTTTGCTGCTGGATTCATGATTTTCAAACGGTCATGTTTCAATAGTCAACAAACATTTGGCTACACAAATAGCTGAACATTAATTATATTGAATATAAAATGCAAACTTTGCAGTATTTTTATTCGTATGTGTTTTCCCATTTTAAGGAGTACAGCTTAGCCTATTTAAAACCTAAATCACCACATCTGATCCTCATCAGAGACTTGGATGATGTTAGATTTCACAGTAGTCTAAATATTTGTTTTTCTTTTAGGAAGTAAAGTGATACTTAAATAAACGGAGGATGTTTAAACCTAATTAGAAAAAGAAAATACGAGTAGTGTTAGGATGATCTACAGACTGTTGGTAAAAAACAACCAGAAAATTGCCAAAGAATCTTTGAATTGTGTGAATTCAGCTACTGCACAAAACTCCAACATTAGTTTTGTAATATTCTAAGAGCTGTATAAGAAGTGTAAAGACAACCAAGATCAATGGATCTTAATGCTGCTGCAACCATGGTAACCATGTGTCTGTCACTCCCTGACAGAAAATTTAAACAGAAGCAAACGGAAAACTAAGGCTCAAACAGTTGCTGTGCCAAAACTGTAAAGTTTGAACTATTCGTGACACAAGACTTTGATAGTCGTACATACGTGAATTTTTATGTGTCTAGTGTGTTCTGACAAGTGAAAAAGACTCTTCACTTCCTGTTTGGAAAAGAACAGTTTAAGCTAAAATGTAACTGAAATGTGTGGAAGCACGGTTGTGCGTTCTCGAGAGATTTGAGAGAAAACCACAAGTCCTATAGCAGCGAGAGACCCACTGGGCAAACTGACAAAAGTCCCTACATTTTCATGTGTAATTTGTACACGTACAAAAATCTTTGTGGGAGTAAGAAGAATTTGTTTGCAAAAGTTTTAGACAATTTTAGACCGTATGTTTAGTATGGGGCAGCACGGTGGTGCAGTTAGTAGAGCTGCTTCCTCTCAGTGAGCAGGCCGCCTCGGTTCAAATCCCGGCCTAGGGACTTTTCTTGGAGTTTGCATGTTCTCTCTGTGCATGCACGAGATTTCTTCGGGTACTCCGGTTTCCTCCCACAGACCAAAAACATGCATGTTAGGATGATTGGTAACTCTAAATTGTTCCTAGGTGTGAGGGAATGGTTGTTTGTCTCTGTGTCCCTGTGATGGACTGGAGACCTGTCCAGGGTGTACCCCGAGTCTCGCACAGTGATGGCTGGACATGGGCACCAGACCCGAAAAAGGAAGAAGCGGGTAAAAGAGAATGGATGTTTAGTGTGGGACGTTATCAACTGTGTGCTGAACATTTAATAAAAAGTCTCAAACTTATTAAAATCAAACTGTGATTGTGGGAAAACTGTAAAACGACATTAAAATGTTGGTTCAAGCATGTAAAGTCCAGCTTTCTAAACTTTGTATGATGTTGCTCCTGTGCAGTCTGAACTACAGAGCTCCAGAGAGCGCGTTCGCATCAGTGTAGACAAAATGCCATTGACGGCCGTTGTGCTAAATTTAAACTTTTTGCCAATTTTGTCAACATTGTGCGATATAGTTTAACAATCTACTGCTTGTCAGTGTTGATGCTGCTGAGATAGTGCACAGAGAATTAGAAATAACCTATTTACTTTTTTTTTTTTTTGGTGTAATTTCATGTATTTTTCAGAGCTTTCAGGGAGCTGAGACTTTTCCAGTTTATATTGAGGAACACGGGACATTCTTGTGCACTGTCAGTTCATTTGGTGGGCAGACTGAAGGTTTTGATGATTGCATTAAACTAAATGCTAAAAAGGTATATAGCTAAAGAAACAGGATAGAAATTAAAAGAGAAGGCAGAGAATTTCATCAGTAAATACCAGCGAGCTGTTTCACTGCAGCTACCATGGTGGAGGGTGAGTCACCTGCCACCTCATTGATTTACCTGTTTACCGCTTCAACTCAACCTTAGCCATGTCCAAAAACGCAGCATCAACGTCGGCTGTGGGTTTTCCGTGTGTTTTTCTGCAGCTGAACTGTGCTCTCATCCTACAATGGCAGAAAAACCTTTCTTGTGTGCCGGGGTTAGACAAGCATGCCCCCTTCACTGCTGTCAAACTACAAACCTCACACCACAAGCCACGCTTAAACGGACGGAAAGCAAAAGGAGCAGAAAGGAGCAATTACTACCTGCTCTGCTCGTGTTGCTTTCACGGCCTCTTATATGTGCTGATTCCAGGGCAGATTTTGTCCTTGGCTGTTCCCACGCTGAGCGAGGAGAACAGGAAGAACTCGGCTACACAGCAGGCCTCTGCCTTCTGCTATTATGGCTATGATTCAATCATTGCAGGGTAACGCTTTACCCCGGCACATTGAACGAGGGAAGAAATGTCCTCACTCTTTCTCTGTTAATGGAAGTTAAAGCCAAAGGTGTTTCTGTACAAAGAGGAGACCGTCAACCACTTAAAGTGAGAAGTAGCAGCAGCAAACCGCAACTCACAATCCACTCTACCTCTGCTGTGATTTCAAAATGGCTTCCCATCTGTGACTGAAGCCAGAGAAGTTCGATCCATGGAGCAAGGATCAGACTCGGTGGGATTAGTCTCTTCAGGTGCTTCCTGAGTTGGAGCATTTCTTTTATACTCTTGGTTTTGCTTCATTGTCACTTTCATCCGCTCATATTAGAAGTGACTTGTTGACCAAAATCAAGTGACTCACAGTTTATTGTCACTGATGTTCAACACTTCAAGGTGCGGGGACAACATTTTGTTTTTGTTGAATTGGCTTGTAGTAGTGTTAGTAGTAGAGTAGGACGAGTGTTTGCTGAAGCTGCTTTTTAGTGAATAATGAGAATCAGCAACAAACTGTCAAATATGTGATCTTGCTGATTTTGTTTTTTCCAAGAGTACAGAAACATCTACTGTTTTAAAAAAAATGTTCCCATCTCAAAGTTCACACTATTTTGAAGTAGGGCTGGACGATATGGCCAAAACTTTTATCACGATATATTTCTTAATTTCAGTCGATAACGATATTATTCCGATATCGATATAAACAATATAAAAGCCTCAGAAAAACTGTACAAATAAATGAATGTTCACCTTTTCTTTGTAGTTTAGCCTTCAAACAAATTTGAAATAACCGTCGAATAAACATAAAACTCAACTTTGTCAGTATTAATAGTTTTAACTTTTAACAACACGTTTGCTGCTGGGTTTCTCTTTTGATACAGACTTGCGTTACAGTGTAGACTTATTGAAAGAAAACTACAAAAAGGCGGCACTTGTCCCCCCCTACATTAACTTTTTATCCTGTACCGTCCCAATCACGTAAGTAATATTAAAGTTGACAATTGTGCGTCGTGTACAATCTTACATTGAAAAACTGCGAAAGAGCGAGTCCGCGCAAGTCGCCCCGCGAAGTAGCGAGGGACTGCTGTAGTGCATGAGGTCACACATAACGTCTAAAAGGTTTGACCAAAATGGCTACACCTCCATCATTTTTCATTACAAGATGATCTTAGTTTAAAAGTCTTGCATTGAAGACAGCAGGTGATTATGCATTTAGTCAAGGAATGTTTGTCTGTAATTAATCATAGTCTCTTCAGCATAAAAAATCTACAGTTATAAATTGAGTTGTGCCGTATCTTTGTTTGATGCTGTGGAGATTATATTATTCTTAGTCTTTTCCAAACAAGAAGTAAATGCTTTAATTAACTGAAGAACACTGTGTTCAGTCAGACAAGAAACATTCTTAAAGGTCTTCAGCTTGAGCACTCTTCTCAATAAAGCATTATCTCCCAAGTCTAAAACTGATGGCCATTTAAGAAATCACAGTCTTCTTTTATTGGTTTGACTATTTCTGCCCTGAATCTGTGGCTGAGCTCTGCTGTAATTTACCAGCTTTTATTTTCATACCAGCTGGGAACACTTGGAGGGGAAAAAAAAGATGTGAGCATCTATCCAGATTGGCTTTCAGTCCATTTCCTTGTTTTCTCATTCAAAGCATCACAGCCTGCTCTAATAGACGCTTATATCCACCTGTGGGGTGAAAGTCAATGGGCATTTTTTATTATTTGGTGACATTTTGCTGACCTTTTCTTAATGGCTATGAAAACAGTCAATTAATTGATAATGAAAACAATTATGAATCATACCCAGCTGTGATACTCAACTGTAAATGTGATGTTTTTAATTTTATTTTCTTACTCAGACAGCCTGCTTAATGTGGTTGCTCTGTTCTGACCTTCAACGCCTGAGTAAGAGAGTAAATGATTAGGGTCCAGAGGAACTGTGGTTGCAAGACAACAAACCACCTTTCATCCACAGAACTAATCCCGGTCTTCCAACAAGCCTTTAATTGAGCCGTCATCTGCTGCTGATCTACAGATTCAGTATCAATTAGAGCAACAAGCAGATGAAGAAGAAAGAGGAGAAAATTCATTATGTTTGAGGGGAGGTCAGAAATTCAAAGTTCAAGCAAGGGAAGTTCTTGTGATTTGGTAGCCTTATGAACAGCATGGTTATTTTTAATAATTGATTGATTGTGCAGGTTGAAGGCTGTGACAAAAAGCTTGATGTTTGTGTTGTTGTTTTTGTTGTTGTTGTTGGACCGGTTGCAGTCTGGTTGAACTCCTCAGACACTGGTGGACAGTCGGGAAGCTTGTTGCCTAATGAGCTGAAAATCTGTTATACGAATGCACAGAAAGTTAAACCTGCACAATTATCACTTACATTTCTTTCTCCCTTTATTATAAGTGTGCTCTAGAAGTTTTTTTATTTTTTTAAATTTTTTTTAAGGCAAACCTATCTGTATTTTATCAATGGCGTTTTTGTGCAAACAAAAAAAACCTCAAATTATTGCAGGATAGAATTTTTTAAAGCTTTTATCCATCCATCCATTTTCTTCCGCTTATCCGGGGTCGGGTCACAGGGGTAGCAGCCTAAAGTAGGGAGGCCCAGACTCAATGCGTTCCCAGGCCAGCCGAGAAACCTAGTCCCTCCAGCGTGTCCTGGGTCTTCCTCTGGGTCTCCTTCCGGTGGGACCTCGTCAGGGAGGTGTCCAGGAGGCCCGAGCCACCTCAACTGGCTCCTCTCGATGTGGAGAAGCAGCGGCTTTACTCTCGAGTCCTCTCAAATGACCAAGCTTCTCACCCCATCTCTAAAGGAGAGCCCAGACACCCTGCGGAGAAAACTCATTTCGGCCGCCTGTATCCGTGATCTTGTTCTTTCAGTCACAACCCAAAGCTCATGACCATAGATGTACCATAGACCATAGATTGTACAACTCTAACCTGCTGATACCGGTTTTTGTTTAATGGAGATCTCTCTTTTAGGTACTATAATTAACAATACAAAATATACTTTCTGATGGGAGCTCCTCATAAAAAATGTTTACAATGTACACAGTTTTCATTTTACAAAGCTATCTTTGTCAATGAAATCGTATAAATAACACCTTCTAGGTTATTAGGTTACCAGGTTACCCTGGTTGAAATCTCGGTCTGGGGGCCTTTCTGAGTGGAGTTTGCATGTTCTCTCGGTGCATGTGTGGGTTTTCTCCGGGTTCTCCGGTTTCCTCCCACAGACCAAAAACATGCATGTTAGGCTGATTGGTAACTCTAAATTGTCCCTAGGTGTGAGTGAGAGAGTGAATGGTTGTTTGTCTCGTTTGTCTCTATGTGTCCCTGTGATGGACTGGAGACGTGTCCAGGTTGTACCACGCCTCTCGCACAGTGATGGCTGGACATGGGCACCAGTGACGCCGCTACCCAAAAAGGAAGAAGTGGGTAAAGATGATGGATGGCTGGATGAAAGTGTGGAGTGTAGGACAATAAGTTTGTGTTCAGACATGACGTAAGGTGTTCAACGAAACCTAATTTATAGATCTAAATAGCCAAATTTGATTAGAAACCATAGAAAAACATGTTGCCATGGGAATTAACCAAGATGGCTGCTTGAATGAGTGGCATTGGTCTCATCTTACAGTGTGTACATAAAACATACCTCCAGGTTTGAGGAGAAAGTTTTATTCCCAGATTCATGTTAGTCAAAATTCACTCTGTCCGCTGACTGTTACTCCAGCGTCAATTTGAATCTGCCTTCTGTGGCTGACCACAGACTTTCCATTCATGTCCCACATAAACAGACAGCAGCATAAAAATTCCTCCTCCGTGTGCTTAGATGATGGATTCTGGGAAAGTTGGGCTCAGACTGCAGGGTGGCCTGAATTTTGAGGAGACTGTTGAAATCTGAAAGGTCACAGAACTCTGGATTGTCAAAGTGGATGCTCATTCACCCTCACCCGGGCTTAAAAACCCCCTCATATTCAGGCATTATTTAAATCTGGAATAATTTCTGTTATTTGCTGAACAACTAAGCTCATTAAATCTGTTTCACGGTGTCTTCTATGAAAATTTGCTACATAAACTTTAATCAGAAAATTGCAGGATCCAGCCCGTAATATTAAACAATATCTTTCTAGCACCAAGAACAAATTGCTATAAAAATCAGCTTTGGAGCTGTAACAGAAATCCTTGCTGACCCTATTTGACTGTGAAATGAAAACAGATGAGCAAATGAAAATACAGTAACATTCATTTTGACAATGAATCACAAAATCTGCAGAAATGTGTTCCTCTCAATACACTTTACCTCTGGGATTTCACGACTATTTGATTTTTCTCTGCTCCTCTGTGTGGTCAGGGCTTATTGCTGCGGCTCTTTATCCAGATTAAATTGTTTTTTCTTCATAAATAATCTATACAAACCTTAAAAGGTCACCTGATGCAAAGCTAGCCAAATAGACATTGTAGTGGGCGCGTGGTGCCGGGATGAAAAGCCGGTAGTTCTGGACTGAGATGCAACCTCCTGCGTCTGTAGGTTAAATGCAACTTTGACTCAACACAATTTGCAGGATTAACCTTTATTAACAAAAGCTTGAGTGGAGTGTTAAAGCAATCTCAGAGATGCTGTGCTTCACAAAAACCGAGCCTGGCTTGACCTTGACAAGACCCTGGTAACAAAATCCACTTACATTCAATTTGAATCCATTTAGTTGAGCTTCTGAGAGCCTTCAGCAGTATGGTGCTTTGTTTAAAAAATATCTTTGAATGTAAAAAAAGAAAACGACTGAATTGAATGATGTATTTTTTCCTCCGACATGCATTTCATTTGGACATTTTACTACATTATCTATATTCACATTTGATAATATTGCTCAAAATGTCACATTAGCAAGATTGAAACACAAAACCTGCATTTTGTTGGATGGATAATTTGTTAAAGTAAACAGTTACACAATCATTTTGCCATAACCTTTGCGGGATTAACGTCTTGGATTATTGTCTTGCTCGGCAGCAACGAAAAGGAGCACACGCGTGACCGTTTAGCAACCGAACGCAAAATGTAAGGTTAAAGTTTTCGCACGCCACAGTGTCCTCATGAGGAGGTTTGTAGTAATGAACATGTTGTCACTGCCTCACATGTTTGTGAAACATTTCATAACCGCAAACTCAATATTTTGTAACACAGCTGGATTCTAAGGTTACTGATACAGCCGGAAATCCAGTAAGAGCCGCAGATACCAGGAGGATTACCGAGAATCAGAATCGACAGCATTATGTTCAGCTTAGATTAAGGCTCGTCTGCTCAATGACTCAAGCTGCAGTCTTGGTTCTGCACGTCGAAGGTTTCACAGGAGGTCTACGTTGCGTTGTTGCCAGAGAGCTCTGAGAACACTGCCTCGTAACGATTGAAAAAGGAAGGAGTGAGAGGAAAAGAAAAGGAGTTGGGACATGGATCAAGGAAAACTGCACACCTACAAGACTTCAGAAATATCTCATTTTCTTTAAAATGCCATGCATCTTTTTCTAATGTACCACCCCTGGTGCACCTTTGAGTATTCATATAACACTGCCTCCAGATTCAGAAATGTTTTATAATCAGAAGTTCGTATCGACTAAAATGTGAATGTTATCTTGGACCACAAGTTCTTTCTTCTGAGAATTATTTTGTTACCCTTTGCCACACTGAAAAAAAGAAAAGAGCAAAGAAGACAGCATAGTCATTTCTTTGATATTGTTGGCAAAATAACTTGATTGATTATACATTGTAACACCTTATTTATTCTTCCTTGCTAAAAGGCAGCAACAAGAATGTATAAGTAACAAACGTCACTGCTTGAACCTTTTTCCTCGCCCGGCATTCCAACACGTTTTGATGTCAGCGGCACCACATTCCTTCACTTGTTCTTGTCCTTGACGCATTTTTGTAATTACCGACTCTCTTTCTGTCTTCCATTCGTCTCGTTTCCCTCTTCATGCTGGCTCCGCTACATTGCAGCATCGCCAAAGTCTATGACGATCCTAGCAGATAAATGGCGCGAGTTTTAACTCTGTCGCCACAATGCTTTTTTTTTTTGAGCATTCAAACAGAAGTCTCATAAACGGGGGCACGTATCCATCTGGTCAAGATTAGATTTGGACGGAAATTGTGACTTGTGTCAGCATTTTTATGCCAATCACATTTTGTGGGGGGTAGGGGAGTATAAATGTGACCATTTTGAGAAGAAAAAACAAACGGGGAAACTTTCTGTAAATGCAGACCATGTGCCGTGCCACCATACTAACAAGGTTACAATGGCGTGAGAGCAGGGGCTGCCGGCCAGCCCTTCGGCACAGCTGAAATAGCAAGAAGCAGAGCCAGGAGCTGAAATGCTATACCCATGCTTCTCACACTTCCCCTGTCTCTCAATATAACTCTCAAACTTTGGTTTCTCTTGCCTTTTTCAAGCTCCTCTCATTTTCTCTTCTTATATATATATATGCTCTTTGTCATGCGGTCTCTGTTCCTTTTACTTCATTTCCATTCTGGCCCTTCCTATTAAATTCCTCCCACACATTTTTTTTTTCCCACTAGTAGTAAGTGAGAGGTTAGGGCTTCATTTGAATATAATAATCTATACGATCCTCTTTCTTACTGGGGCGTGGCATCATTTCACAGTTGTGCAGCCATGGTGGTAGTATGAGACGATCTGCTCAAGGCTCATTAAGATAGCCACAAGCTAATGTGGAGAAGGAGAGTACTGGAAATGAAGTGCAGGGGCTGCTTATTCATCCTTTCTCCTCTTCTGTTGGACAATTGCAATTACTCAGAGTTGGGAAAGATTCCAGAGAAGAGAAGAAGAGGTGGTAGGAGGACAGTGGAAAAATCTCCATCCTTTTAGCCTCTAAGAAGTTGCAGTTTTTTATGCTTGCATATTTAGATGTTAGATGTTTGTAATGCAATAGAAGGGTATTACATCTGAGAGCATTATACTGGTACAGAATGTGTTTTTTCTTCCTCTGCAACTTCAATTGAGCTTTTCTTTTTATATATAGGAAAATCCAGTTCCTTTGCTTATATCATGTTTAAAAACAACAACAAAAAAAAAGGAAAGGAAAGTAGAAAGCCTGACCTCCTCTGGTTACATTGGTCAGGTTCCAAGTCTGGACCAGTCATCCCTCATTATTAAATGAGTAAAACCAGCCAAAAGACAAAAAAATGTTGGGCACTAAAACAGCTCCGACTAGTACCATGAGTCCTTTTTTCTCTTGTATACGAGTCACATGTTCCTATACGAATGTTACCTTTTCATATACAATTTTTTTTAAACGTCAAATTAAATGTTATGTGAGTTTTAATATTTAATGCAACTGTTTGTTTTTTTTAATAGTGTGTAAAGCAGGTTTTAGTCCTAAATATGATTTGACATGTTTTGAGTTTTACAAAAATATGTTGGCTCTTTGTGTGTTTTCAGGTAAAATCAGTACATTTCTCATTATTGGTGTAGTTGGACGACAAACTTTGAGACTTTTTTGAGATTATAATCTTAGGAAAATGTGTTTGTTTTATGTTATTTCTAAACCATATCAGGGTTTAGGTATATGGTGGTGGAGAAAGTACTCAAACACTACCTTTAAGTAAAAAGTACAAATAAACAGGCAAAAATGTACTCTAGTCAAAGTAGAAGTACCACATTGTTTTTACTTAAGTAAAAGTAAATAAGTACTTGCTTTTAAAAATACTTGAAGTATTAAAAGTAAAAGTACTTGCTGAATGTATTAGCTAATGCAATGGTCTCCATATTAAGTGTACCTACTGTATGTATATTTTCTGTAATACATTAATAGTGTTGAACCATTTTAATGAGCAATGCTTCAGATAATACATGTTTTTATTGTGTTTACTCTGTGACACAGTTCACACTTGGACTTGTGATTCTGTGCGTCAGAATTTCAGGGATGACCTGCAGAGTTAAATGTCATTAAGCAAAATAAGAAACTAAGAGGAATGATTTTACCTTGGAAAGTTTTTAACACAAAACAAAACCATTGTGTCATTTTAACTGCAGTAAAAACATTTAAGTAAAAGTTGTCTTCTTGAAAAAAAGGATCATTAGACCTGACAAAGGAATATCTGATCAGTTCAACTCCAGTTTGTCATCAACTCTAGTTAAAATACTTTCTAGTCAACCTTGTAATGGGTCAATAGTGAACAATATTTTAACTTCCTGACACCATTTTCAAAACTTGGACCTGAGTGTCGAGACATTTGGAGACATCTTTTGTCTCCTAACATCCATGAACTGACAGATTTTAATATTGCAGCAAGAATTTCTTGATCAAGTTCAGAAGAAGTTGTTTTTCAAAGTTTTTTTAGTCCAGTCTGGCTCAGGAGAGAGAATCTGTCCTGCTGTACTGAACATTCTTTCAACAGTCTTTCAATAGTTTTTCAATAATCTTTCAATAAGGCCATGGGTGGTGCGTATCTTCTGGCTGACTCTGCGGTGGAATCCATTTTGGGTGTTAGCGGTGTTGTCCGTGTGCTCAATGGCGTGCATACTACAATATACGTCATTGGCCCAGCTCTTCTTGAAGGCGGGTCTAACGTTACCTGCCCACTTTGCATAATTCAATGGACCAACTCCCCTCCCACCATTAGTTACTTTCAAACTAACAAACAAATAAAAAAAACGCAACGTGAATGTAACTTGTAATTATATAATAATTATATAATTAACACATTATAGAAATATAGTGTAGTAGAAAGTACAGATACTTAATGTAAAATGTAGTGGAGTAAAAGTCGAAAGTACCCACGTTTAACTGAAGTAAAGTACAAATACATGAAAAATGTGCTTAAGTACAGTAGCAAAGTACTTGTACTTCGTTACATCTCCACTGTAGGTATAGCAGCCACCAGTGGCAGATCTAAAGTTGTTGGTGCTCACAAACCGATATATAATAATAATAATAATAATAATAATAATAATGTCATCACAATGTCAGCACTGTATGTTTCCATACAATGGCGAAATTAGTCTCTGCATTTAACCCATCCACCACCAGGTGGTGCAGTGGGCAGCTATTGAAAGCGCCCGGGGGACATTTTGGGGATGAGGTGTGCTGCCCAAAGACACCACGTGATGTGCAGTGACTGGGGATCGAACCTGGGACTTTTGGACACTTCAATTGAAGAATGGTTTCTTAAAATACGTTTTGCTGCAGATCTCTTTACTCTGAGAAATTGTAAAAGCCCGCTTCTTTCTTTCTTTTGGAGTTATTAAAAAGGCTCATAAGTCACTAAACTTGTGCTCAGGGAGCGTTTCGATGCCCTAACGGCTCTTTAAATTGCAGCTGAAACATATTTTTCTGCTCTGATGTCCAAACCTTGCTCACGGCATCAGGAAGAAGTTTTTTTTTTTTCTTTTGCGAGCAACAACACAGCAGCGCTTTCGGTCGATAAAGAGTGTACTTATTTTCTGGCGGGCCGTGTCAGTGCAGGCATTAGATAACGTTTTATTTGATGGTGTTCAATGGCTGACTCGTCCTCACCTCTCGCCCAGGCCTCTCCTGCTCTCCAGCCCACATGCGCCATGTAGAACCAAATGCTACAGACATCCACCCACTGACTCACATAGGCACTCGCAGAAACGCACACTCCCGCACTCCGCATCCTTCCTCTGGAGGATTCTGGCAGTTGTTTATGTTATTGAACTGGTTATCACATTACAGCTGGAACATCACCAGCCTCAGAGAGAGCGAGAGAGAGTCCTGCCGCTTTCTCAAGAAAGAACGGGAAAAAGCGGAAAGATCTTAGAAAGGAAAGGAGAGAAGACTTTATAAAATATGTTTGAAATGTTCGTGCACTACGTTTCTTGGGATCGTATATGATTTTCACTTGTTTTTTTTTACAAACACAAACAGCTTAGACTTGTCTTTACACGTCAGTTTAGATTATTTTAAAAAAGTTTTTAAGATTTACATTTTCACATGCTTTTTTTTATAACTAGAAAGTGGCATTTATTGAAGGAGTGCATATCACCCACCAATTATTGCCTTTCATTGAAGTTTGCTACTTACAAAACAAATAAAATGTTTAGCTGGTAAAATATTAATAAGAAATTTTAGCAGTAAATGGATATTTTTCACAAATCGGTGCTTATTAACCTCTATTCATTTTTAAGAGTTTTTTTTATAATTTTTGTTTAATTAATCAAAGTTTATATAATAAACAGCTTATAACTAAATCTTGTTACTTTGCTGGATTGTTTAAACTTGTCTTCAAAGCTCTAAGTTAGCGGTGAGACTTTAGATTTTGCAAAATCGTTCTTTAATCTTTCAACTTACTGAAAATATGTTTTGTAGACATCTATTTTTGATATTTACGTTATGAGAATTAATTTAATATTTCATGTAGTTACATGGAATATGGGTTGAGAACAAGTTTCAGTTCAGACTTTTACCCGTTGTTACCATAAATACTTCATGTGCGAGTGTTTCAGTTTTAAAATACAGAGAAGTAATTCTGAGCTTAACACTTTAATAATAGAACAACACAATATATCAATTTTATTTATCTGTTTGTTCTAGTTTGACCCAGTTATGGACAAAAATAACTTATACGGTAGTCCCTCGCTAATTCGCGGTTCGTTTTTCGCGGTCTCGCTCTATTGCGGTTTTTCAAAGTAAGATTGTACACGACACACAATTGGCTGATGTATGAGCCACACAGTAGGCATGGAAAATGTATTTAAAATTAAATATTTTAAATTATTTAGCACCTGCTGCACCTGTGTGCAGCCCACACTGCAGAAGAAACTTCCTCCAGCAGCATGTCATATCTCTGCAGTGGAAAAGTGGGTGTGGCATATATATATATATATATATATATACACACACACATACACACACACACACACAACTACTAGTAACTTCTTGCACTACTATTCCTACTTCTCGGTCTTTCACTTTTCACGGGGCTTCAGGGTACAGATCCCCCACGATAAACGAGGGACTACTGTATTATAAAGTAGAAAGAAGTTTAATTTCTTAGCTTCTAAAATGTGACATTTCGTGGAATCACAAGTGTGTTTTCAGCCTCCGCTCCAGTTGGTGTATAATGCTGCGATCCCCGGTGGAATCCACGGATGGATGTTCGTGTGCTTTTTGTAAACCCCTTCCACATCCAACAAAGGCAAAAACAATGGCTTGGTGTTATACTCTCAAATGTAAATTAGTGTTGATAAATTATTCCTGTCACATTAAGAGGATTAGTGCACCTTGTTCTTGAAGCAGAGAAAGAAGATGATAAAAGGGGGGGAATATGGTTAGAAACTCTTCACTAGATGTTAAATAAACTTTTTTCTTTGCTGGGTTTTGCACACCCAGCAAGAATACATAATCCAGAGATGATTTCTTTTCCCCCTCCTTCTCATCTCTTGGTTTTGTCATCCAAGCAAGTGCTGCACTTTCAAATCCCCTCTCTTCTTCCAAGCTTCGCTTCTTTTTACAAACGCATACTTTATCCTAAACATCCTGCATTTCACCACAGTTCATTTTGCTTTTGTCTGACAAAAGTTGTTGGGGAAAAGTTCACGAGGGCTGATGGTGTCTCCAAATTCTTGAACAATACCTTTTCTGTTTCTATCAAAGGGAGGATGTAAAGGCACGGCTTCAGTTTGAATAGAAGAAAAGCTCCAAAGCCATGTGATGATAGAAAAATAGTTCACTCAGATGTTAATTGACCTAATAGTGACCTTTACAATTTGAAGATCCACATCTGGTTAAGCTGTGCTTGTACTTCGTTGTGATTGAATTGAAAACCTGGTTATTGTAGGTTAAATGACTCTGGATTAAAATGACAGCGTGGGTTTCTGCTCGCTGTAATGCCGGCGCTGGCTCCACTGAATTTAAGGAAAGGAGCTTAGTGCTTTTCAGCTAGCGGTTCTGGTCCGTGGTAGCATCTGTTGTTGCAGTCGGACACCATAGACACACACTTGAGCCACTCAAACACATGCAAGAGGATCATAAAGCCGTGTTTTAATGCACTGAGGGGGAAACGGTGTGTGAGAGTAGGTTGATGATACAGTAAGGAAGGCTTTTCACTGAGGACAATTCCTCTGGAGTCACAACAGGTGTGTGTGTGTGCATGTGTGCGTGCGTGCGTGCGTGCGCATTGCAGAGGGGAATTATGAGCTCGGTACTAAAAGGGGGAGGAGGGGTTGAAGGGCTTATGAAGGGTCCCCTCTGCCCCACCTGTAGGCTGTCAGCTGTTGTAAGCCTGTTAAAACGTCAGCTGTTTCTGAGGAGAAGTGTGCGAGTGCATGTGTGAGTGCATGTGTGCGTTAGTCACAGTCAGGCAGCTTGTAGAAGTTAGACGGGGAGGGCTGGCTCCACGCGGCCCTCACCGCTCCATTGCACATCAAATGCCTTGCTGTCTTTGGGGGGTTTGTTTGTGTACAGCAAAATGTATTTTGCCTGAACTGAGCCTGGTTTTGTTTAGCCTTATACTGGTCATTGTAGCTCGAGTCAACAACGTCATTGAGTTGAAACCAGTAAAGTAAGAGCTGGACAAATAAGACCAGAGAAAACTCTTTTGGATGCTTTTTTTTTTTTTTTCTTCAGCAAAGTTATGAGTAAATTTAAAAACAAATTACCTAGAGAAAATGCATTTCCTGTGAAAATGCAGGGTGAATGCTTATTGCTGAAGAACTTGCTGAAAAACAGCTGAAATTAGCTAAAAACATGCTGAAAGGTAGCTGAAAAGAAAGAACAAGAAAGCAGAAAGAACTCATCTTTGCTGATTTAGGTTTAAATAAGCAGAAATTAGCACATAAATTATGAAGTTAGCTGTAAAAAGCTGAAATTGTCACCCCCCCAACCCAAAAAGTAGCTAAAAAGGTAGAAAGAAGCTTAAGATACTAGAAAGAAAGAGCTGAAATGAGCTAAAGAATGTGGCATTAATTGAAAAAGCTAAAAAAAAAAAAGCATACAACAGCTGTATACAAGTGTATACAAGTGTAGCTAAATCTGAAACTAGCAGAAATAAGCTGAAAGGAGCTGAAATTATGAGAAAGAAGTTAAGTAGGCTGAAAGTAGTGGGTTACCACAAAAAATAGAATTTATCTGAGAACAGCTGAAATTAGCTAAAAATGCTAAAAATGTAGTTGAAAAGTTACAACAAGCTTAAATTAGCAGGAGAAAGCAGAAAGAACATGTTTGCCCAATTAGGCTGAAAGAAGCGGAAATGAGAACAAAAAAGTTAAAATGATCTGGGGGAAAAAACTAAACAGACATTAACCAAAAAACAGCTGAAATTTAGCTAAAAATTCAGAAAGTAGGTCAAATTACCAGAAAGTTGGGACTGCACATTTTTGCTGAATTAGGCTTTAAAAGTTTAAATGAGTGCAAAAAAAAAAAAAAGTGGAATTAGCTGAAAAAGATACAATTAGCATAAAAACAGCTAAACAGTAGCTGAAATAGCAGGAAAAACCTGAAATTTGCTGTAAGGAGCATAACAAGCTGAAATTAGCAGAAAGAAATTCAAGAAGCACAAAAATGTAGTTGGCAGAAAGAATCTGAAAGGAGCACAAAACATCTAAAAATACAGCTGGAATTAGCTGAAAGTAGCTGAAAAAAGTTAAAATTTGCACAAAGAAGCTGAAAGAAGCTGAACCAGAACAAAATGTGAACGGAGCAGTAAAAGGTTGTAAACAGATCTAAAGATTTGAAGGATGTAAAATGAGCTCAATTAATTTTCTTTGAGAAAAAAAAAATTGACAATAAAGGCTAAATATTTCAAAAAGCTAAAGTTGCACTTCTACCAAATGTCATATCACACTTCTGAACGAGCTGAACATTTTTATATGATTTGTTGAAATAGCACAAAACTTGTGAAGTGAGAAAGATGCTAAACGTACGGAAGAAAAATGGTTCACATTAGTGTGAATTCTTCATAAACATTCACACAATTATGAAAAACTAGACATTGCTTGAAGGTAGGCATATCGCCTGCTGCCTTTCATGCCAGAGTATAAACTAAGATATCTGTACATTTAACAACATTATAGTACATTTGTGTTAACTTGGTAATTGGCTGTGACAGCCATTTTGAACTGAGCTGACTTCAAAGTTGTAGCTGTTCAAACAATCATTACTTTCTGACAGTTTCATTAAATTAATTTCACTAAAATCTGTCTAGTAGTTGAGACATTTTGCTAACAGACATATAAAGTTAGTGCCATCAGTTAACGGTTTTAAGGAGTTTTAAGCAAAGATGATGCACTATGTACATCGTTTGAAATGCATGCTGTGAGTTAGTCTCGGCTACTACCTCACCAAACTTTAGCTCAGTATCTATGAAATTGACAATTAAAATTGACCTTTCAACTTTGGCAGTGGACATTATTGAAGACTGAGTGGCGTTTACGTACAGTGTTTCACAGTCGGTGACAGAGTGTTGACCCTTTCGCCAGAGTTATTTACGTCTTCCTCTTATCTTCTGCGTGGAAAGATAAGATCATGGTATACCTTCTGTTTGCATGAATTTTGACAAGCCGTATGTATTTATCCGCTCCTGCAGTGACAGTAATTGAAATGTTCCCGCATGTTTTTTTTTTTCTATTTAATTTCTAGCAATGACTGTTGCCTATAATAAACATTAGTTGCTCTAAACTATAGATGGCATAAAGTAGTGCTTTAAAGCTGATGGTCATTGTTGCCTCTTTGTCTTTAGAGGAATAAACAATCTAGTATTTTGCCCACTATTAGTTTTGGCATTTCTTTGACCGCAAAACTAGTTTTACAAAAGACAAACCTCACTTTTCTGATGCTTATAATTTACTTTTGCTGTATAGAAGGTTTAGGTCAAGAGACTTTGAGAACAGATTTGTTACATAAACTGATCACAGTAGGCCTGTCGTGATAAACAATACATCAATTAATCGCTTGATATATGAAAATTATCAACCTTGTTTTCATTTATCGGCTTTATCGTTTCTTCTTGTCTCTTTCTACTGAAGACACTGGATGACAAAAGGCTCAACTCCGGTGCTCTTCACTGACCCCTCCCTTTCTCTCTTCTCTTTAAAATCTGTTTTAACCATCCAAAATGGCGTTGTTGGATCATTAAAAGCAGCTATGCTACAAGCTAAGCTAACAGGCCGACCTCGGGGACAAAAACCTCCGTCTTGTTGAAGCTCCAAAATTCACGTTTGAAACCCGTGCCTTTGTGTAAAAAGTTGTTTTTCTCTGCAAAAAGAAGCAGAGAATTTGTTTACTATTTTTATTTATTTATTAAAAACTTTGTGTGAACAATACTATGCTAAAGAGCTCAAATCACACAGAGCGTCTGCCGTTTTGAGAACCAAAAAAAAGGAAAGGGAGACAGCCCATGTCACTTCAAGGGGCCTCCCTCCCATTTTTCTTGGAGACTGGCTGCTCGTTCCCTCACTATCCATCCTTCGGTTCAAACAGTCTTATACTGCCATCTGGTGGTCAAAAAAGGTACTACACTCAAAACAAATTAACATTTCTTCTTAAAGTTGACAATAAGTACAAATTATTGTCAAATTTCAAACATTATTATCGTTTATCGCAATAATTTCTGAGACAATTAATCGCCAAGCAAAATTTGTTATCGTGACGGGCCTAAATCACCGTCGATTTTCCTCAAAAGCATCTTTCAGTCTAGACACCTCTTTGAAACCACCTTTTGATGCGAGTTTGATTTTAGATGCCTGCTCCTTTTTTTTTCTGAGTGTAAGCTGAATTTCTGCCATCTCTCTACTCCCCAGTTGGTCATGCTAGCGTGGGAGTCACAGGTGTTGAGTGATTTATGGCTTTAATTTACTTGATAGATTAAAATATAATAAAGAAACAAGCACAGAGCATTAATTAGCAGAACACAGCGAGGTCATGCTTTACTTAAACTCACTTGGCAGGAAGATGGAAAAAGCTTACAAAGAAACCTCACACATGGGAAAATGATAATGTACAGTACGTAGACTGAATTTTCTTAGACATTTTGTGGTGACTTTATTATCACACTATAAACAAACTTTAATCTCAAAGAATTTTAGCTATTTATTATTTGGAATTATTTAAAAGACAGATGAACAGATTGTGACCGTGGAAGAGCCTTAAAGCTTTTCGGAGGAGTGGGTCGGACCGGAGCCTTTGTGGCGGCAGCTGAGTGAAGCAGACAGTTGAAGGGAACAGGTTGCTGCGTCTGTTAGGACTCGTCTTGCTGCTCTTGACCTTTAGCCTTCAGCAGCGACAGCTCCGGGGACTGGGAGATACCAAATTGTCACACAATAGAAGAGCAACGGCTAGGTGATATGAGGGCGGAAAAAAACTAAACGCTGGGTGGTTTGAATTTAAAGATTCTTAAATAATGCATAAGAAAAGCATCTTAACCCAAAGTTTCCAGTCGTGTATTATTTTAAGGTGCTTGTAAATTATAAATTGGACTGACATGATGTTAATTTAAAGCTGAACACGTTTCTGAACTTATATTAACAAGCAATCATTTTATGCAATTAATTTCATATTATTATTGCTTAAAGTGGCAGAAAGGAAGATGATGATGTTCTCCTTAGGAGTGACAAGGATGGATATAGATTAGGAATGAGGTCATCAGAGGTACAGCACATGTTGAACAACTGGGAGATAAAGTTAGAGAGGCCAGATTGAGATGGTTTGGACATGTCCAGAGGATTTTGGTAGAAGGATGTTAGAAATGCAGCGGCCATGAAAAAAACGAGGAAGAAAAAAAAAAAGAGGAATGCCAAACAGGAGATATATGGATGCAGTTAGAGAGGACATGGAGGTAGTTGGAGTGAGGAGAGAGGATGCAGAGGATGGAGTGAGATGGAGGAGGATGACTTGCTGTGATGACCCCTGAAGAGGGAAAAGCCGAAAGAAGAAGAAGATTATTATTGCTTAAAAAATGCAGTTTATCTTTTTGTACTTACTGTATCGACTCAATGCTTTTTTTTTTTCGGATGTCTAATAGGAAATATTTAGGTTTTGTAGACACTGCATTACTAGAAATTGTTGTGGTTAAAATATAATGGTTTACTGTTTTCAACAGACAGAACAATTGACCATTGGAGAAAATAGTTTACAGGAGAATGATTTTTTTATTTCAACAATTGACCTACAGCTGTATTATTAATATGTTCTGGAAACATTGTGTGACTTCGGTTAAAAACAAACAAAAAAAAAACAACATATTTGTCATATCAGCCAAATCTTAGAATGTGGCTGCAGCAAACAGAAGCCAAACATTTTTACTAATGAGCCCAGAGGATGTTATAATGAATGGAAACACAAAAGCATGACACAAAGTGCACACTTAAACCAACAGCAGGCTTCTTCAGCTCACTCCCCCATATGCCAGATATTTTAGCTATGTTGACCTTTAAGAATGAAATTCTGTAGTAAAGATTTCATCCGAATATAGAGTTTATCTTTTAACAAAGCCCAAAGATTTGGGTCTGTGTTTCCAACATAAGCAAAACCCTCTACGTTTTTGACCTATTATCAGGTGTTATAATCTGAATATCCATCCATCCATCCATCCATCCATCCATCCATCCATCCATCCATCCATCCATCCATCCATCCCTC
>NC_056502.1:8425417-8434475 GCF_014905685.2 Nematolebias whitei | reverse complement strand
CCATCCATCCATCCATCCATTCATCCATTCATCCAGCCATCCATCCATCCATCCATCCATCCATCCATCCATCCATCCATCCACTTTACCTGCTTCTTCCTTTTTCGGGTCGCGGGGGTCACTGGCGCCACTGGCGCCCATGCCCAGCTATCACTGTAAGAGAGGCAGGGTACACCTTAGACAGGTCGCAAGTCCATCACAGGGACACTTGGAGACAAACAAGACAAACAAACATTCACTTTCTCACTCACACTTAGGGAGTGTGTTTAGAGTTACCAATTAGCCTAACATGCATGTTTTTGAAAAACCAAAGTTCATGCTCAATAATCCAGGTATCCAATATCCAACAATGTTCAGTCAGCTCATCTGGACAGTTTCTCTTTTGTGCTGAGACATTTCATCTGTCATCCAACGGACTTCTTCAATCTGAGGAACCACCAAACAAAACTGATTCTCCACCAACAGCGTACTCCACAGTGACAGACGAAACGTCTCGGCACAAAAAAAAAACTGTCCAGATGACCTGACTGAACATTGTTGGATGCATGTTGTTGGTCTCTGGGAGGAAATCAGAGTACCTGGAAAAAACCTATGCATGCAAGAGTGAAGGAGATGACATGCAAGCTCAACCCATAAAGGTCCCGGACCGGGATTTGAACTGACAACCTTCTCGCTGAGAGGCAACAGCTCTACCAACTGAACCACCGTGCCACCCTAATCTAAATAACTTTAAATATTTTGTTAACAGCAAAGTTCATGCTCAATCATCCAGGTATCAAACAATTTAAAAAATACAGTTGCATTGCAAGAGATAATGCATTTACTTTATTTCTATAATTCTTTTTTTTTTTTTTTTTTTCTTTTGATGGCCTCCCTTTTCCCCTTACAGCCATCTTTTCCCAACATTTTTATTAAATATTTATTATTGTTTAATTTTTGGTGTAGGGTTTTTTTTTTTTTTTTTTTTTTTTTTTTTTTTTTTAATAGGATAGAAAAAAAGAAAAGACAAAGTAAGACTCCAAAATATAAGAAATATATACAAATAGAGCACACTTCAAAACACCCGGCCACTGTCTGTTCACCTGCAAAGAACATGACAAAACACAGCAACAAAATACATATGTATAAAGAACTTAAAATATTCATGGCTTTGCAGTAAGTTTCAATAAATATATATACCCATACCTACGCCTATATACATACATACATACATACATACACATGAATATACACTCACATACATATCTATATATCTACATATAAAGCCTACATAAACATCCCTGCTTCTATTTGTGTGTGGTTGTGAGCATGCATAAGTGTATAAGGCTTCTCTAATAGAACATTTATTAGTAATTGTGAAGCAGCAGAGACCCGACCCCCAAGACCAGAGGCAGACGAAAAAGTGGGGACCAGAGCCCAAGACCCCAGGAGGGACCCCGACCGCGGAGCCCCCAGAGCCACCCACACAGGGCGAACCACCCACCCACCCCCCAGAAGGGACCACAGGGGAGAACCGGAAGATCCCCACCAGCAACCACATACAGTGACCCCCCGGGGCCAACAGCGACAAACTCATAGGCCTCCGTCGGCACCCGCCACACCGATGTAGGTCCAGGCCCAGGCACCGAGGCCCGGGCACCGAGGACTCACACCACCCAGGCCAAGGCCTGACAGGGCCAGAGGACCCGAGCCCCACCAGGCAGACACCAGGCCGAGCCGACACACGCCCAAGCGCCCAGCCCCCGATACCAAGGGCCCCAAGCGCGCCGGCAGGCAAGGGCACACCCCACCAGGGGGCCGCGCGATAGGGGCGCGATGCCAAGCACCCCCAGTTGTATCAAAGAGGGGGCAGTCCGAGTCTCGGCCTAACAAATACCCATTCATACACATACACAATCACACTATCCCAACCTCAATCTCACATTCATTCACTCAAAGACATACAATAACGATACATTTCATTCTTATTCCCGATACACACTCTATACCCCCCAGGTCCAAGACATGTACCCGCCCTCTACAGGGGGCAGCCCATGCCCAAACCCAGGAGGTAAACCCATTCATTCTTGAGTGGAGAAGAGCCAATACCCCAAACCCGGCCCAGGCCATGCCCCGCCGACAGGATACCCCCCCACCATGAAGAGGACACGCCACCGACCACCCCCACACACCGCCAACAACATATTTCTATAATTCTTACTGATCCTCAGCCATTTTCATACCTATCAGGGATTTCAACCATGTGACCAGAGTGGCCCATCTGTGGGTCAGACTAAGAAAGACCCTAACAATCCTCTATTGTGAGGAGCGAGAGGTCTATCTGCATGTGCCATTCTGCAATATGCAAGTTTACAGAGCACCTCAGCTTTATAACTTGAATCTCACACTCCTTGTTTCTTTGAATCGAAAAAGCTCCTCGGATGAGAAGCAAAATACAATGCCTGGCCAAAAAAAATGTGGCATACATTTGCTGTGGCATTGTTTCGATAAGCTTCTGCAATGTCACAAGATTATTTCCATCCAGTGTTGCATTAATTTTTCACCAAGCTCTTGCATTGATGACTAGGCACTAGGCATGATGGGTGCATCACTTCACCTGTCTCTCTTCTTACCTTGATGCGCCCATCACTCTGTAACAGGTGAAATCTGGATTCAGACCACATGACCTTCTTCCATTGCTCCAGAGTCCAATCTTTATGCTCCCTAGCAAATTGAAGCCTATTTTTTTCTGGTTAGCCTCACTGATTAGTGGTTTTCTTAAGGCTACACAGCTATTCAGTCCCAATCCCTTGAGTTCCCTTTGCATTGTGCATGTGGAAATGCTCTTACTTTCACTATTAAACAGAGCCCTGAGTGCTACTGTTGTTGTTCTTCAATTTGATTTCACCAAATGTTTAAGTGATCGCCGATCACGATCATTCAGGATTTTTTCCGGACACATTTCTGCCTCGAAGATGATGGGCCCCCACTATCCTTCCAATTTTTAATAATGCGTTGGACAGTTCTTAACCCAGTTTTAGTAGTTTCTGCGATCTCCTTAGATGCTTTCTCTGCTTGATGCATGCCAATGATTTGACCCTTCTCAAACAGACTGACATATTTTCCACGACCACTTGATGTGTCTTTCGACATGGTTGTTTAAGAAATGAGAAGCAACTCATTGCACCAGTTAGGGTTAAATTTGTTGCCAGCTGAAAGATAATCGACCATGCAGTAATTATCCAATAGGAGGCTCTTACCTATTTGCTTAGTGAAATTCAGGTGGCGACTTTGGGGCCAGGCAGTATATATTCAGGTACAGAACAGAAGTCCAGTTGTTTTTGCTTTTAGTCTTGTTTGAATATATTTACTTGTTTTACTTTTTCCAAAAATAAGAGTCAGAGTTAAATAAACTGAGAATCTTGCATTTTATTTTTTGTTTGTTTGTATTAGAATGGTTGACAAAAATGACCAGGCATATCAGTTTGATTAAACAGTTGAGCAGATCCGAAAATGCAAAACAGTCGTTTGAATTGTGGTGTGTGTACTATACTGCGAAAAAAAAAAGAAAAGACAACACTGTACTTATGCAGATGTGCATTTTTTTTCTTCTTTGTTTAATGTTATTATGCTGTAATGTTTGTCAAGACATTAACAAAAAACTTGGAGACTTTCTCTGTAATGTAGGTCACACTCAGGAGAAAAGCTTACCGTAGTGCCACACCAGAGAAAAGCTTAGTCATTTTTATAATTCTGCCCATTCTCCAGAGGGCGATGGATTTGCATAATCAGGGTATTCACTGTCAAACCCTTGAAAGCATATCATGTTTGTTCGCTGGCCTATTAGTCATTATATGCTAAGACAAAGTACCAAATAAGCTTGTCTCTAACAAACCCACTTGAGTTTTCCTTTGTCATGGCTCTTCACTCAAGTTGCACACCTTTTTCATCAATTTGTACACACAAAACAATCCACTTGCTTTTGCCACCACTGTTCCCAAGGATTTTCAACTACAAATCTGGATGTTTTATCACTACAAGAGCTGTAGCACAGTATATATTTTATGTTTCCTTTTAACATAAATACACTTGCCTGTGGGCAAAGGAGCTGCTTCTTCTCACAACTGTTAAAAAAGGAGGGAATAGAATAGATATTCCCTGTTCCATGTTTGTGCCTCTCCCACCTCTCCTTGGTGCCAGATCCCCCACATGTAGTTAGCAACACACAGTCTTGGCCAGTGCTTGTTTTTCTGACCGGAAGAGCGGAGGTAGCCTCATAGTTCCCCATTTTAGGCTCTGGGCCAAGACCATGTGTTGAACATGGTGTGCCCCAGGCAGTCGTGCACACTGATGACAAATGTGGATGGCAAGCAGGGGAAAAAGCCTTGAGAATGGGGTGAGGAGATAAGGCCACTGGTGTTTGTTGTGGGAGCAATTTTGTCTTCAGTGCTCTGACAGGATTGTTGAGTTTAGTAGATTTTTCCCATCTATGAGCACATTTTCCTCTCTAATTAGATGAAGAAAGCCTGCTTTTCTCATTGATTCATCCATACAAGTTTCAGCTTCAAAATGAAATTAGCCTTTGGAATTTTATCCCCTTGTTTAACTCATTGGGCTGTGGGCAAATACGTGCCTGCATCATACATTCTTTGACTGTGAGTGGAAACTCGGTGACACAACTGTTTAGCAGACTCCTGGCCTTCCATTTCCCACACCCTCAAGTCCCCCTCTGAGATTTCAAGGTCAGGAAAGAGCTTGGGTTGAGATTCATTGCTTGGGAATCAGAGCCCCTGTCTCAAATGGTCTCAGAGAGCCAGTCTCTCCTTTTACAGTATCTGTGGTCATCTAACGGTATCGCACCAAGTTCCGATCTGTCAAGGTTACGTTTGAGTTCCTTGGCGTTTGATATTTTTATCAGATCAGAACTTACACAGACGTCTTTGGAGTTAGCAGAGAATTGTGGCATGGTGGCTGCTGAAGTTTGACAAACGTGGAGTCGTTTTAAAAATACTGGCTGAGCGGCACAAGATACTATCAGCGAGTTGAACTACTGACAGCTGAGCATGCAAGTGTGCGTGTAGATTTATGAGGTTGTGTGGGGGGCCTTTAAGGGTCGAGTGGAACAAAAGTTATGCGGGCAGCTGCCATCCTGCTGCCAGCAGTTCATGATCCGAGAAGAAGATGTACACTCACATGTGCATGAGGGACAGATTGTTGTGCAACAAGGATCTAACACTCTATGCTTGGCAGCTACTTGCTCTTTTACGCTCGGGTCATACACACATACACACCTTTTCAAAGTCTTGTTGTTTTGTCAAGGTAACAGACTAAAAGAGAGAAATTTAGAAAAACACTTTGTCACAGATGAGGCTTAAAAATAGATCCAGAATGACTCGTGTTTGAGGTTTTTTTGTGCCTTTTTTATTTAGTTGTCTAATTGCCTCATTACACCAATTAGAACAATATCTCACAAACTAAATAATTACCAAGTCTAAAACATTAATACACGACTGTAGCCTGAATAAGTACATGAGTTTAGGTAAATTAGCTGCTTTTCCTTTAACGAAGTGATCAACAGTTACCTCATTTGCCATCATGGACACTGATGAATTGGTGGCAGTTGCTGAAGGCATATTAGGGCAGAGGGTGACCTGGGAGGGGTTTATGGGTGAGGAGGGAGGAGATTTGTGTACTTGTGTGACTGCGAGGGGTGGTGGTGATGGGGAGGGGGATGACGAGAAACATTCAGAGGAGGGGGCCCGAATGGTGGCGTTCCATGAGAGGGGTAATTTGGGGCGACCAAAGTGAGGTGTTCACCAACAGTTGTCACTTCAGCAGTTGGTGCGACACGTGTGCTGCTCTGATTCTTTTATTTTTTTTATTCAGGACCCTATGTAATCTTTATTTTGGACTTTATTGTATATGGACTTCTTCCTGGCTTTTTATGTTGAATAAATTGCTCCTAATCTGGAATCCAGACGGCTTGTTTTTCTGTTTTGCAGAAACACCTTTAGTCTGTGACGGTAAGAGGCTTTGTTTTCTACGAATGTAGTTGCTTTGAGCTGTATGTCACTTCAAGAGAAAATGCCCTAATTGATGGCTGTTGTCAGTGTTGCCCTTCTTGAGGCTAAAACTGTAAAAATTTCAACTTTCAGTTTCTGCTGCCTTTCTGTGGTTTTAAAGTTTTGAAGAAAGCTTGTTAGACATATTCCACTCCAACTAGCTTCTCTAATCAGTCCAGCAAGCCATCAGTGGGATGCCCTGCCGGCGCCTTTGAGGACTTTACAAGGTAGATAGCAAGAAGTGTGAGGTGACTGACTGTGGGGCCTGTTGTACATCGTCAGCCGCCATGCTGACACCTTCCCCCGCCCCATGTCCATGGAGAGATGATCAAGAGCAGAGGGTCTGATTTATGGTGGATGGCTTGTGTTGTGCAGCTCCCAACAGAACACCTGTTACTTTTTCCCCTTGAATTCAATGCCCCCTTGACCAGTAATGTGTTGTGGGAGTTTTGTCATGCTCATGCTCTGGACACCTGTTGTGAACATACGCAATGCTTAAAATCCAAAGTAAACAATTCTTGGTCTCAATTATAGGCAGTCAATCCTTGTAAATGACGTTATGAGCCATCTCGTGATAATGTGAGATTTTGTGAGACGTTAGTGCTTAGAGTATATTTTAGGGTTTACTATATGCTACTACTACTACACCAAATTTATCTCATGAGCTGAAAATTTAACAGAGTTATAGCCATTGTTGTGTTCGATAAGATCCTCTAGTTGTGGCACCCATTTTGAACAGTCAACGCCAAAGATTATTGAGTGGTAGATGTACAGTAAATTATTTCGTTCTGAGAGTTTAAAACAATTCTGTCCAGTGTTTTATGAAGTATTTTGCTAACACAAGTTCCTGATTGTAACAGTTGTTAAGATGTTGAGGGGATGACGGAGAGGTATTCAAAGTATTACTGTGTAGACACCTTCTTTCCTGCTGCAGTTTTTGAAAGCAGAATGGACAGACTTGTTGGTCTCGAAGCAGCTGCTCAACAGTTGTTTTGAATGGTGTCTTGACAACAAAGCCACTCTGGCTGGATCTCCTGTGGCCAGACTGCAAAAAAAGCCTCTCTGTGCTGAGAGATCCCATGCCTCCAAAAATATTGGAGAAAAATGAATGTGTGCAGTCATATGTACCAGAATGTGTTGGAGGGCCCACGTTTCACAGTTAATGATAGATGAAGCTCACAACATATTTGTGACGGACACAATAAATATGCAGGTATTATTGTAGCCAAAACAACAGCATTCCTCCTCCCACTCACCTGCATGCATGACAATAAACCTGATAGTACTTGAGATAAACTGCTATTTTCGATTGTCAGTTGGTTGCTTTGATTTTTGCCCGTTCTACTTTTGTTGCGGGACTAGCACATGAGAACGTGTTTGTCCAGTGATGGCATACTTTTGTGCAAGATTCACACCCTTTTTCCTAAAGTGTCACACTGATGTCATTAGTCTTCTGTCTAGAAACTATTTCTGTCTGTCAGAGACCTGTTATTGTTTTGCATCAGCTTTAAGGGGAGTAGAATATCTGTGAAAGCTGTTTAATTGTAAGAAACGCATAAAAGGTTATTGAACTGATTTATAAAATAAAGTTCAAGCATTAACTACAAACACATTATAATTTATTGAAGAGCTTATTGTTATCTCAAGTTGTGGATGTAAAATTTCAAGTGAATATCAAAGATCATCATATTACTATTAATTCCTTATTACCTCCGCCAAGGAGGTTATGTTTTTGATAGGGTTGGTTTATCTTTCGGTCTTTGCACAAGATTACTCAAAAATTTATGAATAGATTTTCATAAATTTTTCAGGATATGTTGAGGTTGTTGCAAAGAGCAAATTATTGGATTTTGGTGGTGATCTGGATCACCATCCAGGACATTTTTTTTAAGGATTCTTGTCGGTCTGTACACGAGATGTTACTGCGAGTGACTCTATAGTCTTGGCGGAGGTGTGCGCTCTCCAAGTGCTTCTAATTAAAGTAGTTATCCACACTGTTATCATTTTCTACTTTTCATAAAATGTCAGAATGCACTAAAAGAGGAAAATGGTTGATATAAGGAGGTACCAATATTAGCAAGGCCAACAAAACATCACCAGATCAGGAATTTGTCAGCAGCAGGTGTTGTAACTTGTGACTTTAGTTGAGTTTTTGAAAAATACCATGTGCCTGTCTACATTACCGTACATCTCATTAACCCCCCCCAAAAATAATCAGTACCTTGATTATAGGTTAGAAAAATCAAACGATACAGCTTTTTTTTTTGGACAATCATTAAATATTTTCTTATGGGATGGTTTAGCAGAATATGTGACAACCTACAGGTACTAACTAAGTGTGAAAAAAAAATAAAAAAAATAAAAAAAGCAGTGTGGTCCCAGCTGGACACATTTTGCCTGCTTATGTGGGTGTTTCAATGTCTAATTTAAAGGAATAGTTTAGTCAATATTGAACAGTTGTTTGGTTGAATATTTTTTAATAGTACCTTATCAGCTGTGACTCATACAGCATGGAGTCTGGAGAAAAGGGCAAAAACCTTTGTCAAGGCTAGACTAATGGTTAGCCAAAAGAGTGCTAGTTTGGATATTTTTTTCAGGCTTATAAAACATTTTTTTCCTGAAACCATATAACATTATGAAACAATGCTACAGTAACTAATAGCAGTACTCTACACTGTCACTGCTTGTTTTAGTTTTAGTCGTTTTCTGAATGCTGGTTAAGATTCTCGGTCAGACCAGGACATGGTAAATAAAAAAAAAAAGTTAAATCAAAAACAACTGGACTTTATTTGTAACGGAAGACGTTTCGCTTCTCATCCGAGAAGCTTTCTCAATTCAAAGAACAGGGAATGTGGTGTTTGAGTTATAAAGCTGAGGTAAGATGCATACATACGCACATACATACATACATACATACATATACGCACATACATACATACATACATACATACATATACATACATACATATACATACATACATACATACATACATACATACATACATACATACATACAT
>NC_056502.1:8417119-8425317 GCF_014905685.2 Nematolebias whitei | reverse complement strand
ATACACACATACATACATGCATATACGCACATACATACATACATACATACATATACGCACATACATACATACATATACGCACATACATACATACATACATACATACATATACGCACATACATACATACATACATACGCACATACGCACATACATACAAACAAACATACATACATATACGCACATACATACATACATACATATACGCACATACGCAGATTGACCTATCACACCTCAAAGTAGTTTTCTTAACCGAACAACGTCTGCGTTACTAAGTAAATGTATGTGTGCTGAACGTAGGCCGTTTTAAGTAAGTGGTATTGAGGCTGTGAAAAATTAGACCCCCAGGACTTGAGCAAACTTTCAGACCGTCTAGACACGCTGGTCATGTGGACCTATACATTTTTGGACTAAGCACCATTGCTAAGTGTACAGTCTATTCTTGCACTGTGTACATGCATTTGTGTAGTAACATGACAATTATTTGGTTAAGAAAACCGTAACAAATTAAACAATATCATGCAAATATGTAGAGGTTTAATGTTAACTGATGTAAAAAAAAAAAAAATAATAATAATAATTCACACTGGTATATCGGTTCTGGAAAAAAAGTTGTTTTTATGTCTGAAAATTTTTTAAAAAACTGGCACTTATTTGGCTAGCCATTAGTCTAGCCTCAACAAAAACATTTGCTCTGATCTCTATACTTCATACTCTTTGATGTCACAGCTGATAAGGTACTAACTATTGATAACTATTTGACAAAGAAATCACTTCAAAAATTATTATACTTTTTCTTTAGGGGCATTTTAATACAAACCAGAATCCAAAAAAGTTGGGACACTAAACAAATTGTGAATAAAAACTGAATGCAATGATGTGGAGGTGCCAACATCTAATATTTTATTCAGAATAGAACACAAATCACAGATCAAAAGTTTAAACTGAGAGAATGTATCATTTTAAGGGAAAAATCTTTTGTTTCCAAATTTCATGGCATCAACAAATCCCAAGTTGTGACAAGTCCATTTTTACCACTGTGTGGCATCCCCCCTTCTTCTTACAACACTCAACAGACGTCTGGGGACAGAGGAGACCAGTTTCTCCAGTTTAGAAATAGGAATGCTGTCCCATTCATGTCTAATACAGGCCTCTAACTGTTCAATCGTCTTGGGCCTTCTTTGTTGCACCTTCCTCTTTATGATGCGCCAAATGTTCTCTATAGGTGAAAGATCTGGACTGCAGGCTGGCCATTTCAGTACCCGGATCCTTCTCCTACGTAGCCATGATGCTGTGATTGCTGCAGAATGTGGTCTGGCATTATCGTGTTGAAAAATGCAGGGTCTTCCCTGAAAGAGATGACGTCTAGATGGGAGCATATGTTGTTCTAGAACCTGAACATAGTTCTCTGCATTAATGGTGCCTTTCCAGACATGCAAGCTGCCCATGCCACAAGCGCTCATGCAACCCCATACCATCAGTGATGCAGGCTTCTGAACGGAGCGTTGATAACAACTTGGGCTATCCTTGTCCTCTCTGGTCCGGATGACATGGCGTCCCAGTGTTCCATAAAGAACTTCAAATCGTGATTCATCTGACCACAGAACAGTCTTCCATTTTGCCACACTCCATTTTAAATGACCCCTGGCCCAGTGCAAACGTCTGAGCTTGTGGAGCTTGCTTTGAAATGGCTTCCTCTTTGCACTGTAGAGTTTCAGCTCGCAACAGCGGATGGCACGGTGGATTGTGTTCACTGACAATGCTTTCTGGAAGTATTCCTGAGCCCATTCTGTTATTTCCTTGACAGTGGCATTCCTGTTTGAGGTGCAGTGACGTTTAAGGGCCCGGAGATCACAAGCATCCAGTAGAGTTTTACGGCCTTGACCCTTACGCATAGCGATTGTTCCAGATTCTCTGAATCTTTTGATGATGTTATGCCCGGTTGATGAGGATAACTTAAAAGTCTTTGCTATTATATGCTGGGTAACACCATTCTGGTATTGCTGCACTATCTTTCTGCGCAACGATGGTGGAATTGGTGATCCTCTTACCATCTTGACTTCTGAGAGACACTGGCACTCTGAGAAGCTCTTTTTATACCCAATCATGTTGTCAATTGACCTAATTAGTGTTAATTGGTCTTCCAGCTGTTCATTATATGCTCAATTTCCTTTTTCCAGCCACTTATTGCTACTTGTCCCAACTTTTTTGGGATTTGTTGACACTGTGAAATTTTGAATCAACATATTTTTCCTTTAAAATGTTACATTTACTCAGGTTGAACTTTTGATCTGTCATCTATGTTATATTACGAATAAAATATTGGCATTTGCCATCTCCACATCATTGCATTCAGTTTTTATTCACAATTTGTTTAGTGTCCCAACTTTTTTGGAATCCGGTTTATAGTAGTTGTTGTCAGATTTTTTTTTTTTTTCCCCAAGTGAATGCTGTTTTTTTGTTTTCTTGTTGCAACTGTGTCTCCTCTATTAAAATTGATTTTACCTGTCATTGTTCTACCTGCTCCTCCAATCAGCTCACACCTTTTGGAAACGGTTGTTGCTTTGAATGTGCCTATGCATGTTTGTATTGCTGCAACCTGACGGATCGAACTACACATTTGATGTAGACGAAGAGCTGAGAAATCTCAGGTCCAGCAGCTAAGTTAAACGCACTAAAAGTATTCTGTGGCCTGCGAATAAAGCTTCATATTCTTTCCAAGCCTCTGGACAAAAGACATCTTTGTGCATTTCTTTGCGTGTGTTGGTCTTCAGTCTCACACACGGGTGTATAACAGGTATTTTCCTAGTATTTTTGTTGTGTTACTGCCAAAGGCTATGAACACAAACTGTAGATCGGTGACAGTTAGGGCAGCCTGCGTTGAACATGTGGGTGTGTGCTTTTCTTGGTCTGTGTGTTTGTCTTCATGTGCGTGTTTTGATTGTGTGTACGTGCTGGGGCAGACGGTAGTATTGATAGCAGCCTGGCAGTGCGGGCGTGATTCATGAGCCAAGAGGCACAGATCTCCTTACCACCCCTCCCATCCCATCTCATCCCCTCCCCCTCAAACCACCAGGAAGAGAGGGGGATAGAAGAAATCATATTTCAATGCCAAGGTTGGCAGCCCTGATGCACAGGCACAATCACAATCCTTAGTCAGGTCTTAGATGCAAGGCCAGCAGCTCCCCTCCTCCACATTTTGTCATGGTGCTTCACCTGCTGAAGCTGCGACCACAGAGTCAACTACTGGGCTTTGTTTGTATTGCAAAGAAGTCTGCCTGGTGACCTAAAGCCTGAGCTTGGTGTGAGCTGTGTCCAACGATCACCCGGAAACATGAAGCAACAGGCTGTAAATATCACGCAGCTGGTGCTGGCAGAACCCCCCTCAAGGCTGGACTACAAACCGAGCCTCGCTGTGTCAGATGAGTGTTTTCAGCCGGCTAGTTAAACACTCAATACTCCTACTCTTCAACCTCATTCTTCCAGCAGTTCCATGTTATGCCCCAGTCAGGAACAAATCCTTTACAGTTTTCATTTTTCTTCTATACTTTCAAAGCCTAACTCATGATTTTAGTGCAAGCTGGGAACTCGGTTTCTCAATCTCGGCAGGACGTGAATTCAAGAAATCTATTAAAACATTTTCTTTAAAGTCTTGCAAATAAAAGGAAAAAAAAAATAAAGGTCAGAATCAAAGATAATGTTCAATAAAGCTGTTCCAAAACAAGGATGTACACATTCAAGGTGGTTTTTATTATATTTTATTTTATATTGAAGAATATGTTCCCAAAAATCATTCTCACGGTCTCCGTTTGTCTTTGGTTAAAATGTACAACACAAAGAAACCCTGTTGATTCGATTTCACGTAAAGCTTTGTGGACCATCTGATGGCATCATTTGTCATCTTGCGTGTTGACCATCATGTCAGGCCCATTTGATTGAACACAAGTGATGAAACAAAACTGGTGAGATATTGATCCTCCGATCTGAGAGAGAGATCAGTCATTTTCACACCCTGCTGCAGAGGTCATGACTCCAGCAGCTACTTCGAGGCAATCTGTCCTTTTCTTGAAACCTGAACCTCTGAACTCTGCAGCCTGTGAGGTGGCTTCTGTGATATTTTTTGAGCAAGGCCCATCACCTGATATGAACACTTTTCTTAGATTTCATTGACGGCTAACATGGTTCGGTTATATACATTTCATGTGATTCAGTTTCTTTCAGTAAATTAATACTTTTAATCAAAGGGCAACTTTTTAAAGGTTGGATTCTGCATTAAATGGTTAAGGCTCATGACTGTGCTTCAGTCATGTTCAAAGTCATCTGTCTGAATAACACATTCTTTTACTCTTATTTGTTGGATTTTATTACTAAATAAATACCTAGCGTTACTTGAAGGAATGCTTAGTGCATGCCATCTTCTTTGCTGGAGTATCCTACTATTGTCATCATAATGATGAGAAGCAACAGAGCTGTAACTGATTTGGTCACACTTGGAAAATACTATCATGCACAATCTATTTCAGTAATGCGAGACATCATGCTCAGACACTGCAGCATCAAATTTAACTTAATATCTGTTAGTTTGACTGAGTTTTGATCGTTTTTTCTGTTTGCTAATGTTGATTAGCTGTGCCAACCATCTTAAATTTGGTTTACCCTAAAAGTTGATCAGTTGTAGACGTATAGCTAATAATTACTACAGAATTGCATAAAAAATGTCTCATACTTCATGAAATATGTAAGTAACATACAAACAACATATGATTGTCCACCTTTGTCTTCTGGAGAACAGATGAAAAGTTATTGAAGGCTTCTGTTAATTTCCCTGACAGTATCAGCAATTAATATTTTAGGAGTTTTACCAGTTCTGTTGCTGCCTTTTTAAATTTGTGCATTGAATTTAGTCTAAATCTTAAGTTTTATATTGCTATAGTCGTATATCTACGTCAGATACTGTACATGTTTTTAATATATATGCCCTGATCTTTACATGCCTTTTGGGTGTTTACATTCACTTGTCTCAGCCCAACTGGCAGAGATATGTGAGGATTTTTTTTCAGACATTTCCCATGACATAGACAGCCTTTGTTTCCATTAAGCTGTAGAGAACCAGTTGTCTACGTTCGTGTTTTCACAGTTTGAGAACCGTGCAGTGGGTGTGAGCATCAGAGCAGGCTGAGTTTTGCTTTTCCTTTAGCAGAAATTGTTACTCAAAGCTTAGTTGAAAAAAGTGGTAATTTCCCCCCTCTCTGCATTCTACTGGCATGTCCAAAGTTTTCCCAGCACCCTTCTTCCTCTTGATTACCGGCCTCCAACTGGCTGACTGTTATCTCTGTGCTCCAGGCTGCTCTGCTAACACCTAACACACCAGGACAGTAAAGTCTGGACGTCCAGGAAGCTCCCAAAACACATATACATGCATACAAGAGAACATATAACTCTGGCCAGTCCATTTATTGATAGTTCAATGATTTATCTGATAGTTATACTGTGGGCACCCTGATAAATGTCATCCAAGATGACAAAATAGATCACATGGAAACGTATTTTTTCTCATTTGGGACTGAAAATAGCTATATCATTCTGTAAATTATTTTTGGAAAATGCTCAGTATGGGTTTCAAATTTCTTCTTGCTGAAGGTGAAAGGATGAAAATGTTTTTGGCTGTATATGTGTTCCAGTTCAAGAATCTTATTATCCCCAAGGGGCAATTTGTGTCACAGTCAGTAGGCACATAAAACATCCATACTAGACAAGACATTAAGACTTTAACATAACGGTACATAAATCATCACTGTTCATTGAGAAGCCTGATCACTACTGGGATGAATGAGTTTTCCAGTTTGTTCATCCTACCTCTGGGCAGCAGATACCTGCGTCCAGATGGAAGCAACCTGAACTCACCACGGAGTGGGTGATCAGGATCTGCCAGAATCTGTGTAATTCTGTTTGTTTTTTTATCTGTGCTTTTAGTACTGTGTTCTCCTGAATTACTGAACAGTTTTAAAATAAACCTTTTTGTGACGTGATTATAGGGTTGACATCTATAACTGATAAACTTTTGGGCTCAATGCAATTCAATGTGGCCAACAGCCACCTGACCTTGGAAAACCTTTTGTGAAATCTTTCTTTCAAACTTTGGCATTAACTTTGAGGTTGACCCTATTTGTTGGCAAAATATCATGAAACACTGGATGAATTTCAAGTAACTCTTTGGAAGTAAAATTAGCTGTAAAGCTGATTAATTGAGTAATAAAACTGATTAATTTTGGAGTGAACATAATGGTTGCCACATCGAATCCCTCTTTGCTTGTATGAAATTATACGTACCTTATGAATCTTACAAATATTGAGCTTAAATTTAGTGTGATTTAGAAAAAGCAAAGATACATTTTACCTTTTATTTTTATTGTTTCCCATTTTGCTCCATCTTAATTGTAACTGTCTGAGTATTATAGCGTTTCAGTCAGACTTCAATAAGCTTCATCATCAGCTGATTACATCACATTTCCCCCTGTTAAAATGATCAGAATGTCTTATTGACACAGAACCAGTTAAGCTAAAACACTCTGTTCTCCTGCTGAATTCTGTGGTTTGTATTTCACGTCATGATGCAATCACAGCCTTGCACTCCTTCCCTGCAGGTTCTGACACATTCAGCCTGCAGCGGAAACATTGCTGGTGCTGTATCAGTAATATTGAGGGCAACTTCAGCCTGGGGAACACCCAGTCAGCCAGGTAGTCAAAAGGAAGGTCACTAGTTCACGAACTATGACTGTGTGGGAAAATCTGGCTGACGTGCCTCTTGACAAATCATTTAACTTCTGATCACCAAATCGCCTGAACAAATCATGTTTGTTTTCAAAAACTGTGGCTTTAGTGGAAAACTTCCAGATTGAACTTGGCAGAGATAAAAAGCATGTTGCACAAAATATTAAACTTTCTCCTCTTTGACAAATTTTATAATGATACAGCCTTAATTCCTTCTGAGATTCCAACCTTTTGAATTGTTTGTTATAAAACTTAAAATCAATAATATGTAATGTTAGATTTCCTTACTGAGCTTTTTCTTTAGACCAATTTTTATTGATGCTTTGGTAACCTTTAGGTGTAACAAAATTTTTACTTATTAAATTATATCCTTTAGATTTTTTGCCTTCTTTATTGTAAAGGTTTCAGACAACCAAAAATATTGGCGGACAACCACATTCTGTCAAGAGGTTGTTGCTGGACAACCTGGAGAATTTCCTCATGTCAACCCCTGCTGTGCCCATTTATATTCTTATTGACAATGTTTTTATGTATTAGGTCTGCTTTAATTTGACAACTTTCATCAGAGAGGGAAGAGGCATTACAGGACCTTTAGACATTACTTTATTTTATTTTTCACCTGCAGTATCATCATATGTTAAAATTCAATTTGTCATATTTTGATATCCAATTTATTTTAGTAGCCTTTAACAGATATTAAGACTTAATTTAGCTTTTGTGCCTTCCACTTTTATTTTTAACTGCCTAAGTATGTACAAAAATCAGGATAGCACATTCAGGCATTCCTCAGGGTGCTAATCTGAGTCCACTGTAAAGTCTTAATTATCTGCATTTATCTTTTTGCTGGCCAAGAGCTTTTTTATCACTCTTGCAAGGAGGCAGCAAACACACTCCTGGCCTGGCGCTTCCCATGCGAGAGCACAGACTCTGCCTGACATCAGACATGGGAAGCAAGAAGTAGCAGCACGAAGGGTAAAAGGTCAAAACTTGACCACCCCAGGCAGATAAAGCAGCCTTTTCATGTGTGATCAGCCCACAGCCTAAAGACAAATCCCTCAGTTCGCTGGCTTTGAACTTCATAGCGAATGGAGCGAGTCCATCTCCCGCTCTGTTGCTAACAAGGGCTGTGAGCGAATGTGAGCTCACCTTGTTATTATTTTGTTAGAATGTCACCCATTTTATTTTTCTGTTATTTGAAAATGAGTGGTGGTAAAAAAAAAAAAAAAAAAAAAAAATATGCTGGAGATGCACACTCATTTTGGAGGAACACTAATGAGGTGATCCAGACAGAATTCGTTAACCTTAATTGAACTTTACTGTTCGGTCTTAGCCAGTTCAAAGAGAGACAACGATGAGTTACAACAACATTTAATTTCCCTCTGGGATTAATAAAGTATTTTTGAATTTATATATATATATATATATATAT
>NC_056502.1:8393275-8417019 GCF_014905685.2 Nematolebias whitei | reverse complement strand
TATGTATATATATGTATATATGTATATATATATATATATGTATATATATATACACTTCACGATTGTGTCCCACTTGTTGATTCTTCACAAAAAAAAAAAAATGTATATCCTTATGTTTTAAGCCTGAAATGTGGCAAACATTTGAAAAGTTCAAGGGGGCCGAATACTTTCACAAGGCACTGTACATTAAGGTTACAATATTTTGCTCATAAGAACTCAGTCATAAAACATCAACAGTCCATTTGGTGGTTCAAACATCAGCGCTTTATAGTCGACTGGGTATTTTCTCATCAAAGACTTTACTGTAGGAGACACAAGTGTCTATTTCCTGATTTAATGTAAAATGAACTTTTTTTTTAGACGATAATTTCACCTGTGGTCATAAAACAATAATTTGGCTGATATTCATTGATTTTCTTTTACAAAATGTTTGTTGTACATTTAGGTTTTTGGTGGTTGTGATTGGTTAGAAAACCTCCAGTCATGCCTAGTTTGAGCTGTCAGCGAAACCCATTTGACTAGAACAGCCAATGTGACAACGTGCGCGAGTTATACAATAATTAATAAAGATTATCTGCACTTGCACTCGGTTTAACATCAGTGGTCGAGGGCCAAGCCGAAACATGCCAAGTGACAGAGAAAAAAGGAGAAGGCAGAAGAGAAAATGGATAATTGGATAGTCACAAAGTGTGCCCATTTGCCGCTCTGCCTCTGTGAGTCTCTGAGCAAGTGCTTCAGAGTATAAATTATGAAGTATGAATGTAGTCACGCAGGAACATACACACGTGCGCGCACACAAACACACACTAGTCTTACATACACTTCCTATCTCCGAATACTTCGTAGCACTTTATCATGTTTGTGTGTGCGTGAAGCCACAGACTATACATCACATGGTTAGACATTCCTTCACTCCGATGCAAGCTGGAGAGGCAATACATACAGTATGCAGACACAGCCTCTCTCCGAGATGCACGTGCTGCTTGAAACTCTGTATGTGTGTGTGTGCGCGCGTGTGTGTGTGTGGGCTGCCTGCCTCTGCTGTCAGAACGTGTTAATCCGCTTGACTGCAGATCCCAATCAGGGCAAAGAAAGGAAGAGAGCTAGAGACAGAGGAAGCACGAGCGAACGGAAGGCTGAAAGAGCTGCTGATGAGTAGCTGAGGAGAGAAAGCAAGTTGTGCGTTGGAGTAGGGGGTGGGATACCATCTTTTTATTTATTTTATTTTATTTTTTTCTGTAAGCAGCTCAAGAGTAAGCTGGGCTTCCCAGTAGGGTTCATTGCAGGAGCGAAGGACATTGGGCACTGCTTTGATTGTCCTTTGTTAAAGCCTTCCACATCTCTAAGAAGCTCTTTGCTGTTTTGTTTTTAAGGAACACATTTATTTGACAATATTCTAGTGCTTCTCAAACCAAACTAAATATGTCCTGATTACCCAGTTGTCACCAAACCTCTCCTCCCTTTGCTTCCACAGGTCAGAGGTGACGCCTTAAAGGCCCAATAAATGCTTTTCCTTCAATGATCCTCCTTTGCCATTTGAACTTTGTGGTCCTCCACTAAGACCCGTCGTATCCTGAGTTATAGTTAAGGTCGCTGGGAGATTTGTGCACATAACTGGTCAGCTCAGACCAGCTGACTTTAACCAGGACTTTGAACGATTGTGTCATAAATCTTCTTTGAACAGAAAACAGAATTATAAAGCTTTTTCTATTTTTGTTGGTATTAAAGCAATATGTATACAGTTTATTGTAAGATAATAAATTACAATTAAATAGCAGTTAAGACTTTGACACAAATAATTGCCCGTCACTACCAGTCAATAGGCTTTAGAAAATGCAAACAAATTAAAATTAAAGATACTTAAAATAACTAAAAGGAAGCTGTTGTTTTAGTCTTGCATCCTGTTTTATGCGTTTTAATTGCAAGGCAAGATACCCGTTTAAGAAATCTTTTGGCACCACAATAAAGTAACTCCATACTGACTCATGTTGTTGACTGGGTTACGTTAAGAGTATTTCTCCAGCAATAATTACAAGATACAAGGAGACATGATGAAGATACCATCAGAAAATTAAGATCAAGAAGTCCTTGATTGACGAATAGTAATTTTCCTTCTGGCTGAGGTTTGTTGTAAAGAACCCCCCTAAAACTAAGCAAAAGTATCTGTACAGCATTTTATATCATTGAAAGTCTTCTCACTGTTTTTATTCAGCCTTCATCACTTTAGTGAAGCATACACCGCGCAGGCTGTTTTCTCTTTTGTTTGAGTTTGTTTAGCTGAGGAGGGGTGCACGGTTGACTGTCGGGGGCCTTGTGGTGTCCAGCGAGAGCTGAGGGCCTTTAATGTCACAGATTAATGTCTTCATTTTGAACTGACTGGTCAGGCCTTTGGCTAGTGATGGATTACAACATACTGTATAATCTGACATAACAAATATAAACATGCAAGTTGTTACATCTATACACTCCAAAAGTTTCTTCTAAAGTGTGTAGTTCAGATTAAGATTAGCATTTTCTTCATTTAATCTGGTTTGGTCCCTGAAATAAGTTCAGTGACTTGATGGATCCATTTGATCTGGTCTGTGGAACAGATTATCTGAGTGCTTGTCAGGTTAGTGACATGAAAAACTGCGAGCCGTAACATCTGAGGATTGTAGCAGACCGTGTTGTTGTGGGACTCGGGACAAGACGTCCCGTATGACTGACTGGACTTTGTGAGAGGGTGAGTGAATTGATTCTGTTCTGAAAGTGACATGACTGACCTGAAAAAGATGAGAGCATTTAATGATTGTTCAATTCCTATATCTTGGGGGTGTGCACTAGTCATGGTGCAGAAACATGCTTTTTGCAAAACTTGTAGAAGTTTAAAATTTAAAAATATCAACTACAGTAGTCCCTTGATTACCACACACTCCCGCGATAGGTGAAAAACCACCAAGTAGGAACGCTGTATTTATTTTAGCATTTATATATATTTTAAAGCTTTAAAAACCCTTCCTACGCCCTTGCAATTTTCTAAACTCTTAAACCTACATATTTTAACAACATACATGTATGTACTGTACAGTACTGCAAAATTTTACCAGCTTTGCAGACCAGCAGCTCGATTCTGGTTCGGCTCAGTTCCGGTTCTGTAGACCTACCCTGCAGCATGACGCCCACCGCCCCATCCAGGTTGATGTGCGCGTGGATAATTGAGCTTCAGGAAGCTTCAGGATTATTTATGACAGTTCTGTGAGCTTCATAGTTAGTGTAGATTTGCTTTGCAAATCTTACCTTCCATTTCGGCAGAAAGCAGCGACTGGAAGCACTGTTGGCTTCTGGGTAATGCAGTTTTTTTTGACTGGCGTTGCTGTATAGGCTTTTTGAAAGAAAACTACAAAATGGAGGTGTTTGTTCGACTTATTTTTTTTAAACTTTTTATCTCGTACCGTCCCTATCACGTGAATAATATTAAAGTTGACAATCATTGAAAAAACCACGAAAGAGCGAGTCTGCAAAAGTTGAACTGCAAAGTAACGAGGGACTACTGTATTTAAAAAGATTGTCGGTGGATACAATTGATCTTTTTAATGGCAAAGACGTCTTTTGAGTATCAATAACTGTACAATGATGAAAAGTTTGACTGATTGTCATGCCAACAAACCGAGAAATATGGTGAAGCGTTCTAATAAACTTATGGTGAAATAGTAAATACTTATCAGAAGGTTTGTGAATCAATGAATAAGATAAATTGCGAAGTTTTATTTGCAAAACGTACTTTATTTTTTACTGTATGTACTGTTTGACTATAGCACAGCACTAAAAACAAGCACAGAGGTATCTCTTCAGATGCCGTCAGTTCTTAAGACCTAAAATGGTTTAACTTCAATCAAATCAAAATCAGATTTAAACATGTGGAGAAAACAAAGAAACTGCTGTGGTCCTAATAAATGTGTTAAAAAGTATTCACCAAGTATGCTTTAAAAGTAAAAAAAAAAAAAAACAGTTGTTGATTTTGGACAGATGGGTACAATAGTTGCCAAATTTGATTAATAATTTTGTGCCAGCATGCTTTTTTTTTTCTAAAGACAAAATTAATTGTTCCTAAAACATTAATGAAACTATCAAGAATTGGAGGAACATTTTGGAATTATAGAGGAGAGTGAAGGAATGAAAAGCAGGAGGGAAGACGAAAGGAAATGAGTGACCGGGGCAACACGATGCAAGGAGTAGAGATGGACGGACATGTTGGCAGAAGAATAACACAAAATGACAAGTGTGAGACTTTCCACTTGTCTGCGAGATCAGCTGTAGGTAACGCTGGTGGATTAGAGGATGACAAAGAGACGAGGAGGCGAGGAAAAAGTGCAAAGATGAAGTCGATAGAGAGAGAGACAGCGATATTTCATAAAGAAATCTGGGAACGAAGGGCACACAGTCAGGTGAGCCGGCGAAGCAGAAGGTAAAGAAGCAAAGGAGGGTGAGGAAGAGGAAGATGGAGGGGCGGGGCTCCTGAGCAGTCGCAGCCATTTAGAGCTGGGCATGGCGCTGTGCTGGGCGAATCTTACCCTGGCAACACAATAAAGAGGGGCAGAAGGGGAAACGGGGGACAGGTGAACAGATGGCTGACTGACTGAGAGACAATCTGATCAGTGGACCTCACCGTGTGTTTGTGTGTGCACGAAGAGACGTGCGCGGCACAGAACGTTAACAGACAGAGAGTGGGAAGAAAAACACAGAAACTGAGAGAGGGAAAGTTGCCCATGTTTGCACTGTAATTCTCACCAAATAGCACTTGAGTTTATGCTAAATTAAGACAGACAAGCCCTTCATGTCAAAAAGAGATAAAAACGTGAAATCTGTGTTTGCAAGTGGAGAAGGTGTGAGAGGGAAGCACATTTTACATCTGTTTGCATGATGAGTGTGTGTATTAGGGCTTTTACTGTTTATGTTTAATTCAAACTCCTGAAAAATAAATAGATCCGCAGTGACCACCCTGAGTTTAATATAATTGGGTCACGCCTCGTGTTGCTATGGGTAATATTAATGCAATTACACTGATTTAATTTGTAGCTGGCAGGAAGTGGAACAGCACAACCAAGCCTAATACTTATGGCATCATGTTATGAAAATATGAATAGATTAAAGTGTTTAGAAAATGTTATAGGTATTCGCTTGAAATTATTTGTTTTTTGCATTCCTTATTAAGGTCTCCATAAAATCATATTTAATGAATACAGAATGCTTCATGCCACTCGTGTGCACAAAAAGTGTTTGGCTTGTCAGTAACAGAAAATACGTTCTTCTTGGTGACATTTAGTTTGACAGTTCATGGAAACTGTGATGAATGTTTTTTTTAGCTGCTCCTTCAGGGGTCGCCACAGCGAACTAACTCGCACGAAGACTTGGGGATTGTTTTAACGCCGGCTGTCCTTCCTGACGCAACCACAGACCACCGAGCTACCACGACCCTCTGTGTGGAGCAGAGGGCTGCCGTCTGGGACACCCAGGGGAGCAGATGGTGGGGGTTGGGGGCCCAGGCAAATGAGGGTGGTGGCAGGTTTGTGTGCTTCACCTTTCCCACCCACATTTTGATGTTGTCAGTCTGGAGAGTTGAACCGGTGACCTTCTGATCACAGGCTCGCCTTCTCTAACCTCTGCGCCACCACTCCCCATGGGAGTGTGAGGTGGGAGTTTCAAGGAAAACGTGATGAACGTTTTCTGTATTTCCATATTAGTCAAAACAAACGGTGATACATTATTTTATGGTGGGCACAATAATGACAATAAAAATTCACACCGACGTCTAAATGGATGGTTTGTGAGTCAGCATTTGTAGTTGTGGTGCGAAGACCTGCGATAATGCACCTGGATAATGATTTCAATAATAATTAAAAAAATGTTGTCATTTGCAAAAAATTGGGTTTTCCAGGATTTTTCTTTACATAATTATTTATCGTTTATTCCGTTGCTCTGGATACTCTCTGGCAAGTTGCTCAAATACTTGAATTACTACTTTGACTGATACACATCTGAAAGACTTATTAAACATTTGTTTGACTTAAAATTAATTTTATTTTGTTTTAAGTATTTTAAATGATCATTTCTGCTGTGTAACACAATACAGTGAAGATGGGGGTGTGGTGCTGCAGAGGTTAGAGAAGGTGAGCCCGTGATCGGAAGGGCGGTGGTTAGACTCCTTGAACCGACACCATCAAAGTGTGGGTGGGAAAGGTGAAGGACCCATGCCTGCCTCCCTCATTTCCCTCACTTTGGTCCCTTGAGCAAGGCCCTTAACCCCCACCATCTGCTCCCCTGGGTGCCCTAGATGGCAGCTCTCTGCTCCACCCAAAGGGCTGTTGTAGCTCAGTTGTGTCAGGAAGGGCATCTGGTGTAAAAAATAAATGCCAAGTCTTCGTACGAGTTGGTTCACTGTGGCGGCCCCTGAAGAACGGGAGCAGCGAAAGAAGAAAACACAATACAGTGAAAATAAAACAATAGTTTATTCACCTGTGAAATGAATCTTTTGATCTGAGTGATGTTCTCCGTCAGAAACTGGGTATCAGTAGGAGGACTGAGAGGAGTCTTTAACAACGCAAAGAGCTTTCTTCCTGCAACTCTCTAAAAGTTCTCCAAGAATGTTGGTGAAACCCTCAAAGCCTTTCACTTAACTGATGTTAATTGAGTGCAATTTTGATTTCATAAAATAAAAGTCCATCTTTCATTGCGTGTTGTACAACGCAGACCTGTCTCTGCTTCTGTTTGTTTGTGTTCTTCTGGAATACAGTAGTCCCTCGCTACTTCGCGGTTCGTTTATCGCGGACTCGCTCTATCGTGGTTTTTCAAAATAAGATTAGACACGACACACAATTGGCTGATTGATGGACGAGCCGCACGATCGGCATGGGAATATTATTTAAAATATGTTATTTTAAATCGTTTAGCACCTGCTGCACCTTTGTGCAGCCCACACTGCAGGATAAGCTTCCTGCTGCAGCTGATCAGCTGTTCTCTGTGCAGAGCGGAGAAGTGGGTGTGGCCAAGAACGCTTGCAGGTGGCTGAGTGCAGCGGAGGCAGGGAGCTGAAATCATGACATTCTGTGCTCTTAGAGAGTTTAGAAACATTTAGAATATTGCATAACTTTAGGACATGCTAATTGCAGCCTTTTGACTGTAATGTTCAAAATAAATATATGAATTTGTATTGTTGCATGTGAGCAGAGAAACAACTTCCTTATCACGTTTTTGTTAGCAGGCTTTATATTTCTTTGCATCCGGACAGTCGGGGCGGCGGGGGGGTGCGCGTCCACACCTCGATCATGTCCTTCACCCACTCTCCATCACATGCTCTCATCTTCAGCTGTTTCATTTCCATTATATTTCCTTTTTCCCCAGTGGTTCATTTATTCGCTCAATTTCTAGGTCAGAGCACATGCAATTCTCTTCAGCAGAGAGTGTTTTTCACAAACTGTGAACAACAAAGCGTTTGGTGGCAGCTCCTGCGTGTTACATTTGCATTAAGCTGTAGATGAGAGTGCTGGTTTGTTCTGCTGAGACTAAACAGCAGAATCAGGAGCCTGTCTTTGTGTTGAACAAATCTTTCTAATAACCTGTTTCTGTGGGTAGATAAAACGCAGCTTTGACACTGTGATGATAATAACGGCTTTGAGTTTTAATGAGACTCGTATCAAAGAGCACCATTGTTATTAACACCAGAAGTCTTGTTACTCTTTCATCCAAATGACATCATTACCCTTTTGCCCCTACCTGTTCCGAGCATTTTAGGCTAATTCATTTGCAATGAAACAAGTCTGTATTTTTTTGTACAACTGCAGGGTTTTGTCTTCAGGTACAAGTTTCCTCCAGCTCCACTTCTGAGGCAGAATTGCCTGCAGTTGAGTCATTTTCACTTAGCAGTGATCGTACGCAGCAGGAGTCACAAAACCAGTGCTTTTGTTTTAATCAGACCCGCCGCTTGGCTTCAATCACACCTGACATCAGGTGGTTTTTCATTAAAGAACATATACAGCGTGCGAAATATTGAATACGATCGGGAAAATAGTTTGTTTCAACCGAAAAGTCCATTTATTTTTTAATTAAAATGCATTAAACTTAAGTTTTCTATGTCACTGGGTTTCAGTTAATAATTTAGCTTGAAAACACTTTGGCTTCTACTTCAAATAAATCATGTACACAGTATTCAGATCATGTAAACCAAATGTTGCTTTATCTATTTAAAATGTATTGTCATGTTTCAATCACGATGCACACTGGCAAAAGGTTAAAAGTGGGAAAGAAAATCTATAAAAGCTGCATGTAAAACGTCTCCTCTCACCCTTTTCCTAGTTTTCCTGGTCTCCAAGCCTGTGCATACTGATGCACACCCAGACAATAACACTAGTTCAATACTTTTAACTATTTTTTGAAAATTTGTCAATTTTTATAAAAAGTCTACAAACACTGGAAACTTGTTAGATTTTTTTTTTTATTATATTTTTACTATTTGTCAAATGCAGCCTCCAATACAGGAGTAGACTGTGAGGGTAGCCCAAACATTGTTTGGTCAATCAGGGTGCTCTTCATTTAACCCCAATTCATTTTTATTTTTTATTATTTTCTGGAAATATTTCACTCTGTCCTTGATTTCTGAAAGTCATTGTCATTATTGTTTAAACGGGTCTTAAATTCCTCTCAAACCACTGATTATCAGGCGACTGTTTTATCTGTTCAGAACGTTGCTGTAGCTCTAAATTTCAAATCGTCACCTTTTTGTGTCTTTAGTTTGCATGTTTTTATTGAGTCAGAATCTTACATCTTCTAGTTGTCCTATTTTATTGGGTAAAATGCAAATGAGATTCCTTGTTCCGCAATAGACGGCCATTTATAAAAAATGTTTTAAACAGCTGATGGGTGGCATGGTAGCTTAATAGGATTTTTCCCCACACAGTTTATTATAGGTTTTTCCAATTTCACATCAAGGGATTTTTTTTTTTTTCCTTTTGGCATTACTCTGGACTTCACTGGGCAACGGCTCATATTCGGACCACAGAAGAGTCTCCAGCTTTAGTCTAAGATCCATTTTCTGTGAGGGTTTATCTGCTTGGCTCTATGGTCAAGGGCCCACCAAGAAAAGCTACTTAACAGCAAATCTTGTTTAGCAGAATCCTCTCAAAATAAGAGCCTCTCTATCTGCCGCTCTCCTCATCCTCCGTCTTTCTCTTCCAACCGTTTCCAATGTGTGCCGCCACTGAACAACTTGGCAGCCGTTAGCTGTGGTGCTAACGCCACTGTGTGGTTCCTGGCTCTCCCTTTACTGTTTGTGAACCCAAAACCTCGCTACTAGTACAAACACTGTTGATTGGAAGATGCAGAAGTGTCGTCTGACATGCAGGGCAGTATTCAAACTGAGTATTCGTCTTTGTGTACCTCGTTTTGTAAAGATAACGGGTTGTTTTCATCGGCCACACCATTTCATTTCAAATCTTTCTTAGCTAATAAGTGGAATCGTTACTTTCTTCACCTTTTGTAAGAAAGTACCTCTACAGATCACTTTCTGTTTGAGCAAACGTAGTCCCAATGGTAATAACTTGCTTTCATGTGGGTGGAAGATATTACTATCGTTGACCTGAGAAATCAATTGTGGATTATCAGAGGTTATTTTATAATTTATGGAAAGTGCCTCCAGAAAAAAAAAATCTGATTCAAACTCGTCATCTGTGTCAAACTGTTCATCTGACCCTAACGGCTTCATTTTTTAATCCGGTGAACAGTGTGGGAGTCGGCGCACATGGTGCAATCAAGATGTTCATTTGTGTTTGAGTAATGAAGATGGTTTTACCTAGCAGGTTTTAAAAAAACAGAGGTGGAGAGTTAAAGACGGGGGTGAAAAGTGTACAAAAAATGAAATGTAAATTTCCCTCCTTTTTCTCCTCCTCTACTCTTCTCTAACTGCTTTAGACATTGCGAAAGAAAGGCTTTAATGGTTGCAACAGTCCTGAGCCTGATGGCGATGACTCCATCGACCAAAGTCCGCTAAATGACCGCAAGACAGAGGACCTGGACAGCCTCTTCAAACGCATCGGCGTGAGTACCATCACACTTTGGTCACCTTATCTAACATACTCTTTCTGTTCTTCTTCTCTTCTTTCTCTGTCTACCCTTTTCTCTCTCTTTGTGCTTTCTTTCTTTTATTTTTTTTCATTTGGGCAACGAAGGCTCTGAACAAGAAAGAGCACCGTGACTCTGAGAGTCCAGACCCCGAGGAGCCCTTCTCTCTCACCCCCCGCACTGAAGAGAAATACAAAAAAATTGACGAGGAGTTTGATAAAATGATGCAGAACTATAGGCTGTCAGTGAGTACCTCCCACCATTCTGTGCAACCCTGCCCCCCCTCCCCACCCAATGCTACTGCTGCTGCTGCTGCTGACCGGACAAGTTTTCCGGTTGCTGATAGCGGTCTGATTACTCACAGAGCACTTGCCTTCACCATTTCCCCACCCGCTTACCTTCCTACCCTCACCTTTTGGCAACACCACATATTTCCACCTTTAAAAGCACTACCCACAGACCACGCCTCCACCATCAGCGTGTTCCTGAAAAACCCAAGGCAGATTGACTTGAGTCAAAAGAAAATTTATGTCAAACTAGGGAAATTGGATTTCCTACAAAAATGCAGTGTGATTGCTTATTTCTGAAGAACTTGCTGAAAAACAGCTGGAATTAGCTAAAAACATCCTGAAATGTAGCTGAAATGGAAAAACAAGCCCAAGTTGGCAGAAGAAAGCAGAAAGACCACATATTTGCTGGATTTGGTTTAAATAAGCAGAAATGAGTACAAAGATTAGTAAATTAGCTAAAAAAAAAAAAAAAAAAGCTGAAATTGGCTAAACATAGCTGAAAAGTAGCTAAAAAGGCAGAAAAATGCTTAAATTACCAGAAGGAAGTGGAGGGAGCACAATTGTGCCCAATTAGAATAAACAAAGCAGAAATGAGCACAAACAAAGGAAATTATCTGAAAAAAGTAGAAATTTGTAAAAAAAAAAAAGCTGAATAGTGGCTAAAAACAGAAAGAAGCTTAAATTACCAGAAACATGTGGAGAGAGCACATTTTAGCTGAATTAGTAAAAAAAAAAAAAAAGTTTAAATGACTGCAAAAAAAATCTGGAATTAGCTGAAAAAGATAAATTTTGAATGAAAACAGCTAAATAGTAGCTGAAATAGCAGAAAAACCTGAAACTTGCATAAAGAGGAGAGGAGCATAACAAGCTGAAATTAGCAGTAAGAAGTTAGAAGCCCAAAATGTTGTAGTTAGCAGAAAGAACCTGAAAGGAGCACAAAACAGCTGAAAAAAACTCAGCTAAAATTAGCTGAAAGGAGCTGAAAAAAAGTTTTAATTTTGACAAGAAAGCTGAAAGAAGCTGAACCAGAACAAAATGTGAAAGGAGCAGTAAAAGGTTGTAAACGGATCTAAAGATTTTAAGGATGTAAAATGAGTTAAATTAATTTTCTTTGAGAAAAAAAAAGTGTCAGAAAAGGCTAAATATTTCAAAAAGCTAAAGTTACACCAATACCAAAAGTCATTGCACCCTTCTCCTGAACGAGCTGAATGTTTTGATATTGAAATCGCACAACAATTGTTGAACGAGAAAACTGCCGAAAAACGTACGGAAGCAAAATGGATCACAATAGTGTGATTGCTTCATAAACGTTCACACAACTGAACTTGATGCATCTTTTTAAATTTGTTTAAAAACAAGACGTCACAAGTTCAGTCGTAAAGGAGAAAAATCAAAATCTAGTTTTCACTTTCTCAACTTGAAAAGGAAGTTTGGTTTAAATTTCAAATGTTTTTATTGTAAATTTAGATACTGTTTAAGTAGAGACCACTCCAATTTTTGCAAATGTCTTGTGCGGATCAGAAACGCTGCATGATGAGCAGACTTTCCGTTAGAATAAAACTTAATTTCTTTGCACTACTGCTCATGTGTGAATTTGGCGGTTAGATGAAACGAAGTCGTAAAACAAGCAGCACAACACCAAATACCACATGCTCTAATAGGATTATTTGCATCAAGTCACCACAGTGGAGAGAATCTTAAGGACTGTTATCGCCATAATAAACTGTTTATATGCCTCTGCAGCTTCACGAAACCATAATATACACTAAAAAGTGAGAAACGTTAACTGCGTCCCTAGATTTTTCAAAAAGTTGGCATAGCAACTGCAAAATGGAAGGGGAAATCATTTTTTATGAGAATGGTAAACACGTTAGAGCATGCCTCGAAGCAGTTGGGTTGCTTGCCTGGAAATACAAATTGTGTAATACTTAGCAATATCAAAGGAAGAATCGTGCGAGTGCAGATCAGAGCTTAAAAATCCAGGGTGCGGTTATTATCTGTGTGATGTTAAGAGTATTACAGAGGTCAGATGGGTGTCATGGTAGATCTGCTCCTCATACTCTCCAGGTTCTGCCCTCTGACTGGCACTCTGCCAGACTCTTTTTACCACTCTGCTCCGTAGCCAATTTCTCTGAGATTCATTTTTTTTTTTCCTTTCGTGCTCAATAATGCAATTAATGTCACTTTAATGAGGAGCTCTTAATTTACAGCCCCTCTCCCTGACTGCTGGCGTGTCTGATTGGTCACTTGGGATGGGACACAGTCACATTTAGGTGCCTGTGCCAGTTAGCCTGCAAATTTTCAGAAAATTTACAATCGGGGTGTTTTATGTAGAGGAGGCAAAATGTTCCTTTTCCCTCGCCCAATACGTTGGTAGCTTCGTGAATTACGCAGCCGTGTTGTGTAGTACGGTTACCTTCAGAGACGTGTTTGCGTTTGACCTTTTCCTCAACAACTGCTTTAAGGAATTAGAGCATTTACCGGCTGAATGCGTAGTCCTTGTATTAATCAGTTCCTGGTTTTGTTGTAATTTTCACAAAGCTGGAACATTATTTTGTGAAAGCATTTCAGCTGTTGGTGCTTACTTTATTTATATCAGAGCAGGTTTAACGGGGAAATCAAGCCACCTTTCAGTTTAATTACTTCAATAAATCTCTGTCCTTAGTTTGACCCGGCCTCTCTGAGCTGAAATGACTCTTAAAGGTTTTTTTTTTTTTTTTTTTTTTTTTAACAAAGAGGAAGCCATGATGGAGAAGAAAGAGGAAAAAAAACAAACCACAGCTTCGTGTGCACGTTCACTGGATTCTGGCCAAACTCCTCTGGTGTGTTGCATCCTCACTGTAATATTGCCCCTCGGTGTCTCTGCCTACCTGCCCAGTCCTCCCAGCTCACCTTTCACTGGCAGCAAGCAAACGGAAGCAGACTGCACCACCCGCCACTCCTCCATGCTTTAACATAATCCCCTGCATGACAGCTAGGGGCTGGGATATACACGCTTAATCCCACTTGTACTAAAATGCCTCCTGAGGCGGGGGGAGTGGTGAGGCAGAACGGGCAGGACACTTGGCTCGACGAGCCCCCAACTTTACTCTTCTCGTTACTCTGCTGCTGTGGTAGAGGAAAATAAAGAGGTCCATTTTTGTTTTTCCACCGGAGGGTCTTTGGTTTGATCCTTCTCTGGTTCTGGGATTTCGGGCTGGGAAATTGAATAAGAAATATATTTCTTCCTTTTTAACAACTGCCTCCATGGTGCCCCTGAGCAATGGATGCTTTGTCTCAGTACAAGCTTCGTATAAATATAACGTCAAATCACGGTGCTGCTAAAACTACTGCACAGGAGTTTAGTTTTTTAGATGATGATGATTATTATTAATTATTATTAATAAACTTGTTTTTAAGTTACACTTAACAGTTGCAATGCAAATATTTGTATTATTTCTATGCAATAGGTTGCAGCTTGATCATGTTTTTACACATTTACGGAAGGTAAAAAACATTGTAATATCCTTTTATAACTGCCTTTTAGGGGTTTATACTTTGAACCCTAAACTTTTTAAGAGGTTTTGTAAACAGTCAAGTTGAAGATTTATCAAAGTAAACATAAATACAGATTTGCTGCAGAACTGCGGTGACGTAGAACAGTTTTCCCATTTTGCGTCTACGGCTCGAATGCCACAACTACCAAATAGAATTCATTATATAAAGGCTGAAAGGAAAAAATATATTTCTTTAAAATTTCCCAAAGCTTTTTCAGGACAAAAGGGAATCAAAGAGAAACTAGGGCATGAGTTTAATTCATTCTGATTTACCCTGGCATTCAGGAAGAAGCCTTGTTGAGAAAGAGCTTCTCTGAGGGGAAGTAAGCTAGATTCCCCCCCACTTTTTGTTCTTTTCTCACAGAAGAGACCTTGAGCTGTATCAAAAAGGCCTTTAGAAAAGCTGCTGGTCAATTATTTACCCAGCAGGATCTTATTTGTCTTCTTTCCCATCCTTCTTGATAAATGTGCAATATGATGAACTGCATCCATTTATCCCTCCTCTAATCAATCAGGAGCATTGATGTGAAATAGGAAGACGTGAAGTCATTTACAAATTCTTCTTTAAACACTGCAGTGCAGGTTAAAGATTAATTTTAACATTGCATTAACAGAAACACCAAAGAGGTTTTGGAGTTATGGCACCAAATATCTTAGTGACCAGGAGCTGGTACCTTCAGGGAGTTTTTGGAAGAAGAATAAACTAAATCTGAAAAGAGCAGTGGGATTCAAGTTCAAGAATCTTTATCATCCCCAAGGGGCAATTTGTTTACAGTCAGTAGCACACAAAACATCCATACAAGACATAGAGACATTAAAATAACAGAAATCATCACTGTTTGTTGAGAGGCCTGATTGCTGCAGGGATGAATGAGTTTTTCATTCTGTTCATTCTACATCTGAGCAGCAGATACCTGCGTCCAGATGGAAGCAACCTGAACTCACCATGGAGGATGATCAGGATCTGCCAGAATCAGCCTGGCCTTGTTCACTGACCTCGTCTTGTGTAGGTCAGTGAGGTTCTGTAGGGCTATGCCAGCAGTTTTGCTGCACATCCTGGCAATCCCCGAGATCTTGTTCCTGTTTTTGCACGTCAAAAGTCCAAACGAACAGATTGTGAAAGTTAAGACTCAACAAAGCACGAATAAAATCTTCAAATAAAAGTAGAATTAACATTAAAACCACAGAGCTTCAGATAAAAATGCCGGAACATTCACTGGTGGGTTTCTTACAAAGTGAGTTCACAGATTGTTGAGGCGTGAGTAAAAGTACTTTAAATAGTACATCTCCAAATCTAAAGTCACCCTGAGTGAATTTTAAAATAAAGGCAACTTATTCATGAATAAATTAGACTCTTTTGATTTTAATTTATATTTCTTCATATAAAAAGTTCTAATAAAGGATGCATTTACACTCTTGCATTGCATCTTTCTATTGTATACGTTTGCCCAACATAAACACAAAATAATTCTTGTAGCTTCAATTATGTGCCTAAGCAAGTTAGTCGACAAACTAAATAAAAAAAATCCCATTCTATTGTTTTTTTTAATTTATTTCATTGTTAGTGATGGTGAAATGTGTAAGGATGTTTACACAGAAAGGTGAGGAAAAACACCCCCTCGCCCACTCATTCCAGTGGAAATAAATCAGTTCTGCCTCTTCGTTTATTCATCTCCACCCTCTACGTATATTAACCCCACCCACCCGTCCACCCACACCATTAATCCCATCCCTCCCCCTTTACCTTCAGCTTGGCCAGTGTGCAGTGCTGCTAGCTGCTAACTTCACCATCACAGATCAGCACTTCCAGCTCTAGCTAGCACGCCATCTTTACTTCTTCCTCATAGTCTAAAGGTAAATGTATCATTCTCAGACAACTGGAAGTCTTTTTATGATTTAATTTAGTTGTCAACCCTCAACATTTCCTGTACACAATCTTTAAACAGAACTACAATTTCACAGTTATCGATTTTATTGACCACAAATTGTCATTTACTGATTGTTTTTCTTGTCTTAGAAATATAGAAAATGTTATTTTTATTTCTAATAAGAAACATAATAATAGCCAAGTGTTGTTAAGTTATATACTTGTTAAAATAAAGTGTATCCAAACAATATGGCATTAGCTTAAGTTTAAGTGGAGACTTGAATCTGTCTTTTTACTCTTGGACTTTCTTTCTTGCTTCAACAAAATGAAAAGTGTTGATATAAAAGAGGTTGAGATCAAGGGCAGAAAGATGCCCTTGTCCTTCTTGGTGTAAAACTGGGTCCCAGGCAGGATGAGTGCAGTGCAGAGCAGCTCTGGCCCATATTCCTTTTATAGAAGTCCTTATTTCAGATTGAGTTGAAGCGCGATGAAATAGTTTGTGTGACTGGACACCCTCAGGTCCTTGGCCTTGTTTTTATTATTTACTTTAATTTTTTTCTTCTTAGCACTCTGTGCAGTTTGGTCAACTAGTTTTATCATGATGGTTTGGTTACATTTATGTTTTTATTAAGAGATGATTGTTTATTGTTTGTCCATGTGTTAGATAAAGGTAGACAGTGTAACGTAATTCGATGAGGGATGTTGTTGGAATGTGAAACGCATGCACTCAAATGTCACCAATTACTGAATTCAATAACTTGCTGCTGCGACTGGAGTTTTAACTTGGCATGAAACGGGAAAGGTGGCACAGCTTTTCCACTAAGTCACTTTGCATGCCTAAACTGAGTGAGTGTTTGTGTCAGAGAGGGATTTGAGATGAGCGTTTGTGTGTTTGAAGAGTTTATTTCCAAATTCTTTCCTTTAAAGGTCAGCTCGTGCAGTCTTTGTTAGTAAAAACGGAAAAAAATAAAATCCTACATGTGTCATGGTGCATTTTGATCAATATTTCACACAAAATAAAATTGTTCAGTATTACTGATCAAAAGGGTAATTTTCACATCTTAATGACAAAACTGAAAAATATAGTTCCCAAATTTTGAGCATCGTCTCAAAATGGGTGTTCTTCAATGTAAAAAAACTGTAATTTGTGTTGATGTAAAAACATTCATTTATTTGGGTGAAAACTTTAAGACTTTTTAAGTTCAGTCTTTAGAATAATTAATAATCCTTTTCGTTAATACTGTTTATATACATTTGTTTTAGAATTCAACAATCAAGGCATTTTTATGCCTGTATTTGAGCTTTTTGTGTGTACCGGTATGTGTGTGTATTTTTTATGCCTCAACCAGAATTAGCTTGAAAATGAAAACAATGTTACACTAAATAAAGTTGAATATGGTTGATTTGTTAAATTTTGTCTTTCCACACTTTGTTTTTCTATGTACATATTCATTTTTCAGTACCCAAAAAGCTTCTATCTGTTATTTTCCTACAAACTTACCATGAAATAGACATTTTAAAAATAATGATATTCTCATGGTCTCTGACAACGGACAGGTGTCTACACTCGTCATGTTAGACCTCAGTGCTGCATTTGAGACAGTTGATCACAAAATGTTACTACAGAAGCTTGAATATGATATTGGGATTACAGGAACGGCTCTAAATTGCTTTAAATAATTAACTGATAGATTCCAGTTTGTAAATGTAAATAATGAATCTTCTCCTTACACCAAAGTTAGTCATGGAGTTCCTCAGGGTTCAGTGCTTGGACCTCTTTACTTATGCTTTCACTAGGCAAAGTTATTAAACTGCATGGGATAAATTTTCATTTTTATGCTGATGATACTCAGTTATATTTGTCCATTAAACTCAATGAATCCAATCACTTAGATTACAAGCATGTCTTAAAGACATAAAAACCTGGATGATCCTTAATTTTCTGCTTTTAAACCGACAAGATTGAGGTTTTGGGTTTTGGACCTGAGCATCTTAGGAATTAGTTTTTCAGTCTTTCACCCCCCTTGGATGGCATTAACCCCCCCCCCCCCCCCCAGTTCTAATGTTAAAAATCTTGGTGTTATTTTTGATCAAGACACGTCTTTTATCATCACATTAAAAATGTTACTAGAGTCGCCTTCTTCCACCTGCGTAATATCACTAATAAAAATGAATTGAATTGAATTAAAAACTTAAAACTATAATGTTTAAACTATTAGTAAATCCCTACATAGAAAAGGTCCTTATTTATTTATGTTTGTTTGTTTGTATCTTGTATCTCTGTATATTAGTGGAAATTCTACAATCTTTTTTTTTTTTTTTTTACTTTTACATGGGATAGTCGTTATTAGAACAAATGGGCCAAAATATTATAGCATGACAGTTTGATTTAGGAATATTTTAATTAGTTTAATCTCATTTTGGAAAGAACTCTTCTTGCTGTGGTTGGTTTGTGTTGTGACTGTGTCTGTCACCTTCAGGCTTGTTCACTCTGCTGCTGATGACTAACTGACCACCTGTTCATTCATAAATGAATATATATGGGATTAAACATGGGCCTCGTTTTAAGCGCCGTGTTTTTCTTGTATCTCTGCCAGTCTACAGTCCCGCAGCCAACCTTCTCCATGCCAGTCACAGTTCCCGTATCCAATCAGAACGCAGCGGCCCTCCAGTTCAGCAACAATCCTGCCGGCGCCCTGGTCACCACCACCTCCTTTGTCACCTCCACCCTCACAGATCCCCGCCTCCTATCACCACAGCAACCAGCTCTGCAGAGGAACACCGTGTCACCGGGGTTACCACAGCGACCAGCCAGCGCAGGTAACAGACCACGGTTAACACAGCTGGAATGCTTTGGGTTTTCTGTCTCCTCACAGCTCAATTGTAGTCGTGCTAATCCATAACCTGTGGCCTTTTCAGATAAGTAAACACCCTGTTTCAATAATTGCTCTTGATTGATTCCTCTGATGTAATGTAGCCTTTCAGCTGGATGGTTTAAAAATATTTACCGTAATCCTTTGCGTAAAAGATCCTGTACTGCACGGCACCAGATGAGTTAAAAACAGCAACTGCAAGTTTTTGAACTTTTTTAAAGGGAAAAATGGATTAGCTAGACTGCTATCCACAACTAGTTTGTTGATAAGTATTTGAGGATGCTCACATTTCAGTGTAGATTAAATAATCTATATTGTTAATATTTATTAAGTCTATAATAAATAAAGGTTGAATGAAAAAGTGTTGTTTTCTGTGGAAACCTCTTATCATTCATTCAACCTTTATTTATACAGGCTAGTCTCATTTAGCCATGAGGACTTATTTACAAGAGGGACCTGTTCCAGACAGAACATGTAACATACAGACAACAATAACAGTAAACAATGACAACAATAAACTACATTAAAAATGCAGTTAAAATAAGAGTAGTGTATAAAACAATAAATCAAGGTTCTGTAAAACAGGTTGAAATACTAAAAACAAGAACATATTTGCTTTGATTTTTTTCCATTTATTGATGATTCCATTATCAAATGTTTGAAACCCCTTAAAGAAATCAAGGTGGACAACTTCAGTTCCTGTTGCAAGGTGTTCCAGATTGTAGGAGCAGACCTTTTGACCTGCATTATTTATATAACTTGTAAAAAGAGTGGGTCCTAAAACTGAGCCATGTGGCACACCATTGGCTACCATTAGGTAGCTAGATTAACTATCTGGGACTGCAGATGAGAATTAGCTCTTGCTATAATCTGGTACAGTGCATTAAATGGTAACATTTATGTTTGAGTTGTACATTGTCCCTTTTTAAATGAAGTTCGTTCAAAAAACTACCATTGTTTAATTGTTTAAAGATTTTAGTTAAGTCATTGACTCCATCAGTTTAATAAAAAATAAATCACTCAGTATAGATACACATCCTCTTCAGCAAAACTCAGTCAGGACTGTCAGCAATAAGACTCAAACTCCCATGTAACCTTTTGACTTTTTTTTTTTTTTTTTTGCTGCAGCCTCTCTGTGTTGTCTAGTTTTCATACAGTTTGTGTCATAATTTTCTAAATGGTTCTTTTTGACATTGTCTTCCCAAACCAATCAGTTTGCAGACCAGTCTTCCACGCACGCCAAAGTCCTGATTCCTAACGGACTTCTGTAATTGAAATGATTTGAGCCACCTTTTGCAGACACAGTTGTCATGGAGATGTGGATACTTAAAGTCCTTTTTCATAAAGTGCACCTTCTGTGGAAGCACAGTTTATGTAACAGCGGGGATTTTTACAGACTTTTTTGAGTTGAAAAGCACCAAAATGACCAAAGAAGCGAGTCTGTGTATTGATGTTGTTTCCAGCCTTCGTGTTCACGCAGTCTGGGGATCTTGCTCCCTCAAATAAGTGCATGCAGCTCATAATAACATAAATCCATCATTTCTTTGACTCAAGCTGCTACACTCCTGCATGCACACACTGCTCTGTGTGGCAAACCAATCCTTCACCCTCCGACTAAAAGGATTTGTGCCCCATTTATGCATCTCAGACAGGGTTACTTATCAAGCTTTGTTCCGACCGGCGTAATCTCATTGTAAGTCAGAATTAGGTGATGTAACGTGCAACAAATGCATTACAGCTTCTTTCATAATATATCGTTCTTTGAGGTGTGGAAGTTTACCCTGTAGCAGTAATGGATGCGCCTGCTCCCACTTTATTTCCACACCTTGTAGTGTAGCCTGCTCTGCCATTGTTTTAATTACCAAAAAAGTGTTTGGCAAATTAGTTTTCTTTATTGATGTTTTTCCAAAAAGTCCTAAAGATGTAATGTTATAGCTTTTCTAAAGAGCAGTTTAGAAATAAATCAGAATCACCAACAAAGGAAATGGAAGTGACTTTGCATTTGAGGCAAAGTGAGCATACTGAAAATAAATGTGCATTATTGTAGTATTGTGTTTAATGAGCTGGTCTTTCTGTATGAATGAAAAGAGTGCAACATTATACAATAATGTGTTAAAGCTTTAATATATTTAGATATTTACTAACAACGTTTTTGACAGTTCTGACAAACATGCTGTAATACCGTATGAAGTCTCTATGATGGATGTGTAGTTGAATATCTAGCAGGTACAAAAGATCTAAAGAGTGTTTTCCTCTTAGTAAGGTGCTTATTGAAATGAAAAAAGTTGTAACGTTGAGGGCCATCAAACCAAAAGGAAAACTTTAAAGATGTCTGTGGAGGTTTTTAACCACTAGAGAACTTATTTAGTTCACATTTTTAAACATTATTTCAAAAATCACTCATTTTGCAGCACTGGAGGCCATGCTAGACTGGAAGTTAAGATGTCATTAAAATAATCAGTGGTATTTCTAGGATTGAGTATTTGTGTGGTCAATATGATGCATACGAAATCGATGTAATGCCACCAGTCCAGTTGGTTACACAGACGGGCAGCAGCAACCAAAACAATTCGATATATGGTAATAACGATGCATTTCTGTGTGAGTTTTGTATTTCTTGTGTTTTGTTTTTGTTTTTAGCGAGTCAAATTGGTTCTTCTCATCCTGAACATTTCATTGCATTGTTGACTTTGTGTTAACCTGCATTTGATAAATAAACAACAACAACACATTGAGTTTCAATGCAATAGAATGCAACAACAACAAAAAAGCCATTCTCAAACGGGGTTTGTTTTAAAAGAGCGAAACGCTTTCATAAGAGCAGTGAGCAGCCAGAATAGAAAGAAAGAAAATATTTATTAATTCTACTATGTATTAATAAATCTTCCCTTTCTTTCTTTTTTGGCTGCTCACTTCTTCAGGATGTCGCCACAGCAAGAGATTAAACCTCAGGAGCCTCAGGATTAAACAACCGCAGCACTGACCACTGAGCTACCGCGCCTTCTCACAATTAATAAATTAGACAAAAACATTTGGCTTAGAGCAAAATAAAGAAAGCTGCGAGCACCAGATGTTGTTTTTTTAGTAGCTAAACAAAGATTTATAGAAGACAGACATTATCAAAATCACACATTTGACTCAGCCTCGTTGATTCTACACAGGGAGTTCAGTTAAAATGACTTCTGTTAATTGACTGCTGGTCATAAAACTTGAATAAAACTGAAATAAAACGGTAGGGTTCAATTGAACTACTTTTGACATTTCACATCAATACATTAGTCTTTTTTTTTTTTTTTGGCAATCTGTGTACAACTGTTTCCCATGTCAGCTCATTCCCAAAGTTGTGCTTTAAAATGTATGGGGGTGGTGGTTTGAGGGTCTTCCCCCAGAAAACTTTTAATAAAGTAGATGTGATTTCGTGCATTTTGGTGTATTTTAACGGGTTATTAAACATCTACGTGCTTATAAAATAAAAAATTGTTTTTGCGGCTCGTGGACCCCCGGGGGTCCGGGGACCCCAGTTTGAGAACCACTGACCTGTAGGATCTACAAAAAGTTTTTCATCTGCAACTTGATTACTTTTTTGTCACTTTTAGCCCTAATGGTTTTGTGGTTTCATCATTTTGTTTATGAATAAGTTTCAGTTTTCCCATTAAAATCAATGTTGTTGTTTTTTTAATTAGTGGTGGGTCTTATTTTAAACATTATAAATAAAAACAAAAAATTTTAACTGCACCGTGAAACGGTTTGTGTTAATCTTAGCTCGTAAGCGATACACAAGTTCATTATTTAAATATCACTTACTGTTTTTAACTTTTAAAACAAATCATTTGTTTTTAATTACCATTTTTAAACACTTGAAGATTTTTTTTTCTAAAATAAAATGTCAGAATTATCTCTGGTATGTAAGTACCATTGAGAACTGCTGAAACCTTCTGCCTAACGTTAACTGGAAGTGCAGAATTGAAACCAATTATAAGGCACTTCAGAGAGTAAATGAGCATCAATAGCAGGAGCACTTTTATAATGACGTACTTGACTTAATTATATTTTTCAAAACAAATGATTTAGTTTTTACATTAGTGCTACTCGGATAAACTCTTTCACACGAGATTGTTTTAATGGTTTTTATGTGTTACATGTTTTTTTTCTACCTTAGGTGCTCTGCTTGGAGGAGATTTGGGGAACTCAAATGGAGCATGCCCGAGTCCAGTCCGTAAGTCCATTTTTATGCTTCACAATTTAAAAGAGGCTTGTATTGATACAAAGGAACACACAAACACCCACATATACCAGTCCCTCTGCTTCTAGAACATTTCGTGTGTGGCAACAGACTCGCAGTTGAACTGCAAGACGTATGCACAGGCACGCAAACACCTGTTGACTGGCGACAGCTGAAGGTCGCAGTACAAGCTGCTTGTAAACGCTCCAAAGAACAAAATGGTCTCAGGTTGTAAAAGAGGAACATGAGCGAGAGATCAAAAAGAGAAAAGAAACCAGCAGAAACACAGAAACAAATTGTGTAAAACTCCTCCTCAGCTGTTTTTTGATGGTGTGTGTGTGTGTGTGTGTGTGTGTGAGGTCAGAAAGTAATAAATTAAAATAATTAATTAAAATAAACTTTGTTGCATGGCAAATGCCTCTCGACAGTGAAGTCACCATTTTGCACAGTTAATGTGATGTTGATTCTCAAGACGTGAGAAATCAAATGAATAAAAACAAAACTGGGCTTTTATTTTGTAGTTGTAGTTTCGCTTCCCAGTACAAGAAGGTCTGGGAATCTGGGAAGTGAAATGTCTTGAATTACAGAATAGAACATGTTTTTTGTTTTTGAAAAAAAAAGTGTATTTTCTGGGACTGCTCTTGTCAACCAATGAAATCTGGTTCACAATATATTTGTGTGTTTGACTTGGGCAGCACGGTGGCACAGTTGGAGCTAAAAGATGATGGATGGATGGATGGATGGATGGATGGATGGATGGATGGATGGATGGATGGATGGATGGATGGATGGATGGATGGATGGATGGATGGATGGATGGATGGATGGATGGATGGATGGATGGATGGATGGATGGATGGATGGATG
>NC_056502.1:8357878-8392875 GCF_014905685.2 Nematolebias whitei | reverse complement strand
TATGGATGGATGGATGGATGGATGGATGGATGGATGGATGGATGGATGGATGGATGGATGGATGGACTTAAATCAGACAGTTCTCTTGACTCTTGGAATTTCTCGGTAAAGCCTAAAATAAAGTTTCTCAAAGTGAAAACAAAAGTTCTTTCTAAGACACAACAAACATTCTTAAAAATTAAGAGGAAAAAATAATCAATTTTCACGACCTGCTTATCCAATTAAAGTGTTTTATGAACATTTGTGTGTTCTAACACCTCGTTTATATCATTTGAAACTCTTTTTGAAAACTAACATTTAGCTTTATATTCCCTTAATTGTTATAGAGCCCTGAGTCTGGCATTCTGAAAAGTAATTTGAGAAGATTTATAGAGGAGATTCATTAAAAAAATGTTAAAACTCACAACTAGAAGTGCAGAAGTAAGTGCTGTAGTTAAAATATTCAAGGGAGAAATATAAACTAACATTTTTTTTAACAAATATCTAGCAAAATATACTTAAATCTTTTGTAAAATCTAGTAAAAGACAAATGTATCTGTATACACTAATTAGAAGAAAATTATGTTGAGTTATGTGTTAGTTGATTTTTAAAGCTGCTTTTATCAGAAAAGTTGCATTAAGTAGCCAAATCCTTTAGTTTGTCAGGACCACTGTCACGAAACAAAGTATGAGCAATAAAACAGATTACATTGAAATAAATTCAGTTCAACTTCTTTTAGAGCTCCATTTGACATCTCAAATGAACTGTGCAAAAATGTCAACTTTGTGTTGATTCTCTGTTTTTCTCAATAATAATTTCTAAACAAAGTCCAGTTCAAACCTAAAGTATTTTCCACCTTACACGTCACACCGCCCTATAAGTCCCATCAGTCCAAATATGCCTAATAAAGTGGAAAAATCCATAAATATGTCGCATCTATTATACATCACCGCTAACGTATCACGTTTGTTGTGCGTCGCCGCTGACAACCCAGAAACGTGGGCCGTGGTTGTGCCAAAAATCGATTGGCTGCCAAATGGCGGTCGCGGGAGCGTGCACGAGAGTATTTTAACAAGAATTTATCAAGATTAACACTTAAAAACAATTGTTTGTTTGCGCGAAATTACAGCGAAGGTGTGTCTCAGTTGAACTTTATGCACTTTGACGGTCAAATCAGCTGGATTCTTAAAGTACTGGCTGCCTCGATGCTCTGGGAGCGCGCAGAAGGAGTAAATCAGGAAGGAGGAACGCTGCGCATTTCTTCGAAATTTAACAAGATAAGCACCTAAAAACAATTATTTGTTTGCTCCATTTTATAGTAAAGGTGTGACTCAGTTGAACTTTTACTTAATAAATGAACTTTAACGGTCAAATTAGCTGCATTTCTCCGGGGCGGCGCAGCAAAATGAAGCTGATTGGATGGTTGCTCCAGGCGAGCTGGACAAAGGTGGCAGGCTGTGGCAAGCTGATTGCGTCATTAATAGCCACTTTTACCTATTACATGACACAACGGCATGCCATACTACTCGAGTGCCATCTAGTGGCTGAAAATGTTAGTGTTCAATATTTTCAGTCAGAATGGATGAAAACGGTCATATCTCAGCCAAAAATTGGTTTATGAATATGAGAAAAAATCCATAAATACGTCTGTTTTGGCGTATAAGTCGTAGGGCATGCAAATTGTGCACAAAAAAGTGACTTATAGGTAAAAAATATATGGTAAATAATTAACAGTTAAATGAAAATTAAATTTAGAAATAAAAACACAAATTATAGATTCATGTATGCTTAATGAATACATAACAATGAACAGGTGTAATCAATCAAATAGGAAAATTAACAATCGGCTACATCAGAAATTGGAAACGAGTCTTTCTTCCCAACTATCCACACTTCAACTGCTTTCCATCTTGATTTATACTCTTTATCTTTTCATCTACACTTCCGTCTTTCATCCCGTCGCTCTCAGCTGTTCCCCCTCATCTTCTGTCTGCCACCCCACCCTCCCCACCTCCCACTGTCCCTCTCCACCTCCCACTGTCCCACCCCCACCCTCCCACCTCCCGCTGTCCCTCCCCACCTCCCACTGTCCCTCCCCTTGGCACAGGACTCTCCTCAGAGGTGACTTTGACACTGGCCAGAGCTCTCCCCTTAAATCCCATTAGCTTGGACAGATACTGCCAGCGAGTCCAAAGTAATAGATATGGTGGGAACGTGTTATTTTTTTTATCTTTATCTTTTTCTTTTTTTTTTATTGGCTTGATAAGCAACACTTGTGTCAGGGTAGAGAAGGCCAAAATGAATTGGTACATTTATATTAACTTATTTCAGTGATGTAGTAAAATACCTACTGTACGAGCCATTGATCATTTTAAGCAGGGTGGATGTTTCTGTGTTGGATGAACGTTTCTAAAGCTGTGACTTGTTTTATAGACATTTGTGATTTAATAAATATATTTTGTTTGTTTTATTGTTTAACCAAGGATATATTTTTTTAGCTTGTCTAAGTATTCAACGTCAAACAAAACATAAAATTGTGTCATCCAAGAACTCTGTTCATATGAACTGATCTACTCATCCTTTTCTACAAATTTACTCCTTTACATGAAGCTTTCCTCATGTTTGGGCATTTTGGTCATTTTTTGCTTTTCATATTGCCTTCTCTGCACTCCACCTGTTCTCTGACTGTCTTTGTTTTGTTTATCTAATGACCTATCTCACTTACTTTCCATTTTTTTGTATGTTTTCCTCTTATTTACTTTCTTTCCCTTTGTGTTTTTTTTTTTATTTTCATACTTTTCATTCATCCCCTTCTCCATCTTCACGGTCTTCTTTCTACTCCCCTCATCTTATTGTCATCCCCCTTCTCTCATCCCTTCTTTACCTTCTCTTTCTCACTTCTCTTCTCTTGGATCTGCTGTTCTCAGCTGTTGTCCAGGGAGCCAAGGCTCCGGGAATGTCACCATTGACGTCACCCAGCATTCCACACATTCCCACGCCCGGCCTCGCGTAATAAGAGACACGACACACAAACTCACTCACACCAAGGGAACTAACGCATGTACACTCATGTACTGAGAAGAGCACATGTTGGTCATATAAAGAATGCATTCTAACAAGCAATTTACTGAAATAAAGTCACAGATACACAAGTTTTTCAGTGATTGACTCAATAATACAGTCACATCATTAATGTCCCCGGTCATGAAGCGAAAATGGGGAATTGGAAATAACCTCCATCCATCTGTCGATGCATGTTGTGAGCTGGATAACTTGGAAAAATAGTGAGGTAACAGCTTCCATTTTGGTGTTTGGCTACATCTAGACTTAAGAAAGTTTTTTTTCGAAATTAGGTTGCCACTTCAAAAACCAAGATGCCCATCACCATATATATACTACCTACTGGTAATCATTTGAAGAAATTATGCCATTTAGTTTTAATATTGTTTAAACTTATTTTTTCATTCAACCTTTATACAGTTTAGTCTCATTGAGCCTCAGGGACTCGTTTACAAGAGAGACCTGATTTTAACTAAGCGTGATGACAACAGTGGACAACAAAGGCAATAATAGACGTACAAATTGAGATTTTTTTAACAAGTGAAAATAAAACGGTATTTAAAAGAAAATGTAATGGAAAAAAAACAGCTAGGTTGTAAGGCGGTGTAGAAAACTAAAAACAGGAACATGTCTGCATTGGTTTTTCCCAGAAACTTAACAGATGTTTAAAGCCACTTAGAGAGGTCAAGGTCGAGAGCTTCAAATCTTTTTGTAAGATATTCCAGGAAACAGGAGCAGAGTAGGAGAAGGCCCTTTTGCCTAGTTCAGTCCTCACTGAGGAAACACTGCAGGTAATAATGTCCTGAGAGCGCACGCTGTAGCTGCACTCACGCAGAGACATGTAAGAAGGCAACAGACCAAGAAGTGCTTTAAAGAAAAAAATGTACAAGTGAGTGAGCTTAAAATTATAATTTCCTGAAATGGTTGGTATTTCTGAAGATTAATCTGGTGATCTTGACCACCATACATTAATCTATGATGGCCAAGGCCACCAATGGCCAACATCTGACTCCGCCACTGCACCTGGTTGTGGATAAAACTTCTCCCTTCGCTCTCCAGGATCTGTCACCCTGTTCTGCTACAGAAAAACAAAACAAAAACTGCTTCCGTTCTTATACACAGTGCATCTCCTACCTATTTGAATATCTTTCCTCAAAACATTAAAGGTTTACTTGTGTTCTCTGTTTAACTCCTGTCCAGAAAAAAAAAAAAAACCTAAAACCATTCACTATTCAATTCCTCAGTTACAGGGTATTGCTTATTCTGCATCAAACTTTAGACGGGTATTTTTAAATATTATTAAATTAAATAAAATTCTGTTAAGCTTTTAAGTTCAAGCATGAACAGTTTTTGATGGATTTTAGTTTGATAGCTTTTTGTTGTTGTTGCATAAAAAGGCAGATGAGAAATATGGGCAAAAAGAGAGAGGTGTATGAAATAGAACACGGGTCACTGGTTCAGTTCGTACCAGGGATGCTGCAGTAATGTGGCATGTGCTGTAACCATGTGGGTACCACAGATACCACTGGTGCCATCTGTCAGTGCAGATATTTGTCTTGTTTTTGTTCCATTTCTCTTCAGATTTCTACCTCCGTGTCAGTTCTGCTGAGGTAAATTAGATTCTGGTTCACGGAGCTGAAGCAGTCAAACGTGGGGACGCTTTACCAGATCTTATTTTTTGGCCCCATAGAACAGGTAGCAGATACAAACTGTTCACACGTTTGGATAAGAGTTAATATCGTGCAGGATGCATCTGTTTACCGGCTGCACATCCACAGCAAGGTTTTCAGGCCACACCAGGCTAAGATTTTGTTTTCGAAACGTGTTCTTTTAACGTTTGAAATTTTGCACACTCTTATTAAGTCTTTACTTTTTAATCGTAGAAATTGTAGGGATACATTAACGCATTAAAATGTATTAATTTATGCAAGTTGTAGGATTTAATCATCTGTGTAACATATAGTGAGTTCGTGTCTGCATTCATAAGAGCTATAAACCAAATGTATACTAGGCAAGATAAAACAATGTGCATATCCTAAAGCCAATCACAGTCCATCACCCGGGAATGAAACGTCAAACCTTCACTGCAAATTGAGTACAAAGAGCGATTGTTTGCATTTTCAAAGTTCTGAAAGGAAACCATGAACTTATCAACTCGCCACACTTTCAAACTAACAGATAAATTCCTGTTTAGAACATGTTCACTGTGTTTCTTGTTCAAATGAATCTAGTCATCCCCATTTGAGGCACATAAAACCTCTAATTTTTGGTTTCACACATTTTGGAAACCGTTCTAAATCAGATGTTTGCTTCCCACTTAAAATCACAAGATTGCATCAAGGGAAAAATGTTGACACTTTGTTACCAAGTTATGTGGCGAAGATCAGCACTCACCTTGTGAAAAATTAAAAATAGAAGATAGACCAATTACATTTACACGGCAGATCTCACTGGTATTTAGGTGCCAGGAATGTGCCTTCACACTTGTTTGTTGCTTAGTGGCAAATGAATTACCTGTCCCAGCGTACCTGTGATTATCACCTGCCGCTGAAGATATAGAGACAGTAATGTTTCCTCCCGTTTGTCTGTTGCTTGAGTAAAATATCTCATGAACAAGACATGTTTTATTGAAACTGTCAGAAGGTAATCAGTTGGTATTTAGTTTACAACTCACTAAAAGTTTGAGTCAACCCCATTCAAGATGGCTTCCACAGCTAAGCAAACGTAGCAAACTAAAATTACTATAATTCAGCCCATTTTGCTCAATATATGTGGCAGCTGAGACTTACACATACATTCAGCACCAACAGCTTAAAGCTCCGTTTTACAACTTAATTATTAAAAACGTTAACTAATGTATTAACTTGCCATTAACTGTTAAAGTTAATTCTCACTTTTGTTAGCCAAATATCTCATGAACCACGGGATGGATTTTTTTCTGAATCCTTCATTTAGCAGTAACATCAAGGTAGATGTTTGCAGTTCTTTAAGGAATGGTTTACCTTTAATTTGTTAAGTTGTGTACTTTCAGTTGTCCTAATGAAAATCACCATCGATGTCGTGCACAAAACTGACATCACAATACTCGTCACGACGGGCGCTTTAGTGTTATCTGCTGGCGCTTGTCTCACTTTTTATAACTTGTCACACTGCGTAAGTGGAATTTTGAAAAGAAACAAAAAACATTCTTGGTGGCAAATTTGTTTCTACAGCTATCTTATACCCAAACAAAACCTAAGAAAGTGCATCTAATACAGTTAATGCACAGTTTGTGGATAAAGAATGTTCCTTTTTAGGACTTCTTCTATAGCCACTCTTGCTGTGTAGTTTTATATTTTCTAGCGGAGTCTGATGTGTAAGGGTCCTGCAGTGACTGTAGTGTGTCTCGAGCATCCTTTAAATGACAGCTTTGCTTTAGAGGCGTCACAACTTGAGTATACATGTACATCGCAAACAGTTTGAATGTCTGAAACAGTTGAGTTTTTTGGGGGGGTTTTGTCCATCATTTCAAAAAGTGAAACTTGTATTATGTAGAATCATTTCACATTAAATGAAATGAGGGGAGTGGTGGCGCAGAGTCTAGAGAAGGTGGACCTTTGATCGGAAGGTCGCCCGTTCAACTCCCCGGACCGACAACAACAAAAAATGTGGGTGGGGAAGGTGAAACACCCACACCTGCCTCCACCCTCATTTGCCCCACTCTGGGCCCTTGAGCAAGGCTCCTAACCCCCACCATCTGCTCCCCAGGGCACCCCAGATAGCAGCTATCTGCTCCATACAGAGGGCTGTGGTAGCTCAGTGGTCTGTGGTTGCGTCAGGAGGTGCATCCTGCGTAAAAACAATTGCCAAGTCTTCGTGCGAGTTAGTTTGCTGCGGTGACCCACGAAGAATGGAGCAGCCGAAAGGAGAAAAAAATATATATACACTTTAAGTTAAATATTTCAAGCCTTTATTTGTTGTAATTTCCATGATCATGGCTCACAGATAATGAAAACCCAAAACTCAGCGTCTCAGAAAATAAGAATATCGCGATAAAGTTCCACATTGGAAACTCGTGCACAGACAAATTCTAGACGTGGGCTATAAATGTCTCATTCCTCAAGTCAAGCTGCTCCTGAACCAGAGACGGCATCAGAAAAGTCTTACCTGGGCTGAAGACTTCAGAAACCCAGTGGACCAACACCAGCAGATGATATGGCCCCAAATCATCATTGACTGTGGAAACCTCGCACTGGACTTCAAGCAATGTAGATTCTGGGCCTCTCCACTCTTCCTCCAGACTCTGGGACCTAGATCTGAAAAGAGGACATTGGACCACTCAGCATCAGTCCAGTTCTTTGTCTCCTCAGCCAGGTAAGATGCTTCTGATATCGTCTCTGGTTCAGGAGTGGCTGGACTTGAAGAATGCAACATTTTTAGCCCATGCCTTGGATTCATCGTCCATATTTTTTGAGCTTGTCAGATAGGAATTTACTTGGGTATAATAAGATTTTTCCAGGCAACTATGTGAAACAAGACGTTTCTGTTACTGTGACCACTTGAAAATGATTTTATTTTAAAAGCCACCTATAAATGCATGATGTAGCCACTGTTTAAGCCTTCCCAGCATCAGTAATAATATGAAAATAATGTGTTATGTGTTGTCATCATTGTATGTTCCCATACAATGGCAAAATTGGCTCTCTGCATTTAACCCATCCACCACCAGGTGGAGCAGTGGGCAGCTATTAAAAGCGCCTGGGGAGCTATCGGGGATAGGGTGTCCTGCTCAGAGACACCACGAGATGTGCAATGACTGGGGATCGAACCTGGGACTTTCGGCTGCCCTGCCTCTACCCCCTCAGCACCAATACCAGTATAAAGCTTACAGATTGATGTTTATTATTAATTTAATTTGGCACATCATTTCTTTTTTGCTTGTTTGACTATGACAAGTTTTACAGTCATAGGGTTGGAACAGATTTACGCATCAATGGAGCGTTCCCAGTTCGGCATTTCCAGACATTCTGCCAGAGAAAGAAAGGAAACGTTGAATGCCAGCATTTATCTGTAAAAATCTGTTATGTCGTTTATAAATGTTTCCACAAAGTGTTGTTGAACTCCTAATTACAAAGTTAGATTTTCAAACAAAGGTGCACCGAGGGCATAGAAACAATTACCATTTAAAAGAGCGCAGATACATTTAAAAAAAAAAAAAAGGCTTGAAGAATCCACATCTGTGAAATTCAGCATAACAAGAACCGTTACACAGAATAGCGTTTAAATACACAAAGAAAGATGTCTGTGCTGCAGGCTGTGTTTCTGTAAAGGGATTTAGTGCTGGCTTGGGAGCACCTGTTAAACACATGTTAGTTCTGCTGTGTGTCAAACTTTCATAACTTAGGGTGACCACTGAGCCACCACCCTCTCTTAACCCACAAACATGAACACAATGTAAGCAGCAACAGATTTCCATTAGTCACTGATGTATACTGAGAGTGCAACACACACACAGACACACTGAGGGTCGCAGGATTTCTCTGAGGGGGAGTCCGCTGTGCACCAACAGGACACGGGTGATCCAAGTGACCAAATGGCAATGAGACAACTTTCATATTTTTTTAAAGAAGTTTTAAGTTTTATTTCATACAAACAGTTTTCATCATCTTCTTTCAGTAACTTCTCCCCCACTTTCACTTCCCTCCTTCCGCCCTTGGTTTTATTCTCCCACACATTTTCTTCCTTCACCTTATTTTTCATTCTTACCATCTATTTAGCTTTATTCTTCCTATTCTTATTTCAGTCCTTTACTGGATCGTGTCGTGGATGTTTTCTATCTGTTGAAGGTGTACCTTTTTCTTTATGCGTTTTCTCACCCTTATTTATTATCATTATTAATTATGTAATCATTATTAATTGTAATTATTATAGAATTTTGTTGTGCTTCTGTACAGTGCCAATAAAGGCATTCTGATTATTATTAGTAGTAGTAGTATTATTAGTATAATAACCAGCACTTTAAGCCCTATTAATATTATTCACATCTTTCTGTCTCATTTTATCGTTTTTTCCTGACTTACCTCATCTCTCATATACTTATTTTTTAAGTAAAATGTGATGTTTTCATTTTTAGCAGTTTTTCTTTTGACCTAAATATTTATTTTCCCTTCAGAGAAATTCGGTTACAATGGATCAAAAATGTTTTGCACTGTTGTTTTAAGGCTTTTGAAAAGATTAATTAATTAACTGTTGGCAAATTATCAACATTTTGCTTTAAACGTGGACTGTAGTTTGTAACAAAAGCTGACTTTTTATTCAGATAAAGTTAAAACGCAACGTTTTCTTCTGTTCTGTAGCTTGAAGTCGTTTCACTTTATCGCTCTTACTGGATGGGAAGCGAAACGTCTTCAGCGACAGAATAAAAGTCCAGTTTTGTTTTTTAAACTCCCCTCTCCCGTTTCTTGGTTCCTTTCCTCCCACTGTGTTTTTTCCTTGTCCACCCTCCCACCTCCACCACCTCTGTCTCCCCCCCGCCTCGTTTTGTCCTGTTCCCCTCCCTCTAAGCTGATAACAGAGATAGTGTTGACTTGTTGTTGTTGTCAAGCTGCATTTACGGACTTTGTGTGTGTAACTGAGATGAAGCAGAGTCACATGCCACTGTGTCTGGAGGCAGCGTCATGGAGAACTGCTATCTGCTATCACGCACACACACACCCTCTCTGCTCCCGTCCAAGGGGAATACACTGTCTGTGTGTGTGTGTCTGTGTGTGTGTGTGTGTCAGTGCTGGGAAAGTCCCCGCTGTCCGCCTTATATTCAGTCTCTGTTTAAATGGACTTGTTTAAACTCAACAGCAAAGACAGGCTGCTGACTGCTGGAGTCTTGTTGTCATGACACCCATCTAACTCTCATTTCACCTCATCATAACTCATTTGTCATAAAACTCATCAGAATATGTTAATCCATGCAATACAATTTACCACATAAAATTTCAAAATTAAAATTCAAATGTGCAAAAAATAAATTGGAAACTGTTTGAAATATTGCAAACGAGAAAAAGTATCTACAGTGATATGCACATAAACCGAGTTGTGTTGATCTCGTTGTGTGTCAGCTACTATTGTTCCTCGTAGTAATTGTGTTTGTGTGTAAAGGTTAAGAATGTGACCGTTGCGCATTTTCAAAGGAGGGTGTGTTAACCAGTAAATTTCTGTAATGTCGTGTGTCATGTTATGGGAATCTCCCCTTTAAACAAAAAAACAAAAGTGCTGTTAAATAATGTAGGAGATCAAAATAAACCCGCATCTTATAAAATAAGTGATTAAATAATTTTTTGTGTGTGTTGTGAACAATTCTCATTGAGACCTAAACAAACAAGAATATATTTTCATTGTGTAACTAAATCAGTATTGTGTATTATCAGTGTCCTTGTACATTTCTTTAAATCGCTCCGGTTACTTCAGGTGCACACTTTTATTTTTACTGACCTAATCTCCCAAGACCAACAAATAATGTATTAATCAGCTTCTTAAAAAATCTTTAGTGGTTTCTTTTTTCCTTTTTGTAGCTTTCGTCATCTATGATTGGCTCCCTGTCAAATTCAGAATAGAATTCAAAATCTTACTTCTAACCAGAACTTATTTTTTAAAAACATTTTTTAGTTTTATTGACGAATTTGTCAAAGCACAATTTTAATATTATTGTTTTTGTTAGTACAGAAGTAATGTTTAATATATGTTAGGACTCTATTCTTTGCTAACAAAATATATTTTATGTTATTAAACAACTCGGTTTACAAATTAAGCCCTGCTTCTAACCTACAAAGCTCTCAACAACCTAGCTCCATCTTATATTACAGATCTTATTGTTCCATATTTTCCTAAAGGAGCACTTCACTCAGACTGCAGGCTTACTTGTGGTTCCTAGAGTTTCCAAAAGTAGAATGGGAGGAAGATCTTTCAGTTATCAGGCTCCTCTTTTGTGGAACCAACTTCCAGTTTCTGTCCTTGAGGCTGACATATTGTCCAGTTTTAAGACTGGGCTTAAGACTTTCCTTTTTGATTAATCCTATAGTTAGGGTTGGCTTGTTATGCTGCTATGGAGACTACTGGAGGACAAAATGACCTAATTTCTTAAAATGAGTTGTTAAAATTGAATAATTTTCATTTGAAATTATTTCTATCTTAATAAGATTTTTGACTTGCCATTGTGTATCTGTTCCTCCTTCCTGTTCCTCTCAAACCCAGCCGGTCGAAGCAGATGGCCGTTTGTCCTGAGCCTGGTTCTGCTAAAGGTTTCTTCCTCATGAAGGAGTTTTTGTTGTGACTTGGTGCTATATAAATAAACTGCATTGAATTGAATATGACAAGCAATTTAAACTTTTTGGTCAAGATCCAGGGTCTTGATATTTAGGTCAGAAAATGTCAAGTTTAGACCATTTTCTGGATTTTGTACAAGCAAATTCAGAAAATGGTGCAAATCTACTACATTTAAAGCCGTAATAGGTGTTTTATTTGATGTACTGAATTAATTGAACTGTATGAGAGGGTTGTGTTCACATCACAGAAACTGTTCTTCTAGGCCTTAACGACAATAAAAACTAACTTGTGTAGAAAAGTGTTCTTTGCAGTTCAAGTTTGACAAAGCCCAAAGACATGTTTTTTTGTGTGTGTTTTTGTTTACACCGAGTCGAGACGAGTGCAACAAAAAAAAGAAGTGAGGTAGGAAGAAAGCGGGAGTGAAAACAAAACAGTTCAGGAGAGAGCGTGGCACGGTTTTGATGTGAAAAAGCTAAAGAAAATCAGAACGCCGCCAAAAAAACTTTGTTTGAGCTGTAAAAAATGATGAAGAGCTTGTGGTACAACAAAAGGGATCCGACTCGCTAATGAGAACACACAAACGCATACGAAAAGGTAGACGAGAGCAGCTCACAGGTAGATACTGAAGCTGGAAACATCAGAAGAGACAAAAAACACAAAACCTCCTTCTTACCTGCCTCTTCACTAAACCTCACTCTCTTTATTTTTGTCTCTCCAGCTAATGGCTACATCAGTGCCAGGGCCTCTCCAGGCCTCTTGTCCGTATCCAATAGCAACAGCCTCGGGAAAGTAGTCCCGGCTAAGTCTCCACCTCCACCCAGCCCTCAGATGGTCAACAGCCGCAAACCGGACCTGAGGGTCATCACTTCACAGAGTGGCAAGAACCTCATGCAGCTGGTGAGGACCCACAGGATACATGGATAAAACATTCTAATTTCATGTTGACTTGGTCACCTGCTTGATGCTGCCTCACAAACAATGGTTTTTACTTTTTACTACCTATTAGGGATGCACGATATTATTGGCATGGTATCGGCTGATATTAACGATAAAGTTAAATATCGGACATCGGCCATTCCATCAAAATAACTCCCTGATATAAAAGGTGCTGTTTTTTTAAGGTGCTGTTTTTGTATGACAACCCAGTGACGAGGATGGCTGCTGCGCCAGCATGACGTTATGACGTCACACGCGCCGTTGAGTTTAGATGGGTGAAAATTTACAAATTTGCACTGTTTGAGTGTTGTCGTTTTAGAGAGAGTAAATATTGTAAATAAATTTGACATTAAACGTAATCCAAGTTGAAGTGTTACATCTTTTTCAGACCCCTTTTTGACATCTGCATTTAGTAGCAGGTCAAAGTGACAAAGACCCTGCAGAATAATGTATTTTAATTCCACAGCAGAGAAAGCTATGTTGTCTCTGTAAGTAGGTCTAGGAGACGCAATATCTGTATTGGTATCGGTTATCAGCCAAATAATTTTAACATATCGGTATATCGGATATTGGCCAAAAATCCAGTATCGTGCATCCCCACTACCTATAATATCTTTGACACTGTTTATTCGCTGCATTATACAGTAAACATCAAGGTTTTTTTAAAAAAATTATGGCCTTCTAAACTTGTGCAAATCGTTTGACTCTTCGTGAAGGAAGAAAACTTTTGAAGGGGTCAGAATTTAAATGGGTTTGCTATTATATATTAAGATAATTTCCAGTCAGCCTTAAGGGCTGTGCTTTAACAAGATGTCTGGTGTCCATCTTCTTTTCAGTTTATTTGAAGTCCATCATAACATTTTTATCTGCTTAGCTCAGACTGTAGAAATAAGTAGCTTTAAAATCTGCTCTTAACTTGCTTGGCGATGCACGTCCTGAATGTATGAGGTCAGAAACATCATCCTGTATGTCAGTTGAGCAGAAATGACATTCATGTGCACACCCGTAACCAAACTATTAATGTTCATTACACTGAAACCAGTTGGTGCTGATTTGGATTTTGATCAACCTGACTGAACCCTGGGAGGAGAGAAATGGTTTTAAACAAGCATGAGGCCATTGAGGATCAGAAATATGTTTTCATATTCACAGCAAATATAACAACAAATGCCACAAACACTCATAAATTGTAGATGTTTGCTTTCAGATTACAGGATGTGACATAACTGAGGTTTCTTCATTCCAACAACTATAAACCCAATTTTTTTTATTACCATATTTTTCGGACTGTAGGGCGCAGTTAAAACCCTTTAATTTTTTCAAAAATCAACAGTGAGCCTTATAATCCAGTGCACCTTATGCATTAATTCTGGTTGTGCTTACTGACCTCAAACTGATTTTATGTGGTACACGGCGCTCAAAAATCTGTCAAAATATTTTAGTTTCGCTTAATGCGCCTTATAATCCGGTGCACCTTATAGTCCGAAAAATACGGTATTAATTTTGATTATTTTTTTTTTAGATCACTGTGCAACATGCTTGGAAAATGCGGTCCAGTTTTCAGCACCATTCATGAATAGATGTTCATATTTGGGTCACAGTTACCAGAAACTTAACGTCCTCTGCCCTTTTTTTTTTTACTCCCTCCTCCTCCTCCTCCACCGGCCATGCAGACAGAGGAAGAGCTGGAGTTGGTGAGTGAGGTGAATAGACTTTTAGAGTTTCAGCCTCGTGGATGTGGCGTCGAACTCTGTGTGATCTCACTGAGCATGAGTGTGACACCGTCGGCAAACGCATCCCATCAGGGTCGACTCGGCTATGAAAGGAAATGAAGGAAAACCACCGGAGCATCAGAGCAACTTTCAAATAGTGGAAAAAATCAGCTGATTGTCTCTGTTCCCAGAAGATTTGTGGTTTAGGGTTCAGGATGTGCTGCAGGCAGAACTCTATCTGGTTTATAGTGCTGCAGATGCTAATCAGGTTACTTACATTTAAACTTACGCACTTAATTCTTTGAGGAAATTTTCAGCACAATACAACCGTATATTGTTATTTTTTTGCATTTATACCACACAATATGTAGCTACACAGCTTATGGTAAACATATCCGCTACTCCAAGTTAAGTCAGATCCTCTGGACGGTTTCTTTTTTGTTGAAACGTTTCGTCTTTCATCCAAAAGACTTCATCAGTCCGAGGAGCCTCACATAGTGGACAATCAAGTTTGATGGCGCTCAGATGGTTTTTGGAGTCCGCCCTCTCCCCCGCCGACTCGTTTGAGGCAGTCATGGCCAAAGTGGTTCAAAACATCAAAGTTCATGCTCAATAATCCAGGTAGAAAAATCCTGGTTGACCCACTATGTGAAGATGCTATTTATAAGACTGAGTTTGTTGTGGGTCCTTGGACTGATGAAGTCCTTTGGATGAAAAGCTAAACGTTTCAACAAAAATAAACCATCCAGAGGACCTGACTTAACTTTGTTGGATTTTTCTACCTGTGTTATTGAGCATGTATCTGGATATATCGGCTACTCCTCCAACTAATTCAAATGGAATAGTAGCCGTGCATCAAAACTATTTGCATCACGTTTTTCCTCTTTACTGGTAAAAGAAACTTGTGGCTGCTCTTACCACCAGGCTTGTTACTCAAACCCTATTAATTGTATAATTATTTTCAGAAGAACGGGCATCTTTTTGACAGGAAAGTATGGAATGAGCTCATGATGTAAAATGAATGGTGGAAAAAATCTTAATATTTTAGGTGATAAGTTGCTACTAAACATAAACCTGTTGGAATCGGAGCAGTTTTGGAGCCAGTGTGTACTGTCCATCAGTAGAATAGTACCTTCATATTGACTTTGGCCCAATTGCAAACATGTTTTAGTGATGGTTTATGGTCTGAATGTTTAGTTTTGTAACATTAGAAATGATCACAAGTCCTTTTAAAATGAACTGGAACAGAGTTTTAATACATATCGATGACCCTGCAGAGCCCAGCCCACAGTGACATTTGTGCAGCACAGGCTATAGAGAGGAAATGTTGAGGGAACTGGAGCAACCAGCTGACTCTCTGCTTTGTGTTAAAGCTGCTCGGCATGTGCATGTTTGGTTTCATCTGAGTGTCTATGTTCCGAGGATCAGAGGGAGGAACGCTCGCAAAGTCTCCAACCTGGAACACAGATGGGCACGTTAGCCTCAGATACTCTGACCCCATTCAGTCTCGCACACAGATGCACACACATGCATGCATTATTCTTTGCATAATTATACACACACTTCACAACTCACACCTCGCATTGTGTATTTATTCCAGAGATACTCCTCACTTTCTTGTTTCTCTTTTTTTATTTTAAGGAAAACGCGTTCATACACACACTCATCCTCACTCATGTCCCCCTCCGTCAGCCTTGCCGATGCATGCGTTCCTGTCAGCATGATCCTCCAGCACAGCGCTACCTCTCATAACACCTTTCCACCGTGATTCTACAGAACATGAGCCCTGGCGACAACGTTGCTGTGCCAACGTCGCGTTCTCATCCGAGAATTTTCTCATCTTGCACGACAATGTTCAGTTGTTGCAGAAAAGTTGAACACCTCGGGGAGAAGTCGGGTGGCTGGATTTTCTTTCAGGGAACAAGACGTCTCCAGATGGAGCACAATTCTAAAAACATCTGAGAATTCACTGCACAGACAGATGAAGTATCTGTTAATAAAGATTATTCTGCTATTAGTACTTGTAGTATGATAAACGAGACATTCGAAGTGGAAGGAAAACTGTTGAACGAGGATTAAAGTTCATGCACATCTTTCCGAGGGTCCAGTCTATTTGTTTTTATTTCAGTGGGAAGTAGAATATGGTGTTTCTAGTTTAATATTCCAGTATTAACTGAATTGTTCTTGCAAGGTCTCTGCATCCGCTCTGCTGCACAGTGGAAGGCACATGCTAGCCATTATCATTGTTGCTGTTGAAAAAAGATGAAGTCATGAGCCGTGAACTTCTACACTCTGTCCATAAAAGGGAAAAGTAAGGCAGGAATGGTTGTGGAACCAGACCAAGTTCTCTCACAACTCACAGCTACAGCTCTGGATTCATGGGTCCAAGGAAAAAAAGATGAAACTAAATATTGTTTTAATTGTAAATCTCAGTCGGGTGTTTTTTTTTGTTGTTTTTTTTTGTTTAGACAGAAATTTTATAGATATGTTAGAGATTCCGTAATCACTCAGATATAATTGCATCAGTGCCAGATTCCTGCAGGAAATCATATTTTAACATAAATTAACTCTACTGTGCATAGAAGCAATGCAGAAAATTGCATCTGGAGTACTTTTTGTACTTCTTTTATACGTTTTCACAAAACCTAACTACTTTTCAGTGGCTAAATATGTTCTAGAACTGTGAATCCAATTATGAGACCACCACTAGGGGTAAACTTTTCCTATTTTCTCTTTTAACTGATGATCTTCTTTATATCTTGCCCTCTACCCAGAATGCTCAGCGACTAGGAGTCTCACAGGTGACACAGCCACTCACTACCCCTGTTGTTTCTGTGGCAACACCCAGTCTCCTTGCACCTTTCCCCGGCATGCAGACAGCCTACAACACGGGTAAGTCCTTGAACGCAGCACTGCCCCTAACGATGGGACCGGATATTTTAGCAGCTTGAACTGAATTTGTCTGTTTGCATCAGGACTGGAATGAAACTGCCGCCACCGATGATGAATTTAAAAGAAACGGAAAAGATGCAGATTAGAAATTATAGTCTAAACTGTGTCATGAAACACTTGCAGAATGATGCCACAAACCACTATGAATATTCACTTTGTTCATTGTGTGAGAACTTTTGGAAGGATTCCACTTCAAAGGTCCACATTAATATGGATTAGCCGTGGTTAATATTGATGCGGCAGAAAGTTGTATGATGTAAAACAATCCCACACCCCCACCAGCCCTCCTCATCATCACTTTCTCTCTTTCTCCCTCTGTCTTCATTTCTATCCCTTAATCCCAGACTACCAGCTGACGAGCGCCGACCTCACAGCGCTTCAGACGTTCACACCACCAGGGCTGGTGCCTGGCAACATGGCTGCCTGGCAACAGCAGCCGGCGGTCTCCCAGCAACAACAACAACAGCAGCAGCAACAGCAGTTGACATTGGCATCACTCAATAACTTGGTGTAAGTTCTCTCTTCCACCTTAAGTGCATTTCTGCGATTAAGGCAGTAGTTTTGCTCACAATTAAACTTTTCTTCTAAACAACTGTTCAGGGGACTTCCATTTTAGCTGATTCAGTAAACCCACCAAAATACACACTTAAACTCTTGAAGTACCCCTACCATACAAGCAGTGGGATCACTCCAGCTGTTGGTAATTTATCTTTCTGGTGACCTAGATACCCCCCTGTTGACAACCCGAGCTGACTTCCACTGCAGTCCCACTCTGATTTAACTCCTTGTAGTAAGCCCGTGGTATCCAGCTAACGTGTTTTTATTTTTAAGTATAAAGAACTTACTATGCTCCTATTTTGCCTGCTGTGATGCTGGTCTAGAATCAGGTTTACCTTCTAGGACAGAATGTGTTCACTAGGATGGCTTCTGATGTTTTCATAGATGTAGTTTCTCTGACGGACCCTTCAGCTTCTCTTTCTAAATGTGCTGCGGTGCATTTTATCCCCAAGCAGATTCAGTCCTTCCAAATTACTGCACCCACACAGGTGTTTTCAGTTCATCCTCCTTTCCTGACAACTCGGTCATCATCCTGTTATGCACGATAAGAACATAATTAATTATGTTTTTGCTAAATTTAAAGGTCACCTGACAAAATCACTTGAGTTTTTAACATGTGGTTTAAAAATAATCCTAATATCTAAACCACCACAGAAACGTTGAGATCATGCTCATGTCATTTTCAACCTAAAGTTGTATTTTTGTTAAACATAATGCATAAACTCCCTTATTTGTAAACTCGTGTTAAATTAAAACTTTAATAAAAAAAAATCAAATGTTTAAAATGTTAGTTAAAATATCAAATGTTTGAACAAAGAAATTTTACAGTTTTTAGAGGGAAAAATAATTTTATATCAGCAACACATCTCAAAGCAGTTGGGACCGGGCCTTGTATATGACTGTAAACTTTTCCATCTGCTTTTAAAACCAGTCTGTAAACATCTAGGAGCTGAGGAAACCAGATTTTTGTTTGTTTGTTGTGGAGAATGTTGTCCCATTTTTTTGTCTGAAGTAAGTTTCTAGTGGTTCAACAATCCTGGGCCTTCTTTGCTGGATGGGAGCAAATGTTTTCCTAAAACTTTTATATACTTTTCTGCATTGATAAACATGTTTAAGCTGCCCATGCCATATGCAATAATGCACCCCCATACCAGCAGAGAAGGCTGATAACAGGCTGAATGGTCTCCTCTTTAGTTAGCATTCATGATAAGCAAAAAGAGTTTTTAAGTTTTGATTTGTCTGATCACAGAACAGTTCTGAAGTTTGCCTCAGTTTGTTTTACTGAGCTTTGACCCAGAGAAGACTGGAGTGTTTTTGAATGATGTTCACTTAATGCATCTTCTTTGCATATCGATTAAACCAGCGTTTCACTGCGTTTGTAGACAGTGATTTGTGGAAGTGTTGCTGAGCCCATGCAGTGATGACCATAAAGGAATAAGGCTTGTTTTTAAATGCAGTGCTGTCTTCCAGTATTGAATTTCAATCTTGTCCTTTAGGCTCAGATATTTCTTCAGGTTCATAAAATCTTTGACGATGATATGAACTGGATACCACCAAAGCCTTATCTGCAACCTTCTGCAGAGGAACAGTATTCTGAAGTATTGCTCCTCAATTGAAAATTAAATAAATTATGTTTAGATATCAAAGTTCATGCTCAGTAATCCAGGTAAAAATCCAACAATGTTCAGTCAGGTCATCTGGACTTTTTTTTTTTTTTTTTTGCTGAGACGTTTCGTCCTTCATCCAAAGGACTTCTTCAATCCGAGGAGCCACAAACAAACTGGTTCCCACAATCAGCACACTCCCACAGTGGAAAACACCAGTTTGCTGGTGATAAGATTGTCATCTTATAAAAATCTTATCACCATGTTCTGAACCACTTTGGCATGGCTGCTTCAGAGGAGTTGATGGGGGAGAGGACGGGCCCCAGAAACCATCTCATCACCAGCAAACTGTTTGTTTTTTCCCCACTATGTGAGTGTGCTGATTGTGGGAATCAGTTTGTTTGTCGCTCCTCAGACTGATGAAGTCCTTTGGATGAAGGACGAAACGTCTCAGCAAAAAAAGAACCCGTCCAGATGACCTGACTGAACATTGTTGCGTTTAGTTTTCTGCAGACTTGTTAACCTCTGCCCATCTTTACTTCTAAGAGATTCAGCCTCTCCAAAAGTCTATTCTTTTTGGACCCAGTCCTCTTGCTCACCTGTCACCAATTATCCTAATTAGTTGCAAAACACTCCTCCAGATGTTTCTTGTTCGTACCACTTCCTTTACAACCTTTTGGTGACCCTGTCCCAACTTCTTAAAATTATATTGCTGAAATCAAACTCAAAATTAACCAGTTTTTTATTATCTTTAAAAATATTGACCTTTTTTTTTTTGACACATTTGAAATATTTCCATTTTACTGTAAATAAAATATGTGTTTGAGGTTTCCTAAGTCTTGTATTCTGTTTTCCTATACATTTTACACAATGTTTAAACTTTTTCACAGTCGTGGTTGTTCTTCAGTTACATTGAAGTGATTCCAGTGATTTGAGGAAAAATCACTCATCTGTTCTGAATCTGTTAGCAGATAGCATATTTCTATTTTTAACAATGTAAACGATGTCAAAGTATCAGTTTTTAAACCAGAAGGTGCCGTTATTAGAGTTAAATCGTTGTTGGAGCTATATCTGGTTCTGCCTGACTATAACTTGTGGCTGAAGGAGCAGCTTGTAACTGCTTCTTGTTTTTGTCCCTCCTCCCCCTCCATTTTTCTCTACAGCATGTGGGGTGCAGACAAACAGAATGCGGAGATGGTTAACTGCATCTCCAATTTTGCTGCTAACCTGAGGTGAATGACTCTAACATTCGGCGCCGTGCAGTGTTTGTCTTGTTGTTTATCAGTCGAGTTGTTCTACTCACTCGGAAGTGTGAAACAGCCTGATATTGTGAGGCCAAAAATAACCTAAACAAATTCCAGAACAGATGCAAACACACACACTCTGTATCAAAGCATCTTTTCTTTGCGCTTGGATGTTGGATGTGATGCCTGTTGCTCTGCTGTGTCTGTGCTCTCTCGGTTCACTTGAAGGAAAATCACTTTTCTCCTCCAAGATTATAAGATAATTAGTTTGGTTCCAGGAGTTTCTTTTTTTCCTGCCACCTAAAGCTCTGATCTGAAGCTCTTTGTGTGTGGAAGGAAGAGGAAGCTGCTTCGGTGTGACAGAAGCAGCACCTTGCTTGATTCTTCAATAAAAGAAGTCTCCGGGTGTTGCCTTCAGTCCTCAACACTAAAATCGGTGTGCAGTTTTGTGCCAGTACCACACCTGCTGCATTAAAATGTTTTTTTTTTCTTCTGTCATCTGTCAGTCTCAGCTGACAGCTATAAGATCCTACAGCTCAGATACACGTAGAGCTGACAAAAGACATGTAGAAGTAGCTTTACCGTCATTGTCAAGGAGATAGAAGCACATATGCATCATGGCTTTAGAGTTTGGTGCTTAATGTGATTTCACTTTTCTAATTGGTTTATAATCTGTGACACTTTTCCATCTTAATTCTCTTCCTGCGTAACACAAAGCACATTTGAAACATAAAAAAGATCTTAATGCTGGCGGGTTTTGTTCTAAACAATCACAGGTTTATCGCACCACTTAGTTAATTTGAGACATGGCACATATTTTTGATGGCATTAAAGGAAAAAGAAATGTGTTTTAAAGAGCGGTGCTGTCTGCCAGCAGTCGCACCTTTTCCTTAAGTCTTACAAGAACTGGAAATTGTCTTTGAAAATGTGAGACGGGCTTGTTTGTTATTATATACAACAGCTGTGACTTCAGTGGGTTGAGCATCTTTGAAAAAGCTGCGTGCAGTTAACAGCCATCTCCAGCTCCTACACAGCAGAACTCGTCATATTGCCATATGAATGTTACCAAATGGCGGTCCAGACTGTGTGAAATCCTCCTGCAACCAGATCTGCTAAACCTCGGAGGTTCTAAAAGAAGCCTGCGGTGATTTCTCCCAAGTGTTCGGTAATGAGCCGACAACTGTTCCAACATCTCCTCTGAAATATTAATCTATTATATCAAGTTCATCTTTAATTTGTGGAGCATTAAAGCATGCAGCTAATAACATAAAATATCTAATACTAGAATTTGGTGTTTTAAGGTGTTTGCTTTAGGAGATGCTGGAACCAGTAAATGTGTGCATTTTTCTCAACTTATTCAAATATTTTAGTAACTTGCCACAGATTTCTAATTTGATTGACTGAATGCAGGTTGATGATTGTTAAAGCAGCACCTATCACCTGATGCCTTTCATGTTGTAGTTTTAGGCTAAAATCATCTTATTTTGAAAAATGACAGAATTGTAGTTGTATTGGTCAAAGCATAAATATTCATTCAACCTTTATTTAGACAGGTAAATCCCATTGAGCCTCGAGGAGTCATTTACAAGAGACCTGATTTCAACAAAGAATGATGAAAATAATGGACAACAGCGACAGCAATAGACAGTTATAAAAAGGCATACAGATTTTTTTTTTTTTACAAATAAGATGGCTAAATAAAGTAACAAAAAACAGCTAGATTGTAAGGCGAATGTAGAAAACTAAAAACAGGAACATGTCTGCATTGGTCCCTGCCAGGAGTCCAACAGATTCTTAAAGCCACTTAGAGAGGTCAAGGTCGAGAGCTTCAAATCTTTTTGTAAGATATTCCAGGGAACAGGAGCAGAGTAGGAGGAGGTCCTTTTACCTAGTTCAGTCCGCACTGAGGGAACACTGCAGGTAATAATGTCCTGAGAGCGCACGCTGTAGCTGCACTCACGCAGAGACATGTAGGAGATGTATGAAGGCAGCAGACCAAGAAGTGATTTGACTAAAATGTTTGTAAAATTCACTGAGTTGTTTCCCTTTTTTTGTTGGCTAATGTAATTAGCTGGTATGGGCTCTTGATTTGAAATGACTCCAAAAGTTAATCAGTTGTAGATGTGCACCCAATATTTACTTTCTGAGAGTTTCAGTATCATCCGTTCAGTGGTTTGTGAATTCTTTTAGATCTTGCAATCAACTAGTGTTCTGACTGTGTTGCAAACCAATCTCGGCTACTAACACAAAATTTAAGGTCAGTAGCTGTAAAATGCTATCGCTATCTTTGTATTTGCTAAAGTTACTTGACAGTGGTTAATGAGATATTTTGAATGAATCTCATTAGCCATTCAGAAAATTGTGAATTGGTAGTGTATTGGTAAAACAAATCAAACTGAATTGTGAAGTCACTTTTTGTAACTTCAGTGTAAGCATTTTCTGAGTCATAATCTAGACTATATAATGCAATGGAGATCTGGGAGAATTATGAAAGCTAGACTTAAACGAGGGAGGTGACTGTGAGCAGCAGTATGGTTTCATGCCAAGAAAGAGCAGCACAGATGCCATATTTGCTTTGAGGATGCTGATGGAGAAGTGCAGAGGGTCAGAAAGAACTCCATCGTGTCTTTGTGGATTTAGGACAGAGGGCCGAGGGAGGCGTTGTGGTATTGCATGAGGAAATCTGGAGTGGCAGGGAAGTATGTTAGACTGGTACAGGACATGTATGAGGACATTTTCATTCAACCTTTATTTAGACAGGTAATCCCATTGAGCCTCGAGGACTCATTTACAAGAGAGACCTGATTTCAACGAAGAAAGATGACAATGGGCAACAGCAACAACAATAAACAATTATAAAAAGTCATACTGCAGGGTTTTTTTTTGTATGAAGACGTGTATGAGGACAGCAGGCCAGTGGTGAGATGTGCTGTAGGAGTGACGGATAGCTTCAAGGTGGAGGTGGGAGTACATCAAGGATCGGCTCTGAGCCCCTTCTTGTTTGCTCTGGTGATGAACCAACTAACAGATGAGGTCATGCAGGAATCCCCATGGACTATGATGTTTGCAGATGACATTGTGATCTGTGGTGAGAACGGGGAACATGTGGAAGAGAACTTGGAGAGGTGGAGGTATTCACTTGAAAGTTGTGGAATGAAAGTCAGCTGTAGTAAGACAGAGTACATGTGTGTGAATGAGAGGGAGACCGGTGGAACAGTGAGGCTACAAGGAGCAGAGGTCACAAAGGTGCAGGACTTCAAGGACTTGTAATCCACTGTCCAGGAAAATGGGGAGTGTGGTAAAGAGGTGAAAAAGAGTCTAGCTAGGATGGAGTGGATGGAGAAAAGTGTCATGAGTGATTTGTGACAACAGGGTGTCAGCAAAAGATCAAAGGAGAAGTTTTCAAGACAGTGATGAGACCAGCTATGTCGTATGGTCTGGAGACAGAGACATGGACAAAAAGACAGAAGACGGAACTGGAAGTGGCAGAAATTAGGTTCAGGTTGAGGTTCTCCTTAGAAGTGACAAGAAAGTATAAGATTAAGAATGAGATCATCAGAGGTACAGCACAGGTTGAACAACTGAGAGATAAAGTTAGAGAGACCAGACTGAGATGGTTTGGAAACGTCCAGAGGCGGGACAGTGGGTATACTGGTAGAAGGATGTTAGAAATGCAGTTAGCAGGAAAAAGACAAAGAGTAAGCTTAATGAGGAGATCTATGGATGCAGTTAGAGAGGACATGGAGGTAGTTGGAGTGAGGACAGAGGATGCAGAGGACAGAGTGAGATGGAGGATGACTCGCTGTGGCGACCCCTGAAGAGGGAAAAGCCGAAAGAAAAAGAAGAATCTAGATTATTATAAACTAGAAATTAAGATGCATCAATGAATATGGCAGAGAACCAAAAATTATAAACCCCAGCATCTTTTCTTTACCTTAAACTATGTGATGCCGTATTAAAGCAGCAAATAAGCTCAGTAAAAAAAAATCTTGTGGCCTTCAACGTTAACTGACTCATTTTGCCACCAGTGATGTTCCCTCCTCTATGAAATGCCTCACACGGCCTGTTGAAAATATAATTGGAACCTTCTGAAACTAAAAACAGTCATGGTTTTCCTGAATAAAAAGGATTCGGTTGTATCATGATCGTGCAGCCCAGATGCTGAAAGTGGAGGTGTTACAACTCTGGCAGGTTTAACACCCCATCAGCACCAGGCAGGTTGATGTGTTTTTTGTGTGTGTGGAAGGATCAGAATAACAGAATCATTGTCTCTGCAAACAAGGGAGCACCACCACGGAGATGTTGGAAGCTTTCCCAGCACACCAAACTGTTCTCATAGCACAACGAAGAAACGTGCCGTCCTAGGACAGCATGGCTCCGGTGCTTTGTTTTCGGTTTTGTCACAGCGCAGCCTCACAGCGAGCAAACAAACCCTTCCAATCAAATGGTGATTGATGGCTTGGCTGCGAACCTCGCCTCTGCTGTCGTCTACACTTTTCCTTGCTACAAGGCTCCGCAAGGAAATTATTTCTGTCATCTTACTTTCTCTCCTTCCCCATTTTAATCATCGTCCCCTCCACTACTGGAGTCTTTCCTCTCATTTCCTGTCCCTTTTGTCAAGCGCATTTAATTGGGTGTACACCTGTTGGCTCTCATCTTACCCCTGACTCCTCAATCTAAATGTTAATGTCACGGCTGGCCCCTGAACCAGCTCCCTGCAGAGCGCCACTCTCAGCCTGTCCATGTGTTTATGTAGAACTGCTCGCTGGATACTGATTGTTCCAGGGTGCTGTTTGTTTCTTCACTCAGTCGATAAGTTATCAGCAGACAGGAACCACACTTGGGACACTTGAGCAGGAAATGAACCACACTATTTCTAAGAATGCCGTTTGCAGTTGCATTAGGGCTGTTTTGGCCACTTGTTATGGCTATGTAGCATACAAAGCCACAAGCATAAAGAATGTATTAATGTAGTTATTGGTAGCTAATGTCTTTTAACTCTCAAATCAAATGTGTAAGGTTTGGCTCTATACCCAGATAATATGTGACTGAGAACATTGATTTCAGGGCCAGGAGAAAGTTAAAACGGTGTTTATTTACAGACAGTGAATACATATGAACAGTGTGAAGAATCTGCAGGGCAGGATTGTAACCCTGGAGAGTAAGGGACAATACTAGTAGAAGGTCCTTCTGGAAGGTTGCTCTTGATGTTCAGATTCCTTACTTTATGCAGGCAGAGTTGTTGCAGAAGCGAAATTCAAAAGGTTTCCTAAAGGTCTTATAAGAATGGTGGGCAAGTGGTGGACGGCAATGGATGGCTGGAGAGATCACAAAGAGGTTTAGGAGACGATGAGGAAGGTCCAAGGCTCAGGAGGATCACAGGAGTCAAGCTACAACAAGGAGAATCGAGATGTATCTTTCACAAAACACTGGGAGTAAGATAAAGGACATGAACACAGCTACTGATAGGCAGATAATGCACCAGCGTCGGATTTCATCAACTGCCTTAAGTACTCATGCAGCTCATAAAGCGAATAGCCCTCAGGTGTGGGTCTGTTGGTGCCCTCTGGTGTAAAAAGGCTGCAATAGGAAACGCTGGAACTCTTACAAAATTGTTACTTTCGTTTAATCCAAATGTGCATTTTTCCCCCTTTTTTTCCATCCAACTTCTTTGTCTCTCCCTTATACAGTAGTCCCTCGCTACTTCACGGTTCGTTTATCGCGGATTAGCTCTGTCGCGGTTTATCAAAATAAGATTGGACATGACCCACAATTGGCTGATTGATGGATGAGATGTATGATGGGCATGAAATGTTGATTTAAAATAAATTATTTAGCACCTGTTGCTCCTTTGTGCCTCCCAGAGCTGCAGAAAAAGCCTCCTCCTTCACCTCTGTGCAGCCCACACTGCAGGATAAACTTCCTGCTGCAGCTGATCAGCTGATTTTAACGAGCGGAGAAGTGGGCGTGGCCAAGAGCGCTTGCAGGAGCCTGAGAGCAGCGGAGGCACAGAGAGGGAAATCTTGACATTGTGTTCTTTTAGAGAGTTTAGAAACATTGTTTAGAATATTGCAAGAGTGTGGAAAGGGTTTAAAACGCCTTAATATATAAATGCTTAAACAAACTACTACTTACTACTTGTACTACTATTCCTACTTAGAAGTTTTTCTCTTATCGTGGAGCTTCAGCCTGAAGTGGATCCCCGCGATAAACGAGGGACTACTGTAATAAAAAACGCATTTACAGATATTGCTCAGCACTAATTTTTAAACAGAAATCAAAGGCTAATAAGTCAAATCTTCCTTAGAATAATCAGAAATCTCTTCAAAGTTGTACCAAGAGATTTTTACCAGACTTTAATGGATTTTTATTATCAGATCAATCCAGTCCACAAAGGTCAGGGCAAAAGGTAGGATCAGTAAAAGTCCAATCACAGCATAAGTTCATCCTAAAGCTGTCAGTAGAAAGGAAAGGGAAAAAGTCATCACAATTTTGACCGTTAAATGTAAACGGGTCAATTAAAAATGTGAAACTTAAAAAGCCTCAGCCAGCGTGTTGTAAATCCTGTTAACGGCAGCTGACACTAGAGATTCACACCAACTTCGACACATTTCAGGCAAAGCCAGAAATGGAAATTAATGAGAATGGAAGAGAAACAAGTGCTGAAAGTGAACTTGTGTTTACACAAGCGTTCACACTTCTAACTATACACAACTCTGCTTTTAATAAGATCTCAGCTTGAATTAAGCAGCTGTTCAGGGCTTTTTTTTTTGTCTAGTTGCCACGTCTGGACTGTCCATTACTGGCCTCTGTCTCATTGTTTTCCTGCTGGTTCAGCTATCTTAAAATTACTTGTCTCTTTCCCTCCCCCTTCACCTCCCCCCACAGCTTGGCTTCTCAGTCCAACTTGCTCTTTGGCAGAGAGGAGGGCCTCTGCTGGTACGCCACTCTACACTTTAGACACACAGCTACAGCAAAGTCACTTTCCCAAAAATATCTGCTGCTCGGTGGATCCTCAACAAAAGATATTGTACATTAAAACAACTTTTGTTTGTCTTTTGTTCAAATGGTTCTTAGTATGTGTGGAAATAAACAAAAAATGATTAATATGGGGGTGGTTGGCCACAGCTAGTGTTAATTACTTGTAGGAGCCAGTTAGTTTTAGGTAAAAAAAAAACAAAAAAACAAGATTTTAACAACAAATTCAATACTTCATGACCCGGTTTTAAGTTTTTACGTTGTTTTTTAATTTAACTTCCTTCTGCTGCTGATGCACATACATTTGAACAAACTAGCATCCATAATTAAATTGTTGTTTGTGTTCCTCAGAGGTCAAAGTTAACAAGCACCGAGTCAAATCATGAGACTTCATGCTGCCTAGCACACATCTATTTATTTATTCTAATTCTATTTTATTGTTCCTCTCAAAATGACATTGTTTTGATGTGTACTGAACTAAAAGCAGCAGTTATTAAAAAGTTAATTGCACCTACACACGCAAAACAACTCTTATTGCACTTGAAGCTGACAAAGCACCTTTGCTGTTGCTGTTCACAGAAACTCTGCACTTTTCTTGTTGTGGTACTTGTCTGTAGTCTTGAACAAAGTGCAAATATTTCTTTCAAAAAGATTTAGAAGCAAATTCATCTGACCACATTACTTATGTCTAAGTTTTATGGGTTGATCCTTGATGCCTCTGAGCCCTGAACAAGTCCAACACATACTTACTATAACAGTTAAAGTAGCATTTGTGAAAGTAATCTTGTATCGAGACCTTGGCAAAGATATTCCAAAGTAATCCTTCACCCATATGGTTCTGTCAGCTATTACTGAATTATAGATTTTGATGTAGAGCTGTTTGATTTATTAGAGATCAGGGGTATTTATTTTCGGCTTACATCCTTGCTCTTTATGCGCTGAAATGACTCAACATTCCTTTAATCATCTACTGTACTTTTTGGACTATAAGGCGCACCAGATTATAAGACGCAATATCAATCAACGGGTCTGTTTTCATACATAAGGCGCACTGGATTATAAAGCTCACTGTTGATTTTTGAGAAAATTTAAGGATTTTAAGTGCGCCTTATAGTCTGAAAAATATGCTTATAATTATAAGAACTTTAGGGAAGGAAATATGCAATATCTTTAAATCTTTTATGAAGATTATTTAACATTTCCAATATTTTCATACAGATTAGTAATAAAAGTGCACAACTTTTGTCCATCTCTCATCCCAAAACGTGTGAATACTGACTTTGTACCCAATAAAGTTATTTGTTGACACATTTAAAATAAGATAATGTTTTTACACCTCATTACAAGCACTTAATGATCTGTCATTTAAATTTTTAATCTGTTGCACACCTGAAACTCAAACTTAAAATGGCTTAGGTTCAATAAAAAAAAACTTTTTTTGTCTTATTTCTGACCTTTTATGACTAAAATGAAAAGTGACATTTAAAATTAAATTTACAATTAAAGGTTATATAAGAAACTCAATTGTATGACTATATATTATATTTATCACTTTCCTTAAACAAAGTGTATCAAGCTGAGTAAAACCAACTTAGTAATTTATATTGTAGCTCTTCTGCAGAGGCTTGTTAACCCTGTAACAACACAAATCCATGCAGTGATTTGACAGAGACAATGTTCTAGTTTTAAATATAGATGACACCTGGCAGACTGAATTATTACATTTAGACCTATAATTAAAAAGCTGTTGATATTGCAGCTGAGCCACCTGCAGTCCGTGACGACCACGTCGCATTGCAAGGAATTCATGCTGGCTGCTGCCTAGTGCTTTCAAACGCCAATATGTCCCCTTTAAAAGTAGGCAATAAATATATTTTTTAAATAATAGCAACTCAAATTATAGCCAGTATTGTGGAAAACTATTTTTAATTATTATTTGTGATGCAGTTATGTTGAACTAAAATGATTTTTAATTCCAATTTGTCCAATTTATGTTAACAGAACTCTTCTAGAGCTACAGAAAACAGGATAATTTCACAGTTTTAGCATCTACCTTTCCTGAAAACAAGATATTTTAGTGTCCAACTATAATATTAAAGTCCACTTTATAGCTTTGCAGAGTAACAACTGTCAGGACGAAGACCTGTAGATCCATGTTTGCTTGTTTGAAGGAAAAAGAGAAGGAAGCTGAAAGTGGTAACAATTGGTGGTAGTTGCATTTTTAATATTTTGTTTTCGTCTGTGGGTTTACATACACAGAAGTATTATCCCTCAAGCCCATAAGTGAAGTGCAAGTCTGCAGGAATCACAAAAATTGAGTCCTTCTAGCCTTAGAGACTGAAGTTTTTCGAAATAAGTGAGCAAAACGTATATTTAATGTTATCACATAAATTTAATGACGTAGAAGGAGATGGTTACCCCATTATATATTTGTAATATTAATTTGTGGGAGCAAATCTTAAGATACATGGTGTCTTCTCCAGTTTAAATTGTGGGGGAACAAACAGTCACAGAAATGTTCACGCTAGTCGACTAAACATCACAATTTAAACTTTGTGCGCCTGTTTTAAAGGACACGCTGGTCTTTATGATCAGAAAGTCGATTCATTTTGTAACTTCAGCTCTTCGTTTAACATCAGAATATTCAAATATGGGATCGTTTGTACTAAACAAATGTATTTATTATTTTTTTTGTCAAATCTTACACTAAACCTTTGCATAAGTCACATCTATGGAGAAGTTTTGTTACTTTTTTAATAACTATTAAGCAGAAAAGCAGAGTATTCTGGGACTCATGTCCGCATCTCACCACTCCTTATTGTAATCGTTTGTCTGCTCCTGGCTGTGCTCACTGTTTTGTTAGTGTTGGGGAGGGCTAGCCCGTTCGCGCTCACCTTCATCACTGTCACTGACCTGCTGACTCGGCTGTTTTCACACGCCATAGCAACAGCATCGCGGTGGCACTCCCATCTATCTACCTGCACCAGCCTGAGCCACGACGTGCAGGTTTGATGAAGTGGGCACAGGAAGGCACGGACTGAGCCTCGCTGCTATCGGTTCTGTGTGCATGTGTGTGCGTGTGTGCGCAAATACTCGAGAGGAAAAGGAGCATTTGTATGTAGGACAGCAAGAGTGCACAACTTTCAGTGTGTGTGTGTCAGGAGGAAGACAGCGAGCACATTTGAGTGCGGCAGACCCAAATCGCCTGGAGAAGAGCTATCTTAAAGTCCCTTCTCAGTCTGCCAGTAATTGTGCGAATGTTCGAGATACAGTGCTGCAGATGGCTCATGATATGACATATTAGAAGCCACCCGAGGGGCGAAATGCAGTAATTGGGCGCTTCAAAATTCTGATCTGGAATGTCATGCTGCAGGATAGGAGGAGGTGGAACGCGCCCAATTCGAAAAATCATGTCTACACCGTCAACAGAACGAGCCACAGTGCAGCGTCAACACCCGGCGTCAGCCGCGGTGACAGGTCTGACTTTGCCTCCAGCCAGAAGAGGGGGTGAAGGCTGAGCGTGAGGGTGGAGGCGCTGATCAAAAGGGCTGTGGCAGGTAGATGTGGGGAGGGTGACGCAGAGGAAAGCTTTTTGGCACACCGTTTTCACCCCTGAGCATCTTGAAAAAGACATGCACTAAAATTATCATTAGTGCAGCTCAATCAGAAGCAGGAGGGTGTTCTTCAAGCCACAATCACACATCCAGACCTTGTGAACATGTTCAAGAAAATCTTTTCATATTTTAAAAGCATTTTTTTTTTAAAAGTTGGACTCACGTTACCTGAAGTGTTGTCCTTATTATTATTTAAAGCAACTTCCCTGAGTTTAATTTGAACCCATAAAGATCAGAAATGGAAATGAAACCCCGAGAAGCCCCGTCACCAGAGCCAAAGAGGGATTTAGGCAGTTATTGCACTTTTTGGTGAAAAGGCAAACTCTTCCAAAGTAACTGTTCAACTTGTCCTTTCTTTTAGACTGTTTATATTAAATTGAATAATTAATTTAGACTACCTGTAGTATATTTACCTACATACAAGTCACAGTCTCTCACAAATGTGTACAATAACATGTTTGGTTGAACATCAGTTAGGCCTGTCACGATAACTAATTTTGCTGGGCGATAAAATTGTCTCAGAATTTATTACAATAAACAATGATATTGTTTGAAATTTGACAATAATTAGTCATTTTTGTCAAATTTAAGAAGAAATGTTTAATTTGTTTGTGTGTAGTACCTTTTGTTGACCACCGGATGGCAGTATAAGACTGTTTGAACCAAATGATGGATATTGAGGGAGCGAGCTGTATGTTTCTTTAAGAAAAATGGGAGGGAGGCCTCTTGACGTGACATGGGCGGTCTCTCTTCCGTTCTCAAAATGGCGGACACTCTTTGTGGTTTGAGCCCTTTAGCATAACTTTTTTCACACAAAACTTTTAATAAAAAAAAAAAAATCAGTAAAGTTCTCAGCTTCTTTTTGCCGAGAAAAACTTTATACACGAAGGCACGGGTTTCAACAGTGAATTTTGGTGCTTTGACAAGATGGAGCTTTTTTCCTGAGGTCAGCCTGTTAGCTTAGTTAGGCCTGTCGCAATAAACAATAAATCAATTAATCACATGATAAATGAAAATTATCGACCTCATTTTCATTTATCGGCTTTATCGTTTCTTCTTGTCTCTCTTTCTACTGAAGACACTGGATGACGAAAGGTTCAACTCCAGTGCTCTTCACTGACCCCTCCCTTTCTCTTTAAAATCTGCTTTAATCATCCAAAATCGTGTTTTTGGATTGTTAAAAGCAGCTAAGCTGAGAAGCTAAGCTACGAGCTAACCTAACAGGCTGACCCCGGGAAAACACCTCCATCTTGTCAAAGCTCCAAAATTCACGGTTGAAATTTGTGCCTTCGTGTAAAAAGTTTTTTCTCTGCAAAAAGAAGCTGAGAACTTGTTTACGGATTTTTCATTTTTATTAAAAGTTTTGTGGGGAAAATGCTATGCTAAAGAGTTCAAACCACATCGAGCGTCTGCCATTTTGAGAACCAAAAACAGGAAAGAGAGACAGCCCATGTCGCATCAAGAGGCCTCCCTCCCATTTTTCTTAGAGACACGCTGCTCGCTCCCTCACTATCCATCCTTCGGTTCAAAGAGTCATCTGGTGGTCAAAAAAGGTACTACACTAAAAACAAATTAACCAACATTTCTTAAGTTTGACAATAATTACTAATTATTGTCAAATTTCAAACAATATTATCGTTTATCGCAATAATTTCTGAGGCAATTAATCAGCCAGCAAAATTTGTTATCGTGGCAGGCCTAAGCTTAGCTTCTCAGCTTAGCTGGTTTTAACGATCCAAAACCACAATTTTGGACAGTTAAAATGGATTTTAAAGAGAAAGAGTTGAACCTTTCGTCATCCGGTGTCTTCAGTAGAAAGAGAGAGGCACGAAGAAACAATAAAGCCGATAAATGAAAACGAGGTCGATAATTTTAATTTATCATGCGATTAATTGATTTATTATTTATCATGACAAGTCTAACTTCAATAACTTTTTTTGGTGAGAACTTTCATTGTCGGTGTGTAGAAAGTAGAACCTCTCAGTTAAATCTTCCAAAACAGCATATTATTGTAACTAGAGGTAAAGAGCTGCATCTAGTAAGTGCTTTATAGAAGGAATCCATCATGTAAGAAGTTGTCACTTAACATTTGGGTAAAAAAGGAGATTTTGGTAGCTGAAGAATTCCCAAAGGCAAATCTTTATTGTAAAGGGAGCTGGTGTACGTTGGAAAAAATGACAGTCGGGGAATTTTCCTGCCGAGTTGATTGAACAGAACAGAAATTCACTCCGCACTTATGCTCATATTCAGCTGTAAACTTTGACAAGCAAGTCCAAGGTGCAAAACTGTTTAGACTGCATGGCTAATGATTCTGCTTTTTTGTGGCTGTACATGTGGTTTTATGTGTCCTGTGCTGCACTTGTGCCGAGGTTTTCCCAAACCTATATCTGTCTGGTTCATAGTGTGGCCTCGATGCTCTTTGTATCTGAACATGCTTAGCTTTTCTTTTAAGCATCCACTGTATGTTTATCAGATTATGATCGTGGGATCCAGTTCACATCTTTAGAGTTCACTCTGTTTCATCTGTAAAATTTTGTCTGGACCTGGATTTTAGCGAACTGTGACTGTGCATGTCTCGCTGTCATAACCTTTCTTCTTCTGTTTTATTTCTCCAGGTCTGTGGGCCCAGTTCCTCAGAGCGCCCTGACGGTCAACACAAACCCCAACATCAACATCAAGTCCGAGCCCGTATCGCCAAACCGTGATCGCAGCACTCCCATTTCCATCGGTGGCGCAGGATTGTGCGCGGGGGGTCAGATCCAGGGACAAGGTTTGGTTTCGGTCGCCTACCCCGGTACCCTGCGGGTGGAAGCAGGAGGCCAAGGCCGCTCGCCCGTCGACAGCCTCAGCAGCAACGGCAGCTCGTTCGAAGGCAGCGACCGGGACGACATCCAGGGACAGGGTGGGGGTACGAACTTCCACGGCCAGGTGGGCGGAGCGCAGCAGCCCACGATGCTTCTCCTCCGGCCCTCTTCGGCTGACCCTCAAGAGCAGGATGGGACAAATGTCAAAAGAATGAGATTGGATGCCTGGGTCACATAAAGAGCTGGACGGACACATGGAAGATGATGTGTATTTGTGGCTTGTGTACCTGCTTCAGTCCCCCCCATCCTCCCACCCTCTTAAATAAAATCACAGAATAAGACCATCATTGACCCAGTAACTGCACAGAAACTCATTCGTTCACAACACAGGCATGAAAACACACTCACGTTGCACAGTGGACATTGATGCCGAGTCGATGGCAGTGCGCGTTCACTTTTGTACTTCGATGTCCTCGAACTTGTAAACATGCCCCCCCCCCCCCCCCCCGTCAAGTTGAGCCACCAAACCAGGAATTATTCACCAACGGAAGGATAAAAACGAACAAAGATTTTAATCAGGCATCATTTTGGCCACATGGACTTCTATCCGACACGCCGACAGTTACTGGCAGAGCAGACAAACAAATCAGACTTGGTTCCCAGCAAGTCTGGGTGGGATTTGGTTTGTGGTTGGTGGTGGGGTCCCACCCTCGTCCTCACTGTTCACCTGCAGTAGGTTCTGGTCAGACATGACAGCGCTGTGTTTAACAAGTGCCACTAGAAATATCCACATCATGTTTTTGAATACGTGCGCCCAACCAACGTCGTGTTGCTCTTTCTCTCTCATGTCTTGTTTCTTCTCCCAGAGCCGGAGATGTTCTGCTTGGAAATGTGTCTCGACTGTTTGAACTTTGATTTCATTTTGGATTTGAATTTGAAGATGCAAAACGAAAGAAAGAAGGAATAATAAAACCTCTTGCCTCTCTCCCCAACCGTGCCGACAGCTCCGTCAACAGGCCGGCGCGCCGGCCGTCTCCAAGATTGACGACCCACAGGTTGTTTTTTTGTTTTGTTTTTTCAAGAGGAACCTTGCAGTCTGTCTGTAGAACACGGAACGTGATTTGTTGCTGAAGTAAAAGACTGCTTTTCTTTGAATCAGGGATGAGCTGCAACTGCTCGGCAGCACGCTGTACTCTTCATTTGCCCACATTGTGTTGACTACAGATGATGGAAAAGGCTTGTGTGTTTGGTGTGTGTATG
>NC_056502.1:8351631-8357478 GCF_014905685.2 Nematolebias whitei | reverse complement strand
ATATAATCAGGTTTGTTACCTCAATTTGTTGTTCTTTTTTAAATGGTTTGGTCAAATGTTTGCTTTCAATTTTATTCTTCAACACAACTGCAATGCACACAACTGAAACTATTTTTATGATACCTGATGTTCAAAGGGCGGGTGGTGTGAGGGTGGGTGGGTGGTGGGTTTACCATGTATATAAGCAATCTGTAACCTTTGTGGCTTTTGTGTGACAGGGGCAATAGGTGTTTTGAAGGTTGACAATTAGGTCATATACAAGTATATATTTAAGCCGCTTCAGACGGTTGCTGAGGCAACTCTGCCTTTGGAGCAAGAGACTAAAACAAACGACAGGGATTGTATATAAATATTCTATATGTTCGGCAGGATATCCCTTAACAAAGCAGGAAAAAAAACAAATATTGATTCTCAGTGGATCGGTCTGTTTTTTAAAACATTATTTATGCGTGTATATAAGGTGTAATGTGTTGATCAGCCACAAGAGGGGGCTGTAGAGGCAGGTAGGGAAGTTGAGGCGGCTCGGACTGTTTTAAAGTGGGCAACGGTTAGGAGGACTCTGTCGCTGATGGAGTGCACTTTACCTTAACTCCCAACCCAGACACCTTCACACACCTAAACTACACACACACTTACACTTAACATACACACCAAGGTATGGCTGTTATACCTGGGTAGAAGTACTTCATAAAGCAGAAGTAAAATATTTTTAAGCCCAGTTTTATTTTAATTTTTGTTTTTATTATTTTTAATTTATTACTGTGCATTATGACCTCTACTGCCTACTTTTGTGAACTACCTGAGTCATTTGAAAGTATTTTAACCAGAAAACACTTTAAACACTTGGCGCCTCTATTCTAAACTTTATTTAAGGATAATTATTTTAAAAAAATGGAAAACCTAATGAGCATTTTTCTTTTCTGCTTTGCAAATGGCTTGGTAGTATAATTTATTGAGGAACAATATAATATTATTGATAGTTTTCATTAGGGATGCACGATATTGGACTTTTGGCCAATATGCAGATATGTTAAAACTTATTTGGCCGATAACCGATACTGATATTTTATATACTTTCCTTTGTCAGAACATATTCCTCTTATTTAGGCTTATTTGCTATAAAAATGTCTAACAGCTGTAAGAGCTGGTGACAAATATTCAGTAACAGCCATATGATATGCATAGCGCTTTAACTTATATTAAATGAAAAGTGTTAAATGTTATTTATTAGCTTTAGTCACCTGCGATGCTGTCTCACTTATATCGGTGAGTTATTTTGATGGAATGTCCGATATTGAACTTTATCGCTAATATCATCCGATATCGATACCACGCCGATAATATCGTGCATCCCTTGTTTTTATGATGAAGAAAAAAAACGCATTAAGTTTTGACTTTTCTACCTTTAACGACTGCTTCTTCTGTTCTTAACAAACAGAAACTAAAGCTCAAAGATACGTTTTGTTGTTTTCCATCAGCTGATCGTTTCTTATCAGGCATTTTTTTTTTTTTTTGTCAAATCAGCGGTGTTGAATATTTGAAGGATTTTTTTTTTTAATCCCAGTTCTCTTGGAAACACACGTCAGTCACAGTTAAGCTCACACACTCGCGCACAAAGAGATAATTAGTAAACGATCAAGCAAGCCAAGGAAGTCCCCCCCTCCACCTTTACTTAGCTGTTACCCCCTCCTATTAAAAGCCATGTATGTATATTTAAAGGGCCTCCCCTTTGCCTGTCACTGGTTGGCTGTAGTTTTATATTATGGAGAGATTTAAATAAGACTATGAAAAAAGGATGATGTGAAGGATGTTTTTTTAACTCTATAAAAGTTTTAAGTGGTGATTTAGGGCTTAGTGGGTAGATTTTTCAAACCGTGGTGGTCAAAAGTGGAACTCGGTGTTTATTTTTCCTCAGCCTGCATCCATTTGTTTGGAAAGCACTGAGGCAGAGTTCGGGCATCGTTGGATGCTAAGCCGGAGGTTTCAGAGCGATTCTTGATCTTTTAATGACTACCTCCAAAATCCAGACTTGTCGACTTTGGGTACATCCAACCGCTGCATCCTTCTCACGGGCAGGCCCTCGTCACCTCCTCCTCGCCCCCGCGTCAATTACTTTGATTTTATATCCTTTTCCGAGGCTTAATATCAACGCACACACGCACTCTTCATCACACACTCCTCTTCCGTTTGTTCCGTGCAGATAGCGGGTCTCGGCGCCGAGATGAAGTTAATTTAGTCCGGGGTCGTTCTCCACGGTTAACACGAGCGCCCCCCACGGCTGCTCTCTCACTCTTTCTTCCGCTCGCAGCTTCATCACACACTACTTAGTTTATGAGTGATTTCTCATTTTCTCTATCCGAGCGCGTCGCTCACACTCATCCTCTCTGCGACGAGTCTCGAGTGGACATAAATCCACCGAGTTAAGACCGTTGCGTCCTGAGCGTTGAACAAAACAAACAGAATGCGTAGACCCCGGTAGATTCAGCAAGGAGTTGGTTTAGTCAGCGGACTGAGGAGAAGTGTAGAACAGCAGCGCGAGTCGCTGTAGCCACAAAACTAAAAGACAATCCTGCAAAGAGACGGTTCCAGTGACGTGGGTCCCCCTTCGCCCACACGAAGCGATTTAAAAACTGTATAATGATGTTTCGAAGACTCGCTCACTTTCTGGTGTTAATCTGTGCTGGTGACAGTCTGTTTTAATAGCTTTCTGAGACTTTATATAATTGTCATCACGATGATCACTACCACAGAGGTGGATCATGTCATGACGAGATCTGCTTTTCTTCGTGTCCGTTTTGTTTTATTTGGAGGTTGATTTGAGTTTATCATATGGAAATATCTTATAAATATATATATTTTTTGCTTTCTCTTCGCTGAGTTTGTTTTCTTGAAGGAAAAAAAAAAAAGGGTGTTACTAATGTTGCACGATTTTCTTTTTAAATTTTTTTTTTAATTCTTGTTTTGTTTTTTGTGATTACACAACAAGCTTTTGACGTTCTAGTCAGTGTGGATGGAGGCAACGGACCGCTTCAAATGTTCTCTTGGTCCACACGTGGTAACATGGAGGGGGGGGGGGGGGGCGGCGATGACACGCCTAACTTATTTCTGACTAGACACAATGATGTCAATGCATGACTGTTTTAAATGAGAGGAAGTGAATCATGTTATAGGAAAACCAATGTAATATTGACACACATCACACAGGATGACATTTAAATAAAAGATGATTGAAGTAAAAGTTTTTAAGTAAATTATAGCTAATATGTTGTGTTTGGCTAGTCAGCTTTTTTGTTGTAAAGATAATTTTCTTTTTGTTTTTTTGGAGAATGATATACAATGTGTGTATATTTTCATAAATAAAGTATGCACTGATATGTTATTACAAATTCTATACAGCTTTTACAAAAAAAGTGTTTGTTATTGTACCAAAGTATCCATTGGTCCCTGCTTACCCTCCTCCCGTTTTTGCGTATGTTTTACTGTATTTTATATATTAAATAGACAAGTTGACCTAAAATGTGTTGTCTTTTCTTCTGAGCTGCAGCACTTCTGAGATGTGTCCACTAGAGGGCAGTGTCGTGTTCAGTATGAAAGGGCTCGGTCTTTCCTTTCCCCCACACACACACAGTGAAATGTGTTTATTATTGGATTATTTTGACTTTTGAATCCAAATTAGAGCTACATTTTTTTTTTGCACGTATTTTCTTAGACAACGTTGAGCCGCTGTAGCTTCAGACGAATGAAATGTGATGCCTTATCAATCGTCCCAGGGGAAAGAGTCAATTGTAAAGCCAAGTGTAATTTTGCTGAGCCCCTGTGTGTCACGCTCGTTTCATGCTTCAGACGTAGACTTTGCTGCAAACCAGCTTTTTTGCTTTAAATAAAACGGGGGTATCCACTTGTATTTTATGTGATGCACAATAATTTAACCAAGATGTTGCAACTAAACCTGGCCTTCATTTGCGTCGCAGTTTGCTGTGGATTATTTTTAACAGCCTCTCTTTTATCACTTTACAAATGCTTACCTCTTTTTTCTTGCTGAGGTTGTGAAAACTGATCATTACATTATTGCAGCATGTAAGAATTGTTCGGGTTTTGTTTTTTGTTTTTTTAGGCTGCTCCCTTCTTCAGGTGTCGACACAGCAAACTAACTTGCACGAAGTCTTGGCGATTGTTTTTATGCCGGTTACTCTTCCAGATGCAACCGCAGACCACCGAGCTACCACATCCCTCTGTGTGGAGCAGAGCGCTGCCATCTAGGGAGCAGGTGGAGGTTAAGGGCCTAGAGTGGAGGCAGGTGTGGGTGTTTCTGGTTTCCCACATGCATTTTTACTGTATGTTGTTGGTACAGGGAGTTGAACCGGTGACCTCCTGATCACAGGCCTACCTTCTCTTACCTCTGCACCACCACTCCCTGCAGCATGTAAGAATAATTAACTACAGGTTTTCAGACCTGATGTTCCTTTTTAAAGCAAGAATGATTTCTACATGTAAATTAAATGCATCTTTAAGATATGTCCAGGAGTAACTGGAGGAGTGTGGCCTCTGTTTTCTGTTATTGACAGGTCTCTGTGATTTGTTTAATGTCGAGTGACAAGTTCAGGCTGAACATATTAACGGACTGAAGGAGGAGGAGGACGTGTGGCAAAGCAGAGATGACCAAAGAACTTTTCATCCAGCCCAACCCAAGACGGCTTGAACTGACGACGTGTTCTCACAACCAGCTGGTTCCAGAACAGTTGTTGGGCTCATCGTTCAGGCAAACACACACACACACACACACCCCTTCCTGATTCAACATGCCACTAAGAATAACTACACACACACACTCGGACAGCTGAGCCAAAAGTCACGCAGGACAGCTTGGACATTGTCTGAACATACCCACTCTGTTTCCAGCTGCTAAGCGTGGATGGCAGCCATTTCCTGGAGTTTAATCCCGTCACACAACACTTTATCACGGTTTTCTCCTTGATTCAGACACCTGAGACATCGATCAGATTCATTTCATATCTGTTGCTGTTTTGTGACTATGTGACGAAGCAGCTCTGAGACACAACAGCTGAGGATCGGATGTTTCTGATGTTCTTCCTCTGCATCACCCTGATCCCTGCCTGTGGGCGTGGTCTGTCTGCATTTAATTTAATTCTTCCATCCTGATTGAATTACTATGTGGGCATCTGTTGACGAGCACAAACCGACACTAGCCGGTGGAAGAACCTCTCTATTGTTTCTCGATATCTGACATTTTGCTAAGATCCACCAAGGTTGCAAAACATATTTTTATCCAAAACAAAAAGGTCAAACTTGTAGTTTCACCTTAACATTGTGAACTTGATGTGTCATTCTGACATGTGTAAAACTGCAGTAGTCTTTGTCAGCGTGAGTATGAACATAAAAATTCAGGTCACGCTTTTTCCAAAGATTGTCCTCACGGATGATCCGAGTTTAAGTGCCTTATTCATGGATTGCCGCTGTGGTTTTATTCATCTCTGATGACTAATAACCTGCAGCTGTCATTAGCAGATTGCACACTGCGATGCAACCCTTGTTCTATTTTAATGCATCCCTTTGGCGGTTTGATTGGCAGGATTTGATAGTGGTTCTTCAAAGTCAGATGCTTGAAGCCCTACCCATACAAGGATAAATACTGAGGCTTGGGTCGGGCAGAGGGGTCCTGTGAGGCAGCTGCACATGATGCAGCTACATGTGCGTCACATAGTTTGCTAACAGAGAGGCAGGAAGGAGCAGCAACAATTCAATGATGAGCCACAATGGAGATGAGAATCCACAGCGAGTCTATATATATATATATATATATATATATATATATATATATATATATAT
>NC_056502.1:8342624-8351621 GCF_014905685.2 Nematolebias whitei | reverse complement strand
TATATATATATATATATATATATATATATATATATATATATATATATGAGATAGATAGATAGATAGATAGATAGATATCTGTCTTGTTCCTGCAGCTGCTTTTCTAACATCCTTCTACCAGTATACCCACTGTCCCTCCTCTGGACGTGTCCAAACCATCTCAGTCTGGCCTCTCTAACTTTATCTCCCAGTTGTTCAACCTGTGCTGTACCTCTGATGTTCTCATTCCTGATCTTATTCATCCTTGTCACTCCTAAGGAGAACCTGAACATCTTCATTTCTGCCACTTCCAGTTCTGTCTCCTGTCTTTTTGTCCATGTCTCTGTCTCCAGACCATACAACATAGCTGGTCTCACCACTGTCTTGTAAACTTTTCTTTTGACCTTTGCTGACACCCTTTTAGCCATAAATCCCTCCTGAACTCTCTTTTTCACCTCTTTACCACACTCACCATTTCCCTGGACAGTGGACCCCAAGTACTTGAAGTCCTGACCTTTGTGACCTTTGTGACCTCTGCTCCTCGTAGCCTCACTGTTCCACCGGCCTTCCTCTCATTCACACACATACACTTTGTCTTACTACGGCTGACTTTTATTCCTTTTCTTTAAAGAGCATACCTCCACCTCTCCAAGTTCTCTTCCACCTGTTCCCTGTTCTCACCACAGATCACAATGTCATCTGCAAACTTCATAGTCCACGGAGATTCCTGCCTGACCTCATCTGTTAGTCGGTCCATCACCAGAGCAAACAAGAAGGGGCTCAGAGCCAAGAATCAAAGTTATTCATTGAAAATATATACATTTTAAAGTCTGTGGTTAAGGGGGAGTGAAGACTTTATTAGCCTAAAAAAGAAAGCTACTGTTTTGATTTATAGGGGGTTTGTTGCACACAAGCAACACATGTTGCTAAACACAATGTTCGCTACATGTAGGGGACTTTATTAAATCAATATTAATTAATAAGCTTATTAACTTATCACTGTTGTAAAGCCCCCTGTGGTTTCACTTTTTTATACAATTCTAAGAATAACGTCTCGCAACGTGTTGCAGGAATATTATTCAACTTTTCAGTTTGTTGTATGTGGATTTGTTCTTTTCTCTTGCAGCTTTTACGTTGCTCCACATTCACTGACCTGAGTTGATATAACTCCCCCTCCTCAGGTATCTCTCCATCAATCACCCATAACACGAGGAGTAAATCAATAAAGATGGACGATAGATGGCAGATGGCCTTCAGAGACGGTGCGTGCACACATTCAGAAAGTGATAAAAGAGATGTAGGTTTTTGTAAATGGACTTTTGGAAACACACCTCCCCCATGACCAATAGATCTTAGACATGACTGGACCAATGAACCGTCCATAGAGATTTCTGTCTCTTTGTTGTTGTTGCTGTTGTTGTTTTTATTTTTGGTGCTGAATTTCCCTCTTCTTTTGTGATAAAAGCTTTTTTTAAAGCAAATAATAATTGTGTAAGATGACTAAAACACATTAAGGCCACCCAAAATGGCTAAAATAAAAATAAAGAACAAACAAATGAAGATGTTTCAGCTGGTAGTGTTTAATTATTATTATTATTATTATTATTATCGGTTTAATTTACACAGAACATGTTCTGATTTAGCTGGTAAGGTTCATCAAACACAAGAATACTCCATTAACTGCTTTACCAGGTTTTGTTGTAACCTGGGAGCTTGTTAGGGAAAGCCTGGCATGCAGTAAGTAAACACGTGTCACTGAACGCTGACATAAACCCAACAACAAGGTTTAAAGTTGCCAAAGAAAATAATGATTCATGTGACCATGAAGAGAAACATCCCAGGTGGTTAATTAGTTGTGCCAAACGTGTAAAGCCTGTTGGTACTTCCATAACTCAAAAGGAACTGCTCCCATGATAGACCCCACTTTGTTATAAGGAGGCCACATTAGTAATTATAGACTAGCACAGTAACAAATCATGATGTGGTTATTGTTCTCTTCTTAAAAAATAAAAACAATTCTAATCGTAATCAGTCCTTTTAAAGTGTTTTTATGGGTAGGAATGTTCTATTGATGATTGGAGAACACTGGCATGCCAGACTGCTGTCGTAATGACATTCCTACGCTTCAGCATTGTCACACTGAATGCAGCCATCTGCAGCTTTCTTCCTCACTCAATGTCCAACCGAGAAGATTTGGTCAGAGAGGAGGCGAGCCGCCTCTCAAACAGCAATCGCTGTTCAGCAAACTGACGAATGAAAGACGAGATGGGGAGAGTTGGGCAGGAGATGCATGGAGACGAGAAGTAAGGTTGCGTTGTTCTTTTTTTGCAGGAGAATCTCACAGAATGGCTGAATGTTTGTCAAAAGGCCCCGTGGGACTACGTTGACATGCCTGCTGCAAAGTCATATGAACTGGTGTGTTGAACACGCAAACACACACCCACAGTCTTTCATAGTGCAAACCCCGAGGGGAGGATAGTTGGATGCTGCTGGAAGTCTGCAAGCAGCTGCTTTCTTGACCTGCTGCTAAAGATGCAACTGTTCTCTGAGTCAAAGAGAAATTTTAGATTTAAAATATCTTCTCACTAACGAGTTGATTTGTCGTTTCTTTTTTTAAATGACAGGAAGTTGTAAAATTTCATCAACAGCTTTCTTCTGCTGGTACTCAGTGTTGTATGGGACATCCGATCATTTGTTTTCTTTACCCACTTTTCCATTCAAGGTGGTTGGGTGTGCCAGTCCCCAGTGGTCATAGTGGGAGAGGCAGGGTACACCCTGCAGGTCACAAGTCCATGACAGGACATTTCAAGTGTCCGTCAGGAGTTATTATAATTTTTTTTTTTTTTAAATTTTCAATGTCAGTTCCTCTGTTGGATTTGAAAACCTGTTGTTTTACACTGTGAACATGCTTAATACGCACATTATTCACAGTTTTTGTTTGCTCAACAAATGTATGCATCTTTATCAACTACAATTTGTACAACTAAAACAATTCAATTCAGTTTATTTATTTAGCACCAAGTCACAACAGAAGTCGTCTCAGGGCACTGAACAGAAACATCCATACATAAAAATAATAATTTAACATTATTTATCTGAGGAGCAGACTGCTTTGAATTTAACGCCATCACAAAACTCTCATCTTGAGCAAGCATGAAGGCGACAGTGGAAAGGAAAAACTCCCTCATGAGGAAGAAACCTTTAGCAGAACCAGGCTCAGGACAAGCGACCATCTGCTTCGACTGGCTGGGTTTGGTAGGAACAGATACACAATGGCAGGTCAAGAATCTCTTAAGGTAGAAATAGTATCAAATGAAAACTATTCAATTTTAACAATTCATTTAAGGAAAATAGGTCAATTTGTCCTCCAGTAGTCTAAGTTTAAGGCAGCAACAAGCCAACCCTAACTATAGGATTTATCAAAAAGGAAAGTCTTAAAACTGGACAGTGTGTCAGCCTCATGGACAGAAACTGGAAGTTGGTTCCACAAGAGTGGAGCCTGATAACTGGAAGATCTTCCTCCCATTCTGCTTTTGGAAACTTTAGGGACCACAAGTAAGCCTGCAGTCTGAGAGTGAAGTGCTCTGTTAGGAAAATATGGAACAATAAGATCTGTAATACAAGATGGAGCTAGGTTGTTGAGAGCTTTGTAGGTCAGAAGTAGGATTTTGAATTCTATTCTGGATTTGACAGGGAGCCAATGGAGAGAAGCTAAAACTGGAGAGACATGATCTCTCCTACTAACTCCAGTTAAACCTCTGGCAGCAGCATTTTGGATCAACTGAAGATGTTTTAAAGAAGTATTTGGACACCCAGATAACAAACCATTGCAATAGTCCAGTCTAGATGTGACAAATGCATGAACCAGTTTTCTGCATCATTTTTAGATAAGATGTTTCCAGGTGGAAAAAGGTGGTTTTGTTCTGTTGTTTTGTTCTTCTATAACCAGAACAATATTTTAAATCATCTGTGATAGTAAAAGGTTCGGGCTTTTGCTGATTTTCAGCATCAGTTTTGCATCATGCTTACTAATATTTAACAAAAGATGACAATTCTGCATTTTATTGCTAAATTACTGATCAGTATGCTTTTTATTCACTATTCTACAAAACACAGTCAACACCATTGACTCAACAGATTTTTCTACCAGAATAGAACAATTTTTTTTTTTTTTACATCTGTTTGCAATAATTATTTATTGAAAAGTGAAAACAAAGTAGGAGTCAAAGATTTCATAGAAGACACAGAGTACATCTTGAGTCTACACTTTTATTTCCTTCAGTAAATGTATCATGGATTAAATGAACATTCTTGGGAGGTAATTGAGAACAAAGCATTCTGCATATGTAAAACATGCAAAGACAAGTGAATCTTTTCCATATAAAGTAAAACGGTCACAGTAAAATAGCAGCTCTACAAGGACTCCGACTCTTCCAGTCTTATTGATTTCTGTTAGCTAGCAAAATCAGATTAGGCACTCGTCAATAACTGCTTTGACTTTCAAATTATTTTTTTGTTCTTTCTTCTTGTTGTTCCCTCATGCTAGCAAGCAGAATCTTCTACCACATGCACAAACAATGTTCAGCTGAAAAAAATAAATAAATAAGTGAGAGTTGATGACTAAGGAATGCACCGAGGCACGACTTTGGTTTTTAATGTGAACACGTTCCAGAGAAACCTAATTCCTCCCCTGACAAACACGTGTAGCATTAAAAGCTAACTGAACCCTACCTCGTTACTACACTAGACTGGTTCTTCTCCAGATGACCACGACTCAGCCTCAACTTCAGACTCCTCGGAATGGACCAACACTTTTTTCACTTCCACGTGCACCTGTTCCTGCTCTTTCATGGCGCCCAGGTCTCCAGACGAGTCAACCTCTGACTTGGAGTTTCCATTAACCACCTTTGGCTTTCCCAAATTTCCCCAAACCTGGTTATCGGTGAATTCTTGATTCTGATTAGTTTGCTCAACTGTTTCATTCCATTCTGGTTTATAAGTGGCTCCGCTCTCTAGGGAGGACACCCAGAAATCATTCTTTACATCAGAAGTGAAGAGGCTATGGAGGCTGCGGTCTGTTGCATCTTTCACTATGAAGATGTCGTTTTGAATGGGTACACTGTCAGGGGTAGTTTTGAAAGGCTCTTCTTGATGTGTGATGACATCATCTTCAGCTAATTCTGGCACATTTTCATAGTTTTGATCATGTTTCTTTTGCTCTCTGACCTCTAATACTTGTATTGGCTTTTCTAAAGCTTCCCATTCATCTGTTTCTGCAGGAAACTTGGGAAAGTTCTCAGTATCGTCAATGACGTGTTCTTGATAATCTTTGGGTGTTTCTATAGGTAGGGCCTCTGGTGCAGCAGGTATGTCATGCAGGTTTATCTGATCTGCTTTCACCTGTACCACAGAGTCTGGATCCTCTGGGTTCTTTGTGTCCTCCGTAGCTTCTATTTCAGGTCTGCTGATGAACTCAGTGAAGCCAAAACAGCCTTCTGTTGCGTCAGCATCCGGTGCTATGAATACATTGTGTTCACCTTCTCCTCCTTTCTCTGGCTCATCCATGGTTTTGTGGTCTTTGTGTTGTACTTCTTCAGCTATAGTGTTTGATGGATGCATCACTGCATATGGCTCACTAAACACTTGGCCGTCTAAAGTTTGTTCTAGAGTCGATAATACGTCTTCACGGTTTTCACTCGTTCCAGGCTCACTGGAAGACGAGCAGTCTGCTTTTGCTTTTTCAGGCTCCGCTTGCTCATTCACCTCCTCCACAGACTTGTCATCCATTTGTAGGATTTCTTCACCGATTTGCTGCTGTGCAGAATGAACACTGTATCTATCCGTCGACAGTTTTTCTAATTCCTGTTCCATGACTTTCTCTGTCACTAACTGTTTGTCATAGTCTACATCGGTGTGTATAATGGCTCCCACCGGCTCTTCGGTTTCTTTTTTCCAACGTTCCTCGCTGACATTTTTCAGCATCTCTTCTGAATTTTCTCTGTCAGTCACCACTGTAGCATGCTCACTTACGATTGTACCTTGGCTGACATCTCTATCTTCAGCGTGAGTGTATCCCAGATTGTAGTCCTCGTCTACTGTTTCTTCTTCAACTTCCTCACATAAATCTTCCATAGTACCAAATGTCTTGGACTTGTCGCTCCACATTCCCGTTCCTGCCTCGTCCATCTTTTTGTCCTGCTCACCTTCACTGGACTCGCTCTCGTCAATGTGCGATGCTTGGGTGTTAGCGTCCGTGTCATCGCTTTTATATCGAATCAAGGGACGAGTGTCAGCAACAGTGTTTTCTTGAGCATAGCTGTCACTCTCCAGCTCCATCCTCCACGACACAGACACATTCTGAGAGTCCTCTTCGTAAATTTCTTCTTTGTCAGGAGACACAGTGTGTCCTTGGTCCAACGTAGTGTCTTGTCCTTCATCCACTTGTGTTAGCATCAATGAAGAGGCCACATCGTCAGTCTGGAGAGCTTCTATGTTCTCTGGTTCTTTTGCTGATATGTCCTCCTCTGGCTCAGCATGTTGTTTTGGTTCTTCAGTTTTTATTTCATCATCTGACTTTACATTGACCTTCCTCTCGATGATGCTGTCCCATGTATCCATCTCTTCTCCATCAGGGTACAACTTATCCTCAACTTCCTTTTTATCTGTTCCTACCACTGAGCTGCTCGATTCTTGTCTTTTCACAACAGAATGATCGTTTGAAATGTCTTTATCTGTACTGTGATCTGTCACTTGGTTAAAAATAGTTCCTACTTGTTCATATTCAGAGTCCAGACTGCTTGGTCTGGATTCAAATGTTGGTTCAAGCATGGCTTCAGTTTCTGAATCGGATGTTTCCTCTTGTACATGTTCTACCTCTTTGTCAACATGCCGTATCGTCATGGAAACATCTTGAGCCTGTGACTGTAGCACATCTTCGTTTTCACTTTTCTCCTCAAAGGCCACCTGATCCAGTTCATCTGAGGCACACGTGGGTTCTTCTGGCTCGTGGAAACTGCACAATGTAAGGTTTTGTGTTGTGAAGTGATAGAGACCAGCTTCGTCATCTAAAGGTGGCTCATTTCTGAGGCCAGATGCAACCTTCTGACTAACAACGAACTCATTCTCCATTTGTTCCTCAGCAGGCTCAATATCAACACTGATCCTCTCCTCTTCATCTTCTACCTCCAAGGTATTAGCAGGTGCCTCCTGCTCATTAGAATGAGATAAAAGCTTTGCATCTGTGACTTTCTCATGCACCTCCTGTGATCTAAAGTTTTTGTCATCTTTATCCAGAACACTTTTTGGATAACGGCTTTCTAATGTTGCTGGCTTTAATGTATCTACGCGTTTGCTTGAAAAAGTTGGAGTTTCACTTAAAGTTGCAGGTTTTGTACTCTTGATCTGTGTGGCAGTTCCTCTGGTTCTGGTTGTACTGAGGACAGATGAGGGGAAAGTGGGCCTGAAGCTAGCAGGCAGCTGGGTCTGGTAATTCTTTTGGACCCCATGAGGTCTCCAATCTGCATCTGTGGAAAAAAAGAATTCATGAATTAACAATGAGCGAAGCTACTGTAATAATAATGACTTGTACATATACGTCACTAACAGGTGGAGATTAAATGAAAGAAAAAACGATTGGTTAGGACATTCTATTGTAAAGTTTCTGATTTCCCCACAGAATACGACTGGTGTGAGGGGTTAAATAAGGAGACTCTGCACCACCGCAGCGTTTTTAAAATGCATGTTCTCAAGTCAGTTTGAACACTAATGGGGAAATATTGATCGTCATTTCCTTTCATTGCTGTCCAGGATACGGGAAAGCCAAGGCATATGACTCAATAACCAGAGGGGTCCTTGGTGGCTTATATTACAGGACTCAAAGTGCCTAGCTCAGCCCCCTTCTTCAACCCCCCCACCCCACCAGCAGTCTCCTCCAGTAAGACAAATTCGATTACAAACTCTATCAAACACTCAGAAGAGCCTCCCACTCAGAGGAGCTTTTACTTAGACACAGTGAAATGATACTCCGAGCAAAAAGGGGGAGGAATAGACATGAAGGAGACAAGTCATGTGACATGAATCACAGCAGACGGAACGTGACAGGCATGATGTCCATTCTTTATTTGATTACCTCTGATGGAAACATTTCTTGGCTTATCTGCCCTGAGGCCTTCGCTGTCCAGCAGAGCTCTGTGGAAACAAACAGTGTGAGAAAAATGGCGTTTGAAAGTTGCTTAGCTGTTCACTAATAGGGTGACGTTTGAAAATGTGGTGGAGCCTTAAAGGAGCGAACATGATGCTGCACGCAGAGCTGTGGGTGGGAAGTGCTGCTCTCCAGCAGCAGCACACCAAGCTCTGTTGTTATGGTAATGAAGGAAAGGCCCCATCTATTCAGGAGCCATCTGCAGCGCACAAACCTCCACTATCAATTCCTCACGTGCACGCACGCACACGGCCCCAAATGACAGCAGATATTGCAAGCAGCCCATGCAGCACTAATACGGCTCTTTCTATTCGCACATGTGGATCACCACAGCCTCCATTCCAGCACATGTAATTAGCTGCATTGATCCAGTTTATTCAAAATATAAAGAGGCATTGTTAAAATAAAATTAATCAAAACAACGGCTTTACATGAACTAAATGCTTCCGAGGTTTGTCCTCTAGTCATGTCCTCTCCCCACCTGCTCCCCTGTGCTGTTACTCTAGACTCCCACAGCTCATAAATAGGCAGCTTCTCACAAAAAAGGGTGAGGGTCAATACTCTGTGGGGGTGGGGGGTGGGGGGAGACACCACTATAGAGCTTTATAATGGATACGTTACTCTGACCAAGACACGAGAGTCTGATGTTACAGTGAAGTCAGACCAGACGGCTCTTCATCAGCTTCTCGTGCTGATGTTCAAGTTTCGGAGCTGCAACTTTTCAACTGTGTTCAACATGTGTAAACCAGTGGTTCTCAAACTGGGTCCACTGGGGGTTCATGAGCCAGTGCTTGGGGGTCTGCAAAATTTGTAAAAAG
>NC_056502.1:8325982-8342224 GCF_014905685.2 Nematolebias whitei | reverse complement strand
AAGAATGTAGATATTAGCTCGTTAAAATATACCAAAATGCAGGAAATCACATCTACTTTATTAAAATTTTCTAGGGGAGGACCCCCTGACCTATGAACCCCCCCTCCCCACCCACTATTTGCATTCCAGCATCGATTGGCTCACAAATGTAGCCCTGTTACTTTATGACTCCTGCTGTTATGGTTCTGTTCAGTTTTCTGTAATAATTTGAAGAAGTGGCGATACTTTGTGTTCTTTATGTAAATTCAGGTCTCTCTTGTCAATGAGTCCCCGGGGCTCAGTGGGACTAACCTGTAAAGGTTGAATGAATAGGTAAAGTTTTAAAGTGGATTTTGATGATGTTAATTTTCTCAAAACTATCATTTTTGGAAGCTGAAATTAAAAATTTTGTTAATTAAATTTGTCTTGAATGAAAAATAGCCCATGTTTAAAAGTGTAGAAATTGTATTAACACTATTAAAGAACAGGTCTTAAGTATTTATGTTACACAAATATTTCCATTGCATTAAAGAGACAAATTGAAGAAAATTATTTAATAAACATGAGGGTTATGAGGGGGCCCCTGAAACTTTTTCTCCCCTGAACCCAAAACGTTTGAGAACCCCCGGCGTAAACCACAGCAGATGAACAGTTTCATTAATTTTGCAGCTTTCAAATTATCTTGTTCACATGTCTTCCTACTTTAGCAGAATAAATCTTGTAAAATGAGAAATAAAAAACACAAATATGTGAATTTTAAAGTTATTGAAGCAACTCAATTCAGTTCAATTCAACCTTTATTTAAACAGGTTGAATTGAATTGCTTCAATAAATATAAAATACACACCTTTGTGTGTTTTTATTTATTCTTTTACAAGATTTATTCAGCTAAAGTATGGAAATAAACAAAGATGTGTATTTTATAGTTTTTGAAGCAATAAAATAGCGCTGCAAACCGTATGGTAGAATTAAAAATGTTAAAAAGGAACAAACAAAACTTTAGCGGTACTTACTGCACCGTATGAAATCAAACGTAAAAATCCTGAACTATATTAAACTATTCAGTCCAAACAAGTTTACCATGGTGGTATTTCAGGTGTAAATAATCCAACTCTTAAATGCAGGTCTGCACTTAATGTACATAAAGCTGAATCCACCAATAAAACTCACGGAAGCTTCGTTCACATGATCAAACTACTTCGAGCTGGCTGTAATCTGCGTTGGGAAACAAATATTGTTGGTAAATTATTTGTTTGAACTATTTTTAGTCGCTTTTTTTGTTCATAGATAAAGAAACACACAGTAGTTGGCATCCTGTCTAAAAAAATTGCTTTCAAATGTTTTATTTAAGAAGCCATGAACCATTGTGGGGACATTGTTTTTTACTTTAAGTAATCCCAAGCAGCCCTCTGCTCTGTGTACCTGTACGTTGTTACTTCCAGGCCGAGCGACACCTTCAGCTGCACCAGGCCGCGGTTCTCCTGCAGGAGGTGGTCAATCTGCTGGCTCAGCTCCGCCTTCTCCATCTCCAAATCCTCTAAGTGCTCCTACCCAAACAGGAAATAGAAGCAGGTAAAAACCTTGTGAGAACTTTGTTTTGCTGTCTGTCGTGCTCTGTGGTTCGACAAACTAAAGAATTCAGAGCAGCAACAGCTGCAAAACAAGACATTTCTAAACCAACCTGCCATTGTAGCATTTTTTTTTTAATCTATCATTAACAGACAAAAAAAATGCCACTCAGACCTCACAGTGACTCAGAACTAAACCTAACAACCTCAATCCAAAGATATGCACCGCGAGGTACATATTTTTATATTTAGTTCCTCACTGTATATTTGTATTTACGGCGAGGAGCTAACACAGTAAAGTCACTTGCAGGTCTTAAAGGCCTTCTCCCTCTGATGTTTATGTGTTAAAATCGTTATATGTAAGATTTTCGTTTAAATACAGTGTGCAGTTTTTCCCAGCACTTCATTTTTGTTCAACAATAGATGCGCCAGAGCTACATTTTGTCTGAGCTTGGGCCTGACGCTGGTTCTGAAGTGTTTGCATGGAGCTGTGGATTATCGCTCCATTACCTCAGATGGACACGTTGCTTCGTCGTCTTGCCTGACTGACTGAACAGAGCTGGACAGTCGGTGCTGACCTCATGGGAACAGTTCAGGAGCAAGTCAGCTGGACAACTTGCTGGTTTTCAGAAACCTCCAATAAAAAAAAAGTACTTAAAGGAACTGAAGATCAATAATGAGGAAACCCACATGTTTTGAAAAGCTCTTTTAAGTTAGTGCATTTAAAGACTGACTTTAAAATATGGTCTTTTCAATTCAGTTCACTTTATTTATACAGCACCAGGTCAGTCACAACACAAGTCACCTTAGGACACACAGAAACATTCACATACATAAAAAGTACATTAATAATGTTGTTTATCTGAGGTAACAAACTTGTTTGAACATATAATCTGTTAAACATTGAATTATTGGGCTGCCTCAAATCTTAATTAATTTGTTTTAACTGAGAAATAAATGTTCACTTTTTGTCTTAAGCCAAGATTCTTAATTAATTTGCAAATATTTTTTAACTGCTTACAAAACAACTTAAGTAATTTCAACCAAAGATGAGTGGTACTGCAACAGACTCCTCACCTGGAGGTGTTGGATCTCCTGGAGGTGTTCCTCTCGGCAGTGGGACACACTCTTCTCCAGATGTTGCCTGACATCCTGAGCTGAAGCGAGCTCTTTCTCCAGGGTTTGAAGCTCCAGCTGGCTCTCGTGTTTCTCCTGCTGAACTTGATTCAAACGGCTCCTGGCCTGGTTGAGGGATTCCTCTAACCGAGCTAGCTGTCCCTGATAGGCCCCTGCAGCCTCCTGCCAGGCTCTGGTTGCCCTCTGGGAAAACTCCTGCCCCACCCTGAGGAGCTCTGGTGTCTGCTTGGCCCTTTGAGCCAGAGTTGGAGGCATCGTGGCTCTGGATCGAACCATCGTGGTCTCCAAATGAGCCACGTCTTCCTCGTGGGCGTGAATGAGATGTCTCATTTCATTCTCCAACTGATTGACCTCCTCCCTGAGCCAGATCTGTGCCCTCTCTTCCTCCTGCAGCTCCTTTCGGCTTTGCTCCAGCTTGGATTTGGCTGTCACTTTGGCCTGAGCTTCCCTCTGTCTTTGCAGCTCTAAGTCTTGGAGCTCTTCGTTCATCTTCTCCACTTCCAGCTCTGTGAGGACCCTCTCCCTCCAAGCTGCGTCCACTTGCAGCCTCGCCTGCTGCAGCTCCTCCTCTAAGCCTCTCCTAAGTGCCTGGGCCTCCTGGTCGTTGTGTCTGATTGCTTCGATCTCATATGCAAGCTGCTCGTTTTCCTCCTCCAGAAGTTTGACCCGGCTCAGGTAGGACTCCAGGCGTCTGTTCAGGTTCAGCATTTGTTGCTTCTCTTCACCGAGGTTGTTTGGGTGGAAGCTTTTGAACACACTTTGAAACTCCATGTCAGCATCAAAAAGGAGAAAGAGTTTGAAGAAAGCCGGGCGTCACTCTGAAGGACACAGATGAGGGTTTGGCCGTCGGCTGCAGGCCTGAGTGAAGCTCCTGTGGGGCTGTGGTGGTGCGACTGCCAGCAAGAGACTCCCCTTTTCATACTGGGCTTAATGAAAGGGGCTGGGCACTTGGACATGAGGGGAGGAGGGATGGAGAAGGAGGAGACTGGAAGAGGAGGGGAAATAAAGAGGAGGAAGGCTGCAGAGGGAGGGAGGGGGGATAGAGAAAAATATTGACGATGGAGAGCTGTAATCAGCAGACAGAAGATGGGAAAGAGCTGTGATCCAGTTTACATCATTAACTCTTTCCCAGCTGGACCTGTGTCCAGTTTAAGATCCAACTGTAAATGTGTGATTGACAGAACGTTTCTCTTCATTTGCCGTTTTCATTCGCAAAACTTAGGATCCCTAATCAACCTAAAAGCAGGTTTTTAATCATCTTTATTTGGAAATAATTTTATGATGCGTACAGATGTGGTGTAATATTTGTTTATAGATGCAATACGTAGGTTTTTAACCAAAAGCCACAGTCTGACATTGAAATGAGAAGATGAGAGAGCGAGAGGGAGAGTCTGCGTTATTAATCACTTCTCTGTTCAGATATTGTCTTATTTCTGTCTACAATTCATAAACACAAACCAACTTAACAGTGTTTTTCTTTTTAAGCTAAAACTGAAGATTTAGTGATTTGCCTTGTTGGATTTAGATGGCTCCCTCCACTAATACTACAGAGTTTATAAAGTCAAAATGAACAATAACACACAGTTAGTTTGGTTATTTAGTACTACAAGAAATACGCAACAGTCCAACAAAAGGTCAAAGCTACAAATCTTCCTCCAGCATCAACACAGTTTGTAAATTCATTCATTAGTACTCAGAATATTCAAACTGTGGATGATTTGTCAGACTCGTTTTCTAATTCTTTGCATGCACGTATCTTTTTCTACCAAATGCAGATGTTGTAAGTGCTCAGAGCTGCGAAATTTGTGCTTGCCATGTTACATCTACACATCAGATCCAGTTTATCAGCCGGACTGAAGGAAACCAGTTAGCTGTGCTTCTGTGGTGTTTAAAAATGGGGAACAATCCGAATCAAAAGGTCAGTTCTTGTTTAATTGTGACACTTGTGACTGTCTGCATCTGTGTTTGTGAGGCAGTTCTCATGTGCAATGTTAGTTTATTTGTGAACTGAGATCACATCCATCATCTTTACCCGATTCTTCCTTTTCAGGTCGTGGGGGTCACTGGTGCCCATGTCCAGCTATCACTGTGTGCGAGACGGGGGACGCCCTGACAGGTCTCCAGTCCATCACAGGGACACATAGAGACAAACAACCATTCACTCTCTCACTCGCACCTAGAGACAGTTGAGTTAACAATCAGCCTAACGTGCATGTTTTTGATCTCCTGGTTGTGGGAGCACCTGGAGAAAACCCACACATGCACGGAGGAGAGAACGTGCAAACTCCACCCAACTACCAACTGAGCCACCGTGCCACCATAAAACAAATCCCTCATATTTAATTCTTTAAAAATGTCTCAGAAATGATTCATTGATCTTCGACTAATTAAACTTTTCAGCTGAAACAAAAGAGACTGTTCGATGAGGTGAAGCTCCGCAAAGAAGCAGTTTCTTAACAAATAGTGTTATAAAAAAAAGATAAATGAAAAATATTTGACAAGAAGATAAGTTTGCTTTAAATTTGACTGAATTAAAACAAGCATTAGGACCAGTGCAACACCAAGAATGCTTTTTACTTCTACTAATGCTTGTACTGGTACCACAGCTGACCAGGACACTCAGTCACTTCTTTAAATCTCTTTATTCCCAAAACAACATGAACATGTAGTTCTGACACTGGCTGAGGGAAAACACATAAAAATCTATAATAAAAATGTACTTTTAATTGTTCAAGACTACCAGTAGTATCCAACAAGAAATGATTTTATTGAGGAAAAAACAACAGTAATTTCTCTGTAATTTCCCTGTGAAAGTCAAACAATGACCTTTGTTTTTATTATTGTAAATACAATATATTAGAAAAGGGAAGTACATTTTCTGCTGATGTGGTGTCACGTGAATGTTGAAATAAGTTGTTTAGGTTTTAATCAGGATGTTTTTCTTCAAAAAGTTTAATATTCACATTTCTTGTTTGCTCGGCAGGAGTTTTGTCTGACAAAGACACACAAAATAAATAAATAAATTCAGCACTGTCAGCAGCTTCTTGTTCTGGGACTCTTTGTGTCTTTTTGCTGCTGGTCATCACTGGAGTTTGTATTTATGGTGAGTATCTAAAAAATAAACACCATGACGTGTGTTTTGTAGTAAAAGTCAATGCATTACCTAACTCAAATTGTTTTATACAGGTTTCTTCTTCCTCCTAGATAAATTAATACTCTAAAAATACATTTATATAGTAGAATCCATTTAAATTAGTTTGTTTATTTAAATTAAATGTGTAATAGTTTAAAAGTTTGTATTTTTTTTACCGTAGAAATCTATAGCAATAACGTAGCTTCCTTCCTTTTCCTATAGGTTACTTTAGTGATTCTGACAACTAATTTATAAATATTTCAAAGACATATAATCATTAAATGGTAATAAATGTGTTTATATTTTTTCAGTTGTATTGTTTCATAACTGGTTGAGTGGAAGAAAACAAAGTTTTTATTGTGCCTAGATTAATAATGTTTTATCTGCAACACATGCAACATATTAACCTTAGATACACCTGGAAATCTATTGGTCTCCTTGTTCTTTAAAATGTTCCGTAAGCGTCATAATTCAAACAAGATTTTTCAGTTAGGTTTTGTTTTAATTTATTAATAATTTTTCCAATTTAATGACAATAAACTGACACTTTCTGTAAATGTGAAGTCACTTCTACAAGGGAGCCATTAAGAACTCATTAAAAGCCAATTTTCACCAAAGTGTTCTTTATTTATTTCAGGAGCCTGTTATGAGTTTGTTTAGCCACAAGAGGGCGCTGCTTTCCTTTATGGAAAGATATCCATGATGTTAAAAACTGTTTTTTTTTATGTTTGTATTTGTGAATTTCTTTCAAGTTTATTTAAAAAAGCATAATTTATGCTGATGCTCTGATTAACTTAATACAAAATACAAAGTATGTATTAACTAAAATAGTAACTCACCAGCATTTTTACTTTTTATTTAGAATTTTACTCAAAGACTTGAGTTGACACTGGTATGAACGAAATCCAACTGGTTCAATCAATCCAGCAGAAATGTGAATCTTGTTCCTCAGAATTATGAGCGCTGTTTCTCCATCACAAATGAGGTTTATTAATATTTGAAAGAAATAAATATAATTGTTTCCTTAGTTTTGAACCACCTTTTTTAGTTTTTTTTTATTAATAAAATGAATAGTTTGCACAACAGCACTCAATCAGAAGTCACCTGAATTGTGTGCTGTTGCAGTTTAATACAGATGAAGACAACCAGAAAATGTATAAATTGTAAATAAGTAATTGTAAATAAATTGTTTGATACTGTATTTTTCTTTGTCGAAATGAAAAGAAATAATGTTTTGTGGCATACTATAAGAAATAAAACGTGTTCAATGCCCTGGATATTTTTCTTTTTTTATTTATAAATGAACATGTTTATGTCCTGATGTAAGCTCCATCATCCAGGTAAATAAATCCAAAAGGCAGTGTTGTATAAAGTACCTCAAAGTGATACTTCAGTGAAAGTACAAGTATCTTACCATAAAATTACTTTGGTAAAAGTTAAAGTATCGGTCATTTCAATCAATCAATCAATCAATCACCTTTATTTTACCAGGTAGAGCCCGTTGAGATCGAGATCTCTTTCACAAGGGTGACCTGGTCAAGTGGTCATCAGCACACGTCACAGGGTAATTGACAATAAGCATTTACATTTATCAAAAGAAAAAAGAAACTACTATCACGATAAATAAATGTTAACAGTTTGAAACCATCAGGATAAGACAGACTTCTGTAGACATTAAATGTAGAACAGACATCAGTTTAAGTAGACAGAGTTAAAAGTCAACAAAGACATGTATATTTGATAAGTAGTGTTTTAGAAACATCTGCAATGGTCCATATTTTTGATAACATTATCTGATACGGTTGACATGAAGGATCTAGGCGAGATGAGTGTTGATAGTTTCAAATCTGTCTGTAAGTTGTTCCAGGCTGAGGGGACGGCGAAGCTGAATGCTCTTTTTCCTAGTTCAGTTCTGACCAGAGGAACTGACAGGAGGATTAAGTCATTAGAGCGCAGGGAGTAATGATTGTGTGATGTTTGTATTAGGGAGGTAAGGTATGACGGGACTAGGTTTAGAAGGGTCTTATAGATGAAGGATATCCAGTGAGTGTATCTGCGAGCGCTGAGAGAAGACCAGCTAGACTTGACGTAAAGTTCACAGTGATGAGTGCGATAACTGGAATCAGTAACGAATCGAAGGGCACCATGATAAACTGATTTGATGTACTTAAGTATCAAAAGTAAATTTATCTTATAAAATAATAATAATAACCATTTTATTTAAAAAGCGCCTTTCAGGACACCCAAGGACACTTTACAGTAAGAAGATACATAAAGAATATAAAATTTATACAGAATATAAAATACATAGAGCAAAGTTAAGGATAAGTGAGTCTAAAGAGATGTGTTTTCAGAGCAGTCTTGAATAGAGAAAGAGAGGTGGTGTTTCGTAAGTCAGGGGGTAGAGAGTCCCAGAGATGAGGGGCAGAGCAGGTGAAGGCCCTGCTCCCCATGGTGGAGAGGCGGGCCTTTCTGGGTGGAGTTTGCATGTTCTCTCCGTGCATGCGGGAGTTTTCTCCGGGTACTCCGGTTTCCTCCCACAGACCAAAAACATGCATGTTAGGCTGATTGGTGATTCTAAATTGTCTCTAGGTGTGAGTGAGAGAGTGAATGGTTGTTTGTCTCGATGTGTCCCTGTGATGGACTGGAGACCTGTCCAGGGTGTCCCCCGCCTCTCGCACAGTGATGGCTGGACATGGACACCAGTGACCCCCCGTGACCTAAAATGGAAGAAGCAGGTGAAAGATGATGGATGGATGGATGGATGGATATGAATTTAGGAGAAAACAAGCTTCAATAAGTTGAGAAGTGACAGTGCTTTGCTCAACAAGTAATACCAACTGTTAAAAAAAAAATGAAGAAGTGCAGCAAAAGGAGAAGTCTTTTCTGACACAACTTGAAAAAAGAAACGAATAAAAACCTGAAATATTTTGTACATCAAAGACGAAACAAAGCAGTACTCTTTGCATACATTCATAGATTCACGTTTCTGTTTTCTGCTTCTTTGTGTTGGTGCTGAGGCTTCATGAGCATGAGCACAAAAATGCAGGGTGTGGTTCCACACGTCTCTTCATCAGCAGGTAAGACACTTTACGTTCTAAAATTATTAAGATTATTCTTCTGTTGGAAAATCATTCTGTTCTTTTACAATGTAAACTTTTCATGTCCATTTTAAATGTTCATAAAAATGCAGATTAGATTTTAAATTCTGGTTATGTTTTCCTGCATGTGTCGTGTTGATGTTCGTGTGTGACTGTTTAAAGGGAAGGACTGGGCTTCAGGGTTCAAACCATCACAGTCCAACCATAAATGATTATCTTTTAGTTATTGTTATTCTTCCATTTTGCTGATCATATTTATGAACTAGAAAACAGCTGAAGTGGAACCACATCACAGACTGGGAACAGTACATAGAACTACTAAGGAGAGCTCCCCACACTCTTGCAATATTCTAAACGATGTTTCTAAATTCTAAACCAGGCGTGCCCAAACTTTTTCCATGAGAGGGCCAAAATGAAAATCTATCCGTGAGCCAAGTGCAATAATATAATACATGAAATGCAAATATTTCTTTAAGTAAAGTAATTTTATTTTTATACAGTTATTTAACCTTCCTTTCTGTATAAAGAATGTTAAAGAACACAAAATATAACAAATGCCATATATAGGAAATTTAAACAAATGTATACATTTTGGCATTTCCATATGTAAAAGTACAGGTGCTGGTCCTAAAATTAGAATATCATGAAAAAGTTGATGTATTTCAGTAATTCCATTCAAAAAGTGAAACTTTTATATTATTCATTACACACAGACTGATATATCTCAAATGTGTATTTATTTTAATGTTGATGATTATAACTGACAACTAATGAAAATCCTAATTTCACTATCTTAGAAAATTAGAATATCATTTAAGACCAATAAAAACAAGGGTTTTTAGAAATGATGGCCAACTGAAAAGTATGAACATGAAAAGTATGAGCATGTACAGCATCAATACTTAGTTGTGGCTCCTTTTGCCTGGATTACTGCAGCAATGTGGCGTGGCATGGATCAGTCTGTGGCGCTGCTCAGGTGTTCTGAGAGCCCAGGTTGCTCTGATAGTGGCCTTCAGCTCTTCTGAACTGTTGGGTCTGGTGAATCACATCTTCCTCTTCACAATATACCATAGATTTTCTGTGGGGTTAAGGTCAGGCGAGTTTGCTGGCCAATTAAGAACAAGGATACCATGGTCCTTAAACCAGGTACTGGTAGCTTTGGCACTGTGCAGGTGCCAAGTCCTGTTGGAAAATGAAATCTGCATCTCCATAAAGTTGGTCAGCAGCAGGAAGCAGGAAGTGCTCTAAAACTTCCTGGTAGATGGCTGCGTTGACCTCGGACCTCAGAAAACACAGTGGACCATCACCAGTGGTGTTGATTCATTCCAATGGTGGAATAAAAATACAGTACTTTGGCTTACGAGATTTTAATATAGGAACAAGGAGAGCTCCTGGTGGGCCAAATCAAACGGCTTTGGGCCCCACTTTGGGCACCCCTGCTCTAAACGCTCTAAAAGAGCACATGTCATGATTTCAGCTCCCTGCCTCCTCTGCTCTTTGCCACCTGCAAGCGCTCTTGGCCACGCCCACTTCTCCACTCTGCATGGAGAACAGCTGATCAGCTGCAGCAGGAAGTTTATCCTGCAGTCTGGGCTGCACAAATGTGCAGCAGGTGCTAAATAATTTAAAACAATTTATTTTGAATAAAAATTTCATGATGATAGTGCAGCTCATCCATCAATCAACCAATTGTGTGTCATGTCCAATTTTGTATTGAAAAACCGCGAGAGAGCGAGTTCGCGATAAAAGAAGCGCAAAGTAGCGAGGGACTACTGTATATATAAATATGTATATATATATATATATATATATATACAATAATAAGATTTTTAATGAATTGTCAAGGACTTTAATTTGTGTTAGTGCATAAACTAAACTTTAGAATTAAACAAAATATAATGATTCATTTGTGTTTGGGGAAAAAAAAAAAATCATTTTCATACTAATTTAAAAATTTACCAAGTGACTAAAGCGTAACTGCCTGATGAAACATGAACTTTGTCTTTTGTTTGTGCCTTTCAGATGAAATCCAAGAGGAACCTGAATATGTGAATTTAGCAGAGAGAGCTGAGAATAACGTCCCAGCAACTCCCCGTGAGTTAGAAAGTCAGAGTATTCAAATCTAAAATTGTTTTTTTTAAATTTCACAATAAAGTTTAAAAAAAGAGTAAAAATAAAAACATTGTTTTAACATTATGAACGTAGTTTCTGACTGTTTTAACATAAAAAATAAAAAATCAACTTTTTGTTGTTGTTGTTCTTTAACTTTTTTCTGTCAGGTGACAAGTTTCTCTCCTACAGTCAGTCTTTTGCTCCACTCGCAGCTTGTTGGCTGATTCTGCTGATGATCATCATCCTTCATATCTACTGTGAGTTCTCAGAGTTGGATTTTTAAAGGGATCTTCAACTAGTTGGAACAATGGACCTCATTTCATAAACAATTACTTCAGCTATGGGAAACAAGACTGTAAAATACTGTAGGCTGTTTAGTTTTTATACTTTTTTTTTTTAAATTGTTGACACACAATGTCGAAATTTTATTAACATTTCAATGCATTCTGGGTAAATTATGTAGACAGGTTGCTTTGATGCAAGCTCCATTCAGCTTGAATGTTAATTTTGGACATTATCAGACATTCAGCCCTTCAATTTGAACCAGTGTGCGTTGAAAGAGAGAAGAAATCAGAAATGACTTGGCTTTTGCGTTAGCTACAAAATTAATATTTATGACGTTAGCCCCAGAAATAACATGCATAGGACGTTGGCTTAGGAGCTAATAGCAGGCGCTAAAGCTATTAGATCCTGAGCTAATGTCCTATGGTTCAAGGTTCTTTATTGTCATTTGCATCACATGTGGTACTTGAGGTGGAACAAAACTGTGTACACAGGGTCCCAGTTACAACCCAAAATAGCAAAAAATATAAAGTATAAAAAGAACCAGTAAATAAGGATCTAAGATATACCCTAAACACTAATAATGTAAAATAATACGATATATTAAACAGCAGCCCAAACATGAGTGTGTAGTGAGTAGATGGGTAAGAATACAGCAGCATGAAGGCAAAAGATCAGCAGCACGGATAATCAGCAGCACAGATAAGTCGCATATCACCAACAAAAGTGGCATTACAGTGATTATCCTGGTTAGGGATTCATGAGTCTAACAGCCTCAGGGTAGAAGCTGTTCCTCAGTCTAGTGGTTCTACACTTAATGCTCCTCAACCTCCTTCCTGAGGGGAGCAGGGCAAAAAGTGTGTGTGCTGGGTGAGTGGTGTCCTTCATGATGTAGGAGGCCCTCTTCCTGCATCTAGAGGTGTAGATGTTGGTGATGGTGGGGAGACTGACTCCAACATCTTCTGTGCAGCCTTCACCACTCTCTGCAAAGCTTTTCTTTCTGCAGCTGTGCAGCCTCCATGCCACACGTTGATGCTGGAGCACAGGATGCTCTCCACTGCACACCTGTAGAAGGAGGTGAGGACTGAGCATCCCAGTCCAGCTCGTCTCAGCCGCCTGAGGAAGTAGAGTCTCTGATGAGCTTTCTTCATCAGGCTGGTGGTGCTGTTGCTCCAGCTGGTTGTCATTCAGGTGCACACCCAAGTATTTTTTTTCCATTCCATTAATTTATGTATACAGATTAATCACATTGAGTCTCGGAGACTCATTTACAAGTGAGACCTGTTTTACAGACAGACAAAAATAAGGAAAAGAGAAAACACGGGGGGAGGGGTGTACTTGTAACTGGAGACCACTTCTTCACATTGATGTGGAGGTTGCTCTTCCTGCACCAGCTCTCCAGGTGTCCCAACTCCTTTGTGCATACGGACTAATACAAAATGTAAATGTTTTGCCACATCTTATAACTTTTTAGTCTTGACTCCTTGTGTTTGAATCTCAAAAGTTTTCACCTTTCAAAAACAACTAATTTTGATAAAATAGCTAAATAACATATTAAGGCCAATATGTGCAAGTATGATCCTTTTAAAATACTCTATTTCATTTATTTTCACAGCTTGTTTTAGTTAGTTAGTTAGTTAGTTAGTTAGTTAGTTAGTTAGTTAGTTAGTTAGTTAGTTAGTTAGTTAGTTAGTTAGTTAGTTAGTTAGTTAGTTAGTTAGTTAGTTAGTTAGTTAGTTAGTTAGTTTGACAGGGACAAACATAGAACAGAACAAGTCTGTGACTGATGTGTTGCGCACACAGTATAGCTACAGCTAATTCACAACTCCAGTTCCTGTTTGGGCATTTCTATGCATTAAAATACATACAATTTATCAATCAAAATACAGTAAGAGTGCCTACGTACTCCTGTCTACATGTTAATGTAATCAACCTAACAACATCTAAATTCATATAATATAAACTATACATTAAACAATTTAAAAATCTAAATACAATAAAAATACAAAACATTTTCCTCTACAAATTCTACAATAACCTTACAACCCACAAATTTACATAAATATCATAGCACCTCCTCAATACCTCCCCATCTTCACACATAATGATATTTAATATTTCCAAGCTGGTTGTATTCATCCTTTTCAAGCTTCATGTAAAACAGTTGTAGTCAGATGGCTGAATTCACTCTGCATCAAGTTTTCTCAGTTAAATCTTTTGCTTCAGCGTGGTGGCAAAGATGACTTCTTGTTTTATTTCATCGTAACAAAGTTTTACTTATTATACAAGTATTAAACAAAGTGACAATTTTTTTTAAATTTACATATGCAAAAGGCTCCATTTTTTTTTAACATTTCAACTTCAAACAAATGCTGTACCACTGTGTTGTACAATGTTCGTCACCTCAGATTTGAAAAGCACAAAAAGCAGATGAAGATTTTCAGTGTTAAGACATCACGCTTTGTGATCTCTCGAGAAGTTTCTCATTTAAATTTCAGGATTAGAACACAAAATCCGAATGCAGATTTTCATCCGTCTCGTGTATTTAAAATAGTAAAAAACGAAGAAACAAACAAACAAAGGACACAGCAAAACTGCTCACGACCAAATTGAAGTTAAAGATTTTACTTTTTTTGAGCGGACATCACCTGTTTTTTTTTTTGTTTTTGTTTGTTTGTTCAGTTACTTCAGTGATGTCTGAAAACAACACAAAGCTGACTGCAGAAAACCAACGCCTGACAAAAATAAACCAGGAAGTGGAGACAGAGAGGAAGAATCTCACAGAACAAATAGAAACTATGGAGAAAACTTGGATTGACCTCAGTGTGAGTCGAACTCAGTGGATCATTGATGCTTACTGTCCCCAAAATCTTAAAGGTATGTATATATTGTAAAATAAATTTAAAAACATATTCTGTTATAATGTTCATTGTTTGATTTTTGTTGTTTCAGTCAGAACATGTGAACCTTGTCAGCAGGGCTGGTTATTCTACGAGTCTAACTGTTATGAATACAATGATGCTCCGCCCTCTTCTCAGATAAGATGGGAAGATGCACAAAAAGACTGCAGAGGAAAGATTTCAGTTCTGACTGTTGTTGATGATAAAAAGGAAAAGGTAAACCGTTAATAAACTAAAAATATATGTTTACAGTACCTATTAAGTATTGATCATGTAAGTTAAGATTTTACAGTCTGAGAATTTCCTTACTTCATTCTTAGGATTTTATTGAGGCTATCAGTTTTCCTGGACCAGATGAGAAGAAGTACTGGATCGGTCTGAAAGCTGAAGAAGAAAAATGGAAATGGACTGATGGAAGCTACCTGACCGATAAGTAAGAAACACGTTTTTTACTCACTTTGAATAACAAAAATCGATGCTTTAATCTTTTGCTTCTTTCTCTTCAGTGACTGGATCAGTCCACCTGCAAATGACAGTCTGTGTGTGGTTTCTGTGAAAAACCAAGGCTGGAAACCAGTGAGCTGTGAAGAAAAGAACGCATGGATCTGTGAAAAGAAGGCGCTATCTCTTTAAACACAAGGTTAATTCATTCAACCTTTATTTAGACAGGTTAATCCCACTGAGCCTCGGGGACTCATCAAGGACTGTTAAAGGTTATTAGAACGTTTTCAAATTCACATAACAGTTAAAAATAATGTCAACAAATTTCATCAAAAGATGGAAAAAAAAAAAGACTTGTGTTTGTAACGTCTTTAAATGCTGAGGTGATTAACATTGTATCGTATCATTGCTGTCGGGCAAAAACCTTGTATGTTAGTTTTTCATGTCCATCTTCCATGAGGGAACAGGTCCATTTTGTAAATGAGTCCTCGTGGCTCAGTGAGTCTAGTCTGTTTAAATAAAGGTTGAATGAACGAAAATCTTTCCACATAAATCTGCTCCACTGGTCACCCTTCATGTCTGTCTGTGTTTTTATCAGAGGTGGAAAGAGTACTGAAATTTTGTACTCAAGTACAAGTACTGTTACACTGCTTAACTTGTACTTAATTACAAGTGAAAGAACAGGTTTTATAAAAAATACTTAAGTAAAAGTACAAAGAACAATTCTCAAAAACTATTCAGAGTAATTAGTTTTTACCAGTTGATGTATTACTGTGTTGTCAGCAGAAGTCATTCAGTTTGATGCACTGGATATAATCGCTACTTTCAAAGCTCATTTCTCAGACGCTCAGAAGCTCCGTCTTATTTTAGTACCAGGTAAACCGATGGCAGAGACAGTATCTAAGATCTTTGCATACTTAACCAAAATAATACCTCACACATACAAACAATAAAAAAAAAAAGCAATATCATACAGGCTGTAAAACCTCGTATACCACAATGTGTTATGTGAGATTAGATGCTGAAGTCTTGTCAGCTGCTCTCACTGTGGAGATCAAACAAAGTTTGCATCTGGACTCTGTCTCCTTTCGCCCTCTGGACATGAAAAACTCCTCAGGTATGGCCACGGACACTCGTCCTCAGCTTCATCCTCGTCATTTTCTCTGTTGACAGTTTGTCCTCTGTCTCCATTTTGGCTTTTTCTAAAAATTTTCGATCCATAAATGACTCTCTACTCTACAGAGTTGTCCTTTGCTTACGTCATAGGTAACTAGCGCGTTTGCAATCTGAGCCTTATTGGCTACAAAGATGCAGATGAACAGTTTGAATGTTAATTCAAATTGTGGCTGTACTCAGTAGTGACTTCTGATTTTAAAAGTAGCGAAGTAGATTACATGGTCTAAATTGTACTTAAGTATGAGTAAAATTACACACTTGAAAGAAATATGATTTTGGATGTGGGTTTACAACTCTATAATTTACCATTGGAGTAATGTTAGATTACTTTATGTATTGTTTTACAAAGTACGTTTATATTCACACACACACACAATATATATATATATATATATATATACATATATATATAT
>NC_056502.1:8303888-8320982 GCF_014905685.2 Nematolebias whitei | reverse complement strand
GAGAGAGAGAGAGAGAGAGAGAGAGAGAGAGAGAGAGAGAGAGAGAGAGAGAGAGAGAGAGAGAAGGGGTAGGATTAAATACATTTTACTTCTTCCTACCCCTTTTCAGACATGTTAAATGGAATTTGTGTGTGTGCATGTATATGGGTATACATGGATAGGTGTGTGCACATTGGGATAAATTTATTATTATTATTTTTAATTTTGTGTGCTTTCAGTCAAAGCAGATGGATTTCCAGATGTGGGTTTGTTTTGCAAGGGCTTCTGTATGTTCAAATGTGTACATTTGTATATAGGTATGTACTGCATGTATGTATGAATGCACAGATTCATATTGGTGTTGATGTTGATACACCCTGTGCAGTGTGCAATGGTTTTGACATGTATGGAATGAATCGATAAAGTAAATTAAAAATAAACAAATAAAAATATTCAGAAAAGTACAAGTACCCCAAAAATCAACTTAATTGCAGTAATGAGAGTATTTGTAATTTGTTACTTCCACCCCTGGTCTTTATAGCTGTCTATCTAATCAAAGTGTCAAAAAGAGCTTGTGAAGTGTGACCACTCAGGAATTATTTGTTTAAAAGTAAGTTTTATTTTTATTTTTATTATTGTTGTTATTCTTAGGAGAAAAAAAAATGCTTTTATAAAGATACAAGGTTTTTGTCCAACAGCTACAATTTTCCGATCCTCTTGGTTAATTTAAAATACCAAAACGATAAAAAATAAAAAAAAAGTTTCAGGTTATTGTTGACATTTTACTTATTTGTATTTTAAAGATTTGTGAAATCAAACTTTGTTCCTGAGGAGAAAATATCTGCAAAGTAACTTTAATTTTTAAACAGTTTTGGTTTTGAAAAGAACTTAGCATTTACTCCTGCTTTTTAATATGTTACAAACAGATAATGAACAGAGAAATGCATCCTCTTCATGCTTGCTGAAAACATTTTTACATTAGCTTTTTATGCTGTGGCACTTTTACCACTGTGTGTGGTGTAGAAACGGTTCTGTATCATGTTGTGATGCAGCCTGACTATCAGTGCTTTGGTAAAAATAAAATTAAATAAAAATTTAATTTGGCAGATGCGGAAATGTGCATATATGTGCTGAAGCACAGCATCAGCTGTGTTGACCTTTGATGTCTGAAATACTTTGTTGAAAAACTTGTTTTTCATGGGTTTTTTTTGCAAGTTAAAATGTCCAAATTAACTAATTCGTTCTGTTCAACAGTTTTTAAGGAAATATATTTAGAGAAGTTTAGCTAACACATTCTATTGAGGTTTTATCATTAGCTGAACTGAAATTTTGACCGCAGTGATAAAAAAATAAAAAGCAGTCATTCACTTCTCATTGATCTGCTTCAGTAAAAAAAAACAAAAAAAAAACTGTAAATTACACATCCTAAAAAAAACTTACAAGACTTGTGAAAAATGTCACACAGATATCATAAGATGTCCCAAAAAATTAAACCTGTACTCTAAATCTTCGTTTTCAAGTACCAGAAAAGAACTTTCTGAAACTTTACGACAAATATCACATCTAATAAATAAAAAACAACATTAAAAGCCTGGATAACTACACCAATATAAACAATTATGTCTTTGAAAGTATTAGTGGACATCAATGGTGGTTTAAAACTTTTGCTCACTATTATACTTGATCATTCATTTAGTAACTGGCTAATAAAAGTGTATTATAAAAAGTATTGCTCTGTACTGTTTGTGCCCTTCAAAACAGGCTAATAAAGAGCTTGAAAGCAGCTTTGACACTCGATAAGGTCAAACTGTCAGGGCTGTGGTAGCTCAGTGGTCAGTGCTGCATTCTTGTATTCCTGAGGCTGCAGGTTTGAGCCCAGTTTGCCTCAGTAAGGACATAAAACATAGCCCTACAGAACCTCACTGACCTACACAAGGCAAGGTCAATGAACAAGGCCAGGCTGATTCTGGCAGATCCTGATCATCCACTCATGGTGAGTTCAGGTTACTTCCATCTGGACGCAGGTATCTGCAGCGCAGATGTAGGACAAACAGACTGAAAAACTCATTCATCCCTGTAGTGATCAGGCTTCTCAAGGAACAATGAGGATCTCTAATGTCTTAATGTCTCGTCTAGCATGAATGTGTTATGTGCCTTCTGACTGAAACAAATTGCCCTTCGGGGATAATAAAGATTCTTGAACTTGAAAACCGTTGACAAACTTTTCATGCAAGTGGCGACCCCAGCAGAAGGGAGCAGCCAGAACAACACCTCAGTTAGAAACATGATTATGATCTAAAAAGTGAAGTCTTTTCAGGGATACCAACAAATGAATTCGTACCGTTCATACTGTTCTAGCACATTTTTGTAAAAATAAATGGTAAATGTTTTTTCTATTTGTTATTTTTACTGCATACAAAAGACGTTGTAATGGATTATTGAGCATGCATCAGGATACGTCGTAATGGAGGCGTTTAAACCAAGAGAAGAGGTACTGAGATGAAACAGACACAAACTTGGCATAGACAAGGTAAGTGAATTTATTTACAATGTTTGAATATGCAGTAGGTAGCATTGGGAGGATCCAAAAACAGAGGAAGGTAAGTAAGCATGGATTTTGGTAGGTGGTGGTGAGGTTAGTAACAGATATTCTGTTCTTACAGGTTTCTTGGGAGCTCCATGACATTTGAGGGAGGACTGGAAGATTCTAGGTATGTATGGTCAGTGGAGGAGGAGAAGTTGAGTTTATAGTGAAGGTTACCGTAGAGGACTGAAGGCGGGCAGGTGGTGAGAGGCTGAGGAGGAGCAGGATGGTCTGAGGCCAAGGTAAGAGGTCGCAAAATTTCAGAGTAAGGCTCGTCTTGGAGGCACGAACATCGCGAGGACAAGAACCCAGAGAATATGGACTGAGGGAAAACAGAACTCAAACTCAAATAACAAAAGTGATTTATTTAAAGTGAGAATGCAAACTATGTACAGCACAAGGATCGGGGAAACCTGGGGATGGAGGAGAATCATTAGTCTCTGAGGAGGAGAAATTGTGGTTATATTATTCTTTGCATCATACAGTAGAGAGAACCAGTAGAGAGAACCAGTAGAGAGAACCAGTAGTGACGTTGAGGAGAGGGCGGAGGATTTCCAGCAAGAGTGACCCAGGCTCACACTGTGTCCTGTTAGGGACACAGTGTGAAATATGATATTTTGTTTTACCTCCTCTTTCCTCGTGTTCCCTTTCCCTTATCTAACGATAAAGGCAGCGCCTCTCATGAGGCTGCAGCCTCAGTCACCCCGTCTTTCTTTGTCTGTTTTTTTTGGTTGTTTGTGTTCTTTGGATGGGCTGTACTGAAATTAATGAAATGTGCCTCGGTGCAATGGCAATAAAGGCTAATTCTGATACCCGTGGAACCAGTTAGTGGGATGACCTCCAACTGGTACTCATTGGCACCACCCTGGAACTCTGAACTTGCAAAAGGCTGAAATCCCTACAACAAAGGAGAAAAAACAATCCAGGATTTGGTCACAGGGAAGCAGGTTCTAGGAAACATGGATGGAAAAGGGTAAGTATAAATCTTCCTTCATGAAAATACTAGGAGGCTAACAACAACACTGACTGGTATCTAATGTTCCAGAGAAAGAAACATTTCCACACCCTCTTCCCTGGAGCTCGTCAGAGGAAATGGACCACAGCTGCTGATTGTCAGTGCCGCCCAGAACTTCAGGAACCTGCAGGAGAACGCCTCTGGAACCCTACACAACAAACAATCACTTTTGATGGAATCACTTTTCACAACAAATGAAGCATCCATCCATTAACTTTACCCACTTCTTCCTTTCTGACTTGCGGGGAAGAAATGAAGCATGTTTTCATTCATCTGGAAAAAGTTATCTCCGTCTTTATGAATTGTTGCGTTAAATAGTCATATCTTATCTATGCTTTAGTTATTTGTGATTTTATTCTTGCAAGTCTGTGATGTTACTTCTCTCAAACACAATTCTGCTCAACTAAACAAAACAATCATGTCAGACTTGTGTTTGTCATGTTTGACTATTATAAAAGCAAGCGTACAAATTAATGACGTCCTTCTTTCTTTAGGCCCCAAACTTAGTGTGTTTGTACAGCATTATGCTATTTGGTTATTGTGGCCCACAGGCAAGAACGAACAATAATTAAAGTCCAATTTTGGAGGTTTTACAGTGAAAAGCAGAAGCTTTAAACTCGCAAACTGCGTTTGAGACACGTACAGAGGAAACAGCCACTTCTCCTAAACTGTGCTTGTTGCTCAATTATGCTTTGACTTCCACCAACAAGCCAGATCAAATTTGCCAGTCAGACTGTCGACATGGCAGAGGAAGAGGTTAGCTATGCTTCTGTGGTAATTAAAAGCAACAAAACACCCCAATCAAAAGGTAAGTTAAAAGATTTAAAAAGCATTTAAAAAATACTGTTAATGCACCTGTCTACATATTTGTTCATGAGGTAATTCTCATGTGCAAATGTGATTTATCTCACTGACTTATCTTATCTGGTTATCTTGAGAAAAAAAATAGCATAAAACTTGATTGACAGTTAGACTTCTGACTTTAGTCGTCTTTGTAACTACAACCATTTAAAAATCCCATTCTCAGTGAAAGTTTCCTCTGTTATCTTTAACAGCAGCAACAATAACAGAATGGTTCAAGCTGTCAAATCTTGTGATATTAGAATATAAATCCTCTCTCATGTCTCTCATTTTAAAATGTTAGAGTGGAAAATTATTGGAACCTGCTATTATTTTTATTTATTTATTAACCTTTATTTAACCAGGCAAATCCCACTGAGATCACAGATCTGTTTTGCAAGGGTGGCCTGGGCCTGAAGGCAGCTTAACATGTATGTTTTTTTAATTTGTTTAGTTTTTTTACCCTTAATTTATACAGGTAGTCTCATTGAGTCATGAGAACTCATTTTCAAGAGAGACCTGTTTGGCAACATATGGTGGGGGTTAAGGGCCTTGCTGAAGGGCCCAGAATGGGGCAAATGAGGGTGGAGGCAGGTGTGGGTGTTTGACCTTTTCCTTCCACATTTTGATGTCATCAGTCCGGGGAGTTGAACTTGCGACTTTCCGATTACAGGCCCATCTTCTCTAATCTCTGCGCCACCACTCCTCTAATAACAGAGTCCTGTTCAGTATTTCCTGTGTCTGCAATGGCTGCATTTTCTTAATTTTTTTTATGTTGATCTGTTGTTATCCCGTCCGTCCGTCCGTCGTATCCTGAATTATACAGACAAATCAAGTTTTAAAATTAGACTTAGCTTTTGTTTGTGTGAAAGCTAAACTCTTAACTTTCTAACCATTTCAGCTAAAAACGAAGAGCCATGTGTGTATGAAGAAGTGAGGGTGAACGATGAAACAGTGCAGCCAAGTGCCGACACAAAATGTGAGTTAAATAAAATGTTATGAGCAACTTCAGCTAAAACTGTTACTATTTAGAATGAACTAGTTTACAGCTAGAGACAATGATCTTTCAGCTTATTGCTTACAAAGTTGTGAGGTAACGTTAACAAATAAATTGTGTCAAAAGTTTTAACATTGTATTTCTCATGTAGACTCAGCAGGAATCTTGTCAGACGAAGCAAAGACAAGACTTCGGTACTTTCAGCTGTTGACGTGTTGTTTGGGGACTCTTTGTATCATTTTGATGTCGGTCATCATTGGAATCATTATGTATCGTAAGTATGTGAGACAAGGGAAAACATGAACAAGATTTCTTCAAAGATAATGCAGATCTCATGTAATGTACAGGAAATCTGTTTACATTTTTGAAAATCTGGTACTGAACAAAATGTATTTGTTTCACAGAATTTATTCAATTATCTCTTTGATGAACAGTGAAGAGGTGGGAGGGTTCGTAGTAAATTCAAAGAAAAAATGCACAAGTGGTAATAAATAACTTTATAAATTAACCAAAAGCTTTAAAGTTGAGTGCGTGGATGAAATATTTATTTTACATTTTATGTAAATTATGTAGTGCCCTGAGTGCAGTCTGTATAATGTCCGACAGAAGATCAACAAGGGTTTTTTGATTTTTAAGGAATTTTATTCAACCATCCATCCATCCGTCTATCCATCCAGCCATCCTTCAATTATCTTTACCCGCTTCTTTCTTGTCGGGTCACGGGGGTCACTGGTGCCCATATCCAGCAGTCACTGTATGAAAAGCATGGGACACCCTGGACAGATCTTCAGTCCATCACAGGGACAATATAGATTTTTCAATCAATATCACTGATTTAAAAAAAAATTATAAAACAACTTTATATTTTCCAAATAACGAGCACCTGAAGTAGATTAGGCAATTGATTTGTTCTGTGACAAGACAGTTTGCAAATCTGTCTGCAGCATATCAAAACCTGAACGAACAAAACCAGGAGCTGCAGGCAGAGAAGAAGAACCTGACAGAACAAATCAAAACCATGGAGAAGACGTGGACTGAGCTCAATGTGAGTCGAGCTCAGTGGAGCATTGATGCCTACTGTCCCCTAAAAATGAAGGGTATGTAGATATTTAAAAAAGAAAAAAAAACATTCTGTTGTCATAATGTTTATTGATTGATTTTTGTTGTTTCAGTCAGAACGTGTGAACCTTGTCAGCAGGGCTGGTCAATCTTCAACTCCAGCTGTTACGCATATAATGATGCTCCGCCCTCTTCTCAGTTAAGATGGGAAGATGCACAAAAAGACTGCAGAGGAAAGATTTCTGATCTGACTGTTGTTGCTGATAACAAGGAAAAGGTAAACAATTCGAGTAAACTTAAAATATACATTCACGTAGTAAGTACTGAGTTTTTACAGTAAATGTCTGTGAATTTTCTCACTTCGTTCATAGGATTTTGTTAAGTCTATCAGTAAGCCTGGAGAAGAGAAGAACGAGTACTGGATTGGTCTGAAAGCCGTAGAAGGAAAATGGAAATGGATCAATGGAAGCTACATGACCAATATGTAAGAAACACGTTTTATTTTTTCCTCACTTTGAATAACAAAAATCTATGAGCACTGGTTTAATCCTTTTCTTCTTTTCAGTAACTGGATCAGTCCCCCTGCAAATGACAGTCTGTGTGTGGTTTCTGTCCTAAACCAAGACTGGAAACCAGTGAGGTGTGAAGAAAAGAAAGCATGGATCTGTGAAAAGAAGGCTTTATCTCTTTAAACACAAGTCTAAGGACTGTTAAAGGTTATTAGAACCTTTTCAAATACTGATAACAGTTGAAAATAATCTCTACAAAAAAAAAAAAAAATTCTAAATGCTTATATTTGTAGAGATTTTACTTCTTGAACAAAATTTGAATTTCTGCAAGGTCTTTGTAAATTTGTTTTGCGTGTGTGTGATTCATTTTACTAGTGTAAGAATTGTACACATAGAAATTGATCTTTGCTTTGTGTCCAACTGATAACTCCAGTATTTAGTTATACAGACTCTTTCCATTGTGACTCACAGCATTTATTTATTTAAAAAACTTTAGTTTACTTTAATGTTTTACTTACAGAGCTGCAACTTTTTGTAGTTCTTCAGCAGAATGTAAAAAATAACAAACTTGTTAGCTTTGTTTTCTAACGGTAACACTGAATATGTTGACACAGTAAATATTAAATGCAATATTTATACACATTTGATTAATTTAGTCCACCATTCTAATTCTGTCATTCATTCTGGGGTTTGAGAGGACAGGAAGAAAAAACAAATGAACACAGAATGGCAGGTCCTGGTGTATTTCGACGTTTAGTTTCTTTAATAATTTGTTAGGCCTCATTTTCTTTAAGGGTTGCAAAAAAAAAATAAAAAATAGAGTGGTGCTCTTAAATCATGGCTTGAAATACTGAGATTATCGTTAAACACAATCTTGGTTTATGGGATTAGTTGAATCAGATAAAATAAAACACATGAATGTCTAGATCTTGTTTCAGAGTGTAGGTCTCTGATCAAACTAGTTCGCAAGTTCAGTTCCCCGCCCTCGGCCACCACCCATCCCACATTGCACCCGACCCCTTTGGCCCCTCCCACAGGTGGTGAGCCCATGGGAAGGGGGACCCACGTCTCCTCTTCGGGCTGTGCCCGGCCGAGCTCCATGGGTAAAAGCCCGGCCACCAGGTGCTCGCCCGCGTGCCCCACCTCCAGGCCTGGCTCCAGAGTGGGACCCCGGTGACCCACGTCTGGGCGAGGGAACATCAAGTCCATTTCTTTTACTCATCATAGGGGTGTTTGGGCTGCACTTTGTCTGGTCCCTCACCTAGGACCTGTCTGCCTTGGGTGACCCTACTAGGGGCGTAAAGCCCCTGACAGCATAGCTCCTAGGATCATTGGGACACTCAAACCCCTCCACCACGGATCATTGGGACACTCAAACCCCTCCACCACGGATCATTGGGACACTCAAACCCCTCCACCACGGATCATTGGGACACTCAAACCCCTCCACCACGGAAAGGTGGCAGCCCAGGGAGCCTCAGAGAGGCTTCTGGGAATATTTCTTTGAACGCAAGGCTTTGGAGGTTGTTTGTTATCTACACTTTATTTATTGTATTTTCACTTAATTATTGTTGATTTGTAGTTATTTTTCAAGCCCAGAAAAGAAATTCACTTCAGAGGATAACTTTTGTTTTATTACTTTATATCCTAAATATATTTTATTGTTTTATAACTTTTGTTGCGGTGTGATATGTAGTTTGTCTATTTAAGAAAAAATAAAATAAAATCCAGAAAAGGAGTGCAATGAAGGGATAATTTTTATTTAATTATCATAGTTTCTGAACACGATGTGCTAATTTATTCTTGAATGATCATTTTGTGCTCTTTGTTTAAGGGAAAAAAAATCCAGCCATCACAAGGAATGGGGAAAATTGTTTTGTTACTTTGCTATTTTTTCAGAAAAAAAAAACTTTAATTATAATAAAGTATTTTTTATTTACTTACAAACTTTGCCTCTCCTGGGTTTTAACTAATAAATGATCCAAAGGAAAAAAATCACAGCACACTTAACATTGAACACTTCCAGTTGTTTTAGTTTTTACTTTTAACTGGGACTTCTCTTCTGTAATCGGTTTCACTTTTCATTGGGGGGCTTTCTCAGCTCAATACTGGAGAGTGAACTGAGAAATCTTCAGCTAACTAAAGCCCAGTTGTTTGGTTTGTTTGTTTTCAGTGGATTAGCTATGCCCTGGATGACTGAGATCCTTCACCAGCAACAACATGAACACCAGATTTTTGAGAAACTACTTTTGATGGAAGAGGAGTTCCAAATGATCAATGCAACAAAAATACTCACGTTTACTGTATCAAAAGAAGAACATTGAGTTTATTTGATTTGTTAGATTTGTTTTTGGTTTTCTTGTGCTTGGAAAATATATTTTAGTCTATTCTTGGAAACAAAAGTTTAATATGAGTCCCTTTTCTCAAAAAAAGTCTCTAAATAAAGTAATGGAGTCTAGTCGTAGACCCTTAACGTTCCAATTGGCTCCCAGTTTAAATACCACCTGAGATGTTTCCCAAAATCTTCTGGACCAACAGGACTAACATGATTCGGCTTTAAAGTGTTGAACTCGCATGCAGGTTAATGACAGAAGACTCCAAGGTAAATGTAAGTGAATTATATATTTACAAAAAAACAGCACAGATATGCCGGGGCAGCCAAAAACCTACTTTTAAGGAGCTGACAAGGGAGCAGAAAAACGAAGACATTGGAGGACAATGCACGGACACAGGAGGAGTGAAAAGAGACAGACTTGTAGAGAAATGCTGACTTGACAGAATGAGAAACACCTGGGGTGATTAGATGTACCTGGATAAATAAAGGCTAAATGAAAAATGAAAAATGTACAGACGGGTGTAACAGGAGTTGAACAACAAGGAAGTGGACAAAAGGAGGTGCATGAAAACAACAAACAGAAACTTCACAACAACAATGGATGGCGCCGTCTAAAAAATGGTTGAATCACTGAAAAAATGTAGCTCGAAGTGACTAAAACTGATTCCTGGAAGCTTTGGAAGGACAGTGGTATGTGATGGAATTGTATGTAAAATTTGTCAACTCCATATTCTATTAAAAAGGCTCCATTTCCCCTCTATTGATGATCAAGTCAAGAGACTTTTTCATTTCTGAAACACTGAATTATGATCACGATTTGAGACATCTAAAAACTCTACCATCAAGCACACTTAAAAACATGATTATGCATTTGATGTCAAGGCGTTGGGAATTGTCCATGAGCATTTTTCAGATAGGCCACAGTTCTGATGATGATGTTTCAGCCGGCAGTTCTGATGAGCCTGCACAGAAGTTCTCAGAGTGGGGGTGGGAGGTGGGAGGGGGGGTTGCGATAGACAAAACTTTTGTCCCTAGTTATCCATGACCCAGGAGAAATTTGATAGTCTTCCCATATCCGAGGCCAAACAGGGGAGTCAGTGTCAGATAAGCCACAATTGTGATTTTCTACAGACAGTTTTTCCTCATCAGCTTTGAAGCCAGGTTACTGTTAAACCTAAACACTATAAAAAGAAAGAAAAATCAAAAGGTGTCCATCTGCATTAAGGCCAAAATGATATAAATTGTTCAATTGCAGTTTTTGGGTGTCACGTAATCCGTCTGCGGGCCAGACTTTGACCAGCCCTGCTCTAACTCTGGAATGAGTTACCTCTGCTTGTCAGACAGGCCCCCTCCCTCTCGGTTTTCAAGTCCCGCTTAAAAACCCACTACTATTCAGAAGCATTCAACACCAGATGATCTGTGTTTTGAACCTGTACGCTCCACACTGGTTTGTCGTCATTATCTGCATCGTTTTTATGTCTATATTCTGATTTACTTCATTTTGTATTTTGCTTTGTGTGTTACCTGTTGTTCTGTCCGTACAGCACTTTGGTTGGCCTTGTCGCTGTTTTAAGTGCTCTATAAATAAAATGGTATGGTATCCTGTCAGTGTGTGTTCTGACGGAGCTGACCCAGATCACTGTTGCTGGAAACAAAGAATGACTCCCAGCGACAGGCTGCTGATGATCTTCGTTACATGAAGAACCTCAGTTTTCACTCCTTATGTTTTTCTCCACCCGTTTCCTCATTCAGAGAAGAAAACGCACATGAACAAAGTGACAACCGAATATTCATTCAACCGTGGCTTCCAGAATTGCACCGCCCAATGTGGCTACATGTTGGAGTAGCTCTCTTACATTCATTCTGAGATTTTGCTTTTGAAAACTTTATATATTAATTTTTCTGGATGTAAACCACTTTTTTCAGACGATTGCTTCCTCTGATATCAGACGCTGTGCAGCTGGAAGGACTTTACTGAAACCTTTTTTTACTTTTGGACATTTGTTATGATGCATAACCATAACAACAAGGTGGTTTTCTACAACCGAGATCTGCTGATTAACATCTCAAAAGCTCAAATAAGACCTCAACTACAGCTCCAAATCCAAAATGAGTTGTAAAGGAGGTGCCGTGTATGCATTACCGTCTACCTAGAGGCTGTGCTTGAGCCCCGGATCGCCGAGATCTTGGCGGTAGAGGGAAACATAGCTCGTGACAGCGGGAGGACCGAGATCGGCCCCCGGCACCTGCAGTTAAGTCCATGGTGATGAGGGTCTTGGCAGGTTGCTGGGAGAAATGGCCATCGCTCAGGAAGAGTTCTACCTGGCATTCAGGCAGTCCTACTGCCCAAGAGGACGTGAGGTCTGCTGGGTCTGTGTGGACGGATCGGCCTCTTCAGCCAGTTTATTCGGATCTACTGTGGGATGGACTGCTACAAGAGATCCTTTCTGCCCAAAACCATCAGCATCTAGAACAACTCTAATAAAACCAAGATGAGCTACAACAACAATTAATTTCCCTTTGGGATTAATAAAGTATTTTTGAATTGAATTAAATTGAATTTATTTATACATGTTAGTCTCATTGAGCCTCGAGGACTCATTTACAAGATAGACCTGTTTTAAACAAAGAATGATGACAACAGTAGACAATGATACCATTTTCTCAGTACCGGTCACTGTTGGCAAACAGCTTAAAAACTCTTTGTTTCCCTTCAGTAAAATGCATTGGAAAATACTTTCTGCACATTCAGACACATTTTTATGTTTTACAAAAACTACCTGTGGCTAAGATCTCCCTGTTTACAGAACTTTTAAAAGTGGTGGTGATAAAATTTATAGCGATTTGGACGAGCCCAAATTATGTGAGCCTTCCACACAGTTCACACTTGTAACAACAGGCATCGTTTTCCACCAGCAATAAAAGCAGTGGAGTGTTTTTAATGTTTTATTTTTATTTTGGAGCTTTATTGGAGGCGGTTCTTGTTTGATACTGAAAACAGGTGGGGCAGGGATATAGAGCCTGTAGGAACAGAGCAAACTCTCAGTTCTTCAATGAGTCAGTCCCACCTGAAGAATGAGGCCCTGTAACTTTGTTGTAACACCTGAGCTGCAGGTAAACAGCCTGGACTGGTTTATCAGAAGTCACATAACGGAGGAGAGAAACTTGTCCACGTGGATCTGTTCCTGTCAGCGTTCAACTGAAAGCTGGGATCACATGTCTGTCCTGCAGCTCATCAACCAGCAGAGTCTCAGCAGGGCCAGAGTGGGACTCATTTTCAGCCCTGGAGTTTCATGCCTCAAACTGGCCCAATTTATTTTCATTTACCCTTTATTTAATACATGTAGTCTCATGGAGTCACGAGAATCATTTTCAAGAAAGATCTGTTTAGGGATGGTGGCGGTTAAGGGCCTTGCTCAGGGGCCCAGAGCGGGGCGAATGAGGGTGGAGGCAGGCCTGGGTGTTTCACCTTTTCCATCCACATTTTGATATCGGGAGTTGAACCTGTGACTTTCTGATCACAGGCCCATCTTCTTTAAACCTCTGCATCACCACTCTCCAATTTAGAACATGACTTATTATTATCAAAGGTGGGGCTTAAAGAGTGCTGCGACTCTCAGCCCTCATTAAGCCCCGCCCCCTGTCTCAGGTAGGCTCCTAACTCCGCCTCCTGCCACAGGACCCCTGTTTCCAGATATTGAATGAGTCATGTTTCTACCTGAGAACAGTGCTTAATTTGAGACGGATCCTGCCGGAACAAGATCCGGGAACTCTCTCATTTTGACCGTGTGCGTTCCGGCAACTGATTGCTTCGATCCGGCAACTCAAATCTCCGCCCCTAAAAGTCCAAAGTCATCGCGCAGTTTTATTTTGATTATTTATTAAAAATACAACGACAGGAGACGTTGCCCCATCTGTGGAGGGGATGTTCTGGCCGCACTATGCGCACCAGCTCGCACACACGCTCCTGCCCAGCAGAGACATGGACCGCATGTCTCGCGGGGAGCGTCTCCATCCACCTTAAGCTGCACGTCCTGCAGACAGTGCACATTTTACGCACAGGAGCATCTCCAGACAGCTCTGCAGAGCACGCGCACAACTGAGTCCTGCATACATTTCAGACATAATAAATAAAAAAGCTTACAGTAAAAAAAAAAAAAAAAAAAAAACACAACAAGAAATGTTTGATGTGTATTATTCACATTACATCACGATTCAAAATGACGGCACTAATTTGTCAAAGTCACAGCGATCAAAATGTCGAAAAGACCGTCCAATTTATTACCTAAAATAAATGGATGGATTGTCCTTAGCTGGACAACTGAGAACTGAAGCACCAGAAGGCAGTGGCAAGATTGGAGCAGGAGGAGCAACAGCGAGCAGGACTGAATTCAGCTGAGAAGAGTTTGGGTCAGACAGTGAAGTGTGTGTGTGTGTGTGTGTGTGGTGGTGGGGGGGATGAGGACGCTTGACAGAATCAGGGCTGCTCTATTCACACACAGACTTGTTGTTGTTGCTCTCTAAAATAGTAATTTCAATTCAACATTTATTTATACAGGTTGTTAGTGCCCAACCCCCCCATGCTGGACCGCCTGCTATTTGTGTTTAGCATCACTCGGTTTACAAATCAAGCCCTGACTGAGAAGATGATGTTGAATCCATCCAGAGGACCCGACTTAACTTTGTTAGATTTTTCTACCTGGATTATTGAGCATGCATCAGGATACTAACAATAATTAATTGAGTAAACACAGAGTAGAGGTCAAAGTAAACAATAAATAATAGAATAAGACCAATGAGGAAGTGAAACAGCATCATGGCATCAAACTGTATTACTTGAGCTTGCTTTATGTAAGAAAACCACCTGTTTAGAAAAATTGGTTTCTACTTTTAACGTTTGCTTGGAAAAATCTAAACTAATGTATTATGTTCCCATTTATTTTACATTATAGTTTTCCTTTTGGTTTTCTTTTAAAGCAAATGACTTCTAAAACAAATTGATAATTTATCAGATTTTATTATAAGTCCACATAAAACTTAAAACAGTTTTGCACAGTTGGATGCAAATATGACGAGAAGAAAACAGAGTTCTGAATCCGTTTATGAGATAACAACAGATGCAGCGTTTGGTCTTTGAGGGACTCAACGGTGAACACGGCAGTTTATAAAAGTAGCTGTGGTTTTGTTATGATGAGTGAGAATGAAAGTCATTAAGGTCCGAACCTTTGTCAATTTTTTATCCTAAAAAAGACGTCACGAAAGACAAAACACTCTTTAACTGGATCAAAAAATACCAACGTTGCTTGAAAAATCAACTGCATGGACATTTCATTTATACTCAAACGATATATATATATATATATATAAAAAAACAGATATTACAGACACAAATAAAACTGTCATGTTTAACACAGCTAATGACAGCAAATGAGGAACTACTGGTAATTTTGTTATTAAATGATGTGTACTAATATTCAAGGTCCAAGTTACACATTAGCTTCGTTTATTATGTGCACTGTTTGCATTTTGGAAACTGGAAATAAAATGCTGGTAGATCTGCTTCATTGTCTGTGGTTTAAAGTCTGTTTTCAGACCGGCGGCAGATGCAAATGACTCTCTGAGCCAAAAGCAGAAGTGTGTATGTAATTTCAGAGCTGTAAGAGATGGACTCACATCAGAAGATATTTCCACTTCTCCTAAATGATCTGTTGCTTTGTTGCGGTGAACTCTCTCTCTCTACAAGTCAGACTCAGTTATCAAGTTTAGAGCCATGGCAGAGAAAGAAGTTCACTACGCCACAGTCATATTTAAAACTAAAAACCAATCATGTCCAGAAGGTAAGAGAAAAATCTTGAATTGGATTATGTCTTTGTTTATTTGATAAGTGCTTAGTTATTAGTTAGGATATTATTTTCGGTTTAAGTGGACAGAGGGACAAAGAAAATGTTGAAATAGTTATTTCGTAAGTGTTTCTTTGTAAAAAGCACCAACATCTTTAGTATAATTTTGTGTCAGTAAAATAAAAACTCATTTTCAGTCCTTTATTCCTTGAGTATCAAGCTATGAGCTACAGATCAAAATAAATGTATTTACATAAAATTAAAGCTAAAATCAACATGAGATTGTGATTAAATAAGCATGTCCTCTGCAAACTTTGAATTTTTAGCTATAGAAGAGGTGAAGACCGTGTATGATGAAGTGAAGGTGAGCAATGAAGCTGCCGAAACCAAGGAAACAAACGGTGAGTCGTAAATCAATAAAAAAAAAAAAAAATACAGAAGTTTAATTAAAAACACAGCTGCAAGGATCAATTATTCTGCAGATCAAGAATCATGTACATTATTTCTTGTAGGAGGCAAAGTTTCATTTTGTTTAAGATTGTGCACTGAAATAAAAAAAAAAAGTGAAATTAGGTGGAATACTAATTTGGTCAAAGTTTCACTTTTCTTCAATTTAGCAAGTGCTGATCATCTTTAAAGATGTTTCTTAACACTGATAACAGAAACGTTAAAACAAAAATACCATTAAAAAACATCTATGAGTCTAATTGTTCTTTTGTGACTAAGTATCGACTGTGAATGATTTCCTTTTTACTTTATATGGTTTTCTTAAATCTATCAGGAATGTTTAATTATTTTAAAGATTTTTCTTAAAAGTTAGAGCATCTGTTATTTGACATTGGCTAAAAAGTCATCATGAGCTTCTTGTTGCCAGATTTATTTACCCTCTAAACCAATGATTCTTACTCATTCACCTATTAAAATGAGTTGATGACAATAAGGCTGGGGTGGCTTCAAATTATTTAATATTTGTTATTTAAGAGAGAACTGGAATTATTGTGTTCAGCTCTAACTCTACTGCTGCCATTCTTCCAGCTAACCTTGGCTCGCTTGTGTCATATCTTAAGCAGTCCGTCACAAATCCAGGGATAATTCTAGACCCTGATTTTCAAGTTTAATAAGTGGATCTCTTCTGCTGAAAGGCTTCTACCAGTTAAGGCAGACTTGCCCAGATCTGGGGAAATAATTCATGCCTTTATCACAACTCAACATGACTAATCTAATGCACTTTATATTGGGGGCAGTCAGGTCTTCCTTTCATGACTCCAGCTTAAACAAAAGGTAGAACATTTCACCCGTCTTGTCCTCACCTCACTGGCTCCCTGCGTGCCACAGAATAGATTTTAAATTTCTCCCGTTGACTTATAAATGGCTAAATGGTTTTTCACCTGCATATCTCTCTTATTTCTTCATCTTTATGTTCCTTGGTGGGCACTGAGATCATCTGATCAGTTGCTGGGATAGAAACTCAGAGGAGATGGGGCTTTTTCTGTCGTTGCTTCTAAACTTTGGAACAATCTGCCCCCAACACCAGACAGGCCTCGCCACTTCCTGTTTTTAAATCTATTAAAAACACACATGTTCTCTATGATATTTGACCCAGTGTGAGTTGTTAACGTATTTTATTGTTCTCTGTTCTTGTTTTCTGTTCACTTCCTGTTTACTCCATTAAAATATCTTATTTCATTGTTGTTTGTCTCCGCCTTTTGTCTTATTTTATTGTTGTTGTTGTTGTCCAGCACTTTGATTACGTGTCGTTTTTAAATGTTCTTTATAAATAAATTGACCTGACTTGACTTCTTGGATGCATGCAAGTAAAATTTTAAGATTCTTGAAAATACTTTATGCAAAAGGGGAATATATATATATCTATATATATATATATATTCCCCTTTTGCAATTTATATATATATTTTTATATATTAATATATTTATT
>NC_056502.1:8299308-8303788 GCF_014905685.2 Nematolebias whitei | reverse complement strand
GAATATATATATATATATACATATATATATATATATATATATATATATATATATATATATATATATATATATATATATATGTAGGGGAGTGGTGGCACAGAAGGAAGGAGATGGTATGTCATGGATTGAAGGTGCGCAATAAATATTCTGAACAAACTTATGACACAAGTGGTCAAATGGTTGTTTAAAAACACAAGTGAGAGGCCTGCTCTAATGTCTGCAGCAGCATAATGCTTTGTCAGCTTTTTTCTCTCATCACTGTATTAAATCAAATGTTAATTTAACATTTCACTCTCAGAGATTTCCTGAGAAAGCTTTTCTTTAGAAAGGCTGTGTTTAGACAGATGACTGAGTTTATCTAAATCAAATTTAAACCAAAACTACCGTAATGATTTATTCCTAGTTGGTGTAATTATCTGTTAAAACCATGACATCGTATGTTAATATCTGTTTAGCCCCAGCAGGACCCGTGCCTGATAAAGAACCAAAAAGCAGACATCGATATTTGAAGGTGGCTTGTTGCTTCGGGAGTCTTTGTGTCATTTTGCTGTTTGGACTCATCGGACTCTGTGTTTATTGTAAGTAAACAGGTTTTTCATACATAAACCCACATAAACATGAAGAATAATATACACATGAAAAACTGCTGAGGTACAAACAACCCAATTTGTAACCCAGTGATGGGACAACTTTGGACTGAGTCAACCATGGGTGCCGTCGTTTTAACTCAGCAGGTTATCAGTTTGATCCAGTATACAGGATTAATTTTAAATGTACATACACTTGTTGCCCATGGTTCTACACATGCTTTATGGGAGCGTGGCAAAGAGAAAGCCACTGTTGAAGGGAACTCATAATAAATCTGAATGGTTTTTAATCAGTCTAGCCAAATTCTAATTTTGGCAAAAACTTAAAGTTACCTTACAAATGTTTGCAAAAAACAAGTTAACTTTATGTGTGTGTGTTTTATTTTGTATAGTTGCTTTAAATCCTCCGAGCGATGTGGATGAGTTGCATCATCTGAAAGCCAATCAGTCAGCTCTACAGGCTGAAAATCACAACCTGACCAACCTCAACATCAAACTCAGATCAGACTATAAAATTCTGACAATACAGTTTGACAACCTGACTCGGACATTTACTGTCTCAGACAGCAAGATCAAAAACCTGACTGGAGAAAACCAGAAGCTCACAATGCAAAAGCAAGAGCTGGAGACACAAAAGGAGGAGTTGGAAACTCAAATCCAGAAGCTGGAGGCAGAGACTAGAAACCTCACAGACCAAATGACAAACATGGAGGCGATCTGGAATAAGCAGAACATCAGTCGAGCTCAGTGGAGCGTTGATGCCTACTGTCCAAATAAAAATGGTGCGTTCAGAACTCATAATTGTAATTATGATCCCACAGTGTAGTCCTGGTATTTATGAGCCTGTTTTAATATTTTCAGGAAGAACGTGTTCAGCTTGTCAGAAAGATTGGCTACTCTTAGAGTCCAGCTGTTACGTCATTAATAACCCTTATGAACCTGATCAGAAAACCTGGGAAGAAGCTCAAGCTGGCTGTAAAAGCAAGACTTCAGATCTGGTTTCTGTGGAGAATGAAACTGAAAAGGTGATGAAATATCTTCATATTTGCAAATCTATTAATTGTAGGTTTGAAGAAGGGCCATGCGAGTCTGACACATTGTAGTCATTTTAATGAGTTAGTTAAATATCTTTGATAGCATCTTATTTCATTCTTTCAGAAATTCATCAGTGACAAAAGCTGGAGCAGTTCAGATACCAAAGGATACTGGATCGGCCTTAGAGCAGAAAACAACAAATGGAAGTGGGTCGATGGAAGTGATCTGGCAAACAAGTAAGACATGGACCTTACACAACAAATCAGTAAATCTAGCAGTCATGTTCAAGCTATAATTTATTTGTCCACAGCGGCTGGATGCAAGAGCCTCCAAATGATGGTTGCTGCGCAATTTCTGTCCAAAACCAAGACTGGAAATCAGTGAAGTGCAGTTCCAAGCAAAAGTGGATCTGTGAAATGAAGGCTTTATCAATTTAAAATCTGCAATCAATTTTTTGGTGTGATATGTCAATGTGTAAAATAGTATAGCTTTTAACAGACAATTGTTTTTTTCAACCTTTGTTTTGACAAGTTAGTCCCGCTGAGCCTCGGGGACTCATTTACAAGAGAGACCTGATTTCTTAATAAAGAGTGATGACAACAATGACTAACAACAACAACAATAGACAGTAACAAAAGAGGCATACAAAATTTAAATTTGTATATTATATATATATATAATATACAAAATTTAAATTTGTATATTATATATATATATATAATATTCAATATAATGCTTGATTGTTTTACTATGAAACATTACTGAAATAATCAAATAGTAATTTTTAAAGTGTGTTGTTTTACTAAATATTCAATAAATAAGAGTTAAAGTGTGTTGTTTTACTAAATAATCATTAAATAAGCGGTATTATGAAAAGCTGTATTTTCTGTTATTTTGCAGTTTCTTGTAAGCCATAAGGTCAAATCTCGAGGGTACTTCATCTCAGAAGAGTAAAAAAAATACAACTTGCATTTTTTCTGCAATGTTGAGGCCAAGATAAAACAGAATAACAGACAGGCTCTGTGGATGCTACTCTTTTCTTTCCCTTCTGTGTCTGCTCTTTTGCTATTTTTCACAACAGGATTTTTACTGGTTCTGATAACAGAAAAGAACACCTCAAGGCCGAGCTCACAGCTGCGAGCGTACGTGCAGAATCATGGGACCCAGAGAAAGTCCAGCCCGTCAGATCTAACGACCTTTTTACACTGTGTATTTAAAGTGGGTTCAGGGTGGAAGAAGGTCAGTTGAGACCAAAAAAAAGGTCAATTCAGACTTCCTGAACTGGCATCAACTTTTTGTTTTGTTGACGTTAGGATATGTTTCTGAACCCAGTGATAAAAATGGTTAATTTAAACATCAAGCCTCCTCCTTCTGAAAACCAGCAGTGCAGAATGGGTTAAGCCAGATTAAGAGTGTGTTTTAATAACTCATTAGTAGCTATATATATATATATATATATATATATATATATATATATATATATATATATATATATTCAACCTTTTATTTAGACAGGTAAATCCCATAGAGTCTCGAGGACTCATGTACAAGAGAGACCTGATTTCAACAAAGAATGATGACAACAATAGACAGTTATAAAAAGGCATGCAGATTTTTTTTTTTTAAATAAGATGGCAAAAAAATAAAACAACTAGATTATAAGGCAAATGTAGAAGACAAAAAAAAAAACATGAACATGTCTGCATTGAATTCAATTCAATTCAGTTTATTTATATAGCGCCAAATCACAACAAAGTTGTCTCAGGGCACTTTACAGGAACATTCACATACATAAAAGCCAATTAGTAAAGTTCTCTATCTAAGAAATCCAGCAGACAAGTTGAATCTGCTTCTTGCAGTCTCCCATCCTGAGCAAGCACAGTGGCAACAGTGGAAAGGAAAAACTCCCTTTTAACAGGAAGAAACCTCCAGCAGAACCAGGCTCAGGATAAGTAGCCATCTGCTTTGACCGGCTGGTTTGAGAGGACAGGAAGGAGAGACAGATAAACACAGAATGGTAGGTCCAGGTATAGGTCCAGGTGTACCTGAAAGACAAAAAAAAAAAAAAACAACACATTAAGGATAGAAAAAATAATTACAAATTCAAAACAGGTTGAGCAGAGTAAGTAAAGACAGTAGCAGAATGAAAAGTGTGGTCAGTTTGTCCTCCAGCTGTCTAAGCCTATAGCAGCATAACTAAGGGACAGCTCAGGAAACCCAAGCCGACCCTAACTATAGGATTTAGCAAAAAGGAAAGACTTAAGCCTAGTTTTAAAACTGGATAATGTGTCAGCCTCACGGACAAAGAATGGAAGTTGGTTCCACAAGAGAGGAGCCTGACAACAGAAGGATCTGCCTCCCACTCGGTTTTTGTAAATTCTAGGAACCACAAGTAAACCTGCAGCCTGAGAGCGAAGTGCTCTGTTAGGAAAATATGGAACAATAAGATCTGTAATATAAGATGGAGCCAGGTTGTTGAGAGCTTTGTAGATCAGAAGCAGGACCTTGAATTCTATTCTGGATTTGACAGGGACCCAATGGAGGGAAACTAAAACTGGGGAGATGTGATGTCTCCTACTAACTCCAGTTAAGACTATGCATTGGTCCTTGCCAGGAGTCCAACAGATTCTTAAAGCCACTAGAGAGGTCAAGATCGAGAGCTTCAGGTCTTTTTGCAAGATATTCCAGGAAACAGGAGCAGAGTAGAAGGCCCTTTTGCCAAGTTCAGTCCGCACTGAGGGAACACTGCAGGTAATAATGTCCTGAGAGTGCACGCTGTAGCTGCACTCACGCAGAGACATGTAGGAGGAGATGTATGAAGGCAGCAGACCAAAAAGTGATTTAAAGATGAAAATGTA
>NC_056502.1:8222439-8294308 GCF_014905685.2 Nematolebias whitei | reverse complement strand
ACAGTATTTTTTTTTTTTACACTATTGAAGAAAGCTGAGATGGCATTTTGTTTGACTGTATTTGAACGCAGCAGCAAATTCCTGGGCCCGGGTCCTTTACTGCGACTGCGCGAAAAGTGTTTCCCGGAAATTACTCGGTTGTTTTGATGGTGGCTAATGTAGTTGTCATTTATCTTAATGAAAAGAGGGAAAACTTTTATCCGGGTGGACATTTTCAGCTACTGAGCTGAAGTCGCTGCTCAGAATTACCTTCGCTATGCATTGTCCGAGGTGATAAAATAAACTTGACGTTGAATGAAGACAGACAATTTGCTAGTTTGGTGAATGACGATAACTACTGTTAGCCGTCCAGTTTGCTGGCTAACGGGCACCCTGTCACATTGACAAGTTTCGTTCAGAATGGACTGTACGGCGCTGGAACACGATGCTGTCAAATTTGCCAAAATAGCTGTAACCTATGACCAAAATGCCAAATATAATGAGGCGGTGTTTTATTATAAGGTATGTATGTCACGAAGAAATGCATCAAGTTAACTGCTGCTACAAGTTAGCATTTAGCTTACCTTACACTGTGAAGTTGAAACTGATATGTACTCTTGTAAAATTCTTAAAATAAATTCTTATGTACTTAAGAATTCATTAAATGTTTCAATTGGCCATTCCTAGCTTACAATAACAGTAATGATATCGGTGATGCCACTCTGAATGTTTTTTGTTTATTTAAATAACCAACTCTTAGGCGACATGTTTCAGGAGGCAGCCCAGGCTCTCATATATGCTGGCATGGCAGGATCCAAACTGGACGAACTCCAGGACAAGGTGAATGAGTACTTGGATCGGGTCCAGGCCCTTCACAATGCAGGTAGGTCTACAACTACCATAGCTGTTTATATAGTTTTCTCATTAGCTGTATATTTTATCACACAGGAAACTTTTGGTGTAATTGAAGCTTCCATTAAAGCTTTGAACGCCACACACTCCAGTTTTGATGTGAGAAAGCTTCCCAGATAAGAAGCTAACCATTTTCAGCTACAGAATAGAATTCAGTAGTTTTGATTTTTATTTGCCATTTTTTTAATTTTGTATTTACCATGTCCTGAGTGTGTTTACTTGGGTGTGAGAGACAACAGGCTGCTAGTTTTCTCATTTGTTGGACAATCATTGAATGGTGTGTGTAGTTATTTGTTTTTACTGTTTGTTGTAAAGTTAAAGGAGCTGAAATCAATAATTTAAAAAGGCAATGCTAAACTTTTATCAGACTGGGGCATATGAAGGTGTTCTCTCTAGTGGTTTAGCAAATATGCAGTTATGAAATGCATATCACTCAGCGTTTGTTTACTCTCATTGTAAACAAAGCAGTGGGCTGAATTCACCTTCAACAACATGGAAGTTTATCTGAATACTTTACTCAACAAATCAGAGTTAAAATATGTACCCTACATCAAAAATTTTCGGACATCTCATTCCCATTTGGATCATCCATGGATGTCTCTGTTGTTTATCTGTTGTCAGTCCCATGAGCTGTTTCCACAGATAAATAAATACATGTGGTGGTTCACAGCCGTTCACCAACTTTGCTGACAAATTTTTATGTTATGGATAAATTATCATAGATGAAAAAAGTGTTGTGTGGCATTTATATCTTACATTGTAATTTTTATTTACCGACCTCCTTGACATTTTAATGAGTACCTTTTATAATATTAAAACTTTTGTAGAAGTAAAATTCTAAACTACTGAATAAGGCTGTCCTAGTATCAGCTTGGAAACTTAATGAGGTGAATCCAAATGGGAAGTGTTACTGTTCTGCGTTGTTCAAAATGAGTAAAGTGAATTATTTTACCTTTTAGCAAATGATTGATGATTCCTAAATTTTATTTCAGCTGAACATAAGCATGAATATGAACCTTATTATTTTTAGTTTATTAAAATAAAAGCATTCAACACTACATTATGTACTTAACTGGACCCCAGTCCAACCAGTCAAGTTAATTCACTGGTTTAACCATTGCTTTCTTTTGCCTGTGACCCCAGTCAAGTCGCAGAAATGTGACCCACTGAAGTCCCGGGAGCAGGTAGATCTAGAGCGTGCGCACTTCCTGGTTACCCAGGCCTTTGAGGAAGATGAGAAGGGGAACGACGATGAAGCCATTGAACTGTACACTCAGGCCGTGGAGCTGTGCATTAAAACAGTAATTCTCTTAGCTTTTTATTTTCTGTTTACTGTGGTGAAGTTTTCATTGGCTTTTACTCACAAATGTTTCTCCATTTGTTTTTCCAACAGTCAAATGAGACATCAGACCAAGCACTTCAGACCAAGTTGAAGCAGCTGGCTCGACAAGCTTTGGAAAGGTTAGTTATTGCGTTAAACCAGAGTGTCTGCTATGACAGTTGAACTCTTTGTGTTTTCTTTGTGTCGGTACCAAAGATGTAAATCTATCTGTATAGCTCTATATAATTTGTGTCACTTTCATTTTCAATACTTCTTTATGCTTCTTGTTACAAATTTAAATCTTAAGGAAGAAATTCATACAAAGTGAAATGTTGCTAAGATAATTTGGTAATACTGTTTACATTTAGGGCAGCACGGTGGCTCAGTTGGTAGAGCTGCTGCCTCTCAGCGAGCAGGTCCCCGGCTCAAACCCCGGTCCAGGGGCCTTTCTGGGTGGAGTTTGCATGTTCTCTCCGTGCATGCGTGGGTTTTCTCCGGGTACTCCAGTTTCCTCCCACAGACCAAAAACAAGCATGTTAGACTGATTGGTAACTCTAAATTGTCCCTAGGTGTGAATGAGAGAGTGAATGGTTGTTTGTCTCATTTGTCTCTATGTGTCCCTGTGATGGACTTGCGACCTGTCCAGGGTGTCCCCCACCCCTTGCACAGTGATTGCTGGACATGGGCGACCCCCATGACCTAAATGGAAGAAGTGGGTAAAAGATAATGGATGGATGTTTACATTTAATTCATAAATTGTTTATAAAACAAAACAAGTAAAAAAAATAATAAATTAACAGGTTGTTATAAGAAAATGGGAAATTTCTTGTCTCTTTGTTGACTTTGCGTTTAAATATTATTTTTAAAAATTGCTGTCATTTTCAGAGCGGAGGGTCTCAAAGAATCCCAGTCCAAATTAACTTCTTCCCAGACTCAGGACAGGGTGGGACCTTCTGGTGCAAAGTCGAGTGGTGGTGCCAGTGCAGGAGGACCTGCTCGACAGTTTTTCCCCCTCGGGCCAGACTTTACCCTCCATGACCGACAACAACCCCAACCAGTCCGGCCAGTCCAGTCCAGTGAGCCCCAGGGCCAGCGCTACACAGCAGAGGAGATCGAAGTGCTCAGGTGAGACGATTAAGTTTTTACAAGTTACCACATAATAAATAAGCTCCCCAAAAATCTTGTTTTTACAGAACTACCACCTATAATCATTTTATTATTTTAAAGCTTTTATGGTCTACTAAACCTTTCAGGAGTACATCTACAATCAACACCATTGCCTATGTGCCCTTCATGAATGTTGACCTGAAGGAGCGGTTTGCCTTCCCTGTACCTTTCTCGTAAGTTTAAGCCGTTATTTATTTTTATCGATCTCTTTATTAGTCATTAAAATACTATGTAATCTGTAACAGTGTACACAGATATGAGGAACAAACTAAAATGGTTCATGTGCCCAATATGTAAAACCAAAAAGTGCTCTGTATGTTAAGTAAAAATATTTATATATTTAACAGATGTGTTACTGGCTGTACTGAATATATCTGAACTATTTATTTTCTTTTTTATTTCTTGCAGGGACAAAACGGGGAAACTTGCTTTATCACCCAAACAGAAAGCCATCTTCTCTCGCTGGGTTCGTCCAGATGAGATTAGCAATAATCCCACCATGATCATGTCTGTGTCCAGCTTCAGCATCAAACAGGTGGGTGTTACTTTACATTCTGTTTTTAAAGGTTGGGTGTTTGAAGAAGGCTTCAGTTTGTACAGTTAGTCGAAATGATTCTTCAGCATATTTGTAACGCTCCAGTGGATTTCCTGTGCCTGAGCTGATATTTCTATATTTTACAAGCGCTACTTAAATGCATCCAGTAGATGGCACAGTATCATCACAGATATGCACCTTCTTTTTTTTTTTTTTTTTTTTGGTAATATGCACCTTCATGGTAGGTTTTTAAAAAAATCTCAGTTTTATAAAAATTCAGCAGTTAGTTTTTATCACTCACATTGTTTGGAAGCTTTCTGATAGTAATAACTCTTACTTTGGAAAAATTTTATTTTTATTACTATGTACAGTTGATGTAGTTTTTATGTGTTTACCCATGTTTATCTAGACGGTAGTCTCTGACTGTTCGTTTGTGGCATCACTGGCAATAAGTGCTGCTTATGAGAGGCGCTACAACAAAAAACTCATCACCAGGTACGGCATTATCTTTTATATATTTTGTTCCTTTTGTCTTGTTCTAAATCTGGCACATGGATACTTTTCACTTAATGTGTTTTGTAACCATAACTACTTACCATTTTACCTCTTCTTGTTTAAAACAAATCAGAAGGTTCTCTGTTTAATGAGCTGAGTGCTGGATTATTTTGTCATCCCAATTCACAACTACTGATCAAAAACTCAACCCAGAAACTTTTTTTGTGAATTTGTGTGTTACAGCATAATCTACCCTCAGAACAGACGAGGGGAACCAGAGTACAACCCATGTGGCAAGTACATGGTTAAACTTCACATCAATGGAGTTCCCAGAAAGGTTGGACTTCTAAACTGGGTCATCTCTACTGATAAAACACCATGAAACGAGCAAAAACAAATCACACAGACTAAAGATTAAAGACTGTAACTGACCTTTTTCCAGTTAATAATGCACACGCTCAAAGTCAGTATTTTGCGATGAAATTTTGGGGTTTAGATTGTTTCATACCTACCGTATTATTCAGCCTGTAAGTCACAGTTTTTTGCGTAATTTGCATGCCCTGTGACTTACAGGCCGAAGCGACGTATTTATGGATTTTTTCCCCCATATGTATAAACCAGTTTCTGACTGAAATATAACCGTTTTCATTCATGCTGATTTTTTAAGCAGTACCACTTTGAGCCACTTGATGGCTGTATGGCATGCTGTTGTATCATGTAATAGGAAAAAGTGGCTATAAAGACAAATTCAAAAAAGTTCAAGACAAAAACAACTGGACTTTATTTATTATACTTTATACTTTGTTTTTTTCTTGAACTTTTTTGAATTTACCATGTCCTGGATGACTGAGAATCTTCACCAACTTTTAATGATATAATCGGCTTGCCATAACTCCCCACCTTCCTTCTGCTCGCTGCTTGGAACTGTCAAACCAGCTGCACCGCTCAGGTGAAATGCAGCTGAGTTGACCATTAAAGTGCATTTTTTACGCAAACGTTAATCTGAGACACACCTTTGCTATAATTTCAAGCAAAAAAAATAATTGTTTAGGGGCTTTTCTTGTGAAATTTCAAAGAAACGAACCGCGTTCCTCGTCCTTTTTCCTCCCTCAGCACGTTCACGGAGCACCGAGGCAGCGAAACTATTTTTGAAATGCAGCTGATTTGACCATTAAAGTGCATTTATTAAGCAAACGTTAGACTGAGACACACATTTACTATAACCTTGAGCAAACAAACAATTGTTTTTAAGCGTTTATCTTGTTAAATTTGCACAGCAACTCGACACATGCACGCGTTTACTTCTGCATATCGATTTTTAAAATACATTTGTTTTTACAGTCAAAGTGCATTTATTAAGCAAACGTTAGACTGAGACACACATTTACTATAATCTCGAGCAAACAAACAATTGTTTTTAAATGCTAATTTTGTTAAATTCTTGTTAAAGTCCTCCCATGCACGTTCCCGCGGCTGCCATTTGGCAGCCCATCGATTTTTGGCACAACACCGTCCCACATTTCCAGCGGTGACGCGTAACAAATGCGACGCGTCAGCGGTGACACATAAAAGATGCGACGTATATGGCAAAGCGATATATTTATGGATTTATCCACTTTATTACACAAATATGGACTGACGCGACTTATAGGACGGAGCGACTTGTACGGTGGAAAATACGATACTTCTGGTTTATGGGAAATACACTTAGTTGAAACCGTTTTCATATCTACCAAAGTTTAAGCTGTGCTCTGCAGTCATCCCGACACCTGAGAATATTTTATGTCGCTATCACAGCATAAAGTACCAATCGAACTAATTTACAAACATGCTGGCCAGAAATAGCTTGGAAACTATTTATGGGCGTGGTGTGTGATTTTATGCGTAAATAAATAAAAAGGTCAGTTGTGTCACATGCATTGTTTGAGTTCACATCGTATTGCTTGAGGAAATAAGCATTGTTCTTGTTTCCACTTCAAGTACAGTATATGATTTTTTTTACACTGAAAGTGAAAAAAGGAGTGTATTTGTCTCTGCACATTTTTAAACTTGATTTAAACTTTATTTATACAGGTGGTTTCATTGAGTCATGAGGACTCGTTTTCAAAAGAGACCTGTTTTAGACGGACAACAAGTACAGACAACAATAAAAAGTAATTAAAATATAAAGTAGTGTTGTAAAAATAAAGTCAAGATATTAAAGCAAATTGAATCCAAGAGGGAGAATTGCTTTTAATCCAGTAGTGTGTACAGACTGAGAAGTTCAAATCACTTTTGTTCTTTTATTTTCATCACGAAACTTTAAAACTCTCTAGAACTTCTCTAGTTTATTTGCCACACAGTGTATTTACAGACAATGCAACTAGCTAATAAAATCAACATATGTTATTAGTAGTATTAATAATTAATTAGTAATATTATTAAACATTTGTTAAGTTCCTGGCAAAAACCAATGCAGACATGTTCCTGTTTTTAGTTTTCTACACTTCCTCGTATTTTAGCTGGGTTTTTTTTCGCCACTTTTCCTTTTGATTGTCCTTTTTGTTGCCATTTTATTTTAACTTGTTAAATAAATGAATAAATAAATTTGTACGCATCTTTTATGATTTTCTGTTGTTGTCTTTGTTGTCCACTGTTGTCATCGCTCTTTGTTAAAAAAAATTCAGGTCTCTCTTGTAAATGAGTCCCCGAGGCTCAATGGGATTAACCTGTCTAAATAAAGGTTGAATGAATTTTGATTTGTTTACGTCAGTTGAACTTATCCATACAATGTTCATCTAATCAACAGTATACTTCTCTTGTAGGTGATTATAGATGACTACCTCCCAGTGGATCGTAACGGAGAGCTGCTGTGCTCCTATTCCAGCAACAGAAATGAGCTCTGGGTGTCTCTGATAGAGAAGGCTTACATGAAAGTGATGGGCGGCTATGATTTTCCCGGCTCCAACTCTGTGAGTAAATGGGGACAAACTTGAGAATGTAACTTGTGGTAAATCTACCTGCTGTGTTAAATCTGCTCATTTTGACTCTTTAAAGAAAAAGAAAAAGACATTTATTTAAAAACAAGTGATCATTTGTGCAGCATTTTGAAAATGAAACGTATTTCATGCATGTGTTTGGATAGATAATTTTTCCAGCCACTTCTTTTCAGCACACCAGTTCAGTTTCATCAAAATCTGACAGTTGTCAATAAAACTTATTTGTTCTTCAATTCTTTTCACAGAATATTGATCTGCACGCTCTCACCGGCTGGATCCCCGAGCGCATTGCTATGCACTCTGACAATCAGTCCTTTAACAAGGAAGACACGTTCCGCATGCTCTTTCAGAGGTGATCAACATGACAATATGCATGCAGACTTTATAGATTCAGCTGCAAATGACTTCGGCCCTTCCTCTTTCCTCAGAATTTCTTCATCATGCCTCTCTGTTTGCATCACGTTTCGTTTTCAGATTTCACAAGGGCGACGTTCTCATCACCACAGCAACAGGGGTGATGACCGAGGAAGAAGGAGAGAGATGGGGTTTAGTGCCAACACACGCCTATGCAGTTCTTGACATCAGGGAATACAAGGTCAGAGTTATGAGTTTAATATTCTGCTGTCAGAAGCTCGTCTGTTCATCCCAAGTGTAAAAAAGAACAACAGTTTTAAAACATTTTGTACTTTCCCGCATTGAACTCTTGATAACTGCAAGTGGTGCAGAGTCAGTCACTTTACTGATGTGACTGTAAATTATGCATGAAAACGTAAGTTTACCGTCTTCTTGTTTATTTTTGTTGTAGGGAATGCGTTTTCTGCAGCTGAAGAATCCGTGGAGCCATCTGCGGTGGAAGGGACGCTACAGCGAGCGCGACGAGAAAAGCTGGACTCCTGAGCTCCTCAAATACCTCAACTTTGACCCCAAGACAGCACAGAAGTTTGATAACGGTGGATCAATATTTTATCTTTAAGCAGAGGAAATGGCATTCTAAGTTTAAAACTCAAGTCATTTTTGTAGCTGCTGTTGGGGAAAAAAAAATCCCAAGATGTGGAGCATTTTCTGTTGGTTCAAAAAAGTTCAAGACAAGGAAATGTAACTCCTGTATATTTAGGGAATTGAAACGGCGTCATTTATCATTGACACTTGAAGTCATTTAAATTATAAAAAATAATAATAATTGGAAATTCTCATTTTTTCTAATTTTGTTTAAATCCAGGCGTTTTCTGGATTTCTTGGGAGGATCTTTGTCAATACTATGATGTCATCTACTTAAGCTGGAGCCCTGGATTGTTTAAGGATTCCTCCTGTATTCATAGGTATGTGCGTGAATACTTTATCATATTTAAGTTTTGGGTACTAATTGCTGCACAATTTAAAAAATAATATTCTATGTCAAATCCTTTTTTCTGTGCCTGTTAGTATGTGTGAAGTAATTACCAACTCCATAATAACATTTGTATTTTTTTGTAATTTTTATTCATGAAGAAAAATCCAAAATTGTAGATAGGTCGAAAGTAGATGTTACAAAAAGCTTTTCAGACTTTATTTATGTTGCATTTTGACTAAAACATGTCACAGACTTCAGGATATCGCGTCATCATTTGAATAAGTTGCATGAAGTTGCAGTTTTATTGTAGTGTTTACCTGACTTCTGCAAAGAAAACAGTCCTCAATTCCTATTTTTACTTTTTTTTTTTTTTAACCAACATTGTGTTTAAAATGTGGAATGTTGCTCGGAAGAAGCCAATCATTACCATGTGTTCTGGGGGTGTCCTAAAGTAAGTACTTACTGGAGAGACATTCATAAAACCTTAATTGAAATACTGTTCAGTTTTGTGACTCTTGACTTTGCTGATGTTGCTATCCTGGAACAGAAATCCCTCTTATCCCTCTTAGTGGCGACCAAGAAAAATATGACTAGAAAATGGCTCAACACAACCCCTCCTACAGTGGAAGGGTGGTTGGATTTTACCTTAGAAATACTCAAGATGGAAAAGTTAACCTGTACTCCATTCAAAGAGATCAATTTTACCGATTTTGGAACAATGCAACCCCAACTAGAGTTGGATTTTAATAACTTCTCTGTCATGACTTCTTCTCCCAACTGGGGAATGTTGTAATACTGTTTTCCTTTTTTTCCTGTTTCCCCCTCTTAATTATTATTTACCTTTTTCTCCTTTTAAGCTCCCCTGGTTCTGATGTTCTTATCTTTTCTATTTTGGGTTATTGAGACGCTACGCGACTCTTGGGAATATGTGTAAGCTAAGTGGAAACCAAGAAGAATGTTCTATCAGTTTGTGTGGGGCTTCCACAGTGAAGAAGTGTCATTGTAAAATTTGAAAATGACCGCAATTGATAAAAGATTGGAAAATGGAAAGATGCTTGTAATATGGAATATTTAATTTCATGTAAATCTGTAAATTAAAAAATAAAAAAGTGGAATTTAATGTTTTTAGAAGGCAAACTGTCTCAAGTTTATTTTCCTGTCCGTTTACCTCCTACAGTAGCTGGGATGGAAAGCTGGGACCAGTGAAGGACGTCTACAGTCTTGCAAACAATCCTCAGTACAAGCTGGAGGTTCAGTGTCCAGCAGGGGGCGCTGCTGTATGGGTGCTGCTCACCAGACACATCACTGACAAGGTCAGGACGTCCTGACAGATTTATTTTTCATTCAAGCCTAATTCTGTAGTAATAAAGTCATTTTCTATTAGAATGTCTTGATTAATCTGATGGCTGTTTGCTTGTTTTCCCAGGATGATTTTGCTCAAAACAGGGAGTTTATCACGCTGGTTGTTTACAAGACTGATGGCAAGAAGGTTTATTACCCAGGTGAGTTTGATAGAATCGTTAAAAAACTGTTGTTTTTTTTTTGTCTCTGAACCGCTGAACTGTGACAGTGGAACTGTAGATGATCCACATCAGCAGTTTGTCTGTTACACCTTTATTTCACACAGCAAGGTCAGGTGCCCTGAAGAAACATTAGTCAATAAGAGAAAGCCAATTTCTATGACACACTGCTCAATTTACAAAGAGAAGTTAAGACCGTAAAGAATTCTTCATCTAAATAATCAATCAAAAATATCTGTTCCTCCACTTTCAGTGATGGGATAAACCTCATGAGACTGAAGAAAGGTCAACCTCAACTTTGCTGTCCCTTGAGTTCGTCGCTGTATATCATGTATCTGGTTTCCTCCACAGCGGAGCCCCCACCTTACATCGATGGGATCCGCATCAACAGCCCCCACTACCTGACAAAGATGAGGCTGACCACTGCAGGAACTCATACCTTCACTCTGGTGGTTTCTCAGTACGAGAAGCAGAACACGATCAACTACACGCTGCGGGTGAGAGGCATCAGGTTGAGCTTTATTTTAAAGCTTGAACCTTTTAGTTTGAACTTATTTTATAAATTAGTTTCATTTTATTGTAATATTTAGTGTTTGATCATTTTAAAATCATTTTGTCATCTGCCACAGAAAATGACAAAAACAGTAGTGAAATAAAAAGAATAATGTGAGTGATTCAAACATTTGAATGTTTTATTGTGTGAATGTTTATGAAGCATTCACACTATTGTGATCCATTTTTCTTGACGTACGTTTTTCGGCACTTTTCTCATCCCGCAGTTTTCGAGCTATTTCAATAAACCATAAATTAAAACGTTAATCTGTTTCAGGACAATCCTGCTTTGACTTTTGGTATTGGTGCAACTTTGGCTTTTTGAGATATTTAGCCTTTTTCTGCCAGTTTTTTTCCTTATAGAAAATGATTTGAGCTCATTTTACATCCTTCAAATCTTTAGATCAGTTTACGAAGTTTTACTGCTCCTTTCACATTTTGTTCTGGTTCAGCTTCTTTCAGATTCCTTGTTGAAAAAAAAAAATCTGCTACTTTCAGCTGTTTTTTTTCAGCTGTGTTGTGCTCCTTTCAGGTTCTTTCTGCTAACTACAACATTTTTGTATCTTCTATCTTCTTTCTGCTAATTTCAGCTTGCTATGCTCCTTTCAGCTATGCAGGTTTCAGCTTTTTCTACTATTTCAGCTACTATTTAGCTGTTTTTCCTACTAATTTAAGCTTTTCAGCTAATTCCACATTTTTGCACTCATTTAAACTTCTTTCAGCCCAACTCAGCAAAAATGTGCTCTCCCTACTTTGTAATTTCAGCTTTTTTTCTGCATTTTTCGCTACTATTCGGCTGCTTTTTGTTGTTGTTGTTGTTACTAATGTAAGCCTTTTTTCAGATAATTTCCATGCATTTGTGTTCATTCCTGCTTCTTTCAGCCTAATTGGGCAAATGTGTTCTTTCTACTTCTGCTAATTTAAGCTTGCACTTCCTTTTCAGCTAACTTTTTAGCATTTTTAGCTAATTTCAGCCATTTTCAGATAAATTCACGTTTTTTTTTGTGGTAATTTCTGCTGCTTTTAGGCAAATTAACTTATTTTTGCTAATTTCAGCTTGTTATGCTTGTTTCAGTTTTTTCTGCTATTTCAGCTACTATTTAGCTGTTTTATGCAAATTTTTGCTTTTTCAACTAATTCCACCTTTATTAAAACTAATTTCCGTTCTTTCCACTTCATTTTGGTAGTTTAAGATTATTTCTGCCTTTTCAGCTACTTTTGAGCTATTTTTGCAAATTTCAGCTTTTTTTTTTTTTAGCTAATTTTCCTAATTTCTGTGCTCATTTCTGCTTGTTTAAATCTAATTCAGCAAATATGTGTTCTTTCAGCTTTCTTCTGCAACTTTAGGCTTGTTCTTCATTTCAGCTACATTTCAGCATGTTTTTAGCTAATGTCAACAGTTTTTCAGCAAGTTCTTCTGCGGTAAGCATTCACACTGCACTTTTGCAGGAAATGCAGTTTCTCTAGTTTCATTTAAATCCAAGTTTCAGTACATCATGGACATGAATCAACTTTTTTACATAATTTTAACTGGCTTAGTGACAAAATGGTGGTATAGCTAAAAAATGCCCAGCATTTAGCTGCTGTGTTTCTCTGCAGATTTAGTAGCGTCCACACTAAAACTGCTGCCGTTGTTCCAGAACAAAGAACGCAGGTCGTGTGCTGGTATTTCATATTTACTTTCAAACTTACCATCTGATTAATGAAACCAAGATAATCTGACACCAGCTGTGCTCATGACACATGAAAAGACTTCAACGTGTCAATAGTTTCAGACTCCTCAATCAAATTTTATGTTTATTTTAATATGTGTTACTTTTTGTTCTGGTAAGACTTCCCGTTGGTCCGGACAAGTGCAAGGGGAACACTGCTCACAGCAATCTGGACTCGCTCGTTCTGCAGTGAGAAGAATGTCTGCTTGTTCTGTTCTGTTTGTTTTTACAAATATATTCTCAGCCACTTGGCACCGTTTCTTTCTCTTCTTTGTGTAAATGATAATTCACCTGTCATATTGTACTTCTAAACACACTCGTTTGATAAATGTCAGTTCCCTGAAACTAGTCCAGGGAGTTGTTTTTTTTTATGCGTGTTTCTGCTGATGGGTGTGCACATGTGTGACCCAAATACTTCTCTTTAATCATTTATTATTCATAGACTTTCCCTCCTAACTGGAAAAAAGGGGCTTTTGGAGGCCATTTATACTGAAATAACTCATTAAACAAAACATGCATTCTTTACACGTCTTGGCTGTAAGCTGTGTTGACTGTTTGTGTGTCCCTGCGTTTTGTGTTCAACCACATTACAGTTGCTGTAATTACTGCAAGCTTTCTCTTTCTCTCCTCCAACAAGCCAAGCGTGAAAACGTCCTCATCCCCCTTCAGCTCAGATCACTTTCTGCTGAAGATTCATCTGGAGAATAACTGACTAAACCTCTTTTACTGACGAGTATCAACTCAAGATCTAAGCATTAAACTTCATTCATTCTGCAGTGCTCCTCTGCCAGAACAAGGCTGAATTTAAAATATGATTATTTTTTTCAGCACATATGCTAACTTTGTTTCAAGCTTAATACAGAAAATAGGAAAACATGCATCTCTTTGTTAGCAAACAAACCCCCTGACATTAAATAGGCAGTTTTCAGTTGTATTTTTGTTGTGTTTGTTAGGTTGCTTCTTTTGTTCTTTCATAAAGTAAGTTTTCTGTTAACAGTGAGCACTTGTTTTTTTTTGTTTGTAGGTGTACACTGGATGCAAATTCACCTTCTCCAAGATACCAAACCCCTTCACTCATACAAAAAGGGTACGTGTTTCATCTACAGGTTGGACTTATTGTTGTACAGTATAGTAGTTCAAGTTCAAGAATCTTTATTATCCCTGAGAGGCAATTAGTTTCACAGTCAGTAGAGATATAAAACATCCATACTAGACATTAAGATATTAAAGTAACAGAAATCATCACTGTGAATGAACAAGTTTTTCAGTCTGTTCGTTCCACATCTGGGCAGCAGATACCTGCGTCCAGGTGGAAACAACCTGAACTCACCATGGAGTGGGTGATCAGGATCTGCCAGAATCAGCCTGGCCTCGTTCACTGACCTCGTCTTGTGTAGGTCAGTGAGGTTCTGTAGGGCTGTGCCAGCAGTTTTGCTGCACATCCTGACAATCCCCGAGAGCTTGTTCCTGTTTTTGCATTGTCAAAAGTTCAAACCAACAGATGAAGGTGAAAGTTAAGAGACTCAATAAAACGTAAAACATGAATAAAACCTTCTCGTAAAAGTCGAATCAACATTAAAACCACAAAGCTAAAACCAGCCCTTGTTCTAGAATTTGTAAATGTAATTCTTTGAAAAGACAATTGTAGTTAATCTTGTGTAGCTTGCAGGCTGCCATTAAAACGCTACAGTGACACTTAATCATTTAGAACTAATGACTTTACTAATTAATGAATTTACTAGTGATTTTTTAAAAAGAGTTTATTTTGTTGCCATGTCCTGCTTTTCACTCTAACGCAGGTGATTTTATTTGTGCCTCTGTCTTCAGATCAACGGCCAGTGGAAAGGCCTCAGTGCTGGTGGATGTGGAAACTATAAGGACTCCTACAAACATAATCCGATCTATCAGATAAACCTGGAGCGGTCCGGCCCACTCCTTATTGAGCTGCGTGGATCCAGGTCAGTCTCATTTTAGATCAGGACCACACTTTGAATCTGATACATTTACCGTGGTCTCTAAATATTCATCACAATGATTTGTTTTTCTAATATAAAACAATGCAGAAAATATATTACAGTAGTCCCGCGTTTATCGCAGGAGAATCATACCCTAAAGATCCGCGATAAGTGAAAAACCGCAAAGTAGTTATAGCACAAGTAGTAAGTAGTAGTTTATTTTTTATATTTATATATATATATAAAGGTGTTTTAAACCCTTCTCACATACTTGCAATATTCTAAACAGTGTTTCTAAACTCTAAACGCTCTAAAAGAGCACAGAATGACATGATTTCAGCTCCCTGCCTCCTCTGCTCTTTGCCACCTGCAAGCGCTCTTGGCCACGCCCACTTCTCCGCTCTGCACGGTGAACAGCTGATCAGCTGCAGCAGGAAGTTTCTCCTGCAGTATGGGCTGCACAAATGTGCAGCAGGTGCTAAATAATTTAAAATAATTTATTTTAAATAAAAATTCCATGCCGACCGGGCAGCTCATCCATAAATCAGCCAATTGTGTGTCACATCCAATCTTATTTTGAAAAACCGCGATAGACAAACCGCGAAGTAGCGAGGGACTACTGCATTCGTTTTGCTCGTTATCTGTTTGCTCTGGGGTACTGGGTTGTGTTTTAGGAACGTCAATACCAAGAATGTTAGTATCAAGGGCAATTTAGTGTCAAGCCTGTGAGATTCCTGATTTGTATTTACTAATCACAAGCACATTTCAGTAAGCACTGCAAATTGGATTTTTATCTGTTGTTACAATATAAGTTTGACAAATTTTAAATTTAAGCTATTTTTTTGAAAGCTTAATAAGTAACTAACTTTATTGTGTAGCATAAGAAGATTATGTTTGCCCTCTCTGGTGCTTATGATATCTGTGATCGTTTGCCATGCAGAGCTGTAAACATTTAAGGAAGAGATGAAGAGTGAACTGGACAATGGAGCGAAAAAGAGCCCTAATGTTATGCTAATTACTTAGATTTCAAAACAAATTATAAAGTTGTGAGTCTAAAAAGTCTTTAAATCATCAGTGTGCATTTAAATTCTGCTTTGTGTCTGCAGGCAGTACAGTGTTGGCTTTGAGATGGTGACGGTGTCAATGGTGGGTGATCCAGGCCCAGCTGCCTTCCAGAAGAAGAGCAGTGGAGATTACAGGTACAGTAGTGATCACATGATTACAAATGGACCCCTGCACCTACAAAACACTTATTTTTAAAATATTAAGAGTATTTAAGAAATATCAAAACACATTTGAAAGATGTTACAAATCAAAATCTCCAAGAAAATGACTACAACACTGATTATTTTATTCTTTCTCAGGGTCTTCATTAAAATGGTGCTTTTAAGTGTTTGACTTTTAATCAGCAAAAAAAACAAAAATACAATAAATCTGCACGACCTACTTGAGTCGAGATGCACAGGTTAATATTAGAAGGATTAATATATTGATGCAAACAGCGCTTTTGTATTCCTGGGTGGTTACCTCAAGCCGACAACAGACACAACCCTCATTTTACTGGAACTCCTAGAAGAGAGACGGAGATGTCGATACTGGGGGGGTAGAATTAAGAAGTGGTACAAAATTACCTGAAACCCAGATACTCCATAAATGCTGCTGTTTTATTTGAGCAAGACTTAAATTTAATCAAATGAGCAATAAACTTTTTCCTCATTGTGTATTTGAAAGAGTGTCGTCAATAATTCCTGGCAGAGTTAAGAAGACGACCGTTCCTCCTGTTGTCCTAATGTAGTGTTTAAAATCTTTCTCCCTGGATTATTCTAGATTTAGTCAAAGTAAAGTTAACAGAGGGCAGATAATCTGAAAGTTAGTTCGGTGATTCGTTTCTGTCCTTTTTATAGATGTGGCTTCTGCTACATGGAGGCGGACCACGTCCCAGCAGGCATCTACAACGTCGTCCCCACCACCTTCCTGCCCAAACAGGAAGGACCTTTCTTCCTAGACTTCGGCAGCATCGCACCCCTCAAGGTCTCCCAACTCCAATGAAGATGAAGGTTGATAGAAAATACTGAGCTGGGACGGACATAAAGGTACTTAAGAGAGGAAGGCATTATGGGATGTTTCAGAGACTACAGTTTGACTAAACGAATTAGAGCTCAATGAAAAAAGATGGACTGCTGCTCGAGTTTTTCTGCCTTCACTTTTCTAATTTCTACAAACTTAATTGGACAGATTAAGAACATGAACTTTGACATGGACTCCATAGTTCTTCATAACTATTGTGGAAACAATAAAACATTTATAGACATAAGAAATGAATGTTGATTATCTGTAACCATAAAGACATTATGAGACAGAAAAAAAAATAGACTTCCACCAGTGTTAAAAACAAATGTCACAAAGTCTTAATTTTTTCCATAATCTGCCAGATACAGCTTTACCAGATGGAATAACGATCCGTCAGCATTTTACATTTAATTTGATAGATTTTAAGAGGCAACTGATTTGACCACATTTCAAAACGTGGAGGTGAAACGAGGTTGAAATAAGCAGAAACACTGTTGCCAAGGATGAGAGAGATTTCCACTTCTTCCTCTTTCACTTTCTGTTTTGATGCAAAAAACAAAACAACCAGATCTATCCAGTTTGTATTTATGAAGAGTTCACGATTATATTTTCGCTCTCTCAGTCACTTGTCATAGATTCAGACAAACAAAAGTTTGGATCAATCATTCTTCTCAGATAAATGTTTAAAGTGATGTTTAAACTTATTTAGTATGAAATCAGCCTTGGTCAAATGTTGATGACTCATTTCTGCAGGACTACATGAAAGAGAAGTTGCCTGAAATTTGCAGCCGTGTTAGAAAATATACTTTCTTTGAATAAATTATCAAAGCAGTTAGCTTTTTTTAGTATATTAGAAAAGAAGCTGCACTGAGCTGGTGATGCCAAACCAGCAGTTTTAAAGTGTGTCAAGTAGAAAAGGTTTTCCTGGAAAAAGGTTTATTCTTCTCAGGAGCAGTGCAACATCGCAGGGAATAAAGTATGGCAGCGTTCAAACGATGTCTTCTCATGTTTGTGAGATTATCAGTTTGATTTCATTCACAGGGCTTACATCCAATACTGTACGAGACTGATATCACCCAGCTGTATGTGCTTTACTTATATGTGTTTGAGTGTGTGTAAGTTCTTGCAACGTTTGAGATTTATATGTAATGCCAAGTACTTCTGTTTACGTTTATTGTTCTGCACTTTTATATTTTCTCATGTTTTATGTCGAACTACGACCCAGAAGATGTCACTTTTTAATACAAGCTGTCATATTTGATGCACACTTCAGTGTAGAAAGTTTATTTTTCATGTCACCTATCAGCGGCCGGTTATGGACAAATGTTTCTGTAATTTATTCTGATTCCCGCTCAGCTGAAACGAACAGGTTTTGTTGAACCTTCTGGGAACATTTATCATGTGTCACTCTAACAGCTCTGTTGCTGCACAGTCCCGAGTCTACGTTTTAAACAAAATCCTGTTAAGAGTTAGCGTTGCAGTGGTGCCAACTTGCCTCACTTTAAATTGGCTCAATGAAAATTAGAGCATCAAAGTTTATTCTTCACTTGGGAAACCGTTTCACAAATATTTAGCGCCACTTGTTGCTCCTTCTAAATATTTTATTGCGTTACTGTCACAATTTCTAAATATAGTTTGCTCATATGAGTTATATTAAGAACAAAATGTTATTTTACATTATTTTTCTTAAGACGTGAGCATTACCAGTAGCTTTCTTGGAAAACCAGAAAAAGTTTACACATTGATTTCTGTTTATTCTCAAATGGCTGTAGTTTTATTTTCTACCAGTTACAGATGTTTGCTTTGTTTACCAGCGAGCTGATTTACACCATCAGCAGGACAATCTTGCAGAAACCTGTTGTATGAATGTTGATGTGATGTTTGCAGAACTTGCACTAAAATGTTAGACTGATGTGTTTAAATACAGGAATATATATATATATATATATACACACACATCTGCTTCTGTCTCCGATGTCTATTTAAAATGATTTCATCTTCCGTCAGTGTGATTATTCACACATTCGTGTTAGAACTCTTTATGGTCAAAAGTTTCAACAGTTCTTAAGTTTTGTCTATACGGACATAAAACTGTATCTGGTCTTTATCAGATTTTAAAATCAGGTTATTATACACTCAAACAGTATCAAACTACAACTGATCAAAACGCATTAAAGACGATGAGACACACAAAACCGTAGAATCAATTTTAGCAGTGTTGAACTTAAAGAATCATTCTGTGTCAGTCTCTCCACATCACTGGAGCTCTTCTTTACATCACTTTAATTGACCAAAGTTTGTTATTGTTTGTTTTATTTGGTCTATTTTTTATGTCATGCCCCAGCATTTTAGTCAGACACGGTTGTTTTGAGTCTGAACTTTGACTCAACACATCTGTTGAACATGTGTTGTGTTTGGCATCATTGTCTTCTTACATGATGTTGCATGCTCCATGGCTAGGTCTCACATTTAACTCGAGCGTATTGAGTACACATAACTCAATGACTACAAAGTGTAAGCCCAAATCATTACCCCTCCACCACCGTGCTGCTAACAGATGATTATGCTAACTGTAATGCTCGGTGCGCTCCAGCCAAACATCTCCACATTGGTCTTCGTCTGTGCAAAAGACACTGTTCCAGAATGTCTGCAGTCGTTCAGACTCAACTTTGCAAACCTAAGCTGTGCTGCCATGATTTTTCAGAGAGACCTTTTACTTTGAAGCCCTCCTATCAAATCTTGTTCATTTCTTCTACATGCTTCATTGTAGTTTTCAGCGACTTATGTTTGAAATAGTTTGAGAGGTTTTTTTTGCGGAGTGCAGCTTTCCTATTATTATACATTCTGACCTAGGTGTCATCATCTTGCTTGGATATCCAATCCTCAAAAAATAACAGTTAAAAAAAAAACATTTTCTTCAACTTTTTATGCTAACTAGTTGGAAAAATACTTTCTATACCTTATCATCTGTCTTATATTGATTGGCATCAGTGTTTTAAACTTCTGCAGTTTGTTCTTTGACATTCTAACCCATTTCTGAATGAGCCAATTTAAACTTATGCTTTTATAGAGGTGAACCCATTCAGTCAATCAATGCATTTGATTGACAGCACCTTTCTGCTTCTTACCCACTTCATTGCTGTAGAAGAATCTAGGTTGGGCATGTTTTTTTGCATTTATTGTTCACTTTTTTGTAGATTTTTACTTGTTGCTATATGTCATGATTTATGTCTTGACGTTATGGAGCAGATGATTTTAATTAAGCCCTAATAATGTAAAAAATTTAAACTGGAAGACCATGCACTTAATGTCTGTATTTGAACATAAAACCTTTTGCACCAATGAGGATATTCTTATGATTGCATCACGTTTAGTGTTGAATTTTGCCAATAACTACAAAAAGTGAAATGCCACAACAACAATTGACCTCATTCCTCAGTTTACTTTGCTTCGAAATATCAAAAATAAACCAGACACATTTTTCTACTCGGCCACATCAGGTTGATTCTGATAGTTTCCGTAAACTGCAGGAGAGTAAAATTATTTACTGATGCTAACTATTAACATTGTAAAATGTTACACGAGTGAAGTTGTTTGTGACAGTAAACAGTTTCAGCTGATGAGTCTGTTGTGAGTCTGCCAGTCTCTTATCAACTTTAATCTGCTGACACGACATCTGTTGGGTAAGTTGACAGTTTTTGTGGGCATTTTTACGTTTACTGTTTGTTTTTAAGTATTGATATAAATGTCCTTTTCAGATGATCCACGTGGTGCAAAATGTGACTGCAACATCTGAACGAGAAACAGGAGGTATGTTACGTTTTAAAACAAATCAGTTGCAAAGCACGCACAAATGAGTGAATATGAAAAGTACTGTATAGCTTATATGCCAAACATTTAGTTTTAAACGAAAAGTAAAGGCTCAGCATTACTGATCACCTAAAATTATTTTTCTTTCTCAGGTGTAATAAAAGGGCATTGTAAAATTACTAAAATCATCTATATGAGATCCATCCACTGAACCAAGGATTAAGTTGCAGGGTAGTTGAAATAAAGCCATATACAGGGCATTAGTTGAAAAATTAGGAGTTTTTAGATTTTTTTGACAAAATATGATATGGGTCCTTTGAAGAAAATGTCTGAAATACAGAATCACTTTTCTGAGTAGTACCAATAAATAATGATTTTGAGCAGAAAAGCCCTAAACGGTTGCTATATTCCCTGTGCATTAGCAAAGATATTTTCAATCCCAGCTGGGAAAGCCCAATATCCAGTTTCAGATTTTTTCTTTCAAATTATGCCAAGACATCCTCGTTAGAATACGCTCAAAATAAGCTTGACCACTTTTTCCAGGGATATTATCTAATTGTCTTATCTGGAACTACCATACTCATGATATCAGGATGATCAAGGTATCAAAATGTAACTTACATTCAACCGTTATTTATAAAGGTTAATCCCATCGAGCCGTGGAGACTCTGTTAAAGAAATCAGTTCTCTCTTGTAAGAAAGAGTGATGACAACAGTGGATAACAATAGATGGTCATAAAAGAGGCATACACATTTCATTTATTTTTTTTACAAATTAAAATAATCTGAAAACGTGCTTAGTTTCGTTTGACCAAGTATGACTTGATCCTGTGATGAGATGGGTCACGTGTGTTAATACTTTTCGTTACAAGTGCAGATTCTCAGTCTAAAGTCTAACTCCAATTGTCACGATGCCAGCAGTGTGAAAAGTTAAAGTTTAATGACTACAAGAGCTGAGCTACTTACTAAATATCCTAACAGAGTGGCTACAGACACAAGTCTCTTAAACCATTTGAGACCTTTTAAAATGTAGACACCATTAACATTAGATGGAAAAAAGACTTCAGTAAAATAAAATAACTGCTAATTATCTTGGAAATTCAGAGCTACGTGCCTTTACAACGTTCTGTAATGCAGTTGAAGCCGAGGTCATATTATTCCTTCTCTGATGTTGGCTGGTCCTTTTTATCCAAAGTCGTATTAATGAACATTGACTGTTTCTTAGTGTGTAAAACTTACTCTTCATTTTCCAATGGACCTTCCTTCCGATTGTCAGATTCTGATGGCACATTCAGGGCCAAGCGTTTCTTGAAAGAATGCATATCGTCTGCCGCCTTTCATGCCAGACTTTTGAACTTTAAATCATTTTATACTGAGAAAAGACAGTTACAGCTGTGTTGGTCGAACAATGTGAACTTTTTATGCACAATCTTGTGAGATGGGGTTTCACTCAAAGCACATGTTGAGGAAAACTCAGCTACGGCAGCTCCATATCCGTAAGAAGGGCTGACTTGAAACCATTTTTATGTTGGCTAAGGTCCATTAGTTGAGGGGGACATTATGAACTGGGTTAACCCCAAATGTTAATGAGCTGTAGATGTAAATTAAATAATTACTTTCCCAAAGTTCGACTAAATTCTATCCAGTGGTTCATGAGATACAGTGTTGATTCTACAGTTAATGCCAAGGCTTTAATAAAATACTTTGTAGCATAATGTACTTGGAGTATGTCGGATGATACTCAGCAAATTTTAGCTCAATGTCTGTAAAACTGTTTTAGCCATTGTTGTTTTCTAAGGTCGTTTGGTTGTGGTGACCATTTTGAAAATGAGGACTCCAAAAGTTATTAATTTTGATTTACAGCCAGTTATTACTACCTAAAGGTTTTATTAACATTTGTTTTGTTCAAGAGATATTTTGCCCTTGGATCATGAGATGTTTTGCTGAAAGGTCGTCACACAGACACGGGCCTTCAGCAACAGCGATTAAATGTCTCCTTGTTGGGAAGATGGACAACTAATAAACATCTAAATTACATTTGTGCATTTCCACTCGCACTTTCTTCCAAGAAGAGTGCTTTGCTTTTGCCATGACATCACAGGCCTAACTTTGAAGAGACTTTTAAGTTTAAGCAAAAAAAAGTGCAACATAAATTTTCACAAAAATATTTTTGAAGTGATCTGATTAGTTTTATAAGCTTATTTCTAGGAAACGACAAATACAAGCTACTGTTATATTTTGATCTAAGAAGAAAGTTTATAAATAGCTTATGCAAAATTGATGTCACAAGATGCATGACCAAAAAACAAAACAAAAACAACCACCCGGTACATTTTGGTCGCTTATTCAGCTTCACATTTCATGTTTTCTTTGTCAAGTGCTTTTGAAGGTTTGATCTAGATGCATTCTTAGTAATAAGCTTTTCATTTAAATAATGATATCAGATCACACACTGGCATGATTTCTATTGTTTTACATATTGTTGGTGTGCCAGTGGATTAACATCTGCTTGTTGTTGTTATGCAAGTTTGAAAAATCAGCTACTTCACTGAAAGTGATGTGAATGTATGCGTTTACTTTCAAAGGTTCAAATAATTACGTTTTTCATAATCTGCAAGTAGTCCAACATATTTATGATTTTCTTTGAACGTCTTGGGAGCTTTATTTTGAAGCCATTGGCAGGAATGTGTTTTACGTTGCAACCTCTCTGAAGCTGCGTCAGATCTCTAAACAGGCGGTTGTTAATCAAAGGTCATGACTGATTAAATAAACTGTTTCTTTTATCTTTACGCGCTACTCTGCAGCCGGTCTGAAGTTTTCCTAAAAAGTCACGACAGACGCCTTTTAAAGATGAAGCTAATTAACGTGTGCATGCTAACAATTTATCAGTGAGCTCTTCGGTTGCACCCAGTTGGTTTTGAGTCGAACAGAAAGAACGCCAGGAATTCATACGAGTCTCTAATGACAGAACAAGAGATACACGTGGGCCAAATGAACATTTTTACTCTTCTAAAAACATTTCTTGGATCTTTTTGTTCTCTTCAGACGGTCTACTTTAAAGCTTAAGCCTCTTTTTGATCGCCTGCCACCGAAGTGGAGCAGCAATAATGCTTTTGCCTGTTAACAAAATATCTCGTGGATGGATTTTATTGAAAATCTCAAAGCAATTACTGGATGAACTTTTAAACTAAGAAAGTACTCTTCATAATGGCCACCATAAAAATGGCTGTAACGCAGTCATGTTTACAGATACTGAGCTAGAATTTAGCGCGGTAGTAGCTGGAAGTCATCTTCATCACTTCATGTGAAATTTCACATTTATGCATGAGATAATCATTTACAAGGTTTGACCCAAACGGCTGTAGGTTTTCTTTATATTTAGGTGTTTTCTAATACAGTTTACAGTAAATTATCTAGTTAAAAAAAAAACTGAACTTTATACATTTAAAGTACGATATGTAATAATATGCATGAAGAGCCTTTGTACTTTTTAAATGCTTTGTCCAACTTTTATTTAGTTATTAACATTTGAATCCTAAAAAGTATCACATACCATCTGAAAGTACAACATAAATACAGAACTACAGGGCAGAAGACTAAAAGCTTTTTCTTCCACTGAGTGACTTTAGTTTTAGAACTGTTAACAGAACATCACCTCGGTGTGGTTTACAGCAGTCCATGTGCTGGACATTCAACTATAACGTCTATTTCTATCAGTAACAGCAGGTTGGGACGTTGGCAGCATTTATGACTAAAACCTTTTTTTTTTTAAGTGGAGAAAGAACAAAAACATTTTTTAACATTATAGTGCTTAATGTCTAACTGGCATATGAGTCCATATGTGCACCAAAAGGTGCCATGAAGTACAGAAAGATTAATTTACATCAACTATCACATTCAGAGTTTATGTTAGAGATGGGTCCGAGTAGTGGTAGGTACCTTACGAACGGCCTTTAGCTTCGAGTTTTTGGTTTAGAATGAGACTAAATGCAGACTTACTAACGGCCCCCCGCCCCCGTCTTGATCCTCAGACTCATTTGACGAAGACGACATTCTGCTCCATCTTCTGGGGGCAGCCGTCCTTGTTTTTGGCATTGCTGGCTCGCGGGCGTCGCAGGTTGAGAAAGCTGAAGCGTGCCTCCAGGTTAAAGGTTTTCTTGATGTTGGAAGATGAGCTGCTGTTTCCAACCGGAGTGTTGTCCAGATCCCCCTCTGCACCTTCAGCTCGGTCGCCTGCAGAAGAAAGCAGGTCAGGAGTAAGACACGTTGGGATTTAATGATGAGAGTTGAAAAGCCTCAGTCGACATTTCTGTAATATGTGTGTGTGTTTTTTATTATGTTTATAATTTTTTGAAATAGACATCCATTAAACATTCAGACCCAAACTAAACAAAAGTCCAGAGCAACAAGTATATTAATTATAATTAAAAGTAAAACGAGATAAAATGAGACATTAAAATAAAAGAGAGGTAATTACAATAATCATACATTAGGCATCAAGTTAATCTTTAATGTATATATTTAAACCTTTACCACCTAAGCTTCAAAATGTCTGCCTGGTAGGCTTGTATAAAATATCATCGGTGACACGGTTTTAATAAAAGGGTTACAACTAAATATAACAAGTAAATGATTGTTTCTTGAACTCTTTAAATATAATTAAAGGCCCAGTATTAAAGGAGTGCATATCACCTGCTGCCTTCCATGACCGTTTGTAGCTATTTTGATCAAACATTGAAAATCACAAGCTCTCACACTCAATGTGAACAAGATATTTTGCTGACAACCAAACAAAGTTGACTGATTTTTTTTTGGCCAAAGATCTTGTGCAATGATTAGCAGTTGCAGTTGTGAATGACACTCGGCTACAACTAATTTTATAATAATAATAATCATTTTATTTAAAAAGCGCCTTTCATGACACCCAAGGACACTTTACAGTAAGAACAAATTTTTTATTTTTATAATTTTACCACAATATCTGCACAATATGACTAATTTATACCCATTTTTGTCTTCGGTCAGATGGCTTCAAAATATATTCAGTCTTAGAAACATTACATTATTATTTTCTGAAAGTTTCAACAACATCCATCCAGTAGTAATAAAATATTTTGCTAACAGACAGACCTGACTGCAAATGGTTAAAGGTAACATTCTGTATAAAGACTTTAGTGTTTGGAGTATGTGTCGGCGAATAGTCTCAGCTACTACCACACCAAAGTTTTGCTCGGTGTCTGTCCCAACTGTTATAGTCAAACAAGTTAATAGTTTAAGGTGAGTAGCTGTGGCAGCCATTTTATTAAGGATTTAATAATTATTCAGTTGCAAATGTACATCCAACAACTTCCATCTGCAAATGTCATTAAATTTTATGGGATATTTTTGTAAAAGAAAGATGTGGGCTTTTCAGCAGTGGGTATACAGTAGTCTCAAATAGAAGTCTGTTTGTTTGTTTGTGACAAACAAGCAAACAGTCCTGGCAGTGAAGGTGGAGCAGCACAGATTGAAGTTCTTCATTAAAAGTGACTGGAGCGTTGTGACCAATTTCCTCTCTGGAAACCGATCCGTTAATAAGTTTTACCGCTGCACAAGAGGCGCCCGGCTCGTTGTCACCTTGACAAATGTTCTCTTTTCGAGGAGCAGGTGTGAGCCGTGCAGGCAGCATGAGATCCAGCATCCAACCCAAAATAGATCCCCAAGTTTCATCCATCTCACTTTAGTCTGGTTTCCCCGCTCCCTTGTGTAGAAACACGAACTGTGCCGTTAGATAGCTGTTTAAAGCAACTGCAATTGTCTAATTTGAATAAAGGCTCCAAAATACATTGAACGTGTTTAAAGATTTAAAGAGCACAGAGGTGAAGACTTTATCGTTTCTCCACCGCACCGCATTACTCTGAACATTCACGGATCCATTATACGTCATTTGTTTTTGCAATCTGTGCTAAATGAAAATATTTTGCACACCATCCGTTTGTTATTCTGTTACTAAGATAGTTTTTAATCACCCGCTACAAAATCATCTTTGTTCCTTAAGCGCAGTTAGCCAAATATCTCAAGGACTGTTTGACAAAAGTATGGTAATCACTAGATGTACATCTATAACTAATAAACTTTTTGAGTCAATCCAGTTCAAGATGGCTGCCACAACCAGCTAACTTTGGGAAACAGAAACTGCAATAATTTAGTTGATTTTATAGATATTGAACTAAAATTTGGCGTGGTGGTAGCTAAGAGTTATTCTCAACACACATTCTGAGCACTAAGCATCACATCTTTGCATAAAAGTATGGAATTAACCATCGACCCTGTATGTTAGCAAAATATATGAATAAAACTGTCAAAACGCAATCATGTGTGCATCTAATTAATTATCCTTGGGAGTGTTGATTTGATCCATCAGTTATAATTTCATCATTTTTCAACACAATGTTTTTTGTTTAAAACTTGCATGAAAGGCAGCCGGTGATGTGCATTCCTTCTAGGTCTTATATACAAGTAACTAGCAACTAGTTGTATAAACTAGTAGTTAAACCTAAATCCTATCACTCACCTCGTTCCAGATCATATTCAGGCGACGACGCCCCACTGCACTCGCTGCGAGGCCCGAGAACCGGTGAGATGAGGCCAAAGTCTGACAGTGACACGGTGCTGGGAAGGTCAAGGCTGCAGGGCCTGGACAGAAGAGCTGGGCCGGACGTGGAGGAGGACGAGGAAGGAGTGGGTGACGGAGAGGCAGAGGAAGACATGCCGGAGGAGGAAGAGGAGCTGGCGAAGAGACATGGTGACAGGAGCTCCTGGGGGCTGCTGGGAGTTGAACCAAGGCTGCTGGTGGAGCGAGTCTCAGAGTCTTCCTCCGACATGATGCTCCCCCCACCATACAGGTCATCGTCGAAGCACTCCGAGGCCACTGCAGGACGGGACAACGAAGAAAGTTAAACAGGAGGAAATGATGAGGGAAGTGTACAGTGGAGAAAATATGATGAATTTAGGAAGCTAACAAAACTGTGAGGAAAATAAAGAGATAAATAGAACTTAAAGGATTCCAAACCGTTCTGGGAAGGGATCTTATTTTCACCACATACTGTAAATCAAAGCCCGGTCCGTGTGTGAGGTTATTTAAAGCTTCATGTCCTGCTTAACTTATAATCAGCATCTGTGTGAACTGGACCGCTGTTACCATGGAAACACCCTCCTAGTTATTCTTCAGGTGAAACTAATCGGACGTATGAAGCAGATTAGCATTTTGTTTATTTTTACTCAAACTGAAGAGAAACTAAAATTCTCCTCGTTTTCGGGGCTTACTTTGAGCCGGATCCTGCCGGAACCGGATCTGGGAACTCTCTTATTTTGACAGGGTGCGTTCGGGGAGTGGATCCGGTAACTGTCAGGCTTACTAATAACAAAGTTATGAACAAATATGACTGCCTTGAACGAATAAAAGTTATTTTGGATATGTAAACTGAAAATAATTACATAAACACTCATTTTAAACACAACAGACAACACAGCACAACTTAATATCACATACGATCATCTGCCCCTTCACGTGAAGCATTTCCGCCTCTACCCTTAAAAAAAATCTCCACCCCTAAAAGAGTGGTGGGAGTGAGTGCCTGGAGGTTTCACATGTGGAGTCGAACGGCATTCAGCAGATTGATTTCTAAACCGAAACACTTGAGTTAAACATATTTTAAACCAGTCTACAAGTTGTGACTCGCACAGATGTTTTGTGGTCAACAGTCTGAACGTTTTATTTCTGTTGCATGTGACTTTCTTTTACAACGCAAAAAAAAAAAAAAAAAGACTTAAGAGGTGAAACTGTGGCAGCTGTCTGACATTTAAAGAGTCACCAGGTGAGCTTTTGTTATTGCAGCAGGAAGACGGAAGGTTAAACCTCAACTAATCAGCCTTTAATTGCACTGAAAATCTTCTGAGGACCACTAACACAGAAGGCAGTCAACATTTACAAAGAATGGGATTCCTTAAGCTAAAACTCTTTCGCAGATTGATGTCCGAGAGAAATGTCACAGTGTACTCACTTGATATTTCGTCCGACTCCATCTTGAAGCTGGAGATGTCGTCCCCAGAGACGCTGTCACCCTCAGCACCAACTCCAGGTCTTCGAGGGCCTATGATGGACATTCTGCGACGTTCGTGGATTTCATCAGAGATCATCTCGAGGTTCTTCAGAGCTGTCTTGTACTCGCTTTTGGCCTGAGACAGCTTGGCTTGCCGCTCGTCCACGTTCTTCTTCAGGTTCTGGAGGAGAGATGATGTTAAATGATAGCTGGAGGAAATGCTAGAGGGCACAAATACTTCTTAGATTTGACTTAAGTATACGGCTGAAAACAGTGATGAACTCAGGACATATAGAAAAGAAAACCCTGCAGTTTCAGAAATTTGCCCTAGAAAGTTCCTGGAGAAACTTTGACTGCCAACCTGCTGCCGATTAAAAATTTGATTTGACAGTACAGTGTGTTTGGGTTCGCTCTCAGCTACCACTATACCAAATTTCAGCTAATAGCTATAAAAATGCCTGAGTTATATTTTTTCCTTTTTAGCCAAGGTGGCCATCTTGGATTTTTGATTTGGATTCAGTATGTGATAGAGAACGTTCTCAGCTATAACCTCACCAAATTTCAGCTCTGTGTAAAAATGACTGAATTAAAGCCATTTAAAAGTAGCTGTGGCAGCCATCTTGGATTTTTATTTTGATACATCTTTTGATAGGAAACATTCTCAGCTATCGCCACACCATATATCAGCTCAATATCACCAAAACTCACCGATTTATCTTATTTTTCCTTTTTTGCTAAAGCAGCCATCTTGGACATTTCAATTGCATTAGGAATGTGTAACAACTTGCACCCTGTTCTGCAAGTCACACAACCAGACATGATTTAAATTTATGTAAAACTAAAAGCTGCAACTTGTGCATTTGTCACAGAATAACTGCAAGAATAACTGTAAGTAAAGTTTATTTATAGAGCGCTTATCACAGACATAAAATCACAATAAAAAATCAACGCTAAAATATACAAAGAATAAAACGAGCATAAGAACTTCAAGAAGCACAATAAAATCATGACATAAAAGCCTGGGAGAATAAAAGTGTTTTCAGTTGCTTTTTAAAAACCTCAACAGAGTCAGCAAAACGAAGTTGCAGGGGCAACTGCCTCAAGTTAAGATGAAGCGTTTTGTCTAATGTGCACACAAAAACATGTCACTGCTGTTTGTGGTCAAGGTTTTAAACATTTCACATTCACATTACAGGCAAATGTTTGGTTTAAAGTGTAAGAAATAAGTACCTCCAGCTGCAAGTAGTACTTGGCCTTCTTCTCAAAGTAGGGCCTGTGGTGGAGGAAGAGAAATGGTAAATGGACTGTACATGTATAGTGCCGTTCTATCATATCAACATACTCAAAGCGTTTTACACTACATCTGTGCCCTCATTTACCCATTCATACAGCACTCTACTAGATCTCTACAAAGAATAATCAGTGATGTATCACATTCATTCACCGATGGGACACACAACGGAGGCAATGAGGGGCTCAGTGTTGTGCCCAGGGACACTTCGGCATGTGACTGCTGGTGGAATTGAACGCACAACTCTTGCATTGGAGGACGGCTGCTCTAACCACTCAGCCACAGCCGCCTGAGAAGAGGTCAGAATTCAATTAAAGGGGGAAAACAGTATCCTAGAGAAGAGTGGTACCCACATCATCACCATAGCAACTTGGCAGGGGAGAGGAGATAAAGGCATTATGATGTTGAGAGAGTGATGCAAAACGGATTAACACCCTGCTGAAGCACTGTGCAGCAAGACTGCAGCTTTCTGATGTTCTGACGGTCCAAAATCCTACTTTTGTTTGGGTTCAACTCACTTAAGGTCAATTTATGAACTTGCTAAATGTGATTGAGAGTTAAAAATGATGTTTTCATTTGTTGAGGCAACTTAAGTCATGTATGTATAAAACAGATTTAATATTCGGTTTTCACATCAATAAACTGAAATGTGAGTCAGAAAATTTTGAATAAGTATCCAGAACTCTGAATAGCATCATGCTGGACTGAAAATGAAAACGAGTTTTGCTGCTCATGTAGGCATATGATTGTTTAAAACCTTATTCGCACGGGACTAGTTTTACCTAGGGACCACATGCTATTTGTAATAATTACAGAGATTGTCTGTGTTGTTAATCCCGTGCAAATTGGCCATGTCAGTAATTTGTAAAGTAAAAATTCCCCCGCAAATTACCTACTATATTTTGCTGAACTTCGAGGTCCTGTGATAATACTAATCCAATGTGAATAGGCATCTCTGATTTGGACAGAAATGGGTGGGATCTGATACGTAACTAGGTGTTTTTTGTTTCCTGGGTGCATTTTTTATTTGCCTTTGGCAATGGAGGCTGCATTGACGTGCATTAATAACCTTTTGTGTCCCGGACCAGCAAAAGCCTATCGACCTGTAATGGTCGCCAAAAAAAAAGAAAAGGCTGAAGCGAAGGGGCAAAATCATATGCAAATGTTGGCTCACATCATGCATTGCATCATTGCATTGCATTGCTCTGTGTGGTAAGAATAATTTTTTTCTGTTTGTAGACTACTATACATACTATAATACGCAGCGTGTTAACATATCTGGAAGATGTCCGTAAATTTAAGCTAAATCTCAGGCTTTGGTTATCCCGTGCAAATGTGCCACATTAAAAGCAGATGTTGGGGAGTAATTTATTTATTACACGTGGTCCCTAGGTAAAACTAATCCTGTGCGAATAGGGCTTTAGAATACTATTTATTGGATGTTAATCTGTCTTAATGCACCATGTGCAATAATTATAGTGACAGTCAAGTGTAACACGTGACATGTAGCTGCACAGCAGTGAAGCATTTGTTTTTTCCATCAGAACTGTAGATTAGCTGCTACAGAACATTGTAAAATTCCACATGCACATCATCATATAAGAAATCTTTCTGTTTATTTGTCCAGGCACGTCCTGCATGCCCTAAAATCTGCTGAACATCAGTGCCTGCAGAAGGCACTGATGACAGCCCCCTCCTCCCTCTGAGGGATGGGATGCACATGGAAGCCAAGAGGGAGGGTCTTATGTAAATTTCAATATATCACACAGAACGTTCAGTTCAGAACTGTACCTTTGTGGTTCAAACACTTTTTTTCATTAGTAACTGAAACACCTCTACAAGCAGGTGATATTCTACAACAACTTATGACTTTACCACATTTAGTCATTCTTCCTCTTTAACACCCGTTAATAATAAACTGAGGTTCGACGTGGTTTAGATTGACGCCATGTTTCACTCTTTTAGAGACTGACCAGTTGTAGATGAAAAGAGAAGTGCAACATGCTGGCATCTGGTTCGGTTTTCATCTGTTCCGCATCAGCTGTGATTAAACTATTTTAAAGTATTTCATAAAAGTGTGACAGACAGATGGACGGTCTATTTGCAGAGGGACAACAGAGTTTTACATTCAGCACGTAAATGTCTGATAGATGAAGCTAATAAAATGAAGCAATAAACGGCTCATCCTCGGTTTGCAGCAGAACATTTGGTTAATTGACCCATAAGTAGTCAACTGTACACAGACATTGTTTTATACTGTCTCCAGCTCAGTCCCCATCACTGTCCACAAGCTGGACCAGACAAGGACCAGCAGCCAAATGTACAACCAAGCTAAAAACTAAACCCATCTGATTCAGGCCTTCAGCTCAAATTCTGCTTAGTGTTGGTCTTGTCCTTCAAAACAAACTTATTTTGTTATTATCACCACTATTTCTTTAGGCACTAAAACTTCTCATAAAAAATAGGAGATATAGCTTCTTATTTGTGAAAGACCAGACAAAATAATAATAGTTTAAACATTAAAATATTGATAAATCACTTGTGGGCAGTAAAACCATTTCGGATAGGAAATGAAGAACAGAACCATCCTTAAAGAAAGATGAGTAGGGAATGATAAATGGCACTATTATTTTTATGTCTCAATTTTGAATCTTTTGCCAAAAGGTAAATTTATTTAAAAAATATACAGTTTTTAAACTAGAAACATTTGGAGTCACTAGGTTAATTTAAGTTTAAAATAAGTGACATCTCACAGCTGATTGTAAACGTCCATGTTGTGCTGCAGACGGGGGGGGGGGGGGGGGGGGGTTGTCTTACTTGGACTTGCTGATGGTTCGTTTCAGTTTCTTCTCCAGCTGCTTCATGTGACCGGTGGCTGCTGCGTATTTTGCCGCCGTCTCTTTGTGCAAGAGCTCACTTCTCGTCTTGGTGTTCTCTGCCTCCATCACCTGTAACAGCCGTTTAGAACTTGCCATTAGCCATGGCTTGTTTGTTTGTTTATTTCTAGAAACTCTTTAGGATACGCCTTTAATTTCACAATTTTGAGGGAGAAAAATAAGATGTGATTTTTTTTAAGGCAGGCTTGAATTTTGCAAACAATTTAGGACTAATAAACCCATTTTTGAAGGCCACTGAGGTAAACTGGAAATAAATCCAACAAAATGTTCCTCTCTTTCCGTCTCGAGTGTCCCATGTTCTCCTCCTCACCCGCTGAGTGGCGTGGTTCAGCATCTCCTGCCAGGCGGAGTCAAACTGACGGTTGTCCTCCTCCAGGAGCCTCTGCTCTGCCAGGGAGATGGTTTCCTTTGCGGCCCGTAGAACCTCTGTGGCCCTGTGGAAATCCTGAGTGGCCTTCTGGGCCTCCAACTGGGCCTAGTGGACAGACAGAGATGATAATATACATTTTTGTCCTTTATTTCTTTGTGGTACAAAATAAATAAATTAAAAATACATCTAGAAATACAGGGTAAGAAACTACTTTTGAACCGTTGCATCGCTGCATTCCAGTAATTATAAAATTAGAAACTTCTATTTTGGACATAAAGTACATTTTATAAATTCAAAAAATAATTTTCCATGTTTTGTAATAGATCAGCTGTTCTGCATTAACTCAAAGTGCAAAGCTCATTTCACCAAACAACCAATTAGACAAAATGTCAAGATAGTCAATTTTTTCAATGATAAGAACCAAATAAAAATATTTTTTTTGTACTCCTTAGAATAGTTTTAGGCTAAGTTAAATTTATTTATATGTTTGGAAATAAAAAAAAGAGCATTTGCATATCATCTATTGCCATTTATAGTCAAGGTTCTTCATATAGTTCTATTTGACTTAGTTGAACTATTTCTGTAGGTAATTTAGCCTCCACTGCACTTAAGATAAAAAAAGTCTGGCAAATAAAAATTTCAGCTCCATTTGCTAGATCCCATCCCAACCAGACTGTTTAAAGAGGTATTTCTCCTAAATAATATCCCCATTTTGTATCTGCTTAATTAGTCTCTTATAAATCGTTACGTACCACAGAGCTTAAGGTTGCTGTAATTAAACCTTTACTTAATAAGCCTGATATTGATTCAGGGACTCTGGCGAATTGTAGACTTATATCTAATCTAACTTTCATCTAAAAAATTTTTAGAGAAAATAGTTGCTGGTCAGTTGCGTGAACATCTGAACAGAAATCTGAAGAGTTTCAGTCAGTGTTTAGAGCTCACCATAGCACTGAAACCGCACTGGTGAATTACTAATGATATTCTCATGGTCTCTGACAATGGACTTGTGTCTGTACTGGTGCTGTTAGACCTCAGTGCTGCATTTGATACAGTTGATCACAATATTTTACTACAGAGGCTTGAATATGATATTGGGATTACAGGAACAGCTCTAAAATGGTTTAAATCATATCTATCTGATAGATTCCAGTTTGCAAATGTAAATAGTAAATCTTTTTCATACACCAAAGTTAGTCATGGAGATTCTCAAGGTTCAGTGCTTGGCCCAATACTCTTTACCTTATATATGCTTCCATTAGGTAATGTTATTAAACAGCATGGGATAAATTTTCTTTGTTATGTTGATGATACACAGTTCTATTTGTCCATGAAACCCAATGAATCCAATCAGCTACTTAGACTACAAGCATGTCTTAAAGATATAAAAACCTGGATGACCCTTAATTTTCCGCTTTTAAATTCAGACAAGACAGAGGTGGTATGTTTTGGACCTGAGCATCTTGGGGATAACCTTTGCAGTCTTTCACGTCCTCTGGATGGCATTAATTTGTCCTCCAGTTTTAAAGTTGTGTTATTTTTGATCAGGACTTGTCTTTTAACCCCCACATTAAAAATGTTACCAGAACCACTTTTGTCCACCTTCATACTATCACTAAAATTAGAAACATCTACTGGTAGTCGAAAAATCTGGTTCATGCATTATTTGTCACATCTAGACTGGACTATTGCAATGGTTTGTTATCTGGGTGTCCAAATACTTATTTTAAACATCTTCAGTTGATCCAAAATGCTGCTGCCAGAGTCTTAACTGGAGTTAGTGGGAGAGATCACATCTCTCCAGTTTTAGTTTCTCTCCATTGGCTCCCTGTCAAGTCCAGAATTGAATTCAAAATCTTAATCCTAACCTACAAAGCCCTCAACAACCTAGCTCCATCTTATATTACAGATCTTATTGTTCCATATTTTCCTAACAGAGCACTTCACTCTCAGACTGCAGGTTTATTTGCAGTTCCTAGAGTTTCCAAATGTAGAATGGGAGGCAGATCTTTCAGTTATCAGGCTCCTCTCTTGTGAAACCAACTTCCAGTTTATGTCTGTGAGGCTGACACATTATCCGCTTTTAAAACTAGGCTCAAGTCTTTCCTTTTTGATAAATCCTATAGTTAGGGTTGGCTTGGGTTTCCTGAGCTATCCCTTAGTTATGCTGCTATAGGCTTAGACTGCTGGAGGACAAATTGACCACATTTCCTCACACTGCTGCTGTCTTTACTTGCTCTACTCTACCTACATGTATTTGTAATTACTGCTATCCTTAACATGGGTTTCTTTGTCTCTCCTATAGAAAGTGCACCTGGACCTACCATTCTATGTTTAGTTTATTTGTTTCTAATTCCTATCCTCTCAAACCCAGCTGGTCGAAGCAGATGACCACTTGTCCTGAGCCTGGTTCTGCTGGAGGTTTCTTCCTGTTAAAAGGGAGTTTTTCCTTTCCACTGTTGCCTTTGTGTTTGCTCAGGATGGAAGACTGTGAGAAAGTGAAGATTCAGTGCAATCTGCTGGCTTCCTTAGATTAAAAAAAAACTTTTACTAATTGACTTTCTTAATGCATGTGAATATTTTTGTACAGTGCCCTGAGACAACTTCTGTTGTGACTTGGCGCTATATAAATAAACTGAATTAAATTTTCGGTACATCCACTGGGAATCAGGTCTTTATGAAAGTAATAAAGTTATTATTCCTGAGTAATAGTCCTGACAAGAACTCGCCACTTAACGCAACACAAACTCCAAATGATACAAACAGTGGGGAACACATCTTACACCGAGATAACCACTTCCCACTCATACGAAAGACATTGCTGACAGCGCCGAGTTTAATCCAGGATAAGATGATGAATGATAAAAATAGACAGTTTGTAACAAAACAAGCATGAGAAGAGTGTGCAGAGTATGCAAATATAAAGAACAGTACATGTTGTACATGTGATCATCATCACTGCTGTGCTGCAGTTGGAGAAAGAAATCTGAAATGTTTACTTCAAAAAGGATTTCTCCATCTTTCCAAAGTTCTAAAGCGAACAGCTCAAGTCAGATGCAAAGAACTGGTAATGGCTGTGACAGCCCCTCAAGCTCAGTGAGGAAAACACGCAGGTATAAAGAGTTTGTGGAATATTAAGTCGGGCGTTTATTCTACTGACCTAGTTTGTGGGGAAACTGGGGAAAAAATGCTTCTGTTATTGTGTTGAACCCAACTCCAAACGTCGTTCTCTCAAAGAACACTTCTACAAGTTCAGGAGGATTTTCGTTGGGAGTAAAATACATAACAAATTCTAGGTTACAATTTTAAACCTAAAGTAGGTCATTCAATCTAAAAATGGTTTAAAATTCTGTTCTGCCAGTCCATGACCAATATTTGGATGTATTGTCAGTAGACCTGTCCTGGCAGCGCTCCATCCCTCACCCATACCTATTCAAATTTTATATCCAACAGTTATTTTCATAGATTCTGCCTTCCATCAGCTCTTGTAGTCCAACTCCAGCCTGCAGTTGCTCTGTCATCACCACATGCTCACTGTAACTTCATTATCCACGGGCACCATCATGCCAGCACAGCAAGATCCAAACAATCCACTTCTTGTTTGGGGTATGTAGTTTGTTTCCCTTCTATCCTGCCTGAACAGAACAGAAAGCAATGAATAATCTGCATCAATCCTAGTCAAGTTACTTTCTCCTTGCCTGGCCTTGTCACATCAGCACTCACAGAAGTAATTTTTTAGACAGTTTAATTTGAGCAGGAAAAGATTATTGCTTTGGATAACAGACTCGGTGTATCTACAAGGCCGCTCCAGCTGTATGATTGAGTATGATGGAAAAGAAAGAGCAACCACTCATTGTGCATGCTGAAAGCGCATCTTTTATCCTCTTTTGATTTCTAACTGCAGTTGTACCTTTTTCATCTAGATCCGGTTATGTACTACATTTTATATTTGTGCTGTACAAATAAAAAGTTATGAAAAACACAGAAAACACTCAACCTCGCTCTTCTTTAACAGCAGAGCCCAAACTAAAGCATTTAGGTCTTGTTTTCCCACTCTACCTCCTCAACTGTCACATTGCCCACAAGAAACCCATCTTCCACGTGCTGACTCCCCCTCATCCATTCCACGTCCTGCTCACCTCATTTTATCAGTACAGACATGAACCACCCTGCTGCTTTAACGAGAGGTGGAATCAATCAGATGGACAAAAAATAAACACTTAAAAAAAGTAAGTTGATTTGTTATGGACTCAGCTTCAGAACCATAAAATCTTCCCTCACTTTTTATGTTTGATGGATCAGAGTTAATCTGAATCAGGATAAGTTTTATTATCATTGCACCGAGATACAACGAGAATATGTCCGTACAGTCATCCGAAAGATGGACAGAGTGCACGTAGCTGCTGCTATATAGCGCAGCCGCCTTATCCTTTTCAGAATACTTTTTTTTTAGATAGAAAAAAGGGACAAGGCCATGAGGACATTACAAAAAAAAAAGATCTCTTCACACCTTGTCCTAACAGGACACGATTTAAGACTTCAAAAAAAACTCTGCCAGCAAGCACATTTATGAACACGTTACATATGCATTTGACGACGAGGCGGTCCATGAAGCACTAACATTAACTAACAGCATTGTCCTGATAAGATAATGGTCAGCCGGCACAGTCCTGATAGGCCTCCACAGAAGAGGGGGCTGGGGTGGGGGTGCAATAGACAAAGCTTTTCCTTAGTTTACACATTTCCCAGGAGAAATTGACAAGTCGTCCTGTTTCGAGGCCAACCGGGGAGTCAGATTCAGATAAGCCACAATTGTTGATTTATTCAGGAAGACTATTTTTTCTTGTCAGCCTCGAGTCTTTACTGGTACTTCCAAGGTCAGAAATGGCCAGATTAGGGTGCATTCTACTGGTCCGTTCTTATGAGCCTCTTCAAGGTCGTTTTCACGCTGATAAGTCCCAAAGCTGCAAGTGGCCTGCGATTCAAATCACTTCCATTTTACGGTTTAGCTCATAAATCGGCTGATTTTGAGTCCTCCAAGCATGGACCAACCTTCACATAGGCAGCATCCTGACGAGGCCAAATTAGCTGCGGCCGTCTTCTTTGTACGTTGATAAACCAGAACCAGATTATTCCAAAACCAGGAAACCTGTTATCATAACTCCAATTATATGCAATTTCGGCGTCCTCGATCGACAGCATAGGTAGACACATCACATTCTACCTCCCCAGAGATTTATCCAGCTGCATGCATGTCGTCCGAGCAGACAAGGGTTCTCCAGGACCATGTCGCTTTGTTGAAAAGATTTTGTCATTTGCGTCAAAAGTCCAGTTGGTCAGATCCAAAACAGTAGTTTTCATTTCATAAGATGTGTAAAAAAAGGAGCTGCTCCGATACACAGACAGAGAGCAAAAAAAGCGGGAGAACAGGGAGAGGGAAGAGAATGTATGCGCCTCGTTCCAGAGCCAGTGAGGGGAAAAATAAACAACAACAAAAAATACTTTGGATTGTGAAAGATGTTCATAAATGATAAACAATTAATAAAAGTTCAGTTGTTTGGTTCTCTGCCTTCCTCTTACTGTTCTACTTTTCTCTTCAGTGTTAACGTTTTTCACCACGGGCAAGTGAAACATCAACGCTGTCAACATGTAGCAAGCGCTCAACCACAAAGTGGCTCGAGGAAGATGTGAAGAAAATGGTAAACAAGGATAATCGGTTTTACAAAAGCAAAATAATGCACCATAGTGTGCATACTCAGCTGAGTGCAACTGTACAACAAATAACAAGTTGTGTTTTCAACTCTTCATTCTCATGTTTTAGAATGTATGAGGAGAACGCCATTGCTTGTGCTAGGTTTCAAGACACAAGTATATAAAAAGACGGATGTTTTGCCACCACATCCTCCTTCTGCACAAAACACTATTGATCATTTCTGCAATCATAAGCTGCTACAAACTTGTTACCAAGTTTGCATATCTTAGAATATGAAAAAGTAAATAAATAGCAGTGACCTGAGTAATGGCTGAATCCAGTACACATGCACATATTAGGGGTCTAAACGATAAAAAAAACTGGCCAACATTTTCCACGAATGTCACTTTTCACTCAAACTTTTTTTACACAGGTTAGTCTTATTGAGTCTCCGGGACTCATTTACAAGAGAGACCTGATTTTAACAAAGTGTGATGACAACAGTGGACAACAGAAGACAATCATACAAGGAAGCATGCACATTGAGAACAAGTGATAGAAAATGGTATTACAAATGGAAGAAGAAAAAACAGCTAGGTTGTAAGGTGATGTAAAACTAAAAACAGGAACATGTCTGCATTGGTTTTTGCCAAGAACTTAGATGTTTAAAGCCATTTAGAGAGGTCAAAGTCGACAGCTTCAGATCTTTTTGCAAGATATTCCAGGAAACAGGAGCGGAGTAGGAGAAGGCCCTTTTGCCAAGTTCAGTCCTCAATGAGGGAACACTGCAGGTAATAATGTCCTGAGAGCGCACGCTGTAGCTGCACTCACACAGTGACATGTAGGAGGAGCTACAGAGAAGTGACTTAAAGATGAAAATGTACCAGTGAGAGTCTACGTGAAGCTAATGATGACCAGTTAACCAGTGAATACAGGGTGCAGTGGTGGGTACGGTTACAGCCAGTTATGAAACTTAGTCTTAAACATCTGCAGGGTGCTTGTAGCGTTCATGTAAATAATGTCACCGTAGTCAATAGAGGGAAGGAAAGTCACAGTTACAAGGTGTTTCCTAGCTTCACAGCTCATGCTGCGTTAAGTCTCTGAGGCTGTTAGCAGTCGATATTTTCAGCTTTGACAGTGAGTGACATGTTTCCTGTGTTACTGACTTATTGATGCAAAAATACCTCTCTGTCTGTAATGTCTTCATTTTTCTAACTTTCCTTTTGTTTTGTTTTTGTGCAGATCTTTTTTTGATTTTACTTTATTTTTAAGCCCCTATATCTTTTCAAAATCAAAGTGAAGACCAGTTTTTATTTGGCAATAATTTATTTATTTATTAATTGGGCTGTTCTATGACGGTTCTGTCTGATCTCCTCTTTGTTATAATTTGTCTTTTTTCTGTTTGGCTGTCTACATCACTTCATTTTCCTATTAGCCTACACTCCTCTCTTCATCCACGTCTCTTCTTCCCTTTGGTCTCTCCTAATTTGTCACTTTCAATATCCATCCTATTCTCTCCTGTTTTCAAAGTTTCCTACATCAACCACTTTTCCCTTCCTTGAATTTCATCTTTAATCCCTTCGTTTCCTCAGCATTAGTGTCACTCATCTCATTTTTGTTTCTTCCTTCTGTTTGCACATTTTGTTTTCTTTATCTTTTTACTACTTTGCACAAAGCTATCTTGCATGTTTGTTCTGGAAAAACAAGATTTAGCCATAGGTCTTCTGAGATGTCTTCATTAGCATCAGAGATGTTATGGTACAAGTCTGTTGGCAGTTTGATGTTAGGTCATGGACTGGTGGCCTTATCGGTCTTACAGATACTCTGTTCAAATAGGCGCTCTCTGACTATCTTTATTTTATTTATTATATAATCTCATCCTTGGGTTTCACTGCAGGTGGCACAGTGGCTCAGTTGGTAGAGCTGTTGCCGCTCAATGAGAAGTTAGCCTGTTCAAATCCCGGCCGAAGGCCTTTTTGTGTGGAGTTTGCATGTTCTCTCCGTGCATGCGTGGGTTTTCTCCGGGTACTCCCGTTTCCTCCCACCAACCAAAAACATGCATGTTAGACTGATTGATAACTCTAAGTCGTCTTTAGTGTGAGTGAGAGAGTGAATGGTTGTTTGCCTCGTTTGTTTCTGTGTGTCCCTGTGATGGACTGGAGACCTGTCCAGGGTGTCCCCTGCCTCACGCACTGGATGCTGGATACATAGGCACCAGTGACCCCCGCAACCCAAAAGGGAAGAAGCCAGTAAAGATATTGGATGGATGGATAGTTGCTCTGAACTTGGGTGATTCCGCTTTTATACCGAGGACATAAAAAGTCATATCTAGTTATGAATGATCAATTATTACAGGTGAACCATAATAATTAGCAATCAATTTGGCTTGTTTCCATGAGGCCAACAAGGCTGGACATCTGTAGTACAAATTTGCAAGTAGGTGGTTCAAACTGAAGATATTTGACACTGAAAATATACCGCCCAATTTCTGTCTAATGGCGTCATTATCACAGCCTTCAAATCCTTTTATCGGTCAAACTCCTGCAGAACAAAGAACAAAGAACAAAGAACAATGGGAGGACAGACACAGAGCACAAGTGTCATCATCAGTCAAAGCTGTCGAGGAAAGGACTTCTGGGAAGTCCTCTAAATCAAACGAGCCTCTAAATCACATTAAACGTTTCTTCACCTTCACCTGATTCTCAAGAAGACGAAAATTACACGAATGGGTTTCAGAGCTCGTTCTGTGATGCGCTCTAAGTGTTAAAACCAATGCAGGGTTGTTGTTTTTTTGCAAGTGTTTCTCTGCTAGAAAAGCTTTTGTGCACTTTTTAACATTCAGGATACGCAGCAGTGCACAGAGGCACAAGGACAAGACAATCAGTACTTGTTTCCAAAGCGACCTTCTATGGCCCTTTTTCCAGAAAATCTGATTTTCATTTTCTGACCTCAATTTAAAAGGGAGAATTTATTTCCCCTGCAGACGTCTGACATGGGAAAATTACGCTGATCAAACACATTAGCCTGAGAGGGCCATAAACACCACCCTGCAAATTACCCATCATGCATCAGTATGATGTTTGTGTTCATTCTATTAGACAACTCAACTAATTCACCACTGACTTAGATGATGAGAGAGGGACTCGGGTTCAAACAAGCTACCGAGTCCAGCAGCTTCTGATGTGGACTTAACGGTCTGTAACTGGTAAAACTGACCGACATTCGTCAAGCGCTGATCTGTGAATGCTGTAACTGTATAATGAACTAAAAAACAAAGACCATCTTTCAACAAAATTATGGCAAGCCTTAAAGTAAACACACAAATATAAAAAAACCTCATGCACAGCTGTACACGGTTTCCCACCACGAGCGCCTCCAGAACATCAGTGATGTTGTTGCCAGTTGTTACACAACAGACAGTGAAATAACTTCATCCCTCCGATGTTGACGGCTTTGAGATGGCAGCCAGGGAAGTGACTGTAGAAGAAACTTACACACATAGAAAACACATGCACACCATAAATACACCACCCCAGGAGGTCAAAAGAGAGAAGACAGCTTTGACCTCGTCACAGCTTTATCTGCTTCGCCCCAGATCCCGCTCCATCCATCCAACCATCCCTGCATCCCACTTCATCCATCATCACCGTGCTCTGTGCACCAGCACAGGCTGCCAAAACACTTCAGCAGAGCAGCTACAGAGGGAGGGAAACAGGCTGACAGGAAGTTAAAGGAGATGAAGGATGAGGAGGGACAAGGCCACCATGTAACTGATGAGTCTGTTTCACATCCAAGAACAAGAGAAATTAATTCTCCTTGTTCTTTGATTGATGCGTCTCTCAGAGGACTTTAAGTTCAAGGTTTTATTAGTCGTTTCCATGTTGACACAGGACCAGCAGCATCGACGACACTCCAAACCAATAAATCCAAATTTATATATAAATACACTACGTAAGAAAATAAAACACAGGGAAGACAATAACATGGTTATTATATAAGGAAAGAGAACCTGCGTAACACCATACATCAATTTGTGAAAATAAAAAAAATCCTGGAAATGACATTAATATGATGAAAAATGCAAAGTATAAATTAAACAAACTAGTCAACATTTTCTGCGCCTCTGTCTGACATGATCCTCATTAGACAAGATGAAGCTGCCGTTTTCTTGCTTTCTCAACAAATTACAACTAAAGCTGTGTTGTTTAAATGAGTAACGTGGTATGGAGCATTCTCTGTGTATCAACCCATTTCATTCTGGCTCATCAAGTCCCAAACTCAACTCTGTACTAATTAAGCTCACCGGTTCAACAGACCTGACAAACTGTACACAGAGCCAAAATAAAATACATCAATTAAACAAAGTAATACTGGGTTTTTTTTTGTTGCCATTTTCTATTTGATTTTCATTCTTTAAACTTTAGTACAGCTGCACGAAAACTTTAAACCCAATTATTGGTATCATTTGCTTAAATTTCTTCACATAGCCCCTGACATGCATTTAAAACTCGCATCGTTTTTATGGTTTATGAAGATTTTTTCCAAACCTGCCTCTGAGGAGGAGGTGAAGTTTAATGTTGATGTCAAAGAACAAACGTTCACCCCAGTTTAATATGCCGTGGTTTTAAAGTAATGTCAAACGACACCACAATGTCCATCTTTCATGTGCTCTACAGTTACTTTTAATTTGATACAAACGGACATTTTAACAGCGCATCTCTATTTAACTTGAAATATGTCACTATGTTCTCACCCTGGACGCGTTTTTAAAATGTTCCTAAATCTGTCCTTCATAGGTAGAAAAATATAGGAAAGGGTTGAAAGCTTAACGCAGTAAATATGTTTCTAAATGTATTTGTTCATGCTATAGAAAGACAGGCGTGTGATGCTTACTGATCTGTTCTTATTCAAAAGTTCACACACGAAAAACTACCGGGGTTATTTCAAAGAACTCAGTAGCTGGGTTAATGCATTTAAAAATCCTCAGACTTCCAAGAACATTTTCAAAACCCAACTGAGGCAAACCTTAATTACTCTTCTGCATGACGACTCGCATGTGAATTATTAGCTGCCAATAACAGCAGATTATGTCCAGAACTCTCAGGTCTGACGTTTATCTTCCATCTAGAGTCAAGGTCGGGTCAACCGTTGGTCTCCACCTGTTGCCACTCCCTGACTGTGTCTGTCACAGTTCTGCCTCTGCAAATGCTTTGCTTTGTAACAATCAGCAGAACTTAATAATTTAAAATTAATAACTTAGTGTGTGCATACACTGGACAAAGGGACGCAATGAAGACAGTGAAACAAAAACAGTAAGAAAATGAAGGATTCATAAACATCAAAGTTCATGCTAAATAATCCAGGTAGAAACATCCAACAAGGTCCTCTGGAAATGTTTCGTCTTTCATCCAAAGGACTTCATCAGTCCGAGGAGCTACAACAAACTCAAACCTATAAGCAGCACACTCACATAATGGGCCAACCAGTTTGATGGTGATAAGACTCCAGAAACCAGCTTATCACCATCAAACTGGTTGGCCCACTATGTGAGTGTGCTGCTTATGGGACTGAGTTTGCTGTGGCTGCTCGGACTGATGAAGTCCTCTGGATGAAAGACGAAACATTTCAACAACAAGAAACTGTCCCGAGGGCCTGACTTAACTTTGTTGAAGGATTCATAAAATAATAATTTATGACTTGACAACAAGTTAGGACGCCGACCAAAAATTAAAAAAGAGTCAAAGGTACAAAAGAGGATGAAAAGATAAAAACATAAAGCACTGAAGAATAAAAGAGCAGCAACAAAGTAATTTGTCAAAGGCTTTACAAAAGTAGAAAAACAAAAAAAAGACAGTCTCTTCTGCAAACTCACCTATTTCAAAGTCACGAGCAAAGCAACGTACACAGAATACACAAAGTTTTCATCAAACTTTGATTCACCTTCATTAACAGCCGGAGTTAAACGATCGCCCTCAGCTGTGAAACGAGAGGAGCGAGAGCAAATGGAGCTCTCGGTCAAAACACAAAGAGCCTCAGTGTTTCTTTCTTTATCTTTAGCCACAGAATCCAAGTCAATAACATCAAGGGAATCGTTTTAGTTTAGCCTGTCCGTGACAGAAATTATTTATGATTTTCAAACTGAAAATTGTTTTAGTCTAAGCATTAGACACCCTCAGTTTGAAACAAACAAAAAAAAAACATGGTTACATAAACTCTGTTTAAACTGCTGCTCCTCTATTCCCATCTTCAAATGAATATAAAGAAAAATACAACATAAAGTGTATTTGCATCAACAGTTATTGATAAATAATCCAGGGTTAAATAAAACATTACTGAAGTGATCAATATTTAACGATTTATCGAGCATAAACCTGAATATTCTTTTGTGGTTTCAGTTCAAGTAAAGCCTCGACTTTAAAGCGATGAGTGCAAACTAGAGATTAGCTATAAAGATAAAAGCTCCCCTTCAGTCTACAGCCATAAAAGAAGAGAGGATACGGACAATGAGAATGTCAGTTCCATGACGGCAAGATGAATAACGTTAATAAAACAAAAAACAAAGCGGGCTGAAAAAAATTAATGATTTTATGTCCAGTCCTGCTGAGAGGCATTTAGAGGCATTTACCAGATAATTAATGAAAATAACATTCACTAGATTCCTCTACAATCATCTTTAAAAAGCCGTCTGTAAATTCCAAGTGACCTCCGTCAGAAAGCCCCGATGTTGAAGATGAACGAGCATCTGAAACGTCTCTGAATCGAACGTTTCTAACCCAAAGTGAGCATGGCGGTGCTGGAGGCTTGTGTGTCCCGGTGAAGACGAGGTGAAATGAGCTAATAATACTTTGATTACTGTCCCAACTTCAGTGGCGGTGGACGCACTCCTGGTGACGACTCAATTTGAATTGGGATGTGTGTGGCTCAAGTATTTCACTCAATCTGTGTCTTCAGGTAATCTCCAGTTGACTAGATCTCTTAGACATTCTCTTCTGATTTATTCCCACATTGGTAACACCAAGTTCTACTCCAATGCACACCTTATGTTCAAAATGTTGATAGAAACAGTTGTTTGTTACACCAATGTGAATATTTATGATTTATTATGAGAGCAGTCCCACCACCCCCACCAGATTTTTGTATTTTGTATTCTTTTTTGTTTTACTACGAGTTCAGGGGAAACATTTCAAACCATCCTTCCTACTATCGCCTCTGGTTCTGCGTCAGATGAGGCGACTTTAAAAACGTCACTAGAACCTGATCCATGTTTGGACTGTTTTTGTCCTGTTGAGCTGTTTTGAATTTTCAAAAATAATAGCTTCATCCAAACCATCCACATGTCTGCTAGATCCCATCCCAACCAGACTATTTAAAGAGGTATTTCCCTTAATTAATAACCACATCTTGGATCTGCTTAATTTGTCTCTAACAAACGGTTACGTACCACAGCGCATTAAGATTGCTGTAATTAAACCTTTACTTAAGAAACAGAACCTTGACTTAGGAAACCTTGACATGCAGACATGTTCCTGTTTTTTTTTTTTTAATATTTATTTTATTTACTTTTCATGTTATATGCTTTTTATACCATCGTCTATTGTTGTCTGTACCTCATCTATGTTCTTTGTTTAAAACAGCACTCTCTTGTAAATGAGTCCTCGTGACTTAATGAGACTAACCTGTATAAATAAAGGTTGAATGAATCTCCATGACTGCATACAAACATGTCATCTAAACATGCAGGTGTGCTTAAATCGACTCTGGAAATGTTTTAGAATAAACCGAAGAGCACGGTTTGGATTTTTTGTTAAAGTTAAATAACTCAAACATTGCACTATTCTCAACTGAGTTGAACCGTTTGGTTTATAAATGGTTAAAATATCACAACATATTCAGAAATAGTTTGCAAAAAAAACAACTAAACAGGAAAACAAGTGTGTGAGTGTCAAAATAAGGCATATCAGACGCTTAAAGAGCAGCATGGAAGGGAGCAACTCTTCAGGGGTCAATTTTAGACTTAACATGAGTTTTTTGGTGTGGTTACAAACAAACCCAACCCTGAAACCAGACAAAATCTTCAAGTTATGCAAGAAAAATAACTTGTTTGTAGCTTTAACGCTGTGTAGCAGTAAAAACATGAGCTTTCGTACTGCTTCGCTGCAACAAACACCTCATTTCTTTGTCTCAAAGTTGTTTTGACCAGCAATTATTTCCAGTGTAAGAGCCAAGGACTTATCTTAATTATAAATGTTATAAACCTCTCAGTAAATTATTTATAGAAAAATAATAATAATAATAATAGACATCAGTAGAAGATGTGATATGCCCTCATGAAATCGTGTCAGCAGCAGAACAGTGTAGCTATAAATAACTGTTGTCTTTCATGACAACACTTAAGAGGATGAAAAGCTCAAAATTTAAGACCTACTTTCTCTAACTAAGATATAGGACACAATCTGGACCGTAGAACTGGGCCATCACAAGCCAAACTATAAATGTTTATGTCATTTCCCCCTTTTTTTTGGATGGGGTGGGGGCAGTAAGTCTTAGCTTTTTTATACAGTGTATAAGAGCACAAGTGGGTTAAAAGGGAAGTTATTTTTATTCCTATATAAACAGTGAGAGGACTAAAATAAAACTGGGACAGTCAGTGACCTGACAGGAGGAGCAAGAATTCTTCACAATCTGTGCAGCCAGTTTTTTTAGACACAACAGGACCACATGTTTATTCAAGCCATGTCTTCATTTTCTGTGAGAAAATTCTGATGTCCCATAAAAGAAAATCTAAATTGGCAAAATTTCTTGCATATTTGCAAAACTGACTGAATTACAACCATGTTTGTGTGGGTTAATGTCTATTAGCTGTGGTAGCAAAGATTAATTTTATCCATTTATTCATCCATTATCTTCCGCTTGTTCCAAAGTCAAAGCTGTTCTGAAGCACCTCCATAGGGAGGCGCCCAGGAAGCATCTTTACCAGATATCCGATCCACCTCAACTGGCTCCTCTCGATGTGGAGGAGCAGCGGTTCTACTCAGAGTCTCTCCTGATAGCTGAACTTCTCACACTATCTCTAAGGGAGAGTCCAGCTACCCTGCAGAGGAAACTCATTTCAACTGCCTGGACCTGCAATCTCATTCTTTCAGTCACTACCCAGAGTTCGTGACCGCAAACGTAGACTGATGGGTAAACAGAAAGCTTTGCCATACAGCTCAGCTCCCTCTTCACTATAATGGACTGGTACACAGTCCACAATACTGCAGACGCTGCACAAATCTGTCTGTCAATCTCACGCTCCATTCTTTGCTCACTCGTGAACAAAACCCCCGAGATACTTGAACTCCTCCACTTGAGGCAGAACCTCACCATCGACCCTAAGAGAGCAATCCACCCTTTTCCGACTGAGGACCATGGCCTCATATATGGAGGAGCTGATTCTCATTCCAGCCGCTTCGCATTTGGCTGCGAACCGCTCCAGTGAGAGCTGGAGATCACGGCACGATGACGCCAACAGGACCACATCATCTGTAAAGAGCAGAGAAGGAGTCCTTAGGACAGTGAACCGGACTTCCTCTGCCCACTGGCTGCACCGAGAAATTCTGTCCATAAACTTTATGAACAGAATCGGTGACAACGGGCAGCTCTGGCAGAGTCCAACTCCCACCTTGAAGGGGTCCGACTTACTACCGGCAATGCGAGCCAACCTCTCACACCACTTGTATAGGGATCGACCAGCCCGTACCAACGGGCCCCTAATCCCACATGGAGCACCCCACAGTCTACCTTGAGATTACTTTTAGTGCTTCATTAAAATCTGTCCAGTAGTTCATGACATTCTGTTAGCTCAACGCTCCCCCAAACATACACACACACAGAGTATAAAGCAAATCTGGATACTGAAGAATTCCTCTTCAATATGACGTGCAGATATTTGTTCTTATTTTCCTACTCAAACGAGCCTTTCAACAACAACGGTGCTGTCACAGAATATTTTTCATGAGTTAATAAAAGGTCATACGAAAAAGGGGGAAGTCCAACTGCATTGTCACTTCACACAGTCTTTCACCATCGCCTGTGTTTCAGCACCCAGCTGCAAATGACCCTTTATAATCAGAGTAACGTCGTTATCTCGCTGTGTAGGCCCTTGATAATCTGCCTCCATGAATTATGTCATCGCAGAGCCAAGAGACAACACAATAAAGCCTTCAGAGCCTCGGCCCATCCCCGCGCTTTCTGACTGAGCTGTGCAGCTGCGCAGGCCTCTTATCGAGACGGGCAGGTGGCTTCCTCCCCCTTTATTTACTCACATCACGCACACGTTCCACCGCGGACAGAAAGAGAAGTGAAACCGTGGGCTGAAACGATTGTAAGTGGAGAGGATTGAAGTGATGTACGACATCAGTGTGTAATTTATTCTCCATTTTAACAATCAGCATTTAAAAGACACAGGGTACAGAAAACTAGTTAGATTAGATCATTCCTGAGGATTAGAGCTAGAGAAAACTAGATAGAAAACATACTAGAGGAAATGTTTGGACACCAATGATTTGTCATTTAGCTTGGAAATAGTTTCTCTTTACATGACTTTATTTCCAACCCAAGCAAAACTTTATAAAAGTATTATTCCCTGAAGGAATGTGGATCGCCCGGCTTGCACGCTTAAGTTTCAAACAAAGACCCGTTACCACAGCACGTGTTGTTAATGACTTTCAGCTGCTACAGCACCACATTTTAGCGCAATATGTGTAACATTTGGCTGCATGATAGACATTTTTGTGGTTGGTTTGGACAATTAGCATGAAGGACACCTTGAATCAGAGTTAAAGGTCATATCTTACTGGACTCGAGGCTAGTTCATTTAAAACTGGTAGAAAATTTGCACATTTCTCTGTAAATCCTGAGTGTTTGCAATCAAACAACTAGTGAACAAAAATGTTCAAAATCATGGCTTACGCTTGTTTGCACAGCTTTTAAACTGTACTCTGGGGATCTAAAAAAGTTAAGTCAGGTCCTCTGGATGGATTTTTGTTGAAATGTTTCGTCTTTTATCCAAAAGACTTCATCAGTCTGAGGAGATGCAATAAACTCAGTTTCATAAATAGCACCTTCTCAGAGTGGATCAATCTGTTAGTGCGAACAAAAACTAGCTGTTCACATGCAAAAGGAGGACCCTCAGCCTAATGACCGATCATTAGTGCCCCGATGGCCGCTTGCTATTCACAGAGGGATGAGTGATACTAGCAATAACATCATTGTAAGAGGGGGGACAGTTGAACACGGAGGCCTCCGCCCCTGTTTAACGATGGACGGTTTCTTTTCACAAAGATGGCCTCCTTTACTCCTCTCTCAAACCAACATTTCTCTCTGTCAAGGATGTGCACATCTTCATCCCTGAAAGAAGAGCTAGTTGTGACTGTCACCAACAAACTGGTTGATCCACTAGGAGAAGGTGCTACAGTATTTATAAGACTGAGTTTATTGTAGCCCCAGGGACTGATGAAGTCTTCTGGATAAAAGCTGAAACGTTTCAACAAGAAGAACCCGTCCAGAGGACCCAACTTGACTTTTTAGATTTTTCTACTTGTATCACTGAGCATACATCAGGATGTACTCCGAGGAGTGCACATTATTTTGTTCACCACCTCTGCCCACATCATACCCACCTCAGCTCGATTTTGGCAACCACTCCCATGTTTAATTTACTGGAATACAATTTTGAAATGAAGACAGGAACTTATTGACCACTTTTTTTAAATATTTTTTTCATTGTTGTGGTTTTTACACCTGGATGTTAGCCTAGAATGGTCTCTGCTCCTGTGCAGGTATCAAAATACAGATGTAGTCCTCTTGAGAGGGGTTGGAGACTCCTACAAACATGGAGGACTGAGATCCCCACAAGGACTAAATGACCATTTTGTAATAAAATATGTCACAGATTTCTTCAAACGTTCAAAATCAAGCGACAAGACTACGAGACTCTTTGGAGACTCCTTTGTAAATGCTGTTTGCCAACTTGTTGTAGCCCAGTAAGATAGGACCTTAAGTAGCTTTATGTGCATACCAGTACTTTGAGAGTTTCGTTAAAATCCACCCAGTTCATGATGTACCTTGCTAACAGACGCACACAATATGATGATGGTCCACTTTTCATGATGGGAGGTGATAAAAGTTGATAGAATACGTCAGCTTCAGCACACCATAAATGATCAAACAAACCAGTGACGAAAATCAAGCACAGTAAGTGTCAACATTTGGCTTGATAAATACCTACAGTAAAACAATAAAACGGGGGCAGTTAGTAGGTAATGTCATTAACACAGAATTTATAACGTTTCAGATTTCCCCCCAAAACAACGCAATATACTTTCTCATATTTTTATCCAAAAAAAAACCCCAAACAAATCAACAACTTGTAGATAATGCAGCGATAAAGGCTTTTACAGGTTTACACTTGTTGGCTAACTTGAACTTGCCCCACATCACTGAAACAATCCTTCCTTATCCCTTCATCCCTCCTTTCAGCACTTGTTGACTAACCTGTCGGGCCAATCGACGGGCCTCCCAGTAAGGCTTTGATTCCTCCACAGGTTTGCCGATCTTCTTCACCAGTTCATCCAGCTTCACCGTGGCCTCCACCAGGACGGAGCGGAAATTCTGCCTCGCATCCTGAGAAAAGAAAGAAATCCAATGACCCACTGAATGAGTGAGGGTGAGTTGTACTGTCTGGTCATCCAAACAAGAATACCAGCTCTCAATCTCCAGGTCAGAAGACCTGCATGACCCCTGACCATGTGGATCAATTAGATCCCTCATGACCTCTGATAACAACAAAATCCAATGTTCTGTGCTTGAGCTTGTGGATCAATTTTCTTACAACGTTTCTTAATTTGTTATATTCTGTAGAACCTTTGCTTCAAATTAAAAGCATCAGCATTTAACTGGCAGTAGTTCAGGTAAATCATTTAAAATAAAATAACAATCATCATCAGCAAACCAGACCTTTGATTTCCTTTCAGCAGAAGGCGACACATTAAACCAAATATCCCCAGATTATTTAAAGACAAAAACTGTTTAGCTTTTTGTTCCATTTGTTGACGTAGTTCCTGCTCCTAATCTAATCCACTCCGACTGTGAAGTTAACTAATGAAGGAAATAAAACATGGCTTATCGCCATAAACCACCAATCAAATCCATTATGAAGTGGAAAAGTATTAGGTCCAAAGAGAAACAATAGCTTCTACAAAATGTATTGACAGTGAGCGGGTGAGTTCGTGGTTTCCAAGCTTTTATTTTTTCCCCTTTTAGAAAAGCTGATGATGCAAGAAGTGTGTAACCAAGTTACACCCAGTTCTGTGAAGCATTGCCAGACAATCGCAGTGGCCTGAGTCAAAACTGGTTAACGCTGTGATGAAGTAGGTGAAAGATGCTCAGCAGAACGTCTGGAGAAAGAAGTTTAACTCACAGTCAACACAACACATAAGAGTCAAAATTAGGACAGAATTACAATAAAATAGAAAATTGCAGAAAGTCGTCATTAGACTACAGCAGGATTAACTTTTGGAGTCAACCCAATTCAAAATGGCTGCCAAAACCAATTTAACTTAAAACAATTAAAATGGTTTTAAGTTCATAATGGTTTTTATTAGGGATGCACGATATTATCGGCATAGTATCGGCCGATATTAGCGTTAAAGTTAAATATCGGACATTCCATCAAAATAACTCACCGATATTTAAAAAAAAAATGTTGTTTTTGTGTGACAACCCAGTGACAAGTATGCCTGTAGCACCAGCACAACGTGATGATGTCACATGCGCCTACCTGCTCTCACAGCAGAGCGGAAAATTCAGAATGTCGGCGGTGTGGACGTTTTTTGCGTTGAGGATGTCAGAAGATTTTTGGGCTAAGTTGAGCGTCTCTACATCGTCCCCAGTCGGAGATATTTTTCTAACGTAACCTTACCCGAGTTACAAGCCGCTATTTCCGATGTCATTGAGAAGCTAACAGCCGATAGCACTTGGGTGAGTTTTAATATATATCACCAGCTCTTACAGCTGTTACACAATTTTTGTAGCAAATAAGCCTGAATAAGAGGGTTATGTTCTGACAAAGTATATAAAATATCCGTATCGGTTATTGGCCAAATAAGTTTTAACATATCGGCATATTTGATATTGGCCAAAAATCCAATATTGTGCATCCCTAGTTTTAGTGGTAACACCCTTTAATTTTACAGGAGAAAGGTCTGGTTCTTTCATATGAAACACTTATTTGAGGAATTATCCATCCATCCATTATCTTTTACCCGCTTCTTCCATTTTGGGTCACGGGGGTCACCGGTGCCCATGTCCATCAATCACTGTGCGATGGACGGGGTACACACTGGACGGGTCGCAAGTCCATCACAGAGACAAACGAGACAAACATCATTCACGTTCACTCCCACACCTAGGGACAATTTAGAGTTACCAATCAGCCTAACATGCATGTTTTTGGTCTGTGGGAGGAAACCGGAGTACCTGGAGAAAACCCACGCATGCACGGAGAGAACATGCAAACTCCACCCAGAAAGGCCCCCGGACCAGGATTTGAACCAGGGACCTGCTCGCCTTATTTGAGGAATTATATCTAACAAAACTTCCAAGTTTGATTTTTAATAACTGACTATTTTTAAAGGAACTTATAAAGCTTTCATGGTCTTGCTGAACTGAAAAACTTGCCTTGATTTTATAGAAATGTATCAGTATTTATAAAATATTGACTATTTTCTATGAATTATTGGGAATTTATTTTTTTTTTTATCCACTACATAAGTAAACACTTCTAAGGTTAAAAATGTAGTTACAGTACGTCCTAAAAAATGAATCTCGAGCAAATATTTAAATAAATATTAATAAGAAAAATTTGAATTGATATCATGAAGCCTTACATAAAAAGTAAATTCTAATAATTTCCGTACATATTTTGTAATTTTGGACTCCACCTCAGTGGATTTCAAGTGAATCAGAGGCTTTAAGAGGTGCTGACTTCACATTAAGAAACAAACGGAGTTGGACCAGTTTTTAACCGTGGGCGTCTGTATAAAAAGAGGGAACTAAATTTCCAAACAGTGTGTCAGATGTGGAATAGCACACCCTTAAATTAAAATGAGCAGTCGGCACTTCAGCCTCAGAGGCATCGTTTGATTTCCACCCAAATGTGCTGAATTACAAAGCCAAGCTCACAGATTAGTCCGTACGCAACACAAGCACGAAGGTGCAGAGCTAATAATAAGAAAGCACCATTACACAGTGAAATTCTAATAAGGGTGTATAAGAGGCGTTTGGACCAAAGGATTTCATTTTCAGGTGAGCTGATGTAAAATTCTATGAATTGGGAGGAAAGTAATTTCGTTTTATGCGGGCTGAGAGTGTGCTGGATTTACAACACAAGACAAAACATCAATAAAACATAAAACGTGTTAAAATTAATCATATTAATCTTGTTTTTGTAGCTAATGGAAGCCAATATGTTAGTTAAAAAAACATTTGGTTAAGAGTAGAACTCTCATATTTCTCATCTTTGGTGCGTCTCTTCTGTAACAAACTGGTTTTATGTGTGAGACTGGTGCAGTGCAGAGTCCCTGTCCTGTCCTGTCCCATCCTGTCCCGTCCCGTCCTGTCCTGTCCTGTCCTGTCCCGTCCTCCCACTCAGAGTTCTGAGACTCAAAAAAACTTCAGCTTCAAAACATTTAAAGCCAGAAATATCCCTCTTGTAGCTTTAATGATATTTCTACGACCCCCTTCGAGCTGCTTTCTTCCCAACGGGAAAACTGAAAACTGGTAATTGATGTTGCTTCACACCAAAGGGGATAAATCTTTCGACCATGTCCGTGCGTGTGCGTGCACGTGTGCAAAACATTCATAACTGTTAGTAGCCGAAACTTATTCCCAACACGAGCACCAACTGATCGCACATCGTTTTAAAACGTAGCCATTAACGATTTGAGTCAACTGTGTATGTTAGCATAATATCTCGTGAACGACTGGAAGATTTTAATGAAATGGACAAAGTGATCGTTAGATGTACAACAAATCAATTCAAGATGGCTGCCACAGTCAACTGACCTTCAATAGAAAAATGACAACAATCAGTTTTACAGAGTTTGCGCTAAAATATAGTGTGGTAGTGGCTGAGCATCATCTCTAACACATACTTTAAACTTTATGTTGCGTTATATACATTTACTTAATTGCTGGATTCATCCCTGTCTGTCTGTTAGCAGAATATCTCGTGAACCACTGGATGGACAGTTCTCCTACAACAAATTACATTTCGAAGGAACCACTTTAAGATGGCTGCCACAGCTAACACAGAAATGGCTACAACTTGGTCAGTTTAACAGATGGAGCTAAAATTTGATGCGGTAGTAGCTGAAAGTCATTCACAACACCTGATCTGAGGGTAACGACTCATACACTCGCATGAGATCACAAAAAATGTTATTTTTAAGGTTGGACCAAAACGGTCTTAGTCTATAACGTGGCCTTTAAGTTTGTGTTGGGTATTAAATGTCAGTTTAAAGAGTTGCTCACTTTTATTTGCAAGACATTTACTCTCAAAGCAGAAATAAAAACGCACTTGGAGCAATAAAGGTTCATTTTTGATCAGCTAAGAAGTTGATATGTAAAAAAAATAAAATAAAAACTTTTTAGATCCTTCCAGTTATACATGGCATCTGTGAGAAGCTTTAGAGCCACGTTTGCTACATAACTTACATTAGCACTAGAGCCCAACTGATATATCAGCAGGGCCGATGTTTTAGGCCGATATAGACATTTGGGGACATATCTGGTTATTATCTGTGATAACTGGTTCAAACACTTCCAATTTTCACCCCTAAAATGCTGGGAACAAGCAGTGTCCTTACTTGCAAATGGCATAATTGTACAATGTGTCCAGCAGAGGGCGCATGAGGACTACTTTCAAGTCAAGGCTGTGCACTTTAACTTTCACTTTCAGCGCAGCTGAAGCAGGGAGCAATTACACCGTTTTGTTGAAAAAAGCATGGGAAGTTTATATTAACTGATCTGCAAAATAAATCGACAACAAATTATCTTCAGTCCTCCAACCCGCTCGTCATTAGCAACGTGCCACTCAAGTAAGCAAGCTAACATAGATAACCTAACATAGGCCATTATTGCCTCGTAAAACTTTATCCAGAGCAATAAAGCTAATGTAGCGGTAAAATATATTTCAGTGTTCGTAACATTATCTTTGTCGTGCTCAATGAACTGTATTGTTTGTCTGAAATCTTTACTTCTTTGCAAAGACAAAAAAAATCCTCTGCTGCGGTCAATACAAACTAGACCTTCACCGTACGTGACTGACTGTTTAAACAATGAACAGGGAAGGGCGTTTCTTTGTTTAATTTATATTTTTGTTGCACACTTGATAACTTTATGGTGAATAATGGAGGATAAAAAAAAATGTGAACGCACGTTAGGAAGACTGTTTCAAGACTTCAAGTGTTAAAACAGGTTTAAAAGTAGCCGTTTACTTAGATTCTTGAAGGTGGACAAAGCTAAAAACTTTCAGCCAGTATATTGGTTATCAGCAACAACCTTCTCCGCCCAATATCGGTATCGGCAATAACCAAAATTTCCATATTGGTCGGACTCCAATTAGCACATTCAAAGAATCCACAGTACCAAATAACCCATGGTGCCATGGTCAGAATTCGCATCTGACAGTACAGATGCAGCTGCATCAACATGTAAAGCACATTACGGAGCTGGTGAGCTGGACTTTGAACGCAATCGACAAAATCTTTTCAACAAAATGACAGGGTCCTGGAGAGTCCTCATGTCCTGCTGAGACTCAGGCTGCAGGATACATCAGGGATCTGTGTTTGACAGCTAGTGTGTCTTTCAGTTCTGTCTCAGGAGGACGCCAAAGACGTTTATATAATTGGATTCATGATAGCAGGGTTTCTGCTTTTTGGCACTGGCGGGTTCCTATGTTATCAGCTTTTGAGGAAGGCATCGGTAGCAGTTTTCAGCCATGACAAAACTGCCAAGTCTGTGTGAACGTTTGGTTCATGCTACGAGTACTCAAAATCAGCTGATTTACGAGCTAAACCGTAAGATGGAAGTGATTTGTGAGATAAGCAGGCCACCTGGGGCTTCTAGGACTCGCCAGCATGTTGGAGTCGACCTTTAAGAAGGCTCATAGCACAGATCAGTGGAATGCCCATAAATCTGGCCATTTTGGATCTGGAAAGTACCAGCAGGACTCAAGGCTGACAATAAAAAAACAGTCTGCCTGAAAAAAAATCAACAATTGTGGCTTATCTGAATCTGACTCACCCATTTGGCCTCGGATGTGGGCCAGCCATCAAATTTCTCCTGGGACATGGGTATACTAAGGAAAAAGCTTCATCTATTGTAAAAAAGTATTCTGATAAAGAATAAAAGGCCGTGGTCTTGTAGCAGCAGCGTGACTCCGCCCATCTTTCGGATGACTGTATGAACATAATCTCACTGTATCTCGGTACAATGATAATAAAGCTTATTCTGATTCTGATTAATTCTTGTAAAGATGACGATAGCTGTCAAGGTGTCAGGACTGACAGAAATACATCACTGTGCCCACAGCAGAGGAAGTGATGGACTGAAAACACAAAGCAATAGCAGAAGTTTTTTTAATAGGTTTTCAGTTTAACTTCTCGTTTTTTTTTTTTGTTTTTTTTAAATGTTGCAGTAATTTCCTCCACAAGTTCTGTGAAATTTAGGAGCATTTTTAAATACAAAGTTTTATGACAAAGATGGCTAATATTCATGAGGTTAGGTGATTAAAAGTATGTTCAGATGTCTACGTGTTCGTTTTCCACACGCACCCGCTGCATTGCACCTACAGCCGTGATTTTAAAGAATAAACAGAGCGTAATGAGGCAAAAGTGCGAACAAGAATCAAACAGAGATGTCATAAACCACGCCGCACAATCACTGAGGCTGCAGAACAAAACAGCTCGGCATGATGTGGAGGGTCTAACTGATCAATTCAGCAACTTCACTTGTTCCACTTAGGAAATATCTTTCACTTACTAGTCCTATTTGCATTCCACCAATCTAAGAATCACACAAAACAAAAAAACCTCTCTTGCATATAGAGGACAAAACAAAAACATTGTTGAATTTCTTGCCAGTATTGCCACTGAATCAAGCAGTGAAACTAATTAAAACGATGTCCAGGTGACCAAACTCTTAAAAGTCCAGTTCAGTTTCACCTCTCAGTTGCCCGACTCGTCACATGCTCCGATTCTGAACTTTCATCTCTGACACAGCGCAAAACGTTACCGACCTATAAACAAAGCCATCGGGATTTACTGGGTTTTAATGGGATTCAAAGATCATCAGCTGAGCCTCGTTAAATGGACACGAAGGTCAGAAGTTCAAGTTTCACAAAGATGTTCATGTTGGTAAAACGTCGTTTTGAGAGGCATCTTGCGAATTTGTTGAAAACTTTCGCCTTTAAAAATGGCTTAAGGTGTTCAAACTATACTGTGCAGCAAAAGTACATACACTGAATTCATGGTAAATGGACTGTACTTATATAGCTCCTTTCTAACTTATCAACACACTCAAAGCTCTTTACAACACAATCTGTGCCCTCATTCGTACAGCACTCTACTAGATCTCTACAAAGCTAATCTGAACCTGTGGAGCTTTAAATCACATTCATACACCGATGGGACACATCGGAGGCAGTGAGGGGTTCATCGTCTTCCTCTGGACACTTCAACATGTGGCTGCTGGTGGAATCGAACCCCCAACTCTCCCATTGGAGGACAACTTCTCCAACCACTTTGGCACAGTTGCCCCAGCAACTGCCAGCATCATCACACTTACCCCTCTGTGCTTCACTGGAACGATGCAACCTTTAACTTTGCTCACGAGGCCACATTTGTGCAAAACAGAATAAAGTTCAAGCTCCGCGTACGCTGCAACCTGCCGACATGAACAAAACCCGCGCTCGTTCTGCAGACGGAGCAAAGGTCTGGTGGTGATTCAGAGAAAGCGACTTGCTGCATCTACACAGTTTAAGACAAACTGACAGACTCGTGTCCCGGAGTGCCAGTGAGCACCGGCTCTGAGCAGCAGAAAGAAACATCCCATCTGATGATGGAGCTCCATCCTCCATTAGTCAGAAACCACCACACACAAACACGGTGAACGTGCGCGACTCCGTGCACGTCACTGCACTGACCTCGAGCTCCGTCTCGCATCTGTTGATGTCGTCGGTGGACTGGTTGAGTTTCTCCAGTTCTCCCTTTAAGACACAGAAAAGACAGAGAACCAGTTTAACACCTGGAGTAGCACTGGGATGACATCATTATAAAAAGAGTAAAACATCTGGAAAAAAAAATCAACAAAAAAAGGGTTAAAATTGAATTATTTAGAGGAATAAAACTAAAGTCTTCATAAAAGTTTTGATTTAAAAGACAATGAACTCATAAAGATGGTGACTAATTTAACAGAAAACAAGCACATTTTAATTACCAGTTGAATATTTTAGCTCTGCGTTGATCTTAAATAATAAAACACATAATAAAGTCTTTGATCCAACAATAAAAGGTTAAAGTCAAAGTCCAAAAATGTGTTTTCACTCACTGCCACGTTGATTTCAATATTTATGGCAGCATTTCATATTGATTTGCAGATCGTTTCCAGCAGAACGACAAATGTATTCCCAATCCTTTTAAGATATTTTCCCTATAAATATTATGCATCAATTTTTGCATCCAAATCGATCATTTAAAAAAATCAATTAGTCCTGATGTGGGGTCAGAGGTCACACGATGGATGGCAAAATAAATCATGAATCTGCTGAATTAAGATCACCTTCATCACAGACTGACTTGATCTTTTCAGGGTGGTTCCTCTTTTTAACCTGAAACGTTGTCGTGTGAATAGAATTGATTTAAAAGTGTTTGTGTGTTTTTTTTTTTAATAGCCTTTATTCGTTGTTGTTTAGTCTTGAGATATGTTTGTAAAGACTGTAAAGATGTTCTTGTTCTATTCTAGTTCTGCCAAAAGAGAATTCAAAGGTCATGCTGGATTTGATCGTTAACAAGTGAGAAGCACAAAGTAAATCACAGCCTCTCGGTGATGATTTACTGTTTTTATCTGACAGGAAATGAACAAATTGGAGAAACTGGAGACATCTGGTTGATGGCATCAACATGGCTGAGAAACAGGATGCCATGTTTTGCCCATTGTTTTGTTGAATCCTGTTCTATCAACACAGAAGTGTCAGCTCTATCAGTTGTTTGGTGTTTTCAGTTTATCTCACAAACCAGATGTTTTCTTGCAAAAAAAAAAAAAAAAACTGACCTGTTAGGCTTTAGTTTAATCAAAACTGTCTTCGACACATCATCAGTGTTATGCAGAAGTTTGCACCAGCAGCAGGAAACTGTCACAACTAATGCACCAGTTTAGATACAGGATCAAAAAATGAAGGAGCTTCAAATTATTGTTGCTTATTTCCAAGAAGCAATGGGTAAATGAGACCTGCAGGATGACTTTGCTGCTGTGGCTGCAGCAAAACTGGCACATTTCATTTTTATTCACATTTTATTTAAATGAACATAAAGCAAAGCAAACCTGTATTCTGGGGTCCACCTCCTCGTCTTCATATTCAGCCTCGTCGTCCGACCTGTGCTCCTCTGAACGGTCCATGTCGGAGGCGAAGAGACGCCACGAGCCGAACAAAGAGGGACGTTAGAGGCACCGGGGACTCATCTGTCCGCGCCGGACGCCACCAGCTGGATTCACCTCCCGGGTTTTATCCGTCCTCAGATGGAAATCATAACTTTAAAAAAATTACTCCGTTTCTCAGAGGAACATGCCTGCTTGTATCTGCCTCTCCTCGCGCTGAGTTACCGGTGAAATAATAACCAGAGGCGGAGTTCCGCTTCAGACCGTGAACGCCTCCTTCAGACAGACCAGCGAAATGTATGACGGGTGGTTAGTGCCCGAGAAGCACTGTTTTGATTCAGTTTTAACTCACTGTTTTAATTCACTGCTTTAACTATTTTAATTCACTGTTTTAACGCACTGTTTTAACTTACAGTTTTAACTCACTGTTTTAATTCACTGTTTTAACTATTTTAATTCACTGTTTTAATGCACTGTTTTAACTTACAGTTTTAACTCACTGTTTTAATTCACTGTTTTAACTATTTGAATTCATCGTTTTAACTAACTGCTTTAACTCAGTTTTAACTCACTGCTTTAACTCACTGCTTTAACGCACTGATTGAACTATTTTAATTCACTGTTTTAATGCACTGTTTTAACTTACAGTTTTAACTCACTGCTTTAACTCACTGCTTTAACGCACTGATTGAACTATTTTAATTCACTGTTTTAATTCACTGTTTTAACTTACAGTTTAAACTCGCTGTTTTAATTCACTGTTTTAACGCACTGTTTTAACTTACAGTTTTAACTCACTGTTTTAATTCACTGTTTTAACTATTTGAATTCACTGTTTTAACTAACTGCTTTAACTCACTTTTAACTCACTGCTTTAACTCACTGCTTTAACGCACTGATTGAACTATTTTAATTCACGGTTTTAATTCACTGTTTTAACTTACAGTTTTATCTCGCTGTTTTAACGCACTGTTTTAACTTTTTTAATTCACAGTTTTAACTAACTGCTTTAACACACAGTTTTAACTCACTTCTTTAACACACAGTTTTAACTCACCATTTTAACTCAATGTTTTAACTCACAGTTAAAACTATTTTAATTCACTGTTTTAACTAACTGCTTTAACTCGGTTTTAACTCACTGTTTTACAGTTTTAACTCACTGTTTTAACTATTTTAATTCACTGTTTTAACTAACTGCTTTAACACACAGTTTTAACTCACTGCTATAACACAGTGTTAACTCACCATTTTAACTCACTGTTTAACTCTGTTTTAACTCACTGTTTTAACTCACAGTTTTAACTATTTGAATTCACTGTTTTAACCAACTGCTTTAACTCAGTTTTAACTCACTGCTTTAACTCACTGTTTGAACTATTTTAATTTACTGTTTTAACTAACTGCTTTAACTCAGTTTTAACTCACTTTTTAACTCACTGTTTGAAATATTTTAATTCACTTTTTTAACTAACTGCTTTAACTCAGTTTTAACTCACTGTTTAACTCACAGTTTTAACTATTTTAATTCACTGTTTTAACTAACTGCTTTAACTCAGTTTTAACTCACTGTTTTAACTCACTGTTTTAACTATTTTAGTTCACTGTTTTAACTAACTGCTTTAATTCACAGTTTTAGCTCAGTTTTAACTCACTGCTTTAACTCACTGTTTAACTCACTGTTTCAACTCAAGTACAAAAACTGTGTGTGTGTGTGGGGGGGGGGGGTCGAATTCAAGTCCATCCATCAATCCATCCATCCATCCATCAATCCATCCATCCATCCATCCATCATCTTTTACCTGCTTCTTCCTTTTCGGGTCACGGCGGGTGTTATGGTGCCCATGTCCAGCCATCACTGTGCGAGAGGCGGGGTACACAGGTCATAAGTCCTTCAAAGGGCCATTTAAAGACAAACGAGACAAACAACCATTCACTCTCTCACTCACACCTAGGGACAATTTAGAGTTACCAATCAGCCTAACATGCATGTGTTTGGTCTGTGGGAGGAAACCGGAGCACCTGGAGAAAACCCACGCATTCACGGAGAGAACATGCAAACTCCACCCAGAATGGCCCCACGACCAGGATTCAATCCGGCGACCTTCTCACTGAGAGGCAGCAGCTCTTCCAACTGCGCCACCGTGCCACAGAAATTCAAGTCATGTGATAAAAAATAAAAATGAAATGTTTTTAAATTATAGCAATCAATCAAGACAACATGTAGCAGGCCAACAAAGCAGCAACAGTTTTGTTGTGTTTTATACTGTTTTCACTTGTGTTCTTTTGTTTTTGTTGATGTTTTATAGTAACTAGGACACACCAAGAAGTCAAGACATCACACTAACATGCTGTCAGACTGAAACGTTGTACAGGTTGTATGCAATGAGACTGAGACATGTATAATCCTATAGAATAGATCAGTCCTCTCTGTAAAGCCTAAAAAGATTGTTTCCTGATTATGCTGAATGCTACACATTTACACCAACACTTCTATTATACTTTTTTTTTTACTTATTGTTCTTGTCAGTAGATATTCCAGAAATCCCTGCAAAATCATGGTCTGTGATTACAAGGGCACAAAAACATTTTTTAAGATCAACAACAAGTTTCAACAGAGCAATCTCCATATCTGTTCAAACTCTGTAGATTGAGATAATGAACATATTTTAAGCCGACTATGCCAGAAGATGAGATAAACGTTAATCTGCTAAAAAGAAGAACACAAAACATTCGTATCAGTCCCAGTGTTGTGGATAGAACGACACCGAGGGTTACATCACAAACAGCCTTTCTTTCTTTTTATATCTTGCTTTCCTTCCTCCTCATTAAAGGAGACTGAAAGACAGCAGCCTGAGGTGACATTTTCCTGGTTGCATAACTAACATGTGCCTGCTCACCTTAAAGGCAGAGATGCTCATGAAGTGGCTCAGACAGAAACAACTGAAGAAGCACTGCACTAAGAAAAGAAGAGAAAACTGCTTCAGACCTGCCATCACGAATATCGCTCCGTATACGATCACACAAATGACAGACAAACCGTTTTTAACAGAGGAGTGGGACTGAATGTTCAGTGTGTACATTTTGGTTTAAATTTGCAGGCAACACTACTTGTTTCATTACATAATACATGTTGTGAGACTGAAAGGCATTCATTTTTAGTGAAACGCAGAATTCTGCACATTACACTTTAGCAAACAGTAATCTTGCTTAAAGCCATTCTTAACATAAAAAGACAAATAACATAAAATACTTTAAAAGGGATGCATTTCAGGTGAAATATAGACAGACTTTAGTGCATGCTGTTTGTTTTTAAACATTGCTTTTTGTAATAAATGGCAACGCAGAGGGCATTTAATTAAAAGTTTGTTCAGGTAAGTCATTTCATGTCACCAATTATGAAACACAAGTTAGAATTTAAACAAGCTTGTAATTAGAAACTAATACAATCATTCATTTTGTTACACAAATAGAAGTTAATGCTGCTCAGGAGGTTTTAATACTCAGCAGAGTTTTCAAAAACACTGAATGATTCAGATATTCTGCACGGTCATTGTTACCCTTCCTCCCTGTGAGAGGCAATGCATGCTGGGAGAGACAGATAACCCTTGGCGACAGAAAAGCATCAGCATGTTTCGTGCTCTTTGGGTTCTCGGTGATTTGTTTGAATAACGGGACACGGCAAAGCTTTTTACAGAGTCTGCAGCGCCTGTCGCTGCTGCTAAATCACAGCCGCTCTCCCACAGCTCCCTGACCTCTGCTTGTTCATGGCTAATAGTTTTCTGTCGTCATAATTTATTGCAACTTCCAAACAAGATCATATAGTTCAGAAAGATAATCGACGTTGGAACACTTAGAGGGCAAGATGATTAACTTCATGTTTCTACACTTGAATTGTGCTGCAGCCGTGAAGTGATTCAGACAACAACACAAAATCTGTTTCAAAATGAAAAACTGGAGACGTGTTTCTCAGAAACAAGGAATCGATATTAGATAATTATGTTATTTTAATGCTTAGTTTTCACATTTATATTATCTTCTATATGTTGTCGTTTTTCACAATCAAACTACTTTTGCATATTCTGGAATATTTTAACAATACTGTATAGCAAACATTTAGCTCAGTCAAGTAGTGTGGAAACACTTTTAATATTTATAACCTTTGTACTTTTTAAACTATTTATCTTTATTTAGGCATGCATAAATACACTGAAATCTCTTAAATTCATTTAAAATGTTGTTTTCTGAAATCTATTTTAACAAACAGTGTCTATAAAAAGTCCTCCCATTGGATGTTTTGTGTTTTTATTGCTGTCATAAATCAGTCATGGTCAGGATAACTTCTCCAGCTTCACAAATAAAATTCAAAGAAATCTTTTTTCAGAGTCCAAGTGAAATAAAATTTCTACAAATTAAAATCATTTAAATATGTAATTTGTTGCTTATTGTACAACGTTTAGCTTTTTGCCACTGTTGTGTTAAATTTCATTTTTGCTTGACTTTTTATTTTTTAAACTTTAACTATTCATTCTTTGGGCGAGGACCTGCGAGGAGAACCCTGGAAACCCTGGAGAGAAGAGAGGGAGATGCCTTCTCAGCTGAACAGCTTGAAATCCTTTCAGAAGAGCTGCAAGAGTTGGAGAAAGAAATGATTGGGCCTCGCTGCTCAAGCTGCTGCTCCTGCAACAAGACTCTGGAATATGATGGATGGATGGATGGATGGATGGATGGATGGATGGATGGATGGATGGATGGATGGAAGGATAGATGGAAGGATGGATGGAAGGATAGATGAAGGATGGATAGATAGATGATAGATGGAAGGATGGATGGATGGATAATTTTCGTTTAATAATTTGAACTATTTGAAACTCCCAGCCTTGGTGTGACTGTGCAGGACAGGAAAACGTCAGCAGATTGTTGACACTCTGCTTCTTCCTTAAGTAGAGAACTTTACCAACTGGCTTTTCTCTGGACGTGAATGTTCCTGTAAAATGCCCGGAGACAACGTTGTTGTGATTCTTGGTGCTATAGAAATAAACTGAACTGATCTGAAAACAGAGATTTGGTCTTTATCTTAGACGCATGAAAAGTCCAGAAATCCTGAGCCGTTTGGTTCATTTTCTCACTTTGATCACTTCCTTCGTCTTCTCGTTGATCTTTGATATAGTTTGGGATCTTAGATGCAAAACGTTCTAATGTCCTCAGTGTGAGTAACTCTGAATGACAGCATGAGCTCGATGGTTAAACTGTGAATTTAACTCGATAAAGACGAACTGACAGCATTCTGTGAGTTGCACATACCAGTCCGGGGTGACATTCACAGCAGAAGACAAGCAGATTGTGTTCAGTCTAACTTCATTAAAGCCGAGGCAGCTGCTTAAAATCTTCAGCTGCGTTGTAAGAAGGAAATGTAGTAAAATTATTACAGTGTAATTAAAGAAAACTATGAGAATAACCTTGTAGTTCAGCTACAACGTTTGAAAGTGCAGATAGTCTGTTCATTCTGTCCCAGGACATCCTTGCAAAAGAGATTACGATAATAATCTTAATTGATTTATTTCCTGATAAAATAAAGGTTTAAATACAAATTACTTGTGGGTGTACTGCTCCATTCTTTTAGCTGACATGTTGCCTCATTCAGACTTGACTAGCTCATAAATGATTTCTTGTTTCCTGAGTTTTGATCCCATAGAAAACCATCCTCAGAGGACCACATCCATGTTTTTCATCCAGTGTTGCCTCTGTTCAACAAACTGCAGACAGCGAGTGTGCACAGATCAGGATGTGACACAGCAGCACAGAAACATAATTATATTGAAGCGTTGTGCTTCATTAGGGAGACCTTGTTCCAGGTCTACCTCTCTGTCCTCATCTCGTTGTTTTCCTGTCTCCTCCCTGACAACAATTCTGTTCACCTCACTGACGACTGTGCAACAATCAGTTATCAAGCGAGGCGCATCAGTCACTTGAGGTTTGCAGCAAATAATGACAACCAGGTTCAACAACTGCTTAGGTTACACGTTGAGTGTTGTGTCAAAACTGAACCGTTAATAAAGTTGATCTGGACTGATGCCAGATATTTTGCTCTGGAAGTTGTTTTGGCTGTTTTTTTGTTGAGGCTGTTGTTTAGGTGAGGCATCAACTATTTGTGAAGGGGACGAAGGGGAAATGCGTCTGACACCCCCGGGTTTGATCAAGCAGAACCAGCAGAAAGTCTGAACCAAACCAGTTGTTCGACACTTGAAAACATGAAGAAGTGCACCACTGATGCAAGAAGAAAGATGCTCAACGAGACTGTGGGCAAGGCCAGAATATCAAGAAAGTATTCAGTGCGCTTCACTTTTTCCACATTTTGTTATGTTACAGCCTTATGCCAAATTTTATTAAATTATTCTCTTTCTTCTTCGATGGCAGCCCAATGCCACATGTGCTCGCATGTGTAATGGGAAAAATGTAGAGAATTAATTCATGGAGGACGGGATGTGACAAAATTAAATAAATAAATACATAATCATCATGAAATGTATCATTTCATTATTAAATACATTATTAAATCATTAAATACACAAATTACTTATTTCATAATTTATTTATTTATTTTTGTCACCTTACGTTGGAGGACTGAATGTGACAAAATGAAATAAATAAATAAATCATGAAATAAGTAATTTAATTGTGTATTTAATGATTTAATGGTATATTTCATATTTAAATGATACATTTCATTATTATGTATTTCTTTATTTCATTTCGTCACATTTGGTCCTCCATATTAATAGAGTACAATAAAATAAATAAATTCTACACACAATACCCCATTATGACATTGTGAAAAAAGGTTAGAGATTTTTGCAAATTTATTAAAAATAGAAAACTAAGAAATCACTTTTACATAAGTGTTCACAGCTTTTGCTTAAAACTTTGACTTTATCCATTTTTGGCAGCCAGTACAGCCTCAAGTCTTTTTGAGTATGATGCCATGCTGTAGCATCTTTAGGCAGTTTGTCCCATTCTTCTTTGCATACTTCTCAAATTCCATCAGGTTGGATGGGAGATGTTTGTTCACAACCATTTTCAGATATTTCCAGAGATGTTCAATCAGATTCAGGTTTGGACTCTGGCTTGGTCACTCCAGGATACTGGTCCTGAAGCAACTCCTTTGAGATCTTGGCCATGTGCTTTGGGTCGTTGTCCTGTTGAAAAATGAACCGTCTGCCCAGTCTGAGGTCAACAGCGCTCTGGAGCAGGTTTTCATCCAGGACGTCTCTGTACATTGCTGCATTCATCGCTCCCTCTATCCTGACTAGTCTGCCAGTTCCTGCTGCTGAAAAACATCCCCATAGCATGATGCTGCCACCACCATGCTTCACTGTAGGGATGGTGTTGGCCTGGTGATGAGCGGTGCCTGGTTTCCTCCAAACATGACGCCTGGCATTCACACCAACGAGTTCAATCTTTGTCTCATCAGACCAGCGAATATTGTTTCTCACGATGTGACAGTCTGTCCGGTGCCTTTTGATAAACTCCAGACGGGCTGCCATGCACCTTTTGTTAAGGAGTGGCTTTCGTCTGGCCACTCATACAGGCCTGATTGATGGATTGCTGCAGAGATGGTTGTCCTTCTGGAAGGTTCTTCTCTTTCCACAGAGGAATGCTGGAGCTCTGACCGAATGACCATTGGGTTCTTGAACACCTCCCTGACTAAGGTCCTTCTCCCCCAGTTGCTCAGTTTAGAGGCCAGCCAGCTCTGTAGAGTCCTGGTGGTTCCAAACTTCTTCTCTTTTCAAATGATAGAGGTCGCTGGGCTCATTGGGACTTTCAAAGTAGCAGAAAATTTTTCGTATCCTTCCCCAGATTTGTGCCTCAACACAATCCTGTCTCAGAGGTCCACAGATAATTCCTCTGACTTCACGCTTGGCGTGTGCGCTCTGACATGCACTGTCAACTTGTAGGACCTTGTTTAGGTCACGTGTGTCTTTCCAAATCAAGTCCAATCAATTTAATTTAGGTGGACTCTACTTAAGTTGTAGAAACATCTCAAGGATGATCAGTGGAAACATCTCAGCTCAAGTTTGATCTTCATGGCAAAGGCTGTGAATACTAACGTAAATGTGATTATTAGTTTTCTATTTTTAATAAATTTGCACACATCTTAAAAAAAAAGTTTTTTTCATTTTATCATAATGGAGTATTGTGTGTAGAATTTTGAGGAAATAGATTAATTTATTAAAATCTGGAATAAGGCCGTGACATAAAATGTGGAAAAATAGAAGCGCTGTGAATACTTTCTGATACTGTACATGTTGGAGCATTGAAACGGAAAAATCAAATTTACTCTTTTTAGTCAGGCAGAACACAGTTTATTGAGCTTTTGTATGTAAGCTTTGTATAATTTTTGCATTTTACAGTTACTTTTACAAAAGTATTATCAGCAAACAAAGCAATATGTTGTGAAGGACATACCATGTGTAGCAAAGGGCCTCAGAGGATATAAAATAAAGAAATAATTCAAACATGGCCACTGATTTTCATCTGATTTTAGTATTTTTGTATTTGAGATGTGTTTGTCTGAGGCAAATGTCTTTGGTTTTCTTCTGGGAGAGGTTGAGAAATACCAAAAATAAAATAAAAACGCAGGCACTTTAAAAAAATATTATTTAGATTGAAGATACAATAAAAGCATTTGTCATCTATTTTATGTATAATGCAAATGTAAATCACAAATACACAGGGATGATGATGAAAGAATGGTTTTATTTATTCTACATCACATTTTTAGACTTTTTTTTTTTTTTTACATTGGTTTGGATCAACAAAAGCAAACAAGAACATCTTCTGTGGTTATCATAGCATTGTTTTAACTTGTAAATAAACCAACAAAAATATGATTATACATTTACATGAGATAATCACATCAGCTAAATAAAGTTTATATCTCATTCCAAACAAAAAACATTGAGCTGCAACAGTTTATACTATAAACAGTACATTTTCCTGGCCAAGGAATCTTGTATTAAACGCATGATGATTTGTGGATCAGTGCATGCAGATATGAATTTGCAGAGATCAGTTTGATCCTAGAAGAATAAAAGATAAAATGTTGCCATCTAGTGGCCACTTGTGGTAGTTTGAACTAAACACTGAGGCAACAATGCTAAAAAAAAATGTTTGAACACCAAAGTCCTCTCCTGAACAAGGTCCTTTTTTGGATAAAGAACTGAAATAAAGAGTTTTTAACTTGAAGAAATTCAGTACAGACTTATGCCCATGCACAAAGTTAATCAACAAGTAGATTCACGTTCTCAAGTGGAATTTTAAAAACTGCTCATCAGAGCTTGACAATGACAATAAATCTGTTAACACGACCACACATCTTGCTGTCAGCGATGGAGGTCAAGTAGACCCATGGTTGACTGATTTCTTTTGTCTTTCTTCTTGTTTTAGAAGATGTTAAGTCCTTTGGTTGCACCATTCTGGTTTTTGGATCAGGATTATAATTAAGGTGTGAATTGAGGTGTGCTATGTACAAAATTAGAGATGAATTAGTAAATAGTGAGGGTGGGGTTTGGTTAAGTCTGTCCTCAATGAAAAATAGTAAATCCAATGTGCCTAAAACTGAGAATTGTTCTAGTTTGTGTGTGTTAAACAAACTTAATAACAAAAAAATTACAAATATGCTTTGGCAGAGACGCTACTTGGGTAAGTTTATCTCACAGATCCAGTGGAATCTTTGCAGACAGGTGGCCAGTGACCAGTTCTTCAAGCAGGCCAGCGTGGGGTTAATATAAACACAACCCTCAGGATAAATGGACCAGTCAGTTAGCCCCGGTTGATTCATAAAGCTAAAAATGATTAAAAAAAACGACAGTTTTCAGATGTTTTATTTTTACATTTTTTAAAAGAATCTGAAAAAGTGGGGAAAGTTTACATATTGTTCAAATCAAAATATTCAATCCAGCAGATAGCTGTAACATAAAATCATTCCAGAATAAACTATTCTGTGCACTGAATAAAAATAATAAAATTTAGCATGTATTTAAATGAAAACATTGGATTCTGAGTATGAGCTACGTATCCAGAATATTAGCTGCTAAGGGAATTTGCAGAAATGGTGCACAGTTGACAATTAGATAATAATAAAAATAAGAATTGAAAAAAAAAACCTTACATATAGTTTAGTTGGCTTCCATCCACCCACTGCAAATCCCGTGGAAAATAAAAATCCATTGTATACATATACAAGCCAATCCAAATGTTGAGTTCTCCTCCAAGATAGTTAATAAATCTCTGTTGGGAAAGAAATGTAGCTGAAATAATTTTCATGTTTTGGTTAGAAATGACAACATTCTAGTCATCAACCATAAATAAATAGAAAGAACATTAATGTTAAATTTACTTCTGTAACCTTGTAACGTATATCAAAGACCATATGCAAAAAGAACACAGGTGGTAATTAATTAATTAATTAATAATTATTATTGGGCTTCAGGGTTAAAAAGGACAGATCACAACATAGGTTTATAGTATTAATCTTTTTACTAGATTTCAAACAAATTAGATACATTTTGTCCTCCACATGTTTTAACAATATATGTAATAAAATTTAAATACATGTGAAAGAAATAGAAAGAAGAAACCCTACATGTTCACGTTCATCATTCAGAATCACCAGATGAGCTCCATGAACTTCGCAGTTTTTTTCGGCGTCAGACCAAATGTTTTCCTCTGAAGACTTCAGGTAACAACTCGAATCAAACTTGAGCCATCCTGAGGGACACGGGGCGTGAGGGTTTGCTGCAGAACAGACCAAAACAAATGTGGTGTCAAAACTAAAAGACAAAAGCAACGCACCATTAGAGAGAAACTATTTTAGTGATTTGGAGAGAGAGATTTTCACAACGGATGAGAAAAAAAAAAAGAACAGGAGAAAAACAAGTTCTATATCAAATGTCCTAATTCTGCTGAAACATTTAAATCTGGAGTAAATTAAGAGACTCAGAGACCAAAGAAACAAAACTGGTACCGCTCAAATAACGTGTCTTAGGACAAAAAGGGAAGAAAAAAAAGCTAAATAAATACATAATAATAAAAATAATAAAAAAATAATAAATAAGTAAATACAAAACGTCAACAAAACCCTTGTTCTTTTAGCTCCTTGGTCTGAAAATATCTTGTTCAATAAGCCGTTCAGATTTCCTGTTGCAATATCCAAAATTCTACATGGAAATCTGTTCATATATATATATATATATATATATATACACATAAGATTAGACAGACATACCGACAGACATACCGACAGACATACCGACAGACATACCGACCGACCGACCGACCGACCGACCGACCGACCGACCGACCGACAGACAGACAGACAGACAGACAGACAGACAGACAGACAGACAGACAGATAGACAGATAGATAGACAGACAGACAGACAGACAGACAGACAGACATAGATAGATAGATAGATAGATAGATAGATAGATAGATAGATAGATA
>NC_056502.1:8200823-8222429 GCF_014905685.2 Nematolebias whitei | reverse complement strand
AGATAGATAGATAGATAGATAGATAGATAGATAGATAGATAGATAGACAGATAGACAGATAGACAGATAGACAGATAGACAGATAGATAGATTATTAGGAACAATACTAAAAGTATAAAAAACATGTTACATAATAAATAATTCAACTGTTTCTCTATAGCCTGTGACTAATTTGCTAAAACATATATCTAACGTCCAACCATTAAAACTAAATTTTTATCCCTAAAATAAACTGTAACGGGACAGTGGGAATGAGAAGCTGTAAGTAGAAACAACTGAAGACATCCAGAAGTTTTCCAAAAACAAATTCAGCCGAAGTCTAAAAGTAAAACGTCCTATTTTATTTTTTAAATCTCACTCACCCATATGTATTTGTGTCTGAAGTTGGGATATCAGATTGTCGTGATCGAAAACGTTATCTTTCAGTACATTGTTCGTCTTCTCCAGTGCACTCTTCTCTTGTTGCAATGTTTGTAGCTTCTGACTGAGATTGCCATTATCTTGAATTAGTTGCTGTTTCTCTTGAATCAGTTTGTCTTTGTCTTGATTTAGTTGATTGTTGCTCTGGACCAGTTGCTGTTTCTCTTCCCTCAGTTTTTCCATTTTTTTAAGATGCTGTTTTTTCATTTGAAGCCACCGATCTCGCTCTAAAATCAGAGCTCTGGTTTTATCTTCCAGCAGCAAGGAGACATTGCAAGTTGAGACATTCAACCTGTCAGGCATCCCAACTAGAAAAGAGAAAGATTTATATGATCAAATGCTTTGGAGAGCAAGAATTTTTTTTTTTTTTTTTAAATCAGAGCTCCAAATGGAGTGAAATACCAAAAATTAAATCAGCAGATGTTGAACATTGTCATAACTACTATGAAACTTCAACATTATAACCAACCATCCATCCATACCTATTTTATCCTATTTAGGCTTTTGATTTTGGAAGCTTCTCCTAGATGGCTTGAAGTATTTTACAATTTGTGCTAGGAATTTTTTGGTCAAAGTTTAAGGATGTTTTTAACTTTTGTGGCTGAGAATGTTAACTCTGCCCATGAGCCATATGTTTGGGTTAGTAGAAAGTTGAATGAGGAGCTGGGTGAGGCTGCAGCGTACAGCTGGCACTCCAAGAACGCCTCTAAGTCTGTGAGCTCGGCTGAACTGATAAGCATATAAAAATAAGCTGCACACACTGCCAGAGTCTCGTGACTGGTCTTCATGTTTGTACTTCCTGTATTTTTCATTTACCCTTTATTTATACAGGTAGTCTCATTGAGCCACGAGAACTCATTTTCAAGAGAGACCTGTTTAGGGAGCAGATGGGGGTGAAGGGCCTTGCTCATGGGCCCAGAGTGGGGCGAATGAGGGTGGGGGCAGGTGTGGGTGCTTCACCTACCCCACCCACATTTTTGCTGTTGTCGGTACCGGGGCTTGAACCGGCGATCTTCCGATCACAGGCCCACCTTCTCTAACCTCTGCGTCCTGAAATCTGTCCTTGCAAGTGAAATACTGGTTAAAAACCTTCACCTGCTGTCAAGTGTCGCTCCTTTTCAGTAAGATAAAGAGAGAATGTTTTTCTCCAACAGTTTGTCCTGGATGGATAAAAAATCCATAAAACGGCTATGAACCTCACAGACAAATACAATCACAAATTAACGTAATATTGTCACGAGTCAGGGTTTTGGATCAGAATCAGCCAACCAACAAGCGTGTACAAACAAAGAATACAGTTTTATTGATTTTGCAACTGCAGGTGTGAGTCAGAGTCTAGCTGCAACAACACGCGTTCAGATGCAGGTGTGGTGAGAGCCACCTGTCGGAGCTTGACGTGATGACGTCACCACAACTGGTGGGAAGGCAGCTGCAGAGGGAAGCCTTTAATGCTGTGGTCAGTGGGGCAATGCAGGGTCGTGGTCCAAAGGGTGAAGCAGGGGTCAAGCACAGGGAGTCAGAGGTCCAAGACTAAATCCAAAGGTCAAACTGTAATCTGTAGTGAGACAGGTCGGTTTGCTTCATTAGCTTCGGAGCTCCACTACATGTTATAATATCTGGACTAGTTCAAGTACCTGATATTATACTTAATTTAAACGGGTTCTCTCTTTTTCAAGCTACTTGACAGATATGTGACAGAGATCAGTGACGTGAGACGTTAATTTTCTTTGACCCATCAAATGAATGCGGTCATTTATTAACAGAATCAAAGTTTAACATCAAACATTGTACACGTGATTATTCTGATTGAAGCAATAACACAGCTTAATTACAACAGACATTTATGAAAATATCTGGATGATTTACTGGCAAGATAGAAGAGTTTTAAAGATGGGGAATGAAGGAGTTAAGTGGAGAGAAAATGTGTGTGAGAAATGTGTGTTGAAGAAGAACGACAGCACTCTCCATTCGAACCCAGCTTTCCTCGGTACACTTGCAGTTGAAGATTGACTCTTTACCTTGGCAGAGGATAATTCCGACTTCGGTGTAGAGTTGCCTTTCAACGCTTTTCCAGCGTCTCCGTAGGATGGTTGGAAAACGTCCGGAGTAGTGACGGTGCTTCGTTCACACCACGCTCACCTCTCGGTTGGACTCGCATGAGCTGTGAGCCCGGTGAAATACAGTTCTTGTCCCAGGAAGGCCCTCAAGGTCAGGATTTGACCTGAGGCTTAGTTCACTACAAATCCAAAATCCGTAAAGCAGAAATGGTAGTTGTTACCAGGGTCTGATGGGCAGAACAAAATCAGATGAGGAGCAGGCAGAGAGATAAATCCTAAAGACGAGGTGCGAGGTTTAATCCACAAGGCAAGGCGTGAGGTAGTGTTGTGTACTTGAAACCATTCTTGGTCATGAGACTGATCTTGGGACCACTTTTTGATGGTCTTGGTCTTGTCTCGGACTCAGCCATTGAGGACTCGGGATTTTATTTCAAGACCAGTCAAGACCCCAACTGTGGAAGTATCACTAAATTGCCAGAATATTGCCCAGTTTATTTGTTAACATCTTTGTTTTTATTGGACGCAAAACGTACTGATTCAAATCCAAGCGATAACGTGACTTATTGCTAAATACATGTTTTTGTTATCTCTGTCACGCCCACTCCCTTTCACTCGCATGCGGTTCTGTACCAACAGAACAATACAGACAACACAACATAACATCACAATCAGGGGTGAAAGTAAGCCGGTACGGTCCGGTACTGCGTACCACTAAAAGATTCTGCACCGGTACGCAGTACCTGGAAGAGAGGGGAGCGTCTGTCTGCTGTAAATCCACCATTCAGAACCACTCACGGCTGCACTTTGGGTCAGAATAGATTTGCTAGCAATAATCAGTCTAAAACACGACAATCAATAAATAAATAGCTTTTTTTTCTCATTTCAAATTGTTTCTGAACTTTGAACGTTGGAGATTCGAGCTCCGTGGCTTCAGCGGTGTGTTCCTCTCATTCGATCCGAAGCAGGCAGCCTGACTTCGGTCAGCTGCGTTCAGTCTGTCCCTCCTCCGAGATGTAATGGTTCGCTTAGGGACCGTCAACAAATTACCGAACCAAAAACTCTTAAGAAACAAAAAATAATATATTTTACATCATTTGACCCACTGACACAAAACTAATGTTAAACTACTCTAATAGACCTGACACACAAGACACCATCTTTTATTTTTCATTTTAAAACATTTTCTATTTAGTTATTGAGCGAAAACCATGATTTTTGAACAAATAAATGATGTAAAATTAGAAAATGCTTTAAAATAAATAAATGCGGGTGCCTCATCTGTCAGGTCTAGTAGAGTAGTTTAACACAAGTTTTGTGTCAGTGGGTCACATGTCATGAAAATTATTTTACATAAACCACTGAATGTTTGATTCTTTGTTAAGTAGCTTTGGAAATTTATAAAGCTGATACATTTATTCAAAAGCAAACTTAAAATTACAGTATGTAACATTTGTAAAAATATTTTTATAAATGTTACATATGTTTGTTTTTTTTTACACATTTGTTACAACTGTCACTTTGTTATGACGTATAGTATAAGAGATAATCTGTGAAAAGATTGAGCTCCAAGACTTGAGGTCTTGGTCTCGAATTGGTCTCGCCCTCCTTCGGTCTTGGTCTCGACTTGGGCTCGTACCCCAAAGGTCTTGGTCTTGTCACGGTCTCTGTACACTCTGGTCTTGACTTCGTCTCGGGTTAGGTGTTCTTGGTTAGGTATGAACATGAACAAATGGCTGGACATTTACTACCATGAAGGGTTTGATAATCTGGCAGACTGGACTGCTGAGAGGAGCTATAATTACTGTTAATTTGTCAGATCGGATGGGGTTCGGATATGATGTCTAAGGGCTGGGGTTGGCTCTGGTCGGATTTTTTGGACCCGAATGCAACGTCTCTCGGAAGGTTCAGTCTTGTTGGACTGAAGAGGCGCCGCCAGAGGCAGAGAAGGAGGTGCTGGCGACACAGGAGATGAAGTCTGCAGCCGACATGGGGTCATGGGGTCTGCAGCCTCCATGGAGTCAGAAACATGACAAATATACACTTCTCTTTATTGTAAATTCTAATAGGTAAACTACTGCATAATGAAAACACCAATGCAGCCACAGGGAGAGAATAAAAAAATATCTAAAGTTTGAAAACTTCCTCCTGTGAAGCAACAAAGATAACTAAAACAGCTCCTTGCCATCTCAGATTCTCATGTTTGACTCTTTTTGCACTAAATAAGGTAAAGCAGGTACAGAAATGAATGAATGGTGAAAAAATAACAATAATAAAAACCCTCCAGGGTTTAAAGGCAACCAGGGTTCATTGACACATATCCCTTCTATGAACTAGATTTTGTATTTGATGTCTGCATTCTGTGTGTGCTGATGCTCACCAGGATGTACTCTCAAATAAATGTTGAGAGTTATTTGTATGATGCACAGCAGCCCAAAGCTGACTCCAACCAGCTGAAGGACTTTTGATATTCCTACAGAAAATAAATAAAAAAGTTAAGCACCAAAGGCATTTGATAGAATTTTTTTCAGTGTCCTTCTACTGTAGCATCTCACAGTATTTCTTCTGTTTACCTTCCTTTTGTCTTTTAACCATTTAGACAGTTGCATACTCTTCAGCTAAAGCATGATAAAGAGTGTCTGCCAGCTGGAAATCCTCGTCAGCTTGGAATGTATAAATACTTGTTTCTGTGTCGAGAGAGACACAGAGACGACGCTGTGTGTTAGATTTGGAGTGTGACGCACATTATGAACGTAAGGGTCTTATCTCTCTCCATACAAGTTTCTTTGAATACATTTTGTCAAAACTTCAATCCTGGACTCCTGAGTGATTATTTCTGAGGATTTTTTCTAACAGTATTAGATGAATTTTAGAAAAAAATATGTTGCACTCTCTAGCTTAATCCATTTGTTGTTGCTGTTGTTTTTGTTGTTTTACGTGTCCGTTACAAATAAGACAGCTGTAGATAAGGCCGTAGAGTGTTGTCCCTTTCAGAACTTTATTGGTTTGATGACCTCCAACACCTGTTGGTCTTACATTGGTCAGGACAAATTAGTTCAACCGATAAACCAAAGGATATCTCACATTCTGTTAGTGAGGCCTCCATTCATTTATATGCCGATGACACTATTCTATATGCTTTTGGTTCCACCCTGGATGAGGATGTGAAGTCCCTTGCATATGGTTTTCTTGAAATCCAGCAGGACTTTACTGACTTAAATTTGTCCTTAAGTGCCAAGAAAACTAAAATTATGTGATTCTGTCATGGAGGAGGAAGCGTACCCACCTCGCTGGACTTCACAACTGTAAACGATGATATTATAGAAGAGGTAACAGTTAATAAATCTTTGGGAATTTTGATTGATGGTGCTCTGTACTTTTCACACTTTTCATGTTAATGTTTTACAATCTAAGGCTAAAGCAAGACTTGGTTATCTATACAGAAATTGATTTTCGTTTACATTGGCTGCAAAACACAGCATTGCTAAAAATATATATCTACCTCTGTTGGATTATGGAGACATAATTTACAGACATGCTTGTAAGGGTGTCCTTCATAAGCTGAACACATATGATCACTCTGCTACTCGTTTTGTTACAAGAACACATCATCACCTCTACTGTCTTCTTAAATGGCCTTCTCTACATACTCATCGTGAAATTCATTGGTTTACCATAATTTATAAAATAGATGTTGCTGGATTACTCATCTAACATCATCCATCATATTGAACTCATCTACTGTACTATAATCGGTTTTGAAGTACAACACCCGATCCTCTCAGTATTTGTGGTTAACAACTCTAAAGACCAAGTCTGACTGGAATCCACTTCAACAAACTTTGGGTCTGACCTCACTTGTCGCAATTTCTAGTTTTAAAATATCTTAAAAGCTATTTTTAAAGATACTTGCAAATGTTTTCATGCTTAGTAATGTTGTCGTTTGACTTTGACAATGAACTGTTGTTAATGTAGCACTTTGGTTGGCCTTGTAGCTGTTTTAAGTGCTTTATAAATAAAGTGGTATGGTATGTAATTTGTGTTTCATTGCTTGTTAATGACTTCTACAGTGCCTTGTGAAAGTATTCGGCCCCCTTGAACTTTTCAACCTTTTGCCACATTTCAGGCTTCAAACATAAAGATGTAAAATTTTAATTTTTTGTGAAGAATCAACAACAAGTGGGACACAATCGTGAAGTGGAATGAAATTTATTGGATGTGTCAAACTTTTTTAACAAATAAAAAACTGAAAAGTGGGGCGTGCAATATTATTCGTCCCCCTTGCGTTAATACTTTGCAGCGCTGCCTTTTGCTGCAGTTCCAGCTGCAAGTCTCTTGGGGTATGTCTCTGTCAGTTTTGCACATGGAGACACTGAAATTCTGCCCATTCTTTCTGCAAAACAGCTCGAGCTCAGTGAGGTTGGATGGAGAGCGTTTGTGAACAGCAGTTTTGAGTTCCTTCCACAGATTCTCGATTGGATTCAGGTCTGGACTTTGACTTGGCCATTCCAACACCTGGATACGTTTATTTGTGAACCATTCCATTGTAGATTCGTCTTCATGTTTTGGATCATTGTCTTGTTGGAAGATAAATCTCCGTCCCAGTCTCAGGTCTCTTGCAGACTCAAACAGGTTTTCTTCCAGAATGGTCCTGTATTTGGCCCCATCCATCTTCCCATCAATTCTGACCATCTTCCCTGTCCCTGCTGACGAAAAGCAGACCCAAACCATGATGCTGCCACCACCATGTTTGACAGTGGGGATGGTGTGTTCAGGGTGATGAGCTGTGTTGCTTTTACACCAAACATATCATTTTGCATTGTGGCCAAACAGTTGGATTTTGGTTTCATCTGACCAGAGCACCTTCTTCCACATGTTTGGTGTCTCCCAGGTGCTTGTGTCAAACTTTAAACAACACTTTTTATGGATATCTTTGAGAAATGGCTTTCTTCTTGCCACTCTTCCATAAAGGCCAGATTTGTGCAGTGTACGACTGATTGTTGTCCTATGGACAGACTCTCCCACCTCAGCTGTAGATCTCTGCAGTTCATCCAGAGTGATCATGGGTCTCTTGGCTGCATCTCTGATCAGTCTTCTCCTTGTTCCAGATGAAAGTTTAGAGGGACGGCCGGGTCTTGGTAGATTTGCAGTGGTCTGATCCTCCTTCCATTTCAATATGATTGCTTGCACAGTGCTCCTTGGGATGTTTAAAGCTTGGGAAATCTTTTTGTATCCAAATCCGGCTTTAAACTTCTCCACAACAGTATCTCGGACCTGCCTGGTGTGTTCCTTGGTCTTCATGATGCTCTCTGCGCTTTGAACAGAACCTTGAGTCTATCACAGAGCAGGCACATTTATACGGAGACTTGATTACACACAGATGTATTCTCTTTATCATCATCAGTCATTTGGGACAACATTGGATCATTCATAGATCCTCACTGAACTTCTGGAGTGAGTTTGCTGCACTGAAAGGAAAGGGGCCCAATAATATTGCAAGCCCCACTTTTCAGTTTTTTATTTGTTAAAAAAGTTTGACACATCCAATAAATTTCATTCCGTACATTTGACATTTGACAGTACAACGGTAAAAATGTTTATTTATTTATTTATTTTATTTTGCAGAAGAAACTGGAATAAGCGGAGCGGCAAGCAAATAACCTGAAACAATTTTTTTATTGATCTTTTGCTAAGTAGGTGGCCACAACACGTTGCTTTCTAATATTTTTACTATTTTTTTATTATACACTAACTGTTTTAAGCTTTGCAAACTATTATACATGATCTTTCAAAATGACAAACAAGTCTGATTCACTGGAAGCAACTTGACAAAAGGGCAGCTCAGCACTTTTGTACATGCATGTAAAAATGGACGCTGCATAGATGTCAGTAAATCCATGAAATTTCTTTTCTTTCATGAATTACCCCTGAATAACTGAGACGAGCATGAAACAATAACATTACTGATTGCATCATCAAATTTAACTTTTTTATATAGATTTGTTTTATTCTCATCAAACATGTAAAATTCACTCGTTAAAGTGCAAACTTTAAGCAGCAGTCAGCAGTCCTGCACTTTAATTTACCGTAAATTTGCACATTTTTACCTTTTTTAATTTACATTTAAAATAAAAAACAATACCAAAAAGTAATATAAATACTACAATAATACAATTATGTTAATAATACAATCAATCAATGTTAAATAATAATCAAAGAAAAATGTAAAAGATTTCTCACCTGATGAAGTCTTTTTGACCCTTCCCTTCCTTCTGTCAGGTGCTGAATTGACATAATTAATTTCCTCCATTTTTCTTGCCCTGACAGTTTAAAGTTAAAGGTTAGAGAAACGATCTGTATTTGTATCCCTGAAGTATCTGGTGACAAAACTTCAATATGTTGTTCTCTTTATATGGCATGCGAACAAAGCAGTGGAAATAATGACGTTTGTTAAAACAAGCAAAAAAAAAAGGAAAGAAAAAAGACGTTATAAAAAGAAAGAATACACAGGAAATTGATTCACCGACAGGAAATTTACTAAAACACCTTAAATAGTCGCAAAATTGTCTCTTGAAATAACAACACAAGCTTGAGTCACTTGATTTGAACATTGTTGTTGCGTCGTTTTCAGTTTTTAACATCATACTTTTTGCGTTGGGAGAAAAAAATAGTTGCGTCCAGTGAACTTTATTTTATTTTATGTCATCAGAAGAATTTCACTACATTGTTCACTTGTTTTCAAATGTATTTCTCTTTTCTGTTCTGGTTGTTAACTTACACCTCATTAGACATACATTTACTCTGGTAGGCTGCCTTCTCTCAAAATCAAGCTGTTTGTTTCTTATTATTGAAGATTCAAGAGCATAAGATGTGATTCACTGCATGATGTCATATTGAGATGACGCATAAACACCAGTTTATAACGCCTAAAATTACATTCATGTATGCACACATCTGCTAACTTATAATACTTCCCTTATGACTTAATGTCCTTTATGGTATTGCGAGCATTGTGCTTCTTTCTTTGTTCTAATTTTATACCCTATTGCAGTTTAAACTTTTCATAACAAGTACCAACTAATATAAAACACTCCAAATACTATCATGACAGGCAGTACTATAACTTACATGCATATGCTGAGACAATTTAAATGCTAATATTTGAAATAAACCTGCAAATTGACCAATTTACTTGAACATTTAACTTTAACCTAAAGACTAAACTTTTAATCCTTCAATAAAAGGTCTAAGATAATATTTACTAAAGCTGAGGTCAGGACCCCATTGGTCGTCATGAGACATCAAGATTGGTGCTATGAGATGATTTACAGATTAATAATCAAAGTGTAAAATGACTGCTAACAATGGGTTTTTGCCATAGTTATCACAATAATAAATTATATAAGTTGACGGAAAAAAAACCTAATAAAAACAAAACTAAAAAAAATAATCTAATGATGGTTATCATGGTTTTATTTATTGGCCTGGTAATGATACTGTATATATCAGCCAAAAACAGTCAGGCTCATTACTATCTGCCACTGTTAATTTGTTAATTTGTGGGTTGGAACCTGAAATGTTTGGGAACCACTGGGCTAACATCAAGGCCTGATTGAGAGTCTAATGGCTGAACCACCTCATGAACACAGTCCAGTAGGATGTGTCCCAAAAATCCAACAACAGTTAATGAAGCTTTGATCATTGAGCTGAATAGCTGGACCAGTCTTCACATTTTACTTCCTTGACTGAACAAAAGGGATGGGACCTGACTGACGTGCCAGTCCGTGCCTTGGTTTAGACTTTCTAGCCAAACAGTTTCAGTTGTGCTGATTCAGGGAGAATCATCAAGGAACATCACAGCTCAGCTTGTGCTGCTTTTATTCAACGTGTAAATGGTTGATTTTACCACTAGAGGCCTTGAAAGGCCTATAACAAAGGTGTTGTGGAAGTACAGGATAATATGTAAAAAAAAAAAAAAAAAAAAAAAAAGTTTAATTATCCTAATCCAACATCACTTACCTTCATTTTTTTTTGTCATTTATTTATTTTTGCAATTTATCTTTATTTTTTAAAACATGACTTTAAAAAACCTGAACCCATGAATTCAATTTTGTCACAAACATTTTCTTAAATTCAATTCAGTTCAGTTTATTTATATAGGTCCAAGTCACAAGTGAAGTCATCTCAGGGCACTGAACAAAAACATTCATGTATAAAAATAATCATTTAACATTATTTATCTGAGGAGCAGACTGCTTTGAGTTTAACTCCCTCACAGAACTCTCATCTTGAGCATGAAGGCGACAGTGGGAAGGAAAAACTCCCTCGTGAGGAAGAAACCTTTAGCAGAACCAGGTTCAGGACACGCGGCCATCTACTTTGACCACCTGGGTTTGAGAGGAACAGATACACAATGGCAGGTCGAGAATCACATGATGATAGAAATAGTATCAAATGAAAACTATTCAATTTTAATAATTCATTTAAGGAAGTTAGGTCAATTTGTCCTCTAGTAGTCTGAGATTAAGAAAGGAAGAAGCCAACCCCAACTATAGGATTTATCAAAAGGAAAGTCTTAAGCCCAGTCTTAAAATTGGACGATGTGTCAGTCTCATGGTCAGAAACTGGAAGTTGGTTCCACAAGAGAGGAGCCTGATAACTGAAAGATCTTCCTCCCATTCTGCTTTTGGAAACTCTAGGAACCACGAGTAAACCTGCAGTCTGAGAGCAAAGTGCTCTATTAGGAAAATATGGAATAATAAGATTTCAAATATAAGATGGAGCTAGGTTGTTGAGAGCTTTGTAGGTTAGAAGTAAGATTTTGAATTCAGTTCTGGATTTGACAGGGAGCCAGTGGAGAGAACCTAAAACTGTAGAAATATGATCTCTCCCACTAACTCCAGTTAAGACTCTGGCAGCAGCATTTTAGATCAACTGAAGACTTTTTAAAGTATTTGGACACCCAGATAATAAACCATTGCAATAGTCCAGTCTAGATGTGACAAATGCATGAACCAGTTTTTCTGCATCATTTTTAAATAAGATGTTTTTAATTTTAATGATATTGCGCAGGTGGAAGAAGGAAGTTCTAGTAACGGTTTTTAATGTGGGTGATGAAAGACATGTCCTGATCAAAAATAACACCAAGATTTTTAACATTAGAGCTGGAGGTCAGATTAATGTCATCCAAGGAGGGAGAAAGACTGAAAACTTTATGCCTAAGATGCTCAAATCCAAAAACTAAAACCTCAGCCTTGTCTGTGTTCAAAAGCAGAAAATTTAGGGTCATCCAGGTTTTTATGTCTTTAAAACATGCTTGTAGTCTAAGTAGTTGATTGGATTCATTGTGTTTCATGGACAAATATAACTGTGCATCATCAGCATAACAATGAAAATGTATCCCATGCTTTTTAATTACATTACCTAATGGTAGCATATAAGGTAAAGAGTATTCGTTCAAGCACTGAACCTTGAGGAACTCCATGACTAACTTTGGTGTATGATGAAGATTCATTGGTGAAGATTCGCTGGTGAAGATTCTCAGTCATCCAGGCCAATGTATATTAAAAAAAGATGAAGATTCATTTTTTTACATTTACAAATTGGAATCTATCAGATAAATATGATTTAAACCAATTTAGAGTTGTTACTGTAATTCCGACATCATATTCAAGTCTCTGTAGTTGAATATTGTGATCAGCTGTATCAAATGCAGCACTGAGGTCTAACAGGACCAGTATAGACACAAGTCCATTGTCAAAGGCCATGAGAATATCATTGATAACTTTCACCAGTGCAGATTCAGTGCTGTGGTGAACTCTAAACCTGACTGAAACTCTTCAAACAGATTATTTCTTTGCAGATGATCACGTTCTTCTGATGATGATTTTACCTTTTCAGTTTATAAGCTATAAAACAAAGTTCTTTGTGGTGCTATTTTTTTTTTTATCTTTAAAATTCTACATGCGAATATAAGCAGCAGACAATCCTAAACGTCAGCAATAGTAACTTTAATGACCGTAACAGAAACAGCAGAGATCAGAGGAAAGAGCTACTGGAACTTTATTGGTCAGAGACATGCAGGGGCTGCCGTGTGGCTAAGAGACGAACATCTTCCACCCACACAGCTTCAGACCCACTTCCTCTAAAGCAGCCAGCAGAGGTGATGCATGTCAGTTGGTGTGACAGGTACAGCTGAGTCAGCCATTTTTAACCTTTGCTGCCGCTCCCGTGCTCGTCCTTTCTGTGTCCTCCAGTGTGTAACATGGCTTCCTTCACTGGACCAGTGCTGCTGCTGATGAGCTTGTGTCTGATTTCTGCTGACGACGGAGGTTTGTAAACTACTTTTTTTTTTTATATGTAGCTTTCTTCTTAATTCATTTACTCTATAGGGTAAAATAAACTAAGGAAATTTAATAGTCCAATAAATTATAATTAAAAATACTAAAATATAAAATAAAAATGTGTATAGTTTTAAAACTAGTTTCCATGTGTTAAAACCAAAACAGTAAATAAAATAGTATACTTATACTGTACTTTAAAAACGGAGTGGTGGCGCAGAGATTAGAGAAGGTGAGCCTGTGATCGGAAGGCTGCCGGTTCACTTCCCTGAACAGACAACATGAAAATGTGGGTGGGAAAGGTGAAACACTCACACCTGCTTCCACCCTCATTGGTCCCACTCTGGGCTGTGGCGACTCCTGAAGAAGGGCTATCTTTAATAATGTTTGGAAATTTGATTTTCTTTAGAGAGCATTGTGTTTTCTCTTTTTCACCTCATCTGCTGATTAGCAATTTATGTTTTCTAAATGGCCTTGTGATCTGTTTTTTGCTGCTATGCCTCTGGATTGTCCTTTTGGTTGCTGTTTTGTTTCTATTTGTTAAAAAAAAGAGAGAAACTTACATTTGTATGCCTATTTTATGACTATTGTTGTCGTTGTTGTCCACTGTTATCACTCTTTGTTAAAATCAGGGCTCGCTTGTGAGTTTCCGAGGCTCAATGGGATTAACCGATTAAAATAAAGGTTGAATGAATGTTTAATTTACACCAAAATCAAGTCAGTAATTTAGCAACAAAATGCTTAATAGTATTTGATAAATTGTCGCTGTTTTTAATATTTAATTACATTTATTATTGTTTGTGACAAAGCTACAAACTTTCTACTAACTGTAGTTTTCCTTCTGTGTTTTCTTGTGTCATAGATTATTTGATGGTTTTGTACCCACAGAGGACCATCACTCCAGTTACAGGCTCATCAGTGAAACTACACTGTGAGGCCCATTACGACCTTAAAAAATGTGGATCGGTGCACGTGGTTTGGCATAAGATGAAGCAGCAAAGAACTGAGCTGACGGACCCCATCAAATACTTCACCACAGTCAATGAGACGGTCACTGAAAACCACATGAGACGTCGACAGGTCGTGACGGAGATCATCAATGTGTCGAAACTGGACAAGGGTCAATATCAGTGTGATGCTGAATGTGAAACTGGAGAAAAAGCAATGGGACATTTCATCACCATCAATGTCAAAGGTAGGTGTTAATCACAGAGATTATATTATAACTGGTTAGTGTAAATATACGTTAATTTTGTCTTCTTAGATAATAAACTTTGGCTTCAGGAGCAGATTTTCTTCTTGAACCAGAAAACATTTTACAAACTAATGCCTTGTTTTGAACGCTTGACTTTGTTCTCTTGCAGGTTCCTTTGCCTGAATTGTTGCAAAGCATGAAACGGAGGTAGACAAGAGTCTATTTTCTTTTTGTAACCACCACTTCTCCATATTTTTAAGTGAAGCATCGTATTTTAAATGAGACTGAATCGAGGAATTGATTCCAAGGACTTTTACGTATTTTCTTGCTTCATAAGTAATCTCAGCTGTAATCCGTCTTAAAGCTTTTACTCAACATTTCACAACATCTTATGAGAAGTAACATCAGCATGACTTATCATCTGACATTGTGACTATCTATCTATCTATCTATCTATCTATCTATCTATCTATCTATCTATCTATCCATCTATCCATCTATCCATCCATCCTTCAAGAAGCCATTTGTATGAATTACATAGAAAATGTTTTAGGCAATTAATGTATTTTTTTATTATTTTAATTAATAAATGAGTGCTTATTTTAAGCTAATTAGGCAGGTAAATCTTTTTCTGGATCACCTAAACTGTGTCTAAAAGTGTTTGTTGTAAACTATTTAACCTGTTTTACATTATTCAGGGAGATCACGCAGTCTGCATTAAAGACCTGAGTTTTATTTGCATAAAGTTTACCATGTCACACAAAATGCATTCTAATCTGTTGAGCTGGAACCTAAAAAACCCTAAAAGACCCAATTAGCAACAGATAAACCAAATCCTATGAAATAACTGACATGAAATTTGTTTTTTTTATGGGCACTGAACAGTGAGAACTTTAGAAAATTAACCTGCGCACACGTTTAAGGTGAAAATTGACAAAGATAATCGGCTTCTTTCAGTGTGGACAGATGTCAACAGATGTAAAACTTTACATGACTGAAAAGAATAACAGTTGTAATCTGTCTGCCCTTGCTCTCAATATACTCTTAAAATAATCTGTGGAAAAAAACGAAACCTTCAACTGGTGCAACGGATCACAAAGATGTGAAAAACCACAGAACTTAAAGAGATATGAACAGATCAGGGCTGCAAGCTGTTTACGGCACTTTGAAAACTCTGTGCTTCACCGTCGGTGTGGCCACGAGCGTTACAACCTGTAACCTCTCCCTACATTCTCTGAACATCCATTATCTGTAAATATGAAGCTTCCGTATCCTTCATAAACAAACCTGCAGATATTCTCATCAGCAGAAGGTACATGAGCACAGAACAGGAAACTGCACCAACCACTGTGTTGTTGTTTTCTAGTTCAGATTAAAGCAGCATGCACAGCCAGTTTGAAGAGGAACAATTAATTACTCTTTACATTTTAAGGATTTTCACTTTTCACACTAAACTATCTCCGCAGTTACCTGATGGGCTAAAATCAACAGCCCTTGGAGGATTCACTAAAACAGTTAAAACACATAATTTGTCCTGCGGTGCCAATAAAAGTCTGGAAACTTCATCACGTCACCAGAAACGTCTCCAGTTGACTCTTGACTGTGTATTTTGTGGAGCAAGAAATTTATTCAGAATTGATTTGAGTTAGTTGACCAAATAAATGTGTGCACATTATTAAGTTTTTAGCCCTATGATGAACTGGGTGGTTTTATTTAAAAAAAAAAAAGAAAATAATTCAAACAGATAAAATGCAACTATTTCCATTAAACACAACTATTTTCAGTTTTTAATGCTTTTATTTTTTTTTTATGCAAAATGTCAGAAAAAAGAAATTCTCAGTTCAGATTTCCTGACAGTAAATTTGTTAAATTTTTTTGGTTCAAGTTTATATTTAAAAGGCCTTGGATAAATGTTGTCACAAGTAAATGTCTGAAAGAATCCAATGGAAACTTTCAGCTCGTGTTTAAAAAGATAATCAGAGGATGGTTGCTGAACAGGAAGCACGTTTAGAGCACGTGGCACAATATTTCAGAAAGCCTGTCTGCTTCACCACAGTCAGGTGACATCCACTCATGAACATAAAATATAGATCATGCAGTGCGTTGAAAAAAATCATAGAAGACAATAATTTAGCTAATTAATAAAGTTTTCTTCAACCATTTCAGTTGCATTTACAAAGGCCTAAAAGTCGGTACAACCTAGTAGTTTCTGATATATTGACTAACAAAAAACACTTTCACTCCCTTTGTGCAAGTGTTTTTTTTTGTTAAAAAAACATTTAAATTGATACTCTACTAATAACTGAAGTAGATTTATATGTTAAATACATTTATAAATGTCAATAAAAAAAAAATATATATATAAAAAAGCCTAAAAATCAAACACACCAGTTGTTTAAATCTGCTGAATTCCCACATAGGGTTTAGAGCAAATTATGAGAAATGGGACATCTGTAAAACTTGTTTGAATTATCTTTTTTTATTATTATTACTACCACAATTGTAGAAAAACAGCAAGTTATCAATTTATGAATCCCTGAAAAATGATTTATTAGTCAAATTTATTTAAAAAAGTTGATCAACTATGACCTGTCCTGACGCATGCTCAACAATCCAGGCAGGTTCAGGTTCTCTGGACGGATTCTTCTTTGTTGAAACGTTTCGTATTTTATTCAAGAGACTTCTTCACAAACTGTGCACTTTTTTAATTTTTATATTTACTCTTGGCCTTTTAACTTGCAGGTGTGAATGAATCTGATTGATCAACTTATACTTTGAATCCAGTGGTCACATTTAACTTCTGCTGCAGTGTAGCTTGACACCAGCGCCCTCTCCTGGCCAACCAAAGTAATGTCAAATATAGCAAATACATGTAATTGCACATTATCATCTTTACTTTCATGCAGCAAACATTCAGTGACATAATTTTTGCTTTTATAAAGTCACAGTTTTTTTGGTGAATGCTAAGGAACACCTAAAACCTGCCAAATGTATTTATTGTGTTCTAAATATAGTCAGAATCTTATTTTATAAGTGCTCATAAAATTCCACCTGTTTTCAAAAGCAAGAAGCTGAAGCATTCGCTTGGTTTTAAATGTGATCGATATGACACAACGATGTTTAATATGATTTTGGTTCAAAATAAAAAAATAAGTTATGGTAGGAAATAAGTATTTTTTAAAAATCGTATAAACACATAACCTTAATATTCTCCTTTGAAGTCCATATCTACAGACCAACAAGATGCAAAACATTTACTGTGCTATATTCAAAATACCTGCTTGTTTACAAAAGAGAAGTTTGACAGCTTGTACAAGCAAAACCATTTTCCTGCTGGGAAAAGAGTGCAGATTTCATGATAAAATATGCATTACCCAGTTTGTCTTCTACACAATCAGAAACTAACACAAAGCACGTGTTGCCTTCTGGTCCTACTTTAGCTTCCAAAAGACAAAGCTTAAATTTTTGTCCGTCCAGTCCCATCTTAGTCATCTGTTGCGTCGCATCTTTATATACGTGGGAGATGTAAAGGTCAAGTGGCATCAGCAGCTCTGTGAATGTGCAGTCTTGGTGAACTTGCTCTGAAGAAAGACCCTCGGAACACAAAGACCCTCCTTCTTGTTGACCGTTTCTCTCAAGACGTATTCATTGGCAACAGATTCAAAGCCTGCCTCCTCAAACAGCTCAGCCAGAAACTCTGTAAACAGTTTAAAATGCAGGATGAAATCATAATGCAAATGTTTAATAAAGCTTAAAACGCGTGTACCGTCAGTGACATTTTTTTTTTTTTCCTTCTTGCTCTCAGCGAAGACGGACGCTTTTCCTTCCTGCTCCTTCCCCTGCTCTGCTCTTTGTCCTGAGGGTTTTATTTGCAACCTCACACTGTGACCCGTCAAGGACACAGTGCGAGATATGATTTGTTTTATACCTCCTCTTTTCTCATGCTTTCCCTTTTCCTTATCTAAACGCAAAGGGCAGCGCTTCCGACGAGGCTGCAGCCTCAGGCATCCCCGTCTACCCATGTTGTTTTCTTTGGACGGCTGTACTGAAATGTAATTTCATTGTGCTTCTGTGCAATGACAATAAAGGTTGATTATGATTCTGAATGTGGACTAAGATGCTACAAACAAGCTGTCCATTGTGATTAATAAAGTTGACAGATTATAAAAACTGGCTCATGAATTTACTATTTAAACTTTTACTATTTAAACTTTTTATACATCAGTTTGTGAAGAGTATCAAATTTCAAAACTAAGCTCGAGTTTAAACAGAAATCAGAGCACAGTTAAAGCAAATATTCAATAAAATAGATTAATTATATGCCCTACAAATACATTTGGTGGATCAGATTTCAAAAATGAGCTCTACATTTCAGTTCCTGAAATCTCTTCTGTGTTGACTAAACAAAAAACAAAAGACTACATGAGTACACACGCTAACCTTTGGAGAAGAAGTAAGACCTTGTTCCATCCTGGCGCACATAGAAGTTCTCCCCCAGCTTGCTGCCAGATTTAAACCGGAGCATGGCGTGGTCATAAAGGCCATAATCTCTGAACAGGATGATGCCACCAGGCTTCAGCACCTGAAAGGACAGTAACATTTTAAATTGCATTAAATTTTGCTAAAACCGCTGGAAAAGTCTTCACCTTAAGATGCTTTTTGTAAACGTGTATACAATTTAAATGGAATCATTTGAAAATCTTTTCCTAAAATGTACTAAAGTAGCTCACATACAACATATTTAACTTGTAACCTGCTATTTTATTTTTCTGTAGAAAAAATGCTTCTAAGGTCGTGCCTCCATATCAGGTACGGCTATAAAATAAAACTGATTTGGGAGGTGGAAAGTTAGTCCTAAATTTTAACAACCAGAATAACAAAACTCTTTCATTCAATATTATTAATGTCTGTGTATACAAAAAATAAATTATGCTTGTTACACTTTTTTTTTCAAACCTATCAAAACCTTCTACAGACTCTACAATAATCCATTTTGCCCGACTGTCTCTGTTTTTACCTTGCTGACGTTCTCCAAAACCAGCTTCATCTTATCAGGATGGACAGCCGACAGGACAAATATGAGAGTAACAACATCCACGCTGCTTTCTGGCACATTTTCCAACAAATCATCTTTTGTTAAGTCACACTGGAAGGCACAGCAGCGCTCAGGGCAGTAAAGAGGGTTTTTCTGTCAAACAAAAGAAGGTAAACTAGTTGCATTTACATCATTAAGTGTTCATTTTTTGACTTGTACATTTTCTTCATCACATTTTTCTTTTACTACGGATCGATCCTTCACAACCACGACTGGACAGATCAACTTCAGGAGTTAAATGTGAAATAATGTATTCCATGTTATAATTTATTCTAGGAAAAAAATTAACCACCACACACCCATACAGCATTGGAAGTCTGAATTGTTTTCATTATTCTCAAGATCTTTTAGATTAAAAGGTCTAATATAGAATATAACTAAATAAAAATAGTTAGGGCTTTGTCCAAAAGTCCTTACGGTAACTAATACATGGGCAAGACTGCTTACTTTCACAAATTCAACCGCCCGAGGTGAGAAATCACAGGCGTAGACAAAGATGTTGAGGTCATCCTCCAGTAGAGGGAAGATGCAGTTTCCAACCCCACAGCCAGCCTCCAGCAGAACCAGCTTCTGGGACTCGAACTGAAAACATGGTTGGACAAAAAATACAAGAGATGACTAAATAAAACTCAGACATCTAGTGAGATCTTGGTCATTTTTAAAGAGGAGAAATTTATTCTGCAAAGAACTTGATGCTTTCGTGAACAGATGATGCATTTGCTACAATGAGCTAGTCTCAGATACACTCTTCTGTTGTAAAGTGTAATTAATTTGTATATTTTAGAATAATTTCTGGTCTGCTCACCTCTCGACATGATTTGAGCTCATCAAATTCTCTGGTGGTCCAGTGTCTGTCCTTAAAGAAATTCGTCGTGTTTCTTTTGTAAAACAAGTCCCAGTTTTTCTGAGCTTCTGTCTCCAACTTCGTCTGTTTGAACTCGGATACAAGAGTCCTCTCACTGCTCAGTCTGTCCAGCTCCTCCTGGGTTAAATCTCTGACGGTGGAAGTTTTAGTTTGTCCGCATGGAGAAACTACGTCTTCATCTTTGGATTCAACTTCGCACGTATCATTTGTCAGTAGGGCCATGCTATATATATATATATATATATATATATATATATATATATATATATATATATATAAATAATTGGTTCGGCTTCCTTTTAGATAGTTATGATTTAATAAAAATGTTATTTACTTATTTTAAAATCAAATGACTTGGAGCTACCTTTTTACAATTTTTGAGTCCATCTTGTTCGTTGGTTAAATTCTTCCGTGTGGCGTTAACAACTTTTAAACGCTAAACACCGCATTCTCAACTGTTGGAAAATGAAAGCTAACATATACAATCACACGAGTATTAAATGATAATGTTATAATATCACATCAATTAGTATTTTCAAAAATGCCACAGCAAAAAGCAGCAAGTATACGAGGTCCTGCTCAAAAGTAGATGCTTGTCGGTGGTATTTGATCGTCGGACCAAGACCGGAAATCCGCTGTCGAGTGACGAAAGCCTTGTTTTGCTAAATGTTAGCATCTTCAAGCTAACTTTATCTCTTTATTGGACTCTCTTCTCCAGTTACCTCTATTTACCTTCGGCGCTTCATGGGATTTTAACTAAATGTAAAATTTTAACTATTTTCAAAAAGACAGAATCATGAACGGGAGTACTAATCCGCTGCTAGATAAAGAGGAACATGTTTTAAAGCTCGGAGAAAGCTTCGAGAAGAGGCCAAAATCTTCTTTTCACACCATCAGATGTGAGTAACAAAGACCAAAGCCTTTACAATACATAAATAAATAAAACCTGCTGGGTTAAGTAAAAAAAAAAAAAAAGACAAAAAAAAACTGCATCATGAACAGAAACCAGACATGAAAAGTTGTTTTAAAATATCCAAATGGCATTTTTGTCATGTTGGATTTTATTAGGGTCTTTTATTTTGATCAAGCATTTTCATTGTTTAAAACATCAACTGAGAAAACAAAGGAATTCTATTCGAAAACCACTGCTTTTTATCACACTTCATTTAGAGCACTTATAAATGGCCACCTTTTTTTTAAGTTTGATTTTCAGCATGTTGATGTGAAACAATAATAGCACTAAATAACTAATAATAAAGTAGTATGCAGGTATATTATTTACGGTTATGTCCTTTTTATATGTTGGTACTGGCGTCTGCAGCAAACCACCATTTTAAATTTTGTATTAAACAGTCTGTAATAAACAAAATTTTTGCCAATTTTTCCATTTTCCAGATGACTTTAAACCAGCTTCTATTGACACGAGCTGCGAGGGAGAGCTCCAAGTGGGAAAAGGAGATGAAGTTACCATAACACTACCTCACATTCCAGTAAGAATCTCAAAAAGCCGGTTTCACAATACCAGGCTTAATTTGTGTTAGTTGGCTTCACAAAATCAAAACTTCCTCTCAGAGGTAACTGAGAAGATGGATTATGATTGGACCACTACTTTTCCTGTGATATATATATATATATAT
>NC_056502.1:8194601-8200423 GCF_014905685.2 Nematolebias whitei | reverse complement strand
ATATATATATATATATATATATATATCCTATATATATATATATATATTATTTATTTTTTATTTTTTTACTTTATTTTTGTAGTTTTATCAGTTTGGTTGCAACATTTAAACATTTTAGTTGTCTAAGACTTCTAGAAATCTAAACTGTTTAAAACGATGTTATATAATAAAAGAGAAACTTTTTTGATGCTACAAACTCTGACTTTAGGTTTAATATACTTAAACTGTTATTGTACATTCATAAATGAAGGTAAATTGTTATTTACTTCTTTTGGGCGCAAACACATTTAAATGTATTTTATGTAAGACGCTGTAGTGTAATATATCTTTGAGTTCGTCAGGAACACAACTGGCTCAATTATTACTCCCTCTGGAAACATTTTGACTGAGGTGTAGTACAAAATAATAAACCAAAACAGTAGATATTTATATTATCATTATTCTTCCAGGGCTCTACGCCTCCAATGACAGTATTTAAAGGAAACAAGCGGCCATACCAGAAGGACTGTGTGCTCATCATTAATCATGACACAGGTGAATTTGTACTGGAGAAGCTCAGCAGCAACATTCAGGTCAAGAAAACAAGGTGAGAGATCTATAACAATGAAAACTCTTTGTAAATGTGATTATGAAACCTGCTGAAACAAATATTTTACCGCCACAACCAAGATAGTATTTATTATGATACATAAGCAGAAAGAACTAATAGTTGGTACCATGTCTGGATGCCTGCTTGTTTGGTTCGTGCTTTGAGGACTCAAAATCAGCTGATTTATGAGCTAAACCGTAAGATGGAAGTGATTTGTGAGAATCGCAGGCCACCTGCGGCTTTGGGACTCACCAGTATGAAACAACCTTGGAGGGGCTCATAAGCACGGACCAGTAGAATGCACCCTAATCTGGCCATTCCGGATCTTGAATGTACCAGTAAGACTCAAGGCTGACAAGAAAAGTAGTCTGCCTGAAAAAAATCAACAATTGTGGCTCATCTGAATCTGACTCCTCCGGTTGGCCTCAAAAACAGGCCGACATATCAGTTTCTCCTGGGAAATGTATAAACTAAGGAAAAGCTGTGTCCATCGCATAAATAAAGCTTATTTTGTTTCTGATTCTGATGTGTTTATTTTGCAGAGCGGAGGGCAGCAGTAAAATCCAGGCTCGAATCGAGCAACAGTCAGTTCGTTCCTCGCAGCCCAGCTCTCAGTTCCGAGCCCCAACCAAGCCCGGGACTGGGATCAGAAACTCACCCTCCCAATCTAAAGACAACCCCTCCCCAGAGCCTCAGCTTGATGACATCAAGAGAGGTGAGGGAGTTCAGTCAGACTCAGGCTCTTTGAAACAAAGTGTGCTTACACAGATATAACAAGCGACTACTCTGTCATGTTTTAAACTGATGCTGCCTGAATCTTTAAAAACGTAACTTCTTTGGCAGCTGACAGCTGTAATGGACTAACTGGACTGATGGAAATGTTGAATGAAGGTGTGATATGTTAAACTAGTAAACATTAACCTCGCTGACTTCCTGTTGCTGTGGACAGAGCTGCGAGCGGAGGTGGAGGTGATCGAGCAGATGAGCAGCAGCGGCAGCAGCAGCTCGTCTGATTCAGCCAGCGCCTCTGGGAGCGGCGACGACAGCAGCAGCAGTGACGGTGAGCACGATGCCCCGCGACCGCTCAGCCAGACCTCCCCCAGCCGCACCCCCATGGTCAACGGAGGAGGAGACAGACAGCAGGGCAACAACCAGCTCATGAACACACTCCGTAAGTGTCTCAGCTTAAACTATTAGGAGACAGAATTCAGTCTTTTTGTATCATTTTAGAATTTTATCAGTGACCGCTCTTTAACAGACAGAATCTGCCCAATAAATTCATATTCTTCAGTTTCTTTTTACTATTTTAAAAGTAATTCAGGTGATTCTTATCCACACATTTCTTTGCCACATTATCATGTTACTAGCTGAACTAATTACTGTCACCGTTCTCCAGGTTTAGAGATATTTTAAAACGATTAATAGTTGATAAAAAATAGTGTTTTCTCACATTTTTCTGTTTTTTGTCTTCACAGGAAATGATCTTCTGCTCAGTGAGTCGGGCAGCGACAGTGATGACAACTGAACTCTCCTGGTCAGTCCTCCATGCTCCTCTTCCTCCTCCTCCTCCTCCTCCTGCTTGATTTATTTGTTCAGTTGCTGTGAAAGATGACCTCAGCTTTATTTTTTTAATTTGACTTTATTTTTTTTACATTTTATTTTAGTATAACTTCAAAGATGGCCAGTCAGAAGCATTAAGGTAGTATTTTATTAGATGTATATTTTGTTTTAGTAAAGTAAAAATAGAAAAGGTTTGATTTCTTAAGAAGAATTTGCAGATGGAAGATTATATATAGTGATCATACATATTTTAAGTACTTAAAACACTAGTTTTATGTAGAGAATGTATTTGTTTTATTGGCTTTTCTTTTTAAGGCTAAATAGAATGTCTTAAAAATCTCCTTAAGTGCTCTCCCCTTTTGTCAAAAAGCTATGAAGTCCATATTATTCATAGTTTTATCAGTTTGCTAAGAACCCCAAAAAACTACAGTTTTCTGCAAATGAGAACATTTTAAAGATGAACAATTTTTAAAAATTGTTTCTTTTATCTTGATTGACAAGAGAAACTCCATTTTATTAAACCTAGTTATAGTCACTTTGCAAAAGTTTGGGTAATGTTTGAATTTTATAGCAAGTTCAAACTTGATCTAATACCTGGCAAGCATCTATCAGTTCCCACAATTAAAATAATGAAAAATGGTTTTAGTAGTCTTTGAAAACCTTTTAAACAGCTCTACATTTTTGGACATTGTTTATAAATCTGACTAATCCCAGGTGAAGTGGCCAGTTGCATTGAAAACGTAAAAACCATCACTTTACAAAGTGAAACTTTGTTTTTCTGCCACAAGAGGACAGAAAAGACTCGTGTACAGAAACACTGACGTGTGTGCACTGTGGAAGCAAAAACACAACAATGACTTTAATGATGAAATAGGTCTGACTGAATTCAACATTTGTTTAGTTTCCAACAACATCTGAGAGAAGTGTTGGGACTTTTTAAAACAATCTTCTGTTTCTGTTTCCGGCAGTCTTTACTTAGCTGTCTTAAAGAACCAGACACAATCCATTATTAGATCAAATTTTCCTTGAAATGACGAGGAGTGTAGCTCAAAACCTAAAAACATGTTTTGAAGGACAGAAAGAAAACAGCAAAAAGGTCTTGTTCGACTTCAAAATTAGATTTGTTTTGTGTAGTTTTACCAGTTTAAAATTAACGGCAGCTGCTCGCAAAGACAATTATCAATAATTGTTGAGCCCCAGAGCCAATTAAAGCTCATGAGTTTAAGGACTTCATGCATATAGTCATTATTGTTAGACGTTTGTTTTTAAAACAAATACAGTATGTTACTTCTGAACCAGAATTATAGTAAAATATAGAACCTTTCAATGCCTTACAGCATTTCAGTCTAGAAATGAGGGAGGATGTAGTATTTTGAGAAAAAAGCCAAAGAGTTGAACTTATCATGTTGAAGATGTGCAGGAATGTTTCAGAGTCAGGTCAGCGTGTATCTGTATTCATTTTACTTTGAATTGTTGCTTTTTGTGGGGTGGGGGGGGGTCCTGTATACATGTCAGGGCTTTTTCTTTTTATCTGCAGATATTTGTGTCTGTGGTAATAATTTGCTTTGACAGTATATTAGTACATTACACTTCAAGAAGCAGTTTTAAACTTTACAAAAGTTGTTAAAATATCTTGTTTTAATTGAGAACTTGGGAAAATGAGTAACTGCTAAGTTCAAGAGTGAACTGAGCTCATAGTTAAGCGTCAGGTCAAATTTAGTGGAATGTATGACAAACACAAAGTGTGTAACCAAAAAACAAAGCTTTTAATTGACATTTAGTTTCATGTTAGTTGACTCTGCTGTGGTCACGAGCATTTATCAGCTTCATCTCTGAGCTTTATTCTGTAATCTTTAATCAGGATACACCAGTGGGCATAACTCACTTTTTTCATGCCGCTGTGTCGGTTGATTTGGAAATGACTCACTAACCTCCATGTGAACACCAGATGCAGGTTTTTAAGGCAAATTATTGGATTGTAACAAAACGAGCAGTTTTTCAGTCGGTCTGTGGTTAATAATGAGTTTTAGCTGATCTGTGAGTAAATGCAGCCATTCTGAAGTTTTTACATTATGTAAATGGGCAAAACAGCTAAAGAGAAAAATGTCACGTTAAGAATGATTGTTCACTTTTTTGTATTCATCACAAAAACATCTTTTCACAAAGGATAGTTAGAGCTGGATGGGATGGAAAAAGAAACCGATTGTTTTGTTTGCATTTTGAAAACACCTGTTGTAACTTCACTCAGGAATATGCCCAAGACTAGCTGACTGTATCTTTAGGTGACTCCACTGCTCTAAAACAAACTAAAACAAGTGTACTGTTTGTTTTTTAATTAATGTTTGTGAATGGAAACTTGATTTGAAACAGAAGTCTAAAACCTTTTTGGCTAATCCTAAATGGCTGCACCATTTGCTGTAACTGTGATACATTTATCAAGATTCTGTTGTCCAAAAAATATTTATTTATAGGATATATCCCGTCTGACAAGTGTCACCTCAGCCTGTTCGTACACGACACAACTACTTTAAGTGGCCGGATGGTGAACCACATGTTTTCCACTCTGGTATTTTTCTTGAAAATTGTAAAACTCTTGCAACAGAGTTTTGTCTTTTGGACTGTGTTGTGTTGTGTTTGTCGTTTTAGTTGTCTTGCTTGTATTTTAGAGCTCTGCTTTGTTTTGTGTGAACCTTGTTTGTACATATGTGAGGGTATTAAAATGTTACAAATGTCAATATGGTTTTAATGTTTTTATTGGGGGAGTGTTGACTTTTCTTAATAAAGTGTGTTCACAAAATTCTAGTCATTTAAGAGCACGCCCTTTAAATGCGCCTCATCGTTAAATGTTCTGAAAACCACAATAGTCAAGAACGCTGAAATAAATAGAAATAGGAAATAAAATTCAAAAAGGAAATAATGTGTGAAATAAAATTAAAATATGGATCTCTTAAAATATTTGTAAATTTACTTTGTTTATTTGGCTTTAGTCAGTTAGCTCTATATGTTTTGTAAATGTATTTTATTACTCTTACATTTTCCCATAGCTTTACTTTTTTCCCAGTCAAAAGACAAAATGCCAGAACCTGGCAGGTGAATAATAATATATAATAATATATAAAACCTTGGAACTTCATATTTATTTCAAGCAGTTTAAAAAAAGTCATACCTTTTTAAATGTTCTCGTTTGTTTTCATATTCATGTGTTTCCTTTTTATTTCTTTGGACCATTACTTGCTGTCATACATCATCATATCCACTTTATTCCTAACTCCCATGGTGCCTTGCGTGAATTATGGGCACAACTTTTGACATAGACCAGAACCGGCGTTTGTTTTTGTGTGAACAGTACGAGCTAATGTAGTTTCTCTCCGAGCATCGTGGATTTAATGTAAACATGTAGGAACACCACCTGTCAGAGCTCAAACAGGACAATATAATCATACCCCTACAGGCGAGGGGTCGAGGACGACCTCAAGAAGTGGCCGCAGATGACTTCTACTAGCATATGTAGCTACTTCTACTAGCATATGTAGCTACATCTACTAGCAGATGTAGCTGCATCTACTAGCAGATGTAGCTGCATCTACTAGCATATGTAGCTGCATCTACTAGCATATGTAGCTACTTCTACTAGCATATGTAGCTACATCTACTAGCATATGTAGCTACATCT
>NC_056502.1:8183356-8194591 GCF_014905685.2 Nematolebias whitei | reverse complement strand
ATATGTAGCTACATCTACTAGCATATGTAGCTACATCTACTAGCATACGTAGCTACATCTACTAGCATATGTAGCTACTTGATTGACTCGGTTGCTTTCGACAGTGAAGCGATGAACGACCTGGAAAGCTCTGAGGCGTGTTAGTATCTACACAATAAGGTCGGTGTTTTGTTAAGAGCCTGGGACACAATCTTATTTACCTTAAAGCAGACACAAAGCCCAGCCAAAGCCTTAAAGTCGTCCATCACTGAGATTGGGTTAATTGCAGAGAAAATTGTAATACCAAAAGCGAACATATACTATAAAGCTGTGTCCTCCATACACTTGAAATCATACCTGATGTTCTCGTCACTGTGTTCAATCCTTCTGAGGATCCGGCGTCTCTTTTAAGGTGGTTTATTGTCCAGACACAAAGTAGGATGCAGGTTTTTCTCCGTCGGCCGTTTGTCAACAAAGTGAAATAATCACACATACAGCGTTTTGGCTGGTCTCTTCAAGTTCACATTTTTCAGCCACATTCTTCTTAATTCCTCACCTGTAGGTCGGTGATGGAAACTATACCGCTTTTCACAGGAACACTCTTTTTGTGTTGGGTCTGTGTTCAAAACTGTTGTTGTAGCCACTGATTTAGTTTGGTCTGGTTGTTCATGCAGCCGTGAACACAACAGGTACCTGAACTCAGCACGGCTATTTTAGTCAACTTTATGGTTGTTAAATAATGTGAACAAAACAAAAACGTTGTTTTATCTGCTAAAGTGAAGGCAAATGATCCTGATTCATGCTCATTAATCCAGGTTTAATAATCCAAGAAAGTTAAATCAGGTCTTCTCTGGACGGTTTCTGTTCAAATCACTTTCAAATAAACCAACGTCCGTGTTCCGCTACCACAATGCTTACTGGTACTTCTGGTGTGTGACAGGAAGTTGTTCCCATAATCATTTATACAGTAGAGCCCCCAGGAATAAGGTAGATAATTCCAATTAATATTATTATTATTTTAACTTTTGTTTGTGGAGTAAATTTTCTTCAGCCCTTCAAAGATGAGAAACATCAGCCAAAATTGAACTTCAGGAAAAGATTATATTGCTAGTCTTAAATAATTCTCTTCAAGTGAAACATATGTTTACATGAATACTTTTGGTTCTGTACTATCTAAAACAACACATACATTGAGCATTATTACATTACAGTACCTTTTTTTTTTAAAGCAATGGTGCAACCACTGAGTCACATTTGGGCAATTCTACTTCAAACAGTACCACAACATACACAACAAATACATAAATAGCTTTTGTTTCCCTTTAAATCATTTATAACAATTATATTCATGATTCTGGCTCTTGTCAATGTCATTGAGGGATATATAAATTAACATCTGCAACAAATAATAATTAGAGCAATAATAATATAAAAGCTATCCTGTCTCTCATATAAATCTGGTTAGCTTACAGTATGAAATGATGGAATAGAGATCAATCGAGCAGTTTAATGCATCCGAGAGTTTCTCTACAAGAACATTGATCATTTGAGCACCATTCTGGCTCTAATACGAGTCCTCTGGGCCAAACCTTTTCCAGAAGGTCCACAGTAACGAGCTGAATGTTCCTTAAGTGTGTGAGGTATTCAATCTCCAGATGGGGCCCCGCGTTTTCTCTAGATGTTTCAGTTCCTCAAGCCTAAATGTTGATGGAACTGCTACTGTCAATATGTGGCATCATGAGCATCACAAGGAGATCACCGGCTGATTGCTGTGATCAGCTTCCCGTCCATTTCCCTTCAGTCTGACGCCGTTGGTTAGATCTCTGATGTTGACGTCGCTGCAACACGTTTCTCTGCAACAGTATGGACCCTGAGTACGTTGGTGCATCTGCTCTGTAGAGTTGAGACCTTTTACTGTCCTTAACCCTTTACTTCTCGTCTAGTTTGGCTTCAACTTTGAACACTACAGATGACCTTCCCTAACCTAGCTCCCCTCCCGCCTGAGAAACAAGGGTCACCGTCCAGGGCAGGCCGTGGGTTTGATACAGCGTCCCTGATGCAGCACCAGATTGGCAGGGCAGTGGCAGCCAGCCACACAGGGCTTGTGACACGGTCCAATCTCATTCCAGTTGTCACAGGTTTTAGTGCATCCCGGGCCACAGGTGTCGTACACAGCGTCATGTTTACACTGGGTGGCTGGTGGAGGGAAGGGGTGGCACACAAAAAAAGTAGAACTGGGTTACTCCAGGCAAAAAGCAACAGATCAGGAGCTTCGTGCAATGCTCACGTTGTATCATTTCTAAGAAATGAATAATGATTTTAATAACTGCACATAATTTAAACAGCATTTAAGACAACACATACTGTAGATTGGTTGTGTTTGTGTTGATTTCAGGCAAAAAATACTGTATTGAACAAAGTTAATGAATCTACTGGGTATATTGTGTTCTAAACTGAATTAGAGAGCAGGTTTATACATCGATTTTCTGTTGTGTCTGTGGCTTTTTAACAATAAATGACCCAGTAAATCTTGATCAGTGTGATAGAACTCCTTTAAGTTGATGTCCCCTGACCTCCACCCCAAGCATATTGATGCACTTGTGATAGGATAACCTGATTCATGCTCAATAATCCAGGTAGAAAAATAAGTTACTGGTAAGTCAGGTCGTCTGGACGGTTTCTTTTTGTTGAAATGTTTCGTCTTTTATCCAAAGGACTTCATCAGTCCGAGGAGCTTTGACTGAGTTTGTTGCAGCTCCTTGGACCGATGAAGTCTTTTGGATAAAAGACGAAACGTTTCAATAAAAATAAACCGTCCAGACGACCTGACTTAACTTTGTTGGACTTGTAATAGGACTTAAAGTACATTCTGCTTAACACAAACCAACACATGCTCTTTAATGATGAACTAATACCATTCTGAAAAACATAATTGAAAAAATAAAAACTATAGTGGAAGAAGCAATGGTGTCACTCGGCATATTGCCAGATTTCAAATATTTTACACTAACAGCTCAAGAAAAAGCAGCTTGTCTCGTGGCCGAGTCACTAACCCATGCAAACGTTGTCAGGCTTCCACTGGACGGGCACTCCCTCCCTCTGACAGGCTCGGCTGTAGGCAATGAAGGACTCACAGTAGCAGTTTTTATGGACTGGACACTCACACATGTCCGTCACACATGATCTGTAAAAGGCAAGTAATAGATGTAGTTTAATAGAACAGGATCGTTTGGAGCTATTGATCAATACACTTCATGTCTATCGGGGTAAATTTAGGCAACTTGGTTTTAAAGTTAAAATCACAGTTTGTGAATAACTGACTCGACTTAACATACGCAATTCGTTCGGCCATCAATTTTCTTTTACCCACTTTTCCTGTCCTTGTGTGCAAGGACCAATGAAAATATTGCTTTCTAATAACGTTAGATATGTTTTGTACTTTTTAGACTTCAAGCACAGCATTGTCCTCACCTGTAGAAAGAACCAAAGTCAACCACACGATGGCACTTCTGAAACTCCCATGACTTTATCTTTTGGCATTCCCGGTGTGCCCGGAATTTGACTTTAACACTGCCAGGGCACAGGAAGGATGTCGGCCTGCGAGGTGGATGCTGCTGGGAGCAAAGCTCATTTCCCTCGACTCGCCACGACTCTGCAAACTCATCCACGTCAAACTTGAACTGGCCGTCACCTCCCAAGGTGTCGTCGCGCTTGTGACCGTTGTAGTTCCCACAAAGACCGCAGAGATGTCCGCGCAGGTGGGGAGCTGCTACAACCTCTACAAAACTATCACCATCCCAAGTGATCTCCAGACCTGGTGACAGAGTTATGAGCAACACAACTAGTTAAGTACCAACCGTGTACCTTAAAGACAATACTTTCTATGTAGCTAAGCAAACACTGATAACCGACCTGCAATGGTGGTGAGCTTGAGCAGGTATCCATCCAGGTCAATGTGCACCCCGGGACCATGGTAGGGCAGGGCAATGCGAGTGCCATTCCTTCGAACTGTCAGATGCTGGTGAAGGCTGAGGATCAGAGACCCAAGCCTTATCTCAACAAACTGAGTCCAAGAGAAAGAGCGAGTTCGCCGAGCATCATTCTTCACTAACACCTGAAATTAAAGTCAGTAAATACAAGTTTAACCTCCAACTATTCATCATAAATGTATAGCATTTAAATTTAAATATTCTACAGCATACTGCCTATCTGAGGCCAGGCTGTCAGGTCACAGCTTAAAAATAAATCACCAGTCCTCCCTGTGCCCAGCGATTTCCTCCAGCCCCTTCAGATGGATTCCCAGACTAACTTTGAGATACTATCTTGCCAGCAAATCCTAAGCCTGCCCTGTCTTTACCCAGATACCTGTCTGAATCATCTCCTTTGGAAGACATTCACAGACACCCAAACCACCTCTTCTGGCTCCTTTTGATGTGGAGGAGCAGAGACTCTTAAGCTCCTCCTGAATTTCTAAAACTATAACACTTCAATCTAATTAATTTAAACAAGTGCATGTTCTTGATGTTTGGTCAAAGCAAGGTACTTAGCACCAACACAGTTGGTCTCACTCTAGCCTGGAAAAGCTCCTCAGGAGACAATGAAAGGGATTTATCAAGAAGTTCATTGAGCTACTGGATAAAAAGTTGGCTTTTATCTAATAATAAGACGCAGGATCTGTTACAGTACTTACAGTGAGCTTGGTTTCTCACTTGCACAGGAACAAATTGCATGTAAACATGAAGATAAATAAAGGTACATACTGTATCCCATGTCCTTCATCTCTAACTCTGACTATGCAGGTTTCTAAACTCTGTACGGTTCCTATTCGAAGACCCGTCCTACCGTGAAGCTGGAGTCTGGACTGTTGATGTTGTTTCCTGGAGCTCCAGATGAAATCCCACCACAGTCACGGGTCAGCACATATTGACAAGTTCCCTGAAAGTTGAAGGTCCTGCCATCAAATGTGTTGTAGTGAGGGTCACCGAAGACCGTGCAAACACCTGGTTCTGGAGGAGAACGGGCATAAACAAAGAGAACGTTAAAAAAAGCTGAAGGATAATTAACAGAAAATGTTATGACATTTAAAATTAAATGGCTTTAATTGGGTGTAGTCAAGCCAGCACAACTGTTTTAATGATCCCTGTTGAAATCCAACAGCAAACAGCAAAAACGTTATTTATGCTAAATGCTAAGATATGTGGCACCGATCTGACCCGCTCAGATGTGGAACCGGCATGTGTGTGTGGTAGAATGTCTGCCTTACCAAATGAAACTCTACATTTTATTATATACAAGTGGGATTTATGGGGTATTTGTAGTCCTGAAATAGACCACATTGGGGATTTCCTCTGCAGTTTGAAGCCAAAGTAAAACGACCTGAGGGCAAACCACAGTCTGGACTAAAATTCATAAAGAATATTCACCCAGAGCTACTGAGCCTGGAGCAGGGTTTGTTCTCACTGGTTTTTGGAGGTTTTTTTGCAATAACAAGTCACATATTTACTACAGATAGTCTTTCTTATTCTGCAATCGACACTAATAGTTTTAGAACATATGGGGTCAAATTAAAAGCTAGTTTAGGGTTAAATAAAAATGAGAAGATACTCTGATGAAACAGACTTACTCACTTTCAGTGCAAACTGGACAGCAGCCGGTTCTGTTCAGGATCTTGTTCTGTGAGAATCAAGGAGCAGACCCAACAGCATTGAAGGATTTTCAAAGAGAAATGGCAGAATATTAAAACAAAAGACAGCAGGATGCCTGAGAACAAGCGAATGAAGAAAATCTATATTTTTGAACGAGTACCGACAGTAGGCAGTACTGGATGCGAACTAGACGGAAAACTTTGACTTGGTGTGATACGTGAAAAAAAAAAGTTCACTTAAAATTTTACATAGGTTAAATTGTTAAACTGAGAAAAGAGTTGTTTTGGATTTTATTTTTGACAAATTGAAGTGGTAAATGATAACCGTATTACAGTATTTCTACTTTGTGAAATAAATACTACTCATTTGTTCAAAAAGAGCATGTTTTAAACATACAACCCTTGTAAATCTGTATTAATTGGTTTTAATACTTATGTGAATACAGTGATTGACTGTGAATCTGTTATTTTATTAAGGTTTATTAAGCAGGTAAATCCCACCGAGATCACAGATATCCTTTTCAAAGGAGGTCTGGGCCTGAAGGCAGCCTAACCTGCTTTTGAACTGTGGGAGGAAACCAGAGTATCTGGTGAAAACCCTCACAAACACCAAGAGAACATGCTAACTCCACACAGAAAGACCCCAGGTCCAAACCGGGGATTGAACTGAAGACTTTCTTGCTGTGATGCAACAATACTAACCACTAATCCACCGTGCTACCTGTTGTGATTTTGTGGTACACATTGACCAGACAGGAATGAAAAAATAAAGCTTTTCCAGACACGCATTGATTATTCCATGTGTTAACTCATGCATACACATTTTTCTTCTCCACAATGAATAATAAAATATTTTAGATGCTATAAAAGGCACTTGAGTAGTATGGCATGCCGTTGTGTCATGTAATAGGTAAAAATGGCTATTAATGACACAATTGGCTTGCCATAGCCTGCCACCTTCGTCCAGCTCGCCTGCTTCATTTCGCTGCGCTGCCCTGACGAAATGCAGCTAATTTGACCATTGAAGAGCATTTATTAAGCAAAAGTTCAACCGAGACATACTTTTGCTATAAAATCGAGCGAACAAATAATTGTTTTTAGGTGGTTAACTTGTTAAATTTCTAAGAACTGCACAGCGAGTCCTCCCATGCATGCTCCTACTTCTGTGTATCGGCTTTTGAAATGCAGCTGATTTGACCGTCAAAGGGCATTTATTAAGGAAAAGTTAGACTGAGACACACCTTTGCTATAATTTCGAGCAAACAAATAATTGTTTTTAAGTGTTAATCTTGTTAAATTCTTGTTAAAGCTCCCGCGGCCGCCATTTGGCAGCCAATCAATTTTCGGAACACAACACCGGACCACATTTCCGGGTCGTCAGGGGTGACGCATAATAGATGCAGCTCATATGGCGAAGCAACAGGTTTTTTTTTTCCACTTTATTAGACATAATTGGACTGATGCGACTTATAGGGCGGTGCGACGTGTACGGTGGGAGATACGGTAGTGTGTGTGTTTCAACTTCCATCAGAAGAGCAGATCAGACGAATCTTTCACTCAAAGTTCCGCTGCCTGAAGGAAGCCCGTCGTTGGTCGACACACACATTTGTACTTTCACCTGACTGATGAACATCACTGATAGAAAGGCTTCCTAAATTTTCTTCCAGCTGTCCAAACCCCAACACGAATCTAATTTAAAATTTAACCATCATTTGAAAGTTTTGACTGCCAACCCACAAACACGTTCCCCCTGTCTTTTACACACACCCGCCACTCATCTGTCATCACGCGCAGACGCTCGCCGTACACTCAGTACACGCTCCAGAGTCCTAACCTCTACACAAAGGGCACTCTTTGAAGAGGGCTGCCTTTAGACACACCAAGGACACACAAGAGCACACACTCTCTTTGAAACACACACACTGACAGAGATTGGTTTTCAAGGACCTAAATATAGGGCACCTCTTCTCTGCTGTCACTCAGACGTAATACAGACAAAAGGCTGTTCGGAGACATGCTGTCTCCAAAGAGGACCCAGACTCTGCTGACCCGCTGCTGACCGCAGGATGAAGGCATGGTCGAGGGTGCGTGTGCGTGGAAGAGTAAAGTAAGCGTGGTGTGGTGACCTCTGTGTCAGGGATGACTCATAGCCATGATAACTTAGGACAGGTGTGTGAGTTTACGTTCTATATGTTGCTTTATCCATGCAAGATATAAAATCTTAATAGCTGGTTTTGCTTTTGTAAACGTCTTTAACAAATAGAACTGCACAAAGACACATTTCCTGTTGCATACAAAGCAATACGAAGTTGAGCGTTAACAGAAGTCCCACCAACTCTGCAGTGTAGGAGGTGTGGGCCAGATTTTATACTTTGATGTCAGCCTCAAGGCTCTGCATGCGTGTGGTGCTTGTGATCACGTGAGTCATGCTCAGAATGTCTCAGCTCAAGTCTGTGATACAAATCGATGCGCATTTACTTAGATTCGTGCAATCAAGGTTGCAATTCTTGTTTTGTTCTTTTCCATTACGTTGTCTTCGCACTTGTAAACTTCACCAATAAGCAAAAAGGACCAGTAACTTTCAGGATGTTCAAGATTTTGAATGTTAAATGGACTGTACTTACATAACGCCTTTCTATCTGTTCAAGATAATCAAAGCATTTTACAACACAGTCTGTGCCCTTTTACCCATTCACACAGCGCTCTACTATTTCTGTACAAGGACTAATCAGAGCTTTATCACATTCATACACCGATGGGACACACATCGGAGGCAATGAGGGGTTCAGTGTCTTGCCCAGGGACACTTTGCCATGTGACTGCTGGTGGAATCAAACCCCCACTCTTGTATTGGAGGACGACTGCTCTAACCACTCAGCCACAGCCGTCTATGAATGCTAGGACTCTGGTTTCTGTAAATTTTTAAACCTATCCATCCATTATCTTTACCCACTTCTTCCTTTTCAGGTTGCGGGGGTCACTGGTGTCCATGTCTAGCTATCACTGTGCGAGAAGCGGGGGACACCCAAGACAGGTCTCCAGTCCATCACAGGGACAAACGAGACAAACATTCACTCTCTCACTCACACCTAGGGACAATTTAGAGTTACCAATCAGCCTAACATGCATGTTTTTGGTCTGTGACAGGAAAACCGGAGTACCCGGAGAAAACCCACGCATGCACGGAGAGAACATGCAAACTCCACCCAGAAAGGCCCTGGGCCAGGATTTGAACCAGCGACTTTCTCACTGTGAGGCAACAGCCCTATCAACAGAGCCACTGTGCCGCCCACATTTTACACCCATCAGTTGATTTTTAAATTGCCTTCATATCTCGCAAGTGTCTTAAAAACATCCCTTTGCTCTGATTTACAACAAAGCTCTTTGTTTTGTCTAAATTTAGGTTTAATAAAGAACTCTTATTGAAAGCGTTTCTTTAGAGAGTCACTAGAGTTCCTCTGCAGAAAAACTTTCCTCTAATGTGAATGTCTTTTTTTTTTAATTTTTTTTACTTGGGATGTTTTAGTGCTGTGAGCCATGAATCATCAGTGAATGAGAAAGGCCATGCAGCAAATAAGAACTTAGAAAAATGTGTGGTTTAATAACAAAACTTGATATAAAAATAATGTTCAATAGGATAAAACAGAAGAAAACGATGTAGACCACCAACGTTATTCTGCAGTTCTCTGCTGTGACCCCTAACAGCAGGTGAGGGCTTGTAGTAACCACTGGAAGCGTGTGAACTTGGACTATCACTGACATCGTGACCGGCACCGGCTGGCAGAATGCAAGGAATGTACTCCGTCTCCCACTGACCAACAAATGACTCGGAGGCAACTTCTGCGACAGGTGAACACAACTCCAACCTTTTTTCTTGCCAGTGGTTCCCAAAAATTTTAGGCTTCCGGAGGCTTCAGTTTTTTTTTTTAAAGATATCTAAAGTAAATGTGTGCAATTTGGCGTATAAACTGTAAAAGAAGTGTAAAGAGCACAAAATAATTTAAAAAACAAGCTGCTGCCAGTTGATCATTAGGATTGCCATGGCAATCACACACCTGTCTGTCACTCCCTGACTGCCACGTAAAGAGGAGGCAGACAAAAAAAAAAATAAAGTAAAATCAAAAATAAGCTTCAATCAGTTGCTGTTTGAAAACTGCAAGATCTTATATTTTTTTAATCTGAGGAGCAAAAGACTTTGATGGTCACATGCATGACTTTTTGTGTTTCTTTATGTGAAAGACTGAACAACTTAAAAAGACCCTTCATTTAAGATTTGATGAGATTATTTTGAGCTAAAATATAAGTATATCCATGAAAGCCTGGGTGCTGGCACTGCATTCTGATGGGATTCCAAGGAAAGCGAAGTCCTTTAGCAGGAAAGACAAACAAAACATCCAGATGTGAACACTAGAAGAAGTGTAGTTGCCACTCACCGAGGGGCAGCTGGTGATCGGTACACACTGTTTGGGCCGACACTCGATGTTGCCTTTAATGCACGCACAAAGAGTACAGTTAACAGACGACCACATGTCTCCTTCCTACACAAATAAAAAGACAAGATAAGAACATGAGCGTACAGATGTAGATGTTATTCTACTGTTCACTTAATCAGATTACATGTTGTCCACTGGTCTACTCGACCCTGTTCCATCGTCCATTAGTTTATCCAATCTTTATTTACTGTATCTGATTGTTCATCAGTTTACCATATGACTCCGATGGTTAATTTCTGTATTGCAAAACTACCATCAAGCCATGCACTCATGGAGATGATTTTTACAATAAATCATCTGCGTAATCTGTTCAGCTGTGGGAAAAACGATAATTCTTTGTCGGAAATTCTTCATTTATCTGTTTTAAATTCACAGTTATTTGTCTTTTTTCAATATACTTCCTTTTTGTTCACAAAAGTCTGAAGCAACAAGCAAATAAAAATATTTTTAAAAGAACTAGAAGAAGTGGTGGCTTTAATTTTACAAAACTTGTTTCTAGTAGAAATTTTCTTTAATGTGCCCCTTCAAACTAAAGATGTACGTCTCACGTTTTTAGGGAAAATTACAAAAAGCCTAATGTAAGGACAGGTTATGGCATTACAAATGTCTGTAACGTTATAAAACCCATAAAAGCTGGACTGTTGTGGACCTCTAAATGTGATCTGTTCTGGTCTTTGGACATCACACAATCACAAATGTTGGATGTAAAAAAAGAAACGGAGCTCCATCCGCTGGAATTTCTTCAACTCGCATTGCTAGTTTTCAAATCACCTTTTTACAAGAACAGCATAAATACATTTCTGACATTTTGTTCTGGCTTTTAATTTCAGCGTGCCACCACAGGATTTTCAACGACCCCCACACGGTCACTCCATTAATACATTTCAGGATGTGCCACTGATTTATCCACTTGATTTACTAATCTATTCATTTATTTATTGATTTCTATCATCACGTGTTTATCTGTTATCCATTATTTTGTTCAGCATCCATCCATCCATCCATCCATCCATCCATCCATCCATCCATCCATCCATCCATCCATCCATCCATCCATCCATCCATCCATCCATCCATCCATCCATCCATCCATCCATCCATCCATCCATCCCTCACCCA
>NC_056502.1:8105018-8183256 GCF_014905685.2 Nematolebias whitei | reverse complement strand
TCCATCCATCCATCCATCCATCCATCCATCCATCCATCCCTCACCCTGTAGATCTTGTTCCGGACCCTGCAGTACATCACTTCCTCCACCTTCACATACGACAGACACTCCTCACAGCATTGACTGCCCTGACAGCTACCTGGACGTGAGCACCGCTTCTTACACACCACCGTTGAATCCTAAAACAAAAACAGAACAAGTAAATCATAAATTAGGTTTAATTGTACACATAATATTCACATTCAAAGTTATTTCTGCCTAATAATGAATAATGGGGGGAAAAAACTGTGTTAACGTCTAAAGGTTTTATGTCCAGGAAATTACCTTGCAGGTGCAAGTGCTACAGTTGTTGAGTTTGAAGGAAGTGCCGTTCTCATAAACATCGCTGTGGAAGAGACAACTTCCTAAAGAGAGATCAAACACCTTCCTCTGACCTGATGGAGAACCAACCACAGACAAGAAACAGCATGAACAAATATCCAGTAAACGCAGCTGCTTCAAAAGTTGTTCAAATATTCAACATTTCCAACAAGGTTTTACAAGCCTACTCTTATTTTGAAGAATGACTATGTCTCATTTCCTGGTTGTGCTTCTGATCTTAAACAATATGCTATATTTATTAGTATATCCATGCTCAGTTGTTGTCATTGTTGAGGTTTTGTACGTTGCATCACTGAAATTATCAGAGAGATGCTTTTTGAGAAACAGTAATGTAGTGCAGGCTGTGATGGAAATATATTATTCATTGCTCTGCATCCTGCAATAAATAATGTATTTCCATCACAGAGGCTACAAAACATAAATGTGAAACAGGAAACTATCAAAGTTAGACACTGAAAATATATTTCTGTTGTCCAACACAAGTGTAGGTTCAGTTTTCTGTCACTGGTCTTTACCGACACATCTGGGGCAGCACTGTCCAGGAGGGGTGTGGGTGAGGTGGGCGGGGCATGACAGCACAGGACACACCTCCTTCATGCAGAGCGTTCGACCACCCTGGAACATCCAAAAATGATTACCAATATCTGTTAGCGTATGCAAAGAAATAAAAATTAACTTTATTACATACCGGTAGTCGTGTTACCTCTTTCGTATACCCAAGTTAACTTCTAAACTACTGGTAGTTACAATGTAAAGTTAGTTTAGGGGTTTTTCACCAAACTTTTTCAGTTTTTGTGCATAATCTAACATAAAATACAATGAACTTGCAAAATACAAGATAATGTCTCACCAATAATTTATTTTATGTGGACTTTACAGCAAGTGATCAAGAACTTTCAAAACAATGTTTTTTTTTATGCTTCCAGTCTTGTGCAACTAATTCTATCACTGAATAATTACTTCAGTTCTTATTTTATTTTCTTATGTGTACAGACAGATCTAGGGTGTACATCAACCTTTTCTACAAAAAAAAAAAAAAATTAATTATTGAGATGTTGTTTGTGCATCAAATTTTGTCACATAAATGTAAGTATGCAGAAAACAGTAGAGATCTCAACACAAATCCCTGTGGAACTCCAAGCAAAAAAGGTTCAGCACTAAACCTTTCTGCTTCCTAAAAACAACTGTATCTAATCTGTAACTGTTTTTATTATACAATTTAAATTTAGACAAGAACATTTTGTGCAATTTATTTTATTTTATTTTTTAATCGATACAGTGTTTGAGTCATCTGAAATTGGCGGTCCTTCATGAAGAATCCTGAAAAGCTTCAGATCTTCCAAAGATACTCCAATACTTAAGTTTTACTTTGTATGATATATGTCATGGTTAAATGTTACATTATTTAATTGAGCTACCGGTAATATTTCTTACCTAGTTTAACCCAACTAGTTTGATTTATTTAAATATTTAACTCCTCTGGTAATAAACAACTGGTTAGATGTTGCTGTAATTCATTTACAATCCCTTACTTTAGTAATAACTGAAAACAATCCAAACATTTTATTTACTTCTGTGGCATAACAAAATCAACAAAGTAAACTATGATCATTTGTATATAAGTTTGCTAAAAGCCTATAGGGCGTCCTAAATAGGTGTCAAGACATAAATGCTTCAGCGTGTTTATGGACATACTTGTTGCGCTTGTTTGTCTAAGGGGTGGAGGTGGTGGTGGGGGTGGACATTGGAGCAAAATACTGAAGAGGATGTTGTTCCAACCAACAATTTGTGACTCTCTGGAGACTCCAACGCTAACGAGTTCTTGCTCAGAGGTGAGAATGGCTGTGGCTTGTGTACTCACGGTGCACGTGCACTTGATGCAGGGCTGGGCTTCTGGACTGAACTCCTCCTTTTCTTTATACAGATGACCCTCAAATATACAACCTGCAGGAAATAAAAACAACATTTAATTCCAATTTAGCTCCTTGTTAAATTGTCACTCTCCTAATGCGCTTCAAATCTGCTCGTGAAAACATTTTGTTGAACAGACTCCGATAAATGTCGAAGACTTTGTACCAAACACTACGAGCGTTGCTAAATAACAGTTTTATCACTGATCAAGAGCAATATAACTGGTTAATGACATTTTTATATGTTCTGCAAAAATACTAGTAATTTTAGTTGTAACAAAAAAAAAAGTCCTTCTAATTTTTGTTTAGTGACGTTCTCAATATTAAAACATCTTGTCATATTTGGTGACTTTTCACATCATAAAATGCAAACATTAAAGTTCAAAGAGTCACGTTAAAATCTAATACTGGGTTTGAATAACTAACAGACATAAATAATAATTACTCCCTTTGAGAAACGAAAACCATTACAAACATTTCAAGCTTCTTATTATACTGACGTTTGATTGAAGATAATCTGGAGATTATTACTATTTGTGACAGGAAAGAGCAAAGATTCAGATTAAAATCTACTCACCTGGACAGGTGGGGCAGCACTTTTTGGGGTGGATTTTTGGGTTCTTGCAGTGGATGACACACTGCACCTCCGCCTCAGTGATCACTCCTTCCTGTCACAACAAAAAGCAAAATAATTCTCTTTCTCATATAAAACTTTTTTCTTTTCTTTTTTTTTTGATTACCTATTATTGCCTTTTTTGATCATGATGTTATTGTTATTTTTGGTACCATTTTGCAATAAGGCTCCCCTTATAGATGCTAATAAACTCAGAGTCAGAGATTCTTTATTGTCATTCGCAAAAATACTTCAGATACATTATTAATTCCTCTATAAACCCTTTATAAACCATTAATAACTGCTTATTATGCATTAATTAAGGGCAAGAAAGAGACAAAACTGACCAGTTTCTTGCCAAATAGTGATCCAAATCTGTTTACCTCTATACTTCATCTAGAGTTGTTACAATAAACATTGCAGATTAGATTAGAGTCTAGATTAAATATATAGGTGGCAGGTTTGGATCATTATTTGGCAAGAAACTGGCCAGTTTTGTCTCTTTCTTGCCCGTGATTAATTGATCATAAGCAACAATTGATTTATAAAGCGTTTATAAAGGAATTAATAACATATCTATAAACTATTAGCCATCTATAAGGGGAGCATTATTCTAAAGTAGTACAGTTTTCTTTAATTCATCTAGATTTTCTCCATCTTTTTCTACAGCCACTTTATTTTTCTTTCTTTGTTGAAATCAGGTCTCTCTTGTAAATGAGTCCTCGAGGCTCAATGGGATTTACCTGTATAAATAAAGGTTGATTGATTATCTTCTTTTTTCCCATTCATGCTTTTCGTGCCTTATTTTCTTCTCACTTCAGTGGTTTTCTCTGACTTTGTCTCTATTTATAACATTTGAACCATCTTTCCATTACGTCACACTTGTTTTATCTTCTGCATCTGTCCTTCTTCTACAACAAAATTGTATTTTGTTTATTATATTCAAAGGCAATATTATTTTTTTCTGTTTTGTGGTCCGACCTTTAAAAACTAAAAATAATAATCTCACTTCCTGCGTGCTGGCAGCCAGGCTAGCTTTGCTTCAGATACACACCTGGCAGCGTCTGGTTGTGCAGGGTTTGGTGGACGTGGTCCAGGAGACTGAGCTGTTGTACGATCGTCCGTCTAACAAGCAGCCTAAAGGAGAGATGGAAATATAGACGCATAAGTTGAAGTATTTGCAGACAGAGGACTTTGAGAAAAGAAATTGTTCACAAACAAATTAAGGACGCCTTGTCTTTTGAGTCGTTTGTAAACTCATTCACAGTAAAAATGTAAACTGTAATCTAATGGAAGAAGTGGAGCTCCTGAGAAATGGCATTGTGTTTACAGCCTACTGGAACATATCGTGTTACATCTTGAAGACGAGACACAAATGATACGTGTTTTAGTTAAGATTCTGGTTGGAAGTGAGCCATACTGCACAATTAGGTATTGTTCTAATAAGTAAAAACAGGATCAGTATTGTTAATATTGTTATTAAATCAGATACTGAAACTTTTAAATAACTAAGATGGATGCGTCATCACGTTGTCAAATCCGAATGGATTTTTATAACGGCGTTTTAGTGGCTTTTATTTTCCTTTTAATTATTAATTAGTTAAAATCCTGGACAGAATTTGGGCCAAGTTTATAGGTAAAAAGAAAATACTTGTCTTTTAAGCAAATTCTTTTTTGGGATGTAAACCGTTCGGAGACTATAATACAATAAAATAAATCTCCTTCTTGTTTCATAGAAACTAAAACTTAAGTATTGATAATATTACATTGGTATTGATCAATATCGATGCTGGCATTGGTTTTATCAATATTTGGATCGATTCTCCAACGTCTAATTTGAATATAACAATATAAACTATAGTCATTCAAAACTGTACAGTGCACCAAACAAAACTGAACCAAGTTTCAATTCATTTCTCCACAGCAGTGCAGCAGTACATAATTGTTTTTAAAGTTTAAATTCATATAATATTCAATTTTAAAACTCCATTTTTAAATAAGGTACGCTTTTAGTAAGCAAGCTTTTCAAAATTACTCATTTGTTTTGTTTCTAGTTTTTAATTACTTTTTATACCTACGTACAATTATGTGCTGTTTTTAATGTGTGACAGAGATTTCTGAGTGTTACTCTTTATGAAAATATAAACTGGAAACCACATATCAATAATTTAAAGATAAAAATATGAAGGATACTTGCATTATTATATAAAGTAAAAGACTCATTAAATGATGAATTCATTCATCATTCTCTATTTGACCTATTGGGTAGAAGTTTGGGGGAATCCCTGTAAATCTTCTACAAATTCTATTTTTGTTCTGCAAAAAAGAGCCGTTAGAATTATAAGTGGAAAACGCTCCAGAGATCCAACAAATCCATTGTGCTGTAACTTAAAGTTAATGAAATGGCACGACTTGGTGGACAATTATATTCTGCGAGTAATGTTTAAAATACATGTTACCAATGCGTTTGCAAAAAAAGATTTATTAAAGGAGAGCATTTATAATTTGAGAGGATCAGATCAAGATTTTTTTTCTTCAAACTACTCCTTTTCATTCAGAACTTTTGTTTTATGTCAACATGTGACATTTATTTTAAACTGTGAATGAATGAAAGTGTGCGTGTATATATAGTTTTGTATTTTGTTGTGAAACACTTTATTTTATTTTCGGTGAACAGTGCTATTTAAAAAAACATACTAAACGGTCATTTATTGTGAAAAATCAAACAATAATGGTGAATGAAGTCGTCTTCAGGGCAGGACCGGTCCATTATCATCCTTTCTAGGCTCACACGCGTTACAGAGACACTGAAAATCTGTTCACAACACTTTTTTTACGACTGATTTTGTTTCCACCGCCTCTGAAAACAAAAGTGCATTTTGCACCAAACCATTACACCCAATAACTCCTGAGCTCTTCCTCTTTAGATCATGTGTTGTGTCTGAGCTGACAGACACAACACAGGTGTTTCCAGACGACACCAGCATCGTTCAGCACGGTCTCTCACCTGTTGATCGGATGTGAAAACACAAGTCGACTTGGGTTTTTAACGCTAATGTTCTTACCGGTAACTCTACAATGACCTGGATCAACACAGTTACATCGTCAGCAATTTATTTACTCAGACGTTAAGACTTTTCCACCACTGTGTCATTTAAAATCCCCTAAGAAAAGAACTGTTGTTAATCTAGAAGCAAAAAACTAATTTTTAAATATCTAGAAGACGTCGTCGTCTACAATGCTGCAGAAAGTAAAACGATCAGTACCAGGAATATTTATAAAAGTCTGAGCCCACCACTTTTCTAGCAAAGAGTGGCGGATGTTGTCCAACGCTTTAAAAGTGCAAGATTTTTCATTTAAAGTGAAGTTGTGTTCATTCGAACCCAGAAACACATTTGGATGCAGCAGCTGCTCAGTAAACCACAGCTGCTGAACGTCAACCACTAAACGCTAAATAAAGAGCCTTTTTATTTCATGCCATTTACAGTAAGCGGTCTCAGATCAATGTTTAACTTTCCATACGATGAAACCTGATCACGGCCATTGATCTACTTTCTTCTTTGTGAAACGAACCGTCTGGTGCTCTGTCCCGTGCACATTCAGTATTTTATTTTATTTATTTTACAACAAGATTCAAAGAGACTCGTTCTGTTCACGTACAATCACTAACACGGACAGACGCAAGGTGTCTAGATTTGATGTCTGATCTATATTTTCTTGGATCTGATTGATTTTTTATTTTTTTTTAATCAGTTTAGGAGTTTTCTTTGTGCTGTAAACAAAGATTAAAGACGTTTTTGAGTAGTTTAGACTAGTGGTGTCCAAACGTTTCGGCTTTGACTCAGAAAAAATATCAATGGCAAAAACGTGCAACCTCAAATATTTTACAAATATTGTTAAAAAAATTTAATGAACATTAGCTTCACTACTCATATTTTTATATCATACTCATATACTGTTGTTTTTAGCTTTTGTATCAGTTACAGTGAAAATACAATATTTGGAAATATATTCCAAATTTACATATTTGGAGTTTATCCTAAAAACCGCACCTCAGTGTTTCATGATCCAAGTTAAAGTTCAAGTTCAAGGTTCTTTATTGTCATTTGCATCACATGTGGTACATGAGGTGGAACAAAATTGTGTACTCAGGTCCCAGTTACATCCCAAAATAGCAAAAATGTAAAGTATAAAAAGAAACAGTATTCAAGATTTACACTAAACACTAATAATGTAAAATAATACGGTATATTAAACAGCAGCACGACCACAGTGGGGATTTTTTTTTTCTTTAAATCAGAGATGCTAAAAAATATTGTGCACCAGAAAGGGAGTACAGTAGTGTTTTATAGTTGACTCCAAAGCTAAGACACAACGAGACTTCTAAACTGACCACGAGTCAGCTGCACAGAAAATTGGCTAATGTGGTACTTTCTGGACTGAACATGTTCCGTCTTTTTTAACGAAGTGCCGCGCCGCTAAACTGCAAACAAAAAGTCTGTGGGAGCTGCAGGAGCGTGTATTTTTATTTTTACAAGTCGCATGGTTTTAACAGCTTAGACGCCCTGCAACAAAGAGTTGATTTTACGAAGGCTTTGGGTTTATTAAGACTTTAAATTAGAGTGAGAGATGCTAATATAGCCTTTAAAAAGCTGCTATACTTTACAATAATCCACAGTAAACAAAATGCAAACCTCAAATATTCACAGGTAATTTATCTGACAGGTCTAGAAAGACTTTAGATACAAGTTGACGAATGCTGAAACACATTTAGCCCAATTTTTGACATAGCAATATTGTAGGTAGCAGAATGTGTTTATGTATTAGGTAACACTTTACAATAAGGTGCACAAAAGTTGATTAACTACTAGAGAACACCTCAGGAACGAATCAGGAGCAAATGAGTTAATAGGTAGTTAACCAGTACTTACTGGGAAACACAGCCAAGCCTTATTAGGGAACTACTGCTTAGTTACTTGGGAAACGAAAAATAACTAATCAGGAACTAATGGGTAATTAACATGGAAACCAAAGAGGAATGAATCAGGAGCTAATGGGTAGTTAAGCAGTACTTACTGGGGAACACACAGCCAATCTTTATTAGGGGACTACTGGTTAGTTACCTTGTAAACAAAGATGAACTAATCAAGAACTAATGGGTAGTTACCAAAGAAAATAAAGAGGAATGAATCAGGAGCTAATGGGTAATAAAATCAGTAATCAGTAGGAAACAGGTTTTTGACAAGTATAAGCTGTGACCTCACTGGTGCAGGGTTTATTCAGAACCCACATGGGTAATTTTTCCTCTGTTTCTGTGGTAACAAACCAGTAGTCCCAGAATAAGGTTTGGCTGTGTGTTCCCCAGTAAGTACTGCTTACTGAGCCTGGTTCTGCTAAAGGTTTCTTCCTCATGAGGGAGTTTTTCCTTTCCACTGTCACCTTCATGCTTGCTCAAGATGAGAGTTCTGTGATGGAGTTAAATTCAAAGCAGTCTGCTCCTCAGATAAATAATGTTAAAGTATTATTTTTATATATGAATGTTTCTGTTCAGTGCCTTGCAAGCTTTAGTATTTATTTATTTATTAGTGAGTCAGATCGGTTCTTCTCATCCTGAACTTTTCATTGCACAGTTGACCTTGTGTTAACCTGCATATGACAAATAATAAACAACACAACCGTATTGAGGATCACTATAAGCTACTACCACACAAACTATGAGCTCAGTATCTGTAAAGTGATGGAAATACAGCCAGTAAAGTGTTATTTAGGGTGAATTAGCTCTGCTGGCCAACTTCAGGGTGGTTGACAGCAAGTTATTCAGTCGTAAATGTGTACTTTGTGTCATGTCTGTGCTTCAATGTGTTCTCCTTCTCATGATTTGTTGTATGTTGGTCCTGTTGTGGTTTTCCCTTGTGTTTTTATTCAGCCCTCTGTGCTCACTGTGTGAGTCCTCACACTCACCCTCAGTCAGCCTCACCAGTTCATTCAGTTATCACCAACACCTGTTTCTAATCAACAATCATTGCAGGCACTTTCATTTCGTTCTATTTAAACCACTCCTGATCATCATTTCTCTGTCGGCTCATAACGCCTGGCAACCCGCCAGATGTCCCGGTCTTTCCTGTATTCCTACAAGTCTCCTTGTCTTTTTCCACTTCCTGTTTTTTTTTAAGTTGCTGCTGCCATGTCAGCACTTTGCTTTCGTTTATTTAATAAATCAGTTTTTATTTTACTTCATGCTACCCGTGTCTGCCTGACCTGTATCACCGACCGTGATACTTTGGAAGTTTCATTACAATTTGTTCAGTGGTTCAGGAGATATTTTACTGACAGACAAACAAAAAACAACAACCACACACTCGTGCACACATAGTAGACAATAGTGGTGTAAAATAAAGTTAAAAAGTAAACTTTTGAAAAAGTAATAAACACCAACGGACAAAAAATGATGTAAATTATAATTAAATCAGTGTTCACAACTGGATGTATGGAATAGGACTAAGGCCACGGTGCAATAATTTCTTCCCTTTAATTCTGAGGAAATAGTCAGAATTATGAGACTAAAGTCATAAATCTGAGACAAAAGTCAGAAGTCTGAGATTAAAGTCAGAATTCTGAGATTAAAGTCAGAATTAGTCGCAATTTCAATTTCTATGTATGTCCTGTACATATGCAGAATTGACAATAAAAATCAATCAATCAATCAATCAATCAGAATTATGAGGGGGGAAAAAGTCAGATTTCTGAGATTAAATCAGAATTCTGGGATTAAAGTCAGAATTCTGACTTTTTTCTCAGATTTATGACTTTAATCTCAGAATTAAAGGGGGGAAAATTATTGCACCATGGCCCTAATCCTCTTGCGTATGGATGCCTGTTGTTTTTAACAGAGTTCTTACAGCAGTTAAAATGAATATATGAACAGAACAGACAAACATATATATTTTTATATGAGGGAAATGCAAAAGCACCTGGAAAGAAAGAGAATGCATCAGTAAATTTTAGATATGCAAGTTCCATGAGTCAGTAGGTGAGCATGTTGTTGTTCTTGCAGAGATTGGTACCTCAGATGTTTGAACAAATATGTGCTTCTTCATGATAAGGCCTGATGATATACTGAGGAGTTTCAGGCTCGTAAAAGAAACTGTATTTCTGTTGCTTGTAAACCGAACGGTGAACCCCTTCAGCAGCCAAACTGTCTCCACACACCGCTGCTGTGTGTGTGTTTGTGTGTGTGTGTGTGTGTGTGAGGTAAATAATGTAGATTTACTCCCACAGGTTGTAGTTAGGGTCTGGCTGTTTGGACACAATGCAATAAAGGAGTCCCTCAAGGCTTCGTGAGTGTGTGCACGCTTAAAGACTCTGATTAACATCTTTATGTTTTGCTGTTGTAACAGTCCACCGTGCAGCTGCAGATACCACAGCCCTGCAGTACGGCTTCGAAGGCTGGTTTTTATCATTGTCACTCTTTATGTACTGTAAAATCACGCTAACGCAGGTATCATCTGACTCTGTCAATATGTCCGCCTGTGTGTCTCACCTTTACACCTCTCACAGCAGGCTCCAGTCTGTTTCACCACCAGGTCGCAGTCATCGGGGACCTGAGGACATTTTTCCTGTTTACAGTCTGCCTTCCCGCTCTGCAGGAGAACAAAAGAAAAAGATCTCAGTGATATCATTTAAAAACAGACATGGTTTGTCTGACTTTTTATTTAAACACAATTTTCCTTTTACTGGCATTTGTAGTCATTTCCCTTTGGACATTTATCTGTGATAATTTCTAAAGTTGCTGGAGCAGAAAACTGGGAATGAGTTATAGATTATTAATACAATACTACAGATGAATAATGAAAAAAAAAGCATCAAAATCAGTGTAACTGTTAGTTTTACAGTTGTAAAATACTTGTTCAATTAAAAATAAAAGGTTTAGAAGGAGAAAAAGCCTTACTGAATCGGCACAATTTTTTTTTTTTCCAAAAAGAGTGTTGAAAAGCTGAAGGACTTGAACTTTTCATAAACACCAGAAGTGATTTTTCTATTTAATCCACCTCAAACAGAAGCAACTCTGCAGTCTTTATCTGAGCAAAGCAAAGATCTACATTAGATATTTTTATATGAACAACCTATTAAAGAAACTATCATATTATGTCTACCTTGAAAATCCTTTTTCACTTTTCACAGCCTGACGTCGTACATTACTCTTTGCTCTCCAGGTAACATTCAAAGTTTTCTACAGACGAAAAGGATGGGGGATTAAAGTTTAAAGGAACTAAGATGAACGTTTCTTTGGTAAAACTGCATTAGGTTTATTAACAATTACATCTTTAACAACCTGCAGTATAAAACTTGTGGTGTATTCATTCAACCTTTATTTCTACATGTTAGTCCCATTGAGTCACGAGGACTCGTTCACAAGAGAGACCTGATTTAAAGAAAGAACATAGATGAGCTACAGACAACAATAGACAATCATATAAAAAGCATTTCAAATGCAAAAGTAAACAAAATAAATTATATAAAAACTAAGAGAAAAAAAACAGCTACATTTTAAAGCGATGTAAAATGCTAAAAACAGGAACAAGTCTGCGTTGTTTTTTTTATATGAACTTAACAGATGTTTAAAATCCCTTAGAGAGGTCAAGTTTGAGAGCTTCAGATCTTTTTGTAAGATATTCTAGAAAACAGGAGCGGAGTAGGAGAAGGCCCTTTTACCAAGTTCAGTCCTCACTCAGGGAACACTGCAGGTAATAATGTCCTGAGAGCGCACGCTGTAGCTGCACTCACACAGTGACGTGTAGGAGGAGATGTATGAAGGCAGCAGACCAAGAAGTGATTTAAAGATGAAAATGTACCAGTGAGAGTATGTGAAGTTAATGTTGACCAGTTAACCAGTGAATACTGGGTGCAGTGGTGGGTACGGTAGTTACAACCAGTTATGAATCTTAGTGCACCATGATAGACAGCATCCAACATCTGCAGGGTGCTTGTAGGAGCGTTCATGTAAATAATGTCACCGTAATCAATGGAGGGAAGGAAAGTCACAGTTACAAGATGTTTCCTAGAGCTCAGAGTTAAACAGGATCTATCTCTGAAAAGGAAACACAGTTCAACTTTCAGTTTCTTTACCAAGTTTTCCACATGGAGCTTAAAAAAGATGTGAATCGATAAAGATACCCAAATATTTAGTATCAAGCTCATGCATGTGTCAGCAACACAAATTAATGTTTTAGTTTATATTTAATCACTTAAAAAGGTAAAAATGATCAGTTTTTATGTCTTTAAAACGGAGACAAAATGTATTTAGTTACAGTATATAATCAATTCTATAAGAAACAAAGCAGTGATTGGTGTTAAATAAAAGTAGTTTAACGAGAAGTTGACTTTTTTATATATATGCTTCACCTCGGTTCATTCCTGTTTTCTAAAACACAAACCAATCAAACCAAATCAAGTTGCTGTGATTGTTGGACAGGTTCGGAAACAAAAAAAACATTATTTGTATATGTGGTGGTGCATGATGCAAATACTGTATCGGTCAAAATACTACAAATTATCTAATACTGTTGTGTTTTTAAATGCAGAACTTTAGAGATCTACTTTCACCGTTTTAAAGTTTGCACCGCGAGAAATAAAAAGTGACTCAGTTTCACAGCTGTGACTTTTCACACCAAGTCAAACGAACCGCTCGTCACTTTCAGAAACACTGCACACAGTGTCTGTCACCGCTGCGAACGGCACCGTGGGACTGGACGGAGTCTGCCTCGTTTAATTCGCCCGGCTTTCACACCCAGCCTTTATTGGTGATTTTATCCCCACTCCGAGTGCGTTTTATTTTACAAACTGTGAAGGTTTATAAAGTTGGAGGCTGGCAGGTCCTGTGGCCCTGCGGCAGGAGGCTCTAACAAGGACAGATCAAACGAGAGTGAAAATGAATCTGGGTGGTTTAATATAGCAGCAGCAGCAGCTCCAACTAAACCCCCAACCACACCGAGGTCAGATGATGTCACAACAGAAAAAGGGAAGAGACGAATCGAGATGGAAAGAAGGGACAGATGAAGTGTAATAGTGTGATGACAGGAAGAAAAGGAAAAAATAGAAGAATAAAGCCAGAGATGATGATCCATCACTCCAAACACTACTCGCACTTTAAAACAGTTTGTCATTTAACACACGGCATGCTGGGAAACCATCCAGAGCGTGAAAAACTTTATAAACCTAAAAAAGATTCTAGTGACGAATTTTTTATTTTATTTTATTTGTTCACAATAATATTTTTGTCTTTGTCTGTGCACGTGTCTGACAGTTACCAAAATACAGTATCTCGACTTGAAGCAAAGGAAATATTTTTATAAAACTAGAGAAATTGCATTTTCTGCTAAAATTCAGTGAGAACGCTTACTGCAGAATAACTTGTTGAGAACCAGCTGAAATTAGCTTAAAAAAAAACATGTTGAAATGTAGCTGAAATGGAAGAACAAGCCTAAATTAGCAGAAGAAAGCACAAAGAACACATACTTGGTGAAATAGGTTTAAACAAGCAGAAAGTAGAGCAAAAAATAGGAAATTAGCTTAAAAAAGGAAGAAGCTGAAATAAGCAAAAAAAATGTCTGCATAGTAGTTGAAATGTAGAAAGCAGCTTAAACTACCAGAAGGAAGCAGAAAGCGCTGAAATGAGCTAAAAATGTGGACTTAGCTGACAAGCTAAAATTAGTGTAAAAACAGCTTAATAGAAACTAAAATAGCAAAAAAAAGTTGAATCAATCAACCTTTATTTATACAGGTAAATCCCATTGAGCCTCGAGGACTCATTTACAAGAGAGACCTGATTTCAACAAAGAAAGATGACAACAATGGACAACAGCAACAACAATAAACAGTTATAAACAAACATACTACAGTTTTTTTTTTTTTTTTTAAACAAATAGGATGGCTAAAAGGAAAAGGTAGCAAAACAAACAAAAAAAAAAAACAGCTAGATTCCAAGACAAATGTAGAAAACTAACAAACTAAAAACTGTTTAGCTGATTCATGCTAATTTTAACTTTATCTGCTAATTCCAAATTTATTTCACAAATTTCAACATTTTTCTGCATAACTCGGCAAAATTGTGCTCTTTCCACTTCATTAGTGGAAGTGGAAAGACTAGTGAAACTAGCCTAATTAAGCTGAAAGGAATTGTCAAGCTGTTTAGCTGTTTTTGTTACATTTTTGCCATCCTATTTGTAAAAAAAATAAATAAATCTGTATGCCTTTTTATATTTGTCTATTGTTGTCGCTGTTGTCCATCGTTGTCATCTTTCTTTGTTGAAATCAGGTCTCTCTTGTAAATGAGTCCTCGAGGCTCAATGGGATTTACGTGTCTAAAAAAAAGTTGAAATTACCAGAAACAAGTTAATTGAGCTGAAAGTAGCAGAAATGACCACAAACAGCGTGAATTTATCTGAAAACAGCCGAATTCAGCTGGAAAATGCTATAAAAAAAAGTAGCTGAACAGGTCAAGCAAGCTTAAATTAGCACAAGAAAGCAGAAAGAACACGTGTTTGCACAATTAGGCTGAAAGAAGCAGAAATGAGCACAAAATGTGGAAATTATTTGGAAAAAAGATGAAATTAGCAACAACAACAAAAATAGATCAGCTGAAAAGTAGCTAAAAAAAGCAGAAAGAAGTTTGTTACCAGAATGAAGTGGAAAGAGCACAATTTTGCTGAGTTATGCAGAAAAATGTTGAAATTTGTGAAATAAATTTGGAATTAGCAGATAAAGTTAAAATTAGCATGAATCAGCTAAACAGTAGCTGAAAGAGTGGAAAAAGCTGAAACTTGCAGAAATAAGCTGAAAGGAGCACAACAAGCTGAAATTAGCAGAAAGAAGTTAGAAGAAGCACAATGATGTCGCAGTTAGCAGAAATAATGTGAAAGGACAAAACAGCTGAAAAAAACAGCTGAAATTAGCTGAAAGTAGCTGGAAAAAAAGTTTACATTTGCACAAAGAAGCTGAAGCAGAACCAAATGTGAAAGGAGCAGTAAAAGGTTGTAAACAGTTCTAAAGATTTGAAGGATTTAAAATAAGTTCATTTTCTATGAGTAAAAAATGGCAGAAAAGGCTAAATGTTTCAAAATGCTAAAGTTGCACTAACACCAAAAGTTAGAGCAGGACTGTCCTGAAAGAGCTGAATGTTTTTGATTTATGATTTGTTGAAATAACAAAATCTGTGGAACGAGAATAATGACGAAAAACATACGGAAGAAAAATGGATCGCAGTGTGAATGCTTCATAAACATTCACACATTTAACAGAAAGTAATTCTTGTACAAACATTTAGCTACAACAGATTTAACTTTCTAACATAACTTGATTTAAAACACAACAATGGTTAGAACAGCTCAGTAAAGTTTACAGATACTGACCTGAAACATGATGCGTTGATGACTCAGTCAGGTACAACACGTACTCTGAGTGTGACTTCACGTAATATCACATGGAAGTGCGCACAATGGGATTTTCAAAGGTTGAACATTCGTTTAAAGACGGATTGTCCTCTAATTAAAGTTTGTAAATGAAGAAGCTTTAGGCAGTTTTTATGAGCTATTGAACATTATTAGATGCGTCAAATGATTTTATCGAACAAGAAGAAAACAAGAATAAAGATGCTCTTCCACATAAACTGCAGTCTGGATTTTATCCAGGCGGATTTGAGGACCAGAAAATGGATGTGAAGATGAATAAAAACTCACACAGAGAATCTGCAGATAAGGACCACAAAAGCCACGGAGGCTGAAAAACCTTGCTGACAGGTACAGACACAAAACGACCGAATCTAAATTGAACTCGGTGTTTTGGACGAGTGGAATGAGGCCTGTGAAAAATGACTGAACAGCCATAACGACGTGAGTGCAGTTGCTGTACATGTCTGCGTGGAAGTGTTTAGGACGGGAAGAGAAGGGAAAAAAAAAAAAAAACAGCAGGAGATCTCTTTTTTTTTTTTTCCAGATTTTTGTCTACTACAGCATTATGAAGCCATTGCACCACTGGAAAGGAAGCAAGCCCATAAAACTAGATTTACTAACTGGTGCCTATTGTAAGTGCAAAAACAAGCAGAATATTTTATGATTAGTTGTTGATGAGGTGCTTCTCCAGACCTTCAGTAAGCGTAACGCATGTTTCAGTCTGATTAGATTAGGGACGCTGTACACTGCTGCTGTTATAAGATTACTGTAAAAAACTGAAACACTTCATGAAATACTTGAAGATACAAAAAAAAAAAAAAAAGCATCTGGCGACAGATGTCATCATGCAGTGGGCTGCAACATTCAGGAAATGTTCAGCTTCTACATCTTTGGTATTTTGACATTCTAACAGAACAATCTTGTGCTTCATAGGAAGTTATTTGTTTTTGCATGTAGATCCGTTTTATACGGATAAAGCCTAATGAAGTTTGAATATGTGGCAGCTGCAATGAAAAACTACTATTTGAACTGGTCAAATGCTCAAACTCTGGATTGAATTCTGGGAAACAATTTGGTCAACATGTCAGGAAGGTCATATTCTCCTCGGTCTCCATCCTGTTATCCATTAGCACAAAGTAGTATTAGTACATGGGACCCACTCGACAGCTACCCTTGTTGTGTCGGGGGTCAACGGTCACTCTGGGTCACCTCGCCCTGTAAACACTTGACATACCACTGCGGCACCAGGACTGCTTGACTGGACGACTGTCTGATGCAGCGAGCGACGCCCGCCCCCCACAACACACACTAACATGACGAGGGATGAAGCACCGGAGTGCGTGTTGTTGTCAGACAGAGAAAGTAAGGATGAAAATGGCTTCATGAGTCTGTGGGTGTGGAAACAATAACAGTCCAGTTATTCTACAACAAACAGACTTTGTATACCGACCCGTTTCACATCTAAATGCTTTTTTTTTTTTTTAGTTTTTCCCCATTGGGCAGTATGAACAGTTCGGTTTTGTACTGTGATGAACAAGTTGCTGAAACCAGACATCACAAAGACACAAATTATAACAGTATATAATTTTATAGAAGACATTTTTAAATTCAGTCAATTACTAACTTGATAAATGAAGGCTAAGGCCAATTATATGACAACATTGCTAAACTGTAACCCACTATAATTTATAATGGTTCTCTAATTTATGGTTGGTTCTCTAATTACCTCTCAAATAGGAGGCAATGTGTTCAACATAATGGTACATCTTCCAGCAATTTAACCGTCAACAATGGTGTACCACAAGGCTCAGTCTTAGAACCCACCCTCTTCACAATCTACAAAAGTAATTTAGGTCAGATCATTCCTGATGCATCCTTGGTCTGCTGCCTGCATATATCTCCTCCTATAAGTCACTTTGTCAGTGCAGCTACAGCGTGCGCTCTCAGGACATAATTACCTGCAGCATCACCCTCAGTGCGGACAGAATGTGGCAAAAGGGCCTTCTCCTACTTCTGCTTCTGTAACCTGGAATTCCTTGCAAAAAGATCTGAAGTTGTGCACTTTGACCTCTCTAAGGGATTTTAAACAACTAAGTTCAATGCAAAAATCAACGCTAATTTTTGTATTTTACAGTTTTACAATGTAGCTATTTTTGTTTCATATTTATGACTTATTTTATTTACTTTTCATTTTGTATGCCTTTATATGATGTCTGTTGTTGTCTGTACCTCATCTGTGTTCTTTGTTAAAAACAGGTCTATCTTGTAAACGAGTCTTTGTGACTCAATGAGACTAACCTGCATAAATAAAGGTGAATGAATAAAACCACAGACAACTGTTCTGAACATAATTTAACTTAAGAACAATGTTAAAAATACTAAGTTTAGATTGTTCAGGAGGAGATAAATGTAATAAATGCATCTTGCTTCTCAAACCCTTACCTACGATCAAACAACAATTAATTTAAAATACAATAATACAACTTTATTTTTAAAGCACTTTCAAAACAAGGCTGTTGGCCAAAGTGCTGTAAACGGAAAACATAGAAAAGCAAGAAAAAAATATTAAATCAATTGAAACCGTAAAATTAATGAACTTTTAAAATCAGAAAACAGTAACACAATAAAAATAAATTAATTAAAAACAGTAAAACCAACATTTCAAGCTGTGTTAAAAGCCAAAGAGGAAAAAAAAAAGAGTGTTTTCAGAGAAGATTTAAAAACAGGAAGTGAGTCAGCTTGTCTCTATTTCAATACAGATTTGGGTTTTGTGTTAAAATAGGTTAAACTTCAAACGTAGCAAATTATTGTTATAAATTAAGCTTTAAACTATATTTCATGTGACATTTAAAATAATTCAGCCCTTAAAATGATTGAACTTCTCAGTTCATAAACCATTTAATGACATAAATCAAAGATTTTTCTTTACCTGAAGGGTTAAAAACATTTTGTTTGTCACTAATCTGCCACTAGGAGGCGATAAACCCATCAATGATTCTTCTCCTCTTCCTCCTCTTCATCTCTCTCTGTTTATAACCATATCCATCACTCTTTTTCCTTTCTTTAGTTATGAGCGTTGTTAGTCTCAAGCTGCATGTAAAAAAAGCTTTCCTGTCCAAATGTTACCAACATCTTCTGCACTATTAATTTTTATATGTTGATATTTGGTTATTTACATCTAAACCAAAATCATTAATTCAGTGAATTCATAAATTCACTCCTCTGGCAGTCTTTAGCAGTGATTGTCAGGAAAAAAAACAAGTTTCAAACTGACAGAATACACATTTCTGTTTACAACAAGTTCTGTGCTTCACATGATTCGGCTACAAATAAAACAAGACATTTTCAAAAATCACCCATTTTTAGTTTTAATTGTGCAACTCGTCCTTTTCGTTCTCTGCTCAATCACTGTTAAAGACAGAGATAAGACAGTGTCAGAACATAACATCAGCCCTCAAATTAAAGCCTTGGACCTAAACCACTCCTAACCTCTTAAACCTTTACGCTCATTCCTACTGTGACCTTTGACCTCTTGTCCAAAACAAAAGACTAACATCAACTGGAGAACAGGAGCCAAAAGAAAAAAAAAAAGGACAAAATAAATTGAAATCTTTTGTTTCTAATTGTAAAGTAAAATAGCAGTTTATGTTGGAATTATGTAAATAAATTAGACAATATATTGTGGATGGAGAGGGTTAATTAACTTTGATGAAATTAGCTCCGTTTTGACTTCAGAAACATAAAATCCTTCATGCTTCAAAACAGCTGGAGTTCTAAACTTTTCTGTGCAAATCAGGTTCAGTCTGATTAGAAAAACAATCAGCTCAAGGTAAAACTTGGAGTAAACCTGGGTTTTAAATCTGGTATCTTTAGCAAATTTCCCATATTGATAAGAAACTTTAACCAGTGGACATGAAGAAAGCTCATCAGGAGCATGGTGTAGTTAATGATGGAAAAAAAATATATACAGAAAACCACCTCATCCTAAATCTGAAATGGTTCCTGTAGTAAGAAAATTTTTTCAATTAAAATCCAGATAAAATTTGACTTTCTTCAAAGATCCTGCGTTAAAATAAACTTGAAGCTGTCATTCTTCTTTTGAAAGATTACAACCAAAACGCACAAAGAAAAAGTTTATTGCTGATGTGATTCATCAGATTCCAAAAGTTCAAGTTAACGGTCTTGAAGAGAAAAACTAAACCTTCACAGTAGAATTTATCACACATTATTATTTAGTTATTTTATTTATTATTGCTACAAATAGCCTGGTAAACATAACATTGCTTCTAGAAATGTCTTAAAACTACACAAAAACACAAAAAACGACCAGAAATGCTGTAATAACTGTCAGACTTATAGTCTATGTGATGTAAAACTACCACGAAAGCTCATAAACTACCGGAAATACGGCGTAGAGTGAGGTTTGTAAGCTCAATCGTTCAGGTAAATGGATCACAAAAAGGTTAAATCATGTCATCTGGACAGTTTCTTTTTGGGAGAAATGTTTTGTCTTTCATCCAAAAAAACTTCATCTGTGTGAGGCCTGCCAGCCCACATCTGTCCTATAAATAGCACCTCCTCGATGTGTTTCAAGCTAACCTGCTGTGGAACGTGTAAGGCATAGTGGTTACAGCGGTCGTCCTCCAATGCCTTTCTGGTCCCAAGTCGGCTGCCCTACCTCTACCCCATGAACTCATTTAGAAAGAATAACATTTGGAGGCAACTAAAACACCATTTCCAAGTGGACAAGACTGAAAGGACAACAGAAAGTTTGGATATTCACAAAAACCGTTCCCTTGTAGGTGACCAGTATGTACGGTAAATATGCAGCTGCTCATCTTTGTTCCCTTTGAAATAACTTTTACTTTAATTAGTTAATTAATGCTGCATTTGCTGAACCTCTTGAAACTGTAAACTATTTATTTTGTTCCAGCTCTGCTCCTACCAGCCTAAACTTGTTATATGATGCAAAAATGCTGGTAAAATCATTTTCTATCTGTTTGACCAACAGATCAAAAAGTGATTTTTTTTACAGAATAACTATAAATCAGATCTATCTAACTTCAATGTTTCTGAGCAATTAAAGTACATTCCAGAGGCTCACAGACTTTTATTCTAACCCACGACCCAGCTGGGACTCACGATGACCCTGTGATGGTAAACGTTTGACATTTGTTAATTCTATCAGTCTGTCAGCAAAATAATCCCCCAAAAAGTCACATTGGGCTTTGATTTTGTAACGTGACTTTGATTTATTAACTGTAGAGTAAAACTAATAGTTAAAAGAGTTGCTGTTGGTTCAGTGTTATCAGCTGTTTATCAGTTTCCACAATGTATTGATCAGCTACTGTTTCAGAAAATAACCTTTGACCTTCCTCTGGAGTCGATCAGCTACCGAGCGTAAAACTCTTCCACTCAGCTGGAATGTTTGATCAATTCCTGTGCAGCTGGGACTTTGACCTGTGTAATGTTGGTTTTTATCACATAGAAAAGTGAAAGAACAGAAGTTTGTCTGCTTTTTCAAATAATTGCTAACAAGATTTGCCAGTTAGAAGTTCTGCCAGGTTTCTTTTGATTTTCTTTGATCTGATTTTGCTTACAGGTGAAAAACAGCCCGTCTGAGGTCGATCGAAGCCCTCCCAGTATTCACTTTTTATTATTTTACATCAACTTTCCTCCATTAAATAGTCTAGTATGTACACTGAGGTTCTGAGTGAGTGTTTCCCCCCCTTCAGTCAAACCCGTCTCTAATCAGCGTTTACAGCATAAATATACAGAGCGTCATATTGCTGCTCTGATTCGACTCGTATGGATATTTATTTTAGTCAGTTATGTGAATGTTGCCATGTGACGGAGATCAGCAGACTGATTTTAAAAAGCTGCTGCGAAAAACTCAACGCGAGTTATTCTGCAAAATCCACGTGAGTAATCAGTGAAAATCAAAAATATCCATGTTTTTCTTCTTTCAGCTGCTCCCTTCTTCAGGGGTCACCACAGCGAACGATTTCACATGAAGACCTGGTAATTATTTTTACGCCGGATGCCCTTCCTCACAGAGCTACCACAGCCCTCTGTGTGGAGTAGAGCGCTGCCATCTTGGGCACCCAGGGGAGCAGATGGTGGGGGTTGAGTGCCTTGCTCAAGGGCCCAGAGTGGGCCAAATGAGGGTGGAGGCAGGTGTGGGTGTTTCAACTTTACCACCCACATTTTGATGTTGTTGGTCTGGGGAGTTGAGCCGGCGACCCTTTGATCACAGACCACCTTCTCTAACCTCTGCGCCACCGCTCCCCCTACAATCAAAGGTCGTGAAAATCACAATATGCATACGTTTAATTCAAACAGTTGAAACGTGTTAAGAGTTAGGCAACAAAAATGATGTGGTGAAAGTAAAACAAGATCACAAACAATTAATTTGATCTTATTTATATTTAAAACAGATGTTTCCATGGTAATATTGCTTGTATAATAAAAAAAAAAAAGTTGTTTTGCTGAACAGGTTTTTAGAAGCTTTGAATGCCAAAAGCAATTTATATTCATATTTTCTTTAAATCTGATCGTTACTGCATTAAATTACTCATTAGTTGTGTCGTAAGTTTTAGCCTTTAATGTTGCACATTCTCACAATTTCACCTATTGTCGTTTGGTTTAAAGTGGTTCAGTGGTTATACTTCTCATCCCCTCAGTTCACTTTCTTCATCTGTGATGTTTTTATAATTGCAGTTAAACAGTTGTGGATTTACTACTGCCCGTCCTGTCGGACTCAAGTTAATCAGACAACCTTTAAAGCAATTAGATCAGTTAACAATCAGACCCTAAATAAACTGGAATAAAAACAATTGCAGCACTATCAGTGTAATATAACTTCTAAACATTAAATATAGAGTTTTAAAATCTAATCATGTACTCATATGGTCCAGTTATGTTTTAAGAAATCCCATGACATGGCCCCTCCACCACTAGAAATAATTGTATAAATCTGCTCAGAACAGATGAGCTCATCCAGGTCAATTGTTTGAGGAGAATGTAAAATCTATAAAAGGAAATCAGCTCTACGTTTTCATTTAGAGCAACTAAGAAGTGGAACAAACTTCCAGATGAGTTTAAAAAAGATGCAACAATTCCAGTATTTGAACCCTGGGAGGCCAGTGATGGGCGTCTTAATGTCATTACTATCAACATTCATTAGAACTGGTTAGTTTCTAGTTAACATTTTGAAAGTTTCTATTGTAGGAAATTGATTATTTTATTTTTAAACAATTAGATTTTCAAATCAGAATCAACCTTTATTGTTATTGCACAAAAGCACAAGAAAATTTACTTTTAATACAGCCCGTCCAAAGAAACACAAAGAACCAAACAGCATCATGGGTAGACGGGGGTGCCTGAGGCTGCAGCCTCATGAGAGGCGCTGCCTTTTTGTTAGATAAGGAAAAAAGATATCTCACACCATGTCCCGTGAAAGTTGAAAAAAAAAAAAAACTCAACACAAATTGTTATTCTTCCGATTTTGTTCAGTAGCACTTGTATTTATGCATTGTTTGGTTCTGCAGAAAGCACTTACCGTTCTGTAGTCATTAGTGAAATTTGGCTAAATGACCCACAATAAGTCCCGATGCATGCTCAATAATCCAGGTGGATAAATCTAAAAAGGTTGAGTCAGGTCCTCTGGATGGATTCTTTGATGAAACGTTTCGTCTTTTATCCAAAGGACTTCTTCAGTCTGAGGAGCTGCAACAAACTCAGTTTTATAAGCAGCAGCTTCTCAGAGTGGATCTGTGAGAAGACTAGAGGAAGTCGTCTCATTCCACTGGCTGCAAAGAAAGTCTAGAAATGGAAACGTGGAAGTTGAAGCCAAAATGAATGTCCCTGTAGACTGCTCTTAATTTTAGTCATGTCCTTTTTTTTTCATGTCCCCTCCACATAAATGAAAAGTTTGCCGTCAGTAAAAAAAATAAAAAATAAAAATACGCCTGTATATTTTTTCCAGTTGTTGACTCGTGTCATTTAAACAGTTCCTGCTGTTTATTCATTTTTCTTTCTCATTCGTTAATTTTTTTAAATAATTTTTTTCCTTAAAGAGCTCGTGTGGCAATGTGACTGTGCACAGGGGAATAGGCAGGACTTAAAGCCCCACATGCACAGACTCTGGTTCCAAAAAGACAGCACACCCACAAACCAGATGCCGACAGCTTTAATTTTGAACGATCGAACGAGATCTGTTTTTGTGTTGATGCTCTAACCAGAACCAAACGTCAGGCAGAATAAAAACAACATGCGTTGCGTCTGTCTGAATAAAAACAGGTAGACGGTTCCACTTCGTAAATTGGTTGAATCTCCGAGGACGTCTGGGACATTAAATCATATCTGGAGAGATGCTGCTCTGTCTTTGGCTCCAACAGGAAACACCTGGTGAATCACATCATGCCAAGTCAGATGGGATTCACTAAAGATGTGCCGCCCAGCAACCTAAATATACACACAATCATCTTCAAAATAAACAAAAATGACCTCATTAAGGCGTATAAACTTGTTTGCACGGTTCATTTACGCATTTTTCAAGTTTTCGGTTATTTGCATGATATTGACACAGTTGCAGAAAATGGCACAGACTACAATGAAGGCCAGATATACAGTAATTTTTCTCTCAGTTTTATATTTTATAGAAGAATATTAATGCGTGTAAGAAACCTTGATGTCCTAATCTACTCTAGAGATGGAGGAGAAGATGTTTGGAAACGGTGCTGGAAGTTTCACTCTGGTATCTTGTTGATAACCCACATGTTCATTTATCGTTTCCACTCGTTCAGCAAACTAGAACAACTGTTGCTCGTACTTAAACAGCCTTGAAGGTTGTGGTTGGCGCGAGAGAAGCACGTCTAGAACACGTGACACAAGAGGAAGGTAAAGGAGGAGGGGGAAGGAGGGAAGGAAGAGTCGATGAAAGAGTGGAAAAAGACATGGAGATGAACAGGCAGATAGACGGGACGATGAAGGGTGTGACGAAGATGGACTGACTTCATCCAAGATAACAGATCGCCATGGCGACCTGCCTGTCAATCAGTCTGTCAGCCACATCCACTCCCGGCCCCATTACAGCGCTCTACCTCAGCCGGACGCACAATGGATCCTCTGTGTGTGAATACATGCGTGTGTCCATACCCACAGGCCATTAACCGGCAACTAAGCAGACCCTCCCATCTCCTCTTCATTTTCTGACGCATGTGTGACAATGGAGTCCCAGTGGCTCGCCAACCCCCTCAAAGCCATCTCAGTGACACAGGACTCTTTTTGAAGGTGCACCTCATTGAATATGTCAAGGTCATCCATATAACAACGAGGTTCATTTTGTTTCCTCACACAAATTAGATAAACTCTTAACCTGCCTTTCAAAGTTATTCGTCAGTGAAGTTAAGGGCTAACGTGATCCTTTGGTGACAGCAAATCTCTAGAACACGGGGCAGGAGGAAGAAAGGGAACATGAACTATGGGACTATTGCTTAAGGGCAAAAAAAAAAAAAACTTGTAAAAAGTTTTCAGGAGATAAACAAAGGTGAAATTCAATGAACCCTGAACCCTGAATGTGTGTGAGTTTATGAGTGTGTGCATGAAGGCTGGGTGGGGGGTGATATGTGAGTGTGTGGGGGGGCTAAAGCAGAGATGAAAGGGAAGCCATTGCCTGCTGATGACTGATAGCATTCAGCAGAGCTTTGGCTGATGTCTGTCTGATAACACAGAGGACAGCTCAGTTGGTCTTCAGGGTAAAGGGGGACATCAGTGCAGCCAATTGGGGACCAGTAACACCCCAACAGTAGCTCAGGTTCATCATATCTGTGTAATTCTTGAGATTAGTCTATCTAAAACTCAGATTCTACTGGTACTGGGGCTTTGCCTTACAGCGTCGGGGGCTCTATACAACAGTAAACCTGAAGAAAGAAAGAAAGAAAGAAAGAACTGGATCTACCGTGAAGTTGCCACTGATGGTATTCGAAAGTTGTAATCACCTTAGTGTCGTCAGAGTGGCAGTCGCGATAAACAATAGATCGATTAATCCCAAGATAAATGAAAATTATCGACATGTTCATTTATCGGCTTTATCATTTCTTCGTGTCTCTCTCTTTTTACTGAAGACAGTGCTCTTCGTTGAACCCTCCCTTTCTCTTTTCTCTTTAAAATCAGTTTGAACTGTTCAAAATTGTGGTTTTGGATCGTTCAAAGCAGCTAAGCTGAGAAGCTAAGCTAAGCTACGAGCTAAGCTAACAGGCCGACCTCAGGAAAAAACCTCCGTCTTGTCAAAGCTCCAAAATTCACGATTGAAACCCGTGCTTTCGTCTAAAAAGTTGCTTTTCTCTGCAAAAAGAATCTGAGGATTTGTTTATTGCTTTTTTAATTAAAAGCTTTGTGTGAAAAATGCTACGCTAAAGAGCTCAAACCACACCGAGCGTCTGCCATTTTGAGAACCGAAAAACGGGAACGAGATACAGCCCATGTCACGTCAAGGGGCCTCCCTCCCATTTTTCTTAATGAGACGCGCTGCTCACTCCCTCACTATCAATTCTTCGGTTCAAACAGTCTTATACTGCCATCCAGTGGTAAAAAAAAAGTGTTACACACAAAAATTAACCAACATTTCTTCTTAAATTTGACAATAATTACCAATAATTGTCAAATTTCAAACAATATTATTGTTTATCACAATAATTTGTGAGAATTAATCACCCAGCAATATTTGTTATCGTGACAGGCCTAAGTTGCAGCAGGGCAACATCCTGCAGGACTTATTTAAATGTTTCTTGAAAGGCAACCTTGCTGAAACAGGAACATTTCTTGATAAAACTGATGCACAGGCAACGTGATCTCTGGATTAGTGGGCGGCAGACTTTTGGATCCTGTGGATAACTGGGTGGGACTTAAGTGGTTCAGGTTTTTATGTCACGTACCATTGATGGTATCTGGCCAAATATATTGATCTCTTTCACTCCTTAACCCACAGTTTTTCCCATTTGTTGGAGTGTGAGAACATTATCGCAGCAAGTGGTTTCATCTAGGAAGAGCTAATGCAACTTTTCATTTACCTCTATTTGTTAATTGTTGTGTTCACTGACCAGGCTAATTACCATTAGCAATACAAGATAACAGTGGGTTTATCTTCATTTTGTGCAGTTGAACACTTTGGCAACAAGCTCACTAATAGTTTTGTGTGACTTGATTAATGATACAAGCTGACCGAAGTGAAAATAAAAAATGTTTTCCTGCAACTTTTTAATGCAAGAGTCAGCAAAATTGGATGATGAGAGAACTTAAGACTTTCCAAAAGTTTGACTCCAGATCATAAATTGAATGCATCATAAGTTTGAACTGCAGCTGTGCCAGAACCGAGGGTTTCCAGCAGAACCGTGGATTTGTGCTGAAGTGACCGACAGTATGTTAACCACTTGACCTATTTATAATTTTAATGTGCTTTTAAAAAAGTTAAGAGGGAATAAATGATAAAATATGGCTAATGTAAACAAACTTACACCTAAACTCCTCCACACAGGTTCATACCTTAGGATTTCTATAAAATCAGCTCTGGTCATAAAATACTTTTAAAAGCCAACGCTTGTTTTTCAGCCACAGGAGCGACACAGAAAAGCCTCACTGGTCTATTCTCATTCTCAAAAAACAAAAAAAAAAAGCTCAACAACAGTAAAAGGGGTGGGTGAGGGGGGTCAAAGGGCACATGTTCCCGGAAAGAGTAGTCTCCCAGCATTTTTTAGGCCGTCGCAAAACAGCATTAAAACAGGTATGTCTATAGGAACCAACTAACACTTTGTTGCACTGGAAATTTACTGAGTACGTTATTTAGATAACAGGAAAATGTGTTTGTCCATGTCGGTGTTTTATGTGTTTGCAAATAACTAGATTTATAAATGCAACATTCAACACCACGTACGTGTTAAAGCATCAAGAACAAACGCAAGAGCTAATAACTCAGGGTTCGAAACCAAACCAGAGATTTAGCCATTTCTGACATAAAAGAAAAACAAACTGTTCGTACCAGGCAGACGCAGGTGATGCAGGGGTTGTCCGTGATGTTGGGGATGTGGAGGACCTCTCCTTCATTCTCACAGCTGGCTTCTGTGCCTGCAAAGGACAGGAGGAGAGTGAGAGGCAGGCTGGAAAAAGGTTGTTCTAATTTACATCTAATCACCCCCTGGGATCAGACAGACAAACAATACTTTTGCCATTTTCCTACTACGACGCCAATTTTTGGCGCAACACCTGTGAAATGAACAGAGTTGTGGACACTTTAGTGTTGTCTCAGTGCGATGAGCTGCTGCAACCATCGTGAACTGCAGATGTCCACCCACTGATTACTCTGAGTTTCATTAAAATCCATGAGATGTTTTCTAAAATGACAGACGAATGAATACACACAGACAAGGGCAAAAACAGTATTGCCCATTTCCCTTCAGCGGTGGATGATTATTCAAATAAACCTGTGATGGATACAGATGTGTTCTATATAAACTGTGTATAGTAGCATCAGGTGCGTAATCAGACCTTTTTATTTAAAGTTTCTTTGACCTTTTCAGTTTTATTTTATTTGTCCAGGTAAAAGCAGTGACATTCTCACCCAGCTCTTAACAACACGAGTCAGTCACTTTGTTACGAGTGCAAGTGTAACCTGAACCGACGACAGGAAACGACCCAGAAACACATGGGTTTATGGGTAGAAACCGGCAGATGTCAACATCCTCAAACCAGCCGTTCCTGCTGCTCTGCAGAGGAAAAGAAACGTGCTCCGGACCGACGCTCAGATGTTTTCTCATCTGTCAGATCTGTTTTATACAGAGCCCCCCCGCGGTGACAGTGATGGGAAAAATATTATTGCATGGCTACGAGCTGATGCGTGGATACAGATGTGGAAAAGATATGAGGTTGTGGCTGCAAATTTTTTTCTCGTTTAGCCAAGAGTTCTTGTAATAAGTTACACAGCATGGGAACTGGACGGGTGCTGTCTGTTTTGTTGCAGGAACTACTGAAGACGATCGTTCCGATACGGCTGTAGATCCGGTTAGAGGGATGTTTATGACCCACAAGGCCGTTCCTGTCATTGAGCCAAATCTGGATGAACTGGACTTAAAGGCTTCAGGTCGACGTGTCGTAAAAGCTTAAAGAAGGTCCTTGTACTTTTAAGGCATTTATTATATATCCACATGCAGCCTTGTTATGTCTCCAGTTCTTCCTGCTAGCATCTGTCTAAGCTAAGTTGTGTTTTAGAATAATGTTTAGATTATTTTCCAAAAACCCAACAAGAATGAATCAGTTCTAACCAAATGATTGTGTTTTCTGACAGTTGTTCTGAGCCTCTACAGAAACGAGGGCACTTAAATGATTATTTTTGTTTAATTTAGCAACAGTTCTCAAGCTATTCTTTCATATTTTTTGAGCATTTGGCGATATTTCATCAACAACATATCACATCTGTGCCTTGAGACAATACACAAATGTAAAGATGATGGCAAATTAATTGTTTCATTCCTATGCCATATTTATTCCATTAATTTATTTAATCTGTTGCTGCTGTTACACTTGAATTTCCCATCCGTGGGACAACAAAGGCTTTTTCTGTTCTATTCTATTCTAATATCATCAAGGCAAAAAAACATATTTACAATTAAAGAGCTAATGGTCGTTGAAGGACTGTTAGGAAGGAAGATTTAAACTAAAATCACTTCACGCTATGAAGGGACAGAGTTGTGGCCATTTTAGTCAAACCCTAAAACGACATTCTGTTTGAGCTAAAGCAATATTATGAGCTCTCGTATGATCTATTCCTGTGCAAAGTTTGTGTTTTAAATTACTTCCAGCTGCCATCACCGCAAATTTTAGCTCAGTATATGTAACAATGTCTGTTACAGCTACTTTTGTGTTTGTTGGGGTTGCTTAGCTGTTGCAGCCATCTTGAATGGGATTCATTCCAAAAGCTAAGCAGTTGTAGACGTACATGTGATGATTGGTTTTTAGGAGTTTTGTTAAATCTTGCTGAGTTAATTTGTTCATTTGAACACCTTCTGGAGAACTCGTTGGCAACTGTCACCACTGAGCTGCTCATTCAATTCAATTCAGTTTATTTTAGGGGTGCATCGATTGCAGTTTTCTGGCCGATCACCAATTTCTGAAAAGTCTGACCTGCTGATTCTGATTTTGTTTTATAAGCGACACCGTCAGGTGTTATAAGGTCACAACGCACCTTCAATTTTCTACTATTATTTTATTGAAAACATACCCTTGAACAATGTCCTAGAAACAATACAAACTTGTTTTAACTGGTCATGAGGTAGTGCTTTGAAATATAAATGAAGTGCAGAGAATTGTTGTTAAAACAACAACAACAAAAATTTTGTAAAATCAGTTTCTCATGCAAATATCGCCTGATTTCCAATTTCCCCAAATTAAGGAAATCGGGCCGGATTTATTGGTGCACCTCTAGTTTATTTATATAGCGCCATATCACAACAAAGTTGTCTCAGGGCACTTTACAGGAACATTCGCATACATAAAAAAGCCAATTAGTAAAGTTCTCCATCTAAGGAACGTTCTTATGTGCATCCAAAATGTCCTCTCTTTGACGCAATAACACAGTTTCTCCATCACGACTATTTAATACTGATCCAAGAACTATTTCTAAACTTAAAGTGCTGATACTGGAACACGTGTTGTAAACCTAAACTAAAAGGAGTTTGGAGCAACATTGTGTCTTCACTGTACCGTGACCTCTGACCTGTTTGGTTTGTCGATGGTTTATTCTTTAACTCATTTTCCAAAGCAGCGCATGCAGTTGAGACTCATCACTGACACGTCTCAATAATCTTAACTGGTTAAAAGCAAGAAAGCTTTTCTGAATTCTTTTAGTCCAAATTAACTGCAACCGTTACGCTTGTCACTTATAAAAAACATTTAACAATAAAGGTTCAAAGGTGCTGTTCTCACAGTACTGCCAGCTTGTGTCAGAGGGTTTATGGCAACATTTCTGACTGGGTGAACTTGGATGAATCCTGGTAGCAGCGAGCTGTGCTGTCTGGGTCCAGCAGTAAAGCAGCCTGTGGATTCGGGCAGCGCAGACAAACCCTGCCGACTCCACCACCACTGTAAAATTTACAGCCTTCGAGGGTAATGAAACTGGCAGGGCTGGAAGTGTTGGAGGGGTGAGAGGGGCGGCCAGCGGGGAACAGCTTTTCCGCTGTTGTTCTTCAGCTGCCGTTTGTCTGATTCTAACACGGATTATTGAAGCAGACACTGATTGTAGCTTCCTCAAACGCTCACGTTGGATCAACTATTTACCTTCAGGACATCCTTTTCAAAAGGAAAACAGATGACCGCTGAGAAACAAATGGAAATTGGGAATAAAAAATAGACAAAGAAAACAAAGGGATGGTCAGAGAGTTTGAGGAGACTTGGATATTTGACACATCTGTTAGTCACTTTCATCTTAAATCCCACAAAGGAACTAAATTCATTAGTCGACTCCATGTGAAGCCAAATCAGCGGTTAGCTCATGTCATACGGACATAAGACTTAAAATCAACATTTTGCTCTCATCACCATGTTGCATGTTTAGCTCCCACTGAAGGAAAATAATTCAAGTTTCTCATATGAGTCAAAGTTTATAAGAAATTGTCGGTTCTTATAAATGTACATTTATTTTCTTGCAGTCAGTATTCACACTTCTGTTCCTTCCAAATGTTTTATGACTTGGGCAAACTTTGCACCATTTTAACCATTTACATGATCAAAACTTTCACCTTCATAAATGCTTATGACGTTTGGCCTCCTATTTGAAATACATTCAGATCTCTTAAATTCTGTGAAAAAAGCATTGTTCTCTTTAAAATCTGCTCCTATATACTTGCTCTATTTTTGCTTTTTATGCCTCTTTTAGCTACATTTTTACTACTTTTACGCTTTAGCAACCATTTAGCTGATAATTCAAATTTTGATTTATGTGCCTTTTAGCTTTTACCTACAGTTTTGCTAATTTTAGCTCCTGCTCTGCTGGTTTTAGCCTCAGTTTTGCTTGTGCTGCTTCTTCAACAAATGTCAGCCGTCTTTTAGCACAGCCAGTGGACAGACGTGTACATTTTGCACTTCAGGTGACCAATAAAATAAAATAAAAACCCACAGAAAAACAAATCATGTATCCCATTTCTCTGAACAACAGGAGCTCTCCTGCAGGTAATTACACACGTGATGGAACAGCTGCATCCGAGTCTTATAAAGGATTACAAATATGTTGAGTTCAGTTAAGTTTGCTTAGAAAAATCCTTTTGTTGAATGCATTTTTCAGAAACACAAGTCAGATATTGAATTTTGTAAGTAATTTGAGAGATACACGATACTTTACAGAAACTGGGGGCAGGAAATATCATTTAATCCACTGAAGACTAAAAATAACTTCCAGACAAATCATCCACTGTTCCTTCTCACTTCATGCATTGGTCAAAAGGTGAGCATCTTTGCCCAAAACAGGCACCCTCCCCTCCAACCTCCTCATCTCAAACTGCTTCACAGCTTTACTAACCCCCCACCACCACCCCCTCCAAAAAAAAAAATCTTCAGTTCTGCAGACAGGTCTGAGAGATAAGAGAACATATTTGGGATACCAGGAGAAGGAATCAGAGTTATAATGTGTGTCTCCCCAGCTGATTCTGACAGTTCTCAGAAGTTTCAGGTCAAACTGATACACATGTTTGACAGGGTGGGGGAAGAAGAACATCTGGTGCAGGTTTTGCTCTCATCTTCAGTTCAGGAAGAAAGAATAAAGCAAAGGCAAGAAAAAAGAAAAAGGCCTGAGATCTGATTAAGTAGATGTTCTTTCTGGCCTTTTATAAAATGTATTTTTTGTCATGTTGAGTTGTGTGTCATCCAAGTTTCCTGTTCTTATTTATTCTCTAATCTGTTAAAAATTAATATCTAATGAAAAAGCTCTTGAGCCGCTGAGGATGGAAGAAAAGTGTTTCTTCTTTTAATCTATTTATTTAAAAAAAACCGATATAATTATAACCCCAAGTGATGCAAACTGTAATTTGGAGCAAAACCCACAAAGCTTTCATTTTTAGATTTCAAATCATCCTCTTTTTCAGTTTGTTTGATATAAATGATCCTGTCATCATGATGGAAAAGTGCAGAAAACAGCACGCGCTGCTGCAGGGACAGTTCTTCATGCAAGTTCAAAAAGAAACGTTACAAATGTCTAAGAAATAATTATCACGCAGAGCAGGTATACAATAAATCGCATTCTGTCTTTTATGCTTTCTTGTGTTTAGTTGTTATTCCCAGGTGAACCTGATACGCGGCTGCAGCGCGCGCCACATCCAGCCGCTTCACGACGTTTTACGCACGGTGGGTGTCAGGATGTTGTCATGGGGGGCCGCAGGATCCCTTTAACCTTACCTGTAATTAACGGGGAGGAAGACCGGGGCGTCTGGAGGAGCCACACGAAGCAGAAGAAAACCCTGCAGGTGGACCAGGAGGTGGGCTTCAAGCAGCGGAGCAACATTCTCCAAAACTTCACGAACAAAAAGTTGCAACGACTGAAAACTATTCCAGATGATCAAAGTCAGCGCGTGTCTTCTCTGCAGGTCAGGAGACAAACGCCGGTTTGCAGTGAAATGCAAAGATCAGACAGAAGCGCGATAATTACAGCATTAAATGACAAAGACCGGAGACACCGCGGCGGACAACGAGTCAACTCTTCAAAAACTAATCAGTCCCAAAGCCAGCACGTGCGACGATCCAGGTTTAAAGTGTGAAGCAGAAAGGTCCAAACCACAGTGACCGAGCGACTCTTAAACAGCTCATGATCCCGTCAAAATGCTTGTGTCCGTGCGCGTCCAAAGATCCACCGTGCGCAAGGATGCTGCATGTGGAGCGTCCGGTGTGTCCGCGCCGTGTCAGACCCTGACCTGCTTCTCCTCCTCCTCTCATATTAAAGCGGAGCTGGTGTCGGAGCGCACCACGGAGCCAGAAAGTCCTGCCTCCTCTGCGCAGGCCGGGACCTCCTCCTGTTTCCAGACGTCTCCAAAACCAGTAAAGCTCCCAGAGCTGCTCCGCTGCAGCTCCTGCACAAACGCACCTCCTCTCCATTCACAAGTAAAGACATGATCACGCGTTAAAGAGACAAAAAGAGGAAACTCGGGCGTTCATTTTTAGTTCTGGTTATAAAACGATGTAAAAAAATAATAATAATTAATTCAATTTATATGCAACGTTATTTTTAGTGCAATGTGTTTATGTTGAGCGAGTCTTATGTCGCTGTGGTCTTAGATGAAGCGGACAAAGCGTCAATCTCCACTTTACTCACACGCCAACTCAGTTATGTGACTACCTCCACCATCAGCTCTGAGGTGAATCAGGAGTGGATCGACTTCGAACCACCCGTTCCACCTCGATCATCACACGAAGCATCAGCTCACGTGTTTCAGAGAAGAAGAAAAAATGATGGAAGAACTTGATCATTCATTCGGACCTTTTTAAAACACTTTGTTGAACCTAAACCTGAAACGTGTCGCCTGTAAGTGAGAACAGAATCCTCTCAGAAGACCTCACCCATGATGCTTCAACCCAGATCCACCCATTGATCTGGAGTAATAGAAACGGACTCATTAATCCACCTCTTGTTGTCCCAGAGTCCTCCATCCATCATCCATTTTCTTCCACTTATCCAGGGTCGGGTCATGGTGGTAGCAGCCTAAGCCACTTGGACCAGCTCCTCCAGGGGAGGCGTTCAGGCCAGCTGAGAAACAGTCCCTGCAGCGTGTCCTGGGTCTTCATCTGGGTCTCCTCCTGGTGGGACATGTCCAGAACACCTCACCAGGGAGGTGTCCAGGAGGCATCCTAACCAGATGCCCGAGCCACCTCAACTGGCTCCTCTCGATGTGGAGAAGCAGCGGCTCTACTCTGAGTCCCTCCAGATGACGGAGCTTCTCACCCTATCACTAAAGGAGAGCCCAGACACCCTGTGGAGAAAACTCATTTTGGCTGCTTGTAGCTGAGATCTCATTCTTTCGGTCACAACCCAAAGCTCATGACCATAGATGAGGGTAAGAACGTAGATCGACAGGTAAATTGAGAGCTTCACCTTTTGACTCAGCTCTCTCTTCACCACGACGGACCGGCACAGCGCCCGCTTCACTGCAGACGCTGCACCTATCCGCCTGTCGATCTCTCGCTCCATTTTTCCCTAATTCGTGAACAAGACCCCGAGATACTTAAACTCCTCCACTTGGGGCAGGACCTCCTCCCCGACCTGGAGAGGGCACTCTACCCTTATTGGGCTCAAGACCATGACCTCAGATTTAAAGGAACTGATCCTCATCCCAGAGTCCTAACTTTATGATCTCAGTTAGCTGCACTGATCGTTGCTGTGTCAGAATAAAAACACAATTTGTGGAAACGTTCTTAATTTAAAACGCAGTTTTGTTTTACGTCTTCTTGATCGGTCTCTTCAAAGTTCTTTTCTACTTTGTCTTACTTCTGTTTTGCTCTGTTTGGGGTCATGGGGGGTACACACCGCAGGTCCTTTCAGGTTGTGTTACACAACAAAAACCTTAGCTTTTTTTTTGTTTGCTTGAAGCAGACTAATAACTAAACCCATCAGAAACAGTGTAACATATTTACCACAAGCACAAGATCGGAGTTAAGATATGGTTGTTTAAAGAACGTAAACTTGCATCATCTAGAGTCGAACAATGTTGCTATCTGAAACGTATCACTGACTCTTATCAGAGGGAAGGACAAACAACCTATAACAGAATGTTGCTGGTTCATAATTTCAGCTGTAATTTACACAAACATTAATAAGAAACTCCTCCTGTTATTAACAGGTTTTTATTCACAATGCAAACTCTACGTTTTAGCATCGTGTCCTCATAAATCTGCTGTCTGGAGTCGACATTAAAGCAGTTTGACACATAAAGCGAGTTGCGTGATGCTGCCTGTGTGTGCGTGCACGAGTCTGGCCTCTTTAAAGTGAAGCCCGTCAGAAGCAGAAGCTCAGACTGGGAGGAAAAGCGAGTCTTCAAAGAAATAATTAGGACCCACCCAGCAGCTTTTAACTGAGCTTCAGCTGCTGCTGGAAACACACACAAGTCACACACGGGGCTGAGGTGTGAGTGTGAGGAAGGATGATGGTAAAATGTGTCTGCCAAGAAGAGAAAAAATGTGTTTTAAAAGATTAAGACTAAAAAGACAGGATGTGTAACAAAAAAAAAAAAAAGATAAAGGGAGATTTGAAAAGAAAGCTTGTGTTAATGGTACAGTATGAGGAAAGGTGAATCTCACTGGTGTAAACCACTAGATGGCAACAAAGAGAATGGTGGTGGTGGTGGGGGGGTGGTCTGATCTGACCACATCCTCTGCTGAAGATCTTACACACAGTGAAACGTCTAGTTCACTCTAATGATTCAAAGAAAATGTTTAAAAACGTTATAAAGTCAAAATGAATTCAGCATTCCTTTTCCACCCGTAATAAAATAAAAGCACCGCAGTCTCAATAAAACTGAGATATGTTGTCTACTTCGTGTCCTGACCCTGTACTTCAAGTTAGGAATCACCCTAGCAGGGGTCTGCAACCTTTACGATCAAAACAACCATTTTTACACCTTCATTCAGTAAATTAAACGTGTCCAGAGCCGCAACCACCTGCTACACCTGGGATTATTAACTGGTGGCCCATGGGCCACTTTAGGTTCATCGGAGGAGACTTTTGTGGCCAGCAGGGGTGACATTATAAAGCTAAAAATGTCTAATGATTTTTAACATTTATGGATATTATTTTTTACAATTTACAAGAGATTGGGGGGGGGGGGGGGATTTTTAAAATTTTTATCTTCTTCTTCTTCTTTCAGCTTTTCCCTCTTCAGGGGTCACCACAGCGAGTCATTCTTCTCCATCTCACTCTGTCCTCTGCACCTCCATGTCCTCTCTAACAGCATCCATAAATCTCCTCTTTGTCTTGTTCCTGACAGCTGCATTTCTAACATCCTTCTAGCAGTATACCCACTGCCCCCCCCCCCCCCCCCCTTGGACATGTCCAAACCATCTCAGTCTGGTCTCTAACTTTAAATCTCCCAGTTGTTCATCCTGTGCTGCACCTCTGATGATCTCATTCCTAATCTTATCCATCCTTGTCACTCCTAAGGAGAACCTCAACATAGGTGAGACAACAGTTTTTTTAAAATAAAAACTATGAATTCTGCAGATCTATGTAATTTTTTCATTTGTGGAAAAAATAATTAAATCAAAAAGTCAAAGTGAGCATTTGCTAAACAAATGAAAACAGCTAAAACTAGTACTTTTGTTGTCGTTTGTATAACAGCCAATACAATTTATTTTTGTTAGTTTTGGTCAAAGCTTGAAAGACGTGCTGCAGAGGATCCAGAGTCACATGTGGGTCCAGAACTGCAGGTTGCAGACCCCTGCAGGTATGGGGTTTAAAATGTACTATTTTTAATGTCAATGTCTGGTTTTTATTCCTTAAACAAGGTTCTCCATTTAAAAAACCTTCAGTAAAATTAAAAAACAATTAAAAAAACATGGTACAGTACTATAAAAAAGAACCAGACACCATTCTTCCCATTATCAGAGACATAAGTTAGTGAGAACAGATCTTATCTGCAGGAAATTGAAAAACCACAGGTAAAATATGGGTTTGGCCTTTTGTTGAGTCATCGTGTTCATTAAAGTCCCTCAGGTTACAGACACGTGCTTCTTCCTTCAGTCCATATGACGTGCAGACAGGAGCAGGAGCCCCTCTGCAGCCAGTAGGTCTGGCTCTGAAAGGGAGGGGGGAGATGTAGGGGTTAGAACCAGCTGTTCTGTCTGCCTCAAGAACCTTCTGTAGAACCTGCGTTAGAAATCTGGACCAAAGAACCTGTTTAAACACCACTGGTTTGTGTTCGCCTCCAGTCAAAAGAGGGAACGTTACTTACACAGTTACTCTGATCCATTGGTTCTCTGACCAGCCTTCAAGTGATTTTTAATGATAAAGGATACCCCAGAGGCAATAATCTGCTGTCTGCTCAGATTATGGATCTGTCTGAAAGAACTATGACTGAATGCATTTTCAAACATTTGTCAGAGAGAGAGAGATTTTAAACACAAACAAACAGCATACAAATAAAGAACTATCCTTTAAATATTGCATATCAGCAAACACCTATAATGTCAGAGTTGTAGACTAAGTTTATCTTATATTGAGAAATGACACAGTTGTAGCAGATTTAGAGTTTATTATGAAATCTCACATAATCTGTTAGTGCAGGGGTCTGCAACCTGTGGCTCTGGGGCCACATGTGGCTCTTTGGTCCCTCTGGTCAAAGCCCGACAGAGCCGCTGCAAAACTAAAATAAAGCTGAATTTTATTTCAATTATTGCCAACAATGAAAATGGCTAGTTTGAGCAGGTTTCCGGTCATTTTCAAATATGTCAAGAATAGTACAAATACAAGGTGTAAAACACGAGTGCTACATCATGCTAGTTTGTTAGCCACTTTAAGTCGACTTCTAGTCTCACAGCGTGAACTTTCTCTCAAAAGCACCAGAATGTTTTGGAATATTTTAAAGACAAGTTGCTGAGAAGGAATATGGTGAAAAACACTAAGCATAAAACACAAAAAACAAAGTCAAAATAAACAAAAGTATTTATTTTTCTTTAAAAATGTAATTGGATATCCAACAAACTGGCCTAATTTTATCCAGTCTAACTTTATGCTTCAAGTAGGATACTTAATTCTTCAACAATTAAGAGAACTCGCATTGGCCTGCAGAGTTCAGTGTTTTGATTTTTATAAAAGTGTTAAACATTATATATTTTTTCTTTCTTCACATAAATCTGTTCTTTTTTGTATTAAAATGTAAAAATATCAATATCGTATTTTTCAGACTATAAGGCACACTTAAAATCCTTTAATTATCTCAAAAATCAACAGTGAGCTTTATAATCCGGAGTGCCTTATGTATTAATTCTAGTTACTGACATCAAACTAATTTTATGTGGTTATTGCGAATAAAGCCCTATTTGCACAGGATTAGTTTTACCTAGGGACCACATGCTATTTGTAATAATTACGGAGATTGTCTGTGTTATTAATCCCGTGCGAATGGGCCATGTCAGTAATTTGTAAAGTGAAAGTTCCCCCGCAAATTACCTACTATATTTTTCTGAACTCCGAGGTCCTGTGATAATACTAATCCAATGTGAATGGGCATCTCTGTGATTTGGACAGAAATGGGCAGGATCCGATAGTAATGAGGCGTTTTTTGTTTTTGTTTAAGCAAAATCATTTGGAAAAATATAGAACGAAGCTATTTTAAATGAACACGCTGCTCGCTTCAGCTTTTTAAAATGTATTTATTTATTTATTTTTTAATGTATTTTTCTTTATCGCTTCAGCTTTTATGAGCAGCTACTTCCTTCACCGCAGATGACGGGAGGTGCGGAGATGAGCATGTGATCACCATACCCACTTCTTCCTTTTCGGTTAGCGGGAGTCACTGGTGCCCATGTCCAGCCATCACTGTGCAAGAGGAGGGGGACACCACGGACAGGTCGCAAATCCATTTCAATCGGCGGTTCAGCGGCCGCACGGCCGGTGACAGCTGTCCATCTGAGCTTAATGTGGCTTTTTTTAAAACCTCTTATTTAAACTGGCCGGTCGGACCTGCCTCCTCCTCAACAAGTAGATTAATACAGTTTTATATTGTGCATTCTTTAGTTTTCTTTGTGCTGATTCGTAAAACTACATCGAGGTCTGAGACTGTCCGGGACCGCACATTAAACACATTATATGGACCGGTCCGGTCGTGACAACGCAGCGCGTTAACATCATATCCGGAAGATGTCTGTAAATTTCAGCTAAATCTCAGACTTTGGTTATCCCATGTGAAGGCACCAAATAAAAAGCAGACGTTGGGGAGATTACACTGGTCCTTAGGTAAAACGAATCCCGTGCGAATTGAAGTTGAATAAAGTTCGACTTATCTGACTGTTTTGTTTCGCTTAATGCACCTTATAATCCAGTGTGCCTTATAGTCTGAGGAATACGGTAAATGTTAACGATAAACATTTTTTGTTTTATAATATCACCCCCACTGACTGGAATAGCCATCTCCAACAAACTTGTAATGGTCCACGGGCCACCAGTTGACAGGGCACAGTTGTAGCAGGTTTTGCAGCTCCGGACATCGTAATTAGTAAACAAAGTGGAAAAAATGGCTCTTTTTATCACAAAGGTTGCAGATCCCTGTGTTAGTGTTTCAAGTACGAGTTGATGACTGTCCGAATCTGCAAAACAGACTAAATTAAAGCTACTTTTGTGTGTGTGTGTGTGTTTTAAGGACAAATGTTAATTGAAACTCATTAGCGAAGTGCCAGTGTGTCTGGAAGCTAAACGATGGATGTTTTCGTAAACTGCCGTCCTCCGTCAGACAGAGCTGGCTGCTCAGAGGGTGGAGATACACAATAAAAACAAATTGTGTCATGTAATTCTTTGTGTTTTACATTCTTGTAAACTGCAGATGTTCAAGATGTTTATGGAGCTTTTTGTGCAAATGATGTCTGTTCTTTTTCACAACAAACTGGAAACTAAATATTTTTCAGGATGTGAAGAACTTTTTATGTACCGGTTGTCAGAGATCATCGTTTTTCCCCGTTAATGAAAGAGCTCTGGGTTCTATCACTGCATACTCTCACAGTTTTACAAGCTTCTTGCAGTGACGTCAGGCCACGAGCTAATCTCTTGGCGCGTATCGCTGCAGTTCGACAGAAGCCACATTTCTGCACAAAGGACGTTTTTTTACAGGAAGGAAGTCAGAATGCTTTTCTTACAGGTTTCAAGGGCCCAGGGGTCATGAAACTCACTCAGCACATAAGTGACTTTGTAAAACCTCAGCTCAAGCAAGACAAAGAAAAACACTGAAATTGCTGCGGTGGGAAGGGGGCTTCCCTTTGTGATTGGAACAGAGTCCGGCTTTCAGCTCGTTACCTGCTGCTCTGGGACCAAGACAGAAACACAGATGCCAGCTCTCCCAACAGACATCTTCTTCTTTAAAGGAGAAAACAGAGCAAACATGTTGAGACTGCATTATAGAGATACTTTACAAAAAAGTGATTCTGTGGAAAATTATCTTACCTGCTGCAGATATAAATTCATCTGATGGGTTGAAAAATCTTCCCTTCATAAGATGAACTTGCACAAGAACTTGGAAGATTGTAACTGTAAAGCAGCAACAGAGTCCGAATCTACATTTACTGCATATAACCATGACTGAGCAAATAAAGTGCCCATGAGGTCGACTGCAGGACTTTATCCTTTATTTTACATTTTTCTAGACTTCGTTTAGGTTTAAGAAATGGAATAAATTTACATATTCTCCAATGACAACATTTAACCATTTTTCTGATGATTTTTCACGAAATCCCAGCAGAATGGGAGGACGATCTTTCAGTTATCAGGCTCCTCTCTTGTGGAACCAACTTCCAGTTTCTGTCCGTGAGGCTGACACGTTGTCCAGTTTTAAGACTGGGATTAAGACTTTCCTTTTTGATAAATCCTATAGTTAGGGTTGGCTTGTCATGCTGCCTTAAGCTTAGTCTACTAGAGGACAAATTGATGTCATTTCCTTAAATGAATTATTACAACTGAATACCCAACATTTTTCAGTCAGGTCATCTGGACAGTTTCTTTTTTTGTGCTGAAACGTTTTGCCTTCAATCCGGAAGGCTTCATCAGTCAAGGAAACGTACAACAAAACTGATTCTTCCCCCAACAGCTTACTCCAAAGTGGAACAAACCAGTTCTGCTTGTGATAAGATGGTCTCTTTGGTACGCCCCTCCTCCATTGAGCATGGACTTTGTTGTTTTCAACCAGTTTCCTCTCAAACCCAGCCGGTTGAAGCAGATGGCCGCTTGTCCTGAGCCTGGTTCTGCAAAAGGTTTCTTCCTCATGAGTGAGTTTTTCCTTCCCACTGTCGCCTTCATGCTTGCTCAAGATGAGAGTTCTGTGATGGAGTTAAACTCAAAGCAGTCTGCTCCTCAGATAAATAATGTTAAATTATTATTTTTACATATGAATGTTTCTGTTCAGTGCCCTGAGATGACTTCTGTTGTGACTTGGCGCTATATGAATAAACTGACTTGAATTGAAATTGAATCGATTGGTCAGTTGCTGACAAGCCTGCTGGGCTGATTGACAGGTGGCATCGAGGATCCGACTCATGCAAAAAAAAAAAATCATAGATTTTACTGACCCATTTAAGTGGCATCATTTATTCCATATTTATTCCAAATTTGTTCAATATTTTGATGTATCACTGAGTTTCATTACAAAATCCTAATGATGGTTTCTTAATTTTTCATAGGCTCCGAGTTAACATTTTGTGGTGCTCGAGCACCCCTCAAAAGAGGCTAAAATCGCCACTGCTAAGGAGGCGATCTGTCCTTTTAATCATTGGTTTCAGATATTTTTATTGTGCATTATGCTAAACTGTCTTTATTGTCAGAGCTTTTACTGTCCTGTTGTATATCTTTAAAAATTTGTTTAAAAAATAATGATTTGGTTGTTTCTAACTAGTTATACCAGTGAGACGGACACTTTTCATGGACAAGACTACCAAATAACAGGCACTATGTAAAAATATGATCTGAAATATTCAGTGAGTTTAGCTGTTATTTATACAGAACGTGTATTTAGTAGACACGTACATAAGAAATCTTCAAGATTAAGAACATCAAGCAGAAAAATGGTTGTCACATCTGAAGAAGCTCAAGAATTTCATATACTACTGTATTTTCCTAATCTTTCCACATAAAAAGAAAAATGTTGTAACACTGTTTAGAAATATCAAAGTAAGACGGGAGTAAGACTGAAGCAATAAAGGGGAATAAAATATAATTTTTTGTAATTTTCTACAGAGATCACAGGATGGGATCAGTATTGTTCCCACAAAGAAGAAATCTGAATCACTTAAGTTTTCTGATGGATGACACTCTGCTGAGGCTTTAAAGCTTCGGGAAGAGTAAAACATAGCAGCATTTATCTAATCCAGATTGTTTACACCCTAAACTCAGTCAGACAAGCATAAGCTTCAGAAATGTGTCTGCTTTACCAAACTGTTTTTATTATGTTCCGCTCAAACTGCTGCAGACCGAAGCTTTCTGGGTGTTGAAGTCAAATATTTGATGTTTCCAGCAGCTGGGCGTGTGCAGCTTTGTCTGCTGGTCTCACTCTTCAGAGCTGCTTTAACTACACACACGTGTGAAAGAACAAAACAAAACATCAGTACATGTGCAGCAGTATTTAAATACAAAACACAAATTGCAAAGTGCTGAACAAAATATTTTAGAGAAGAGAAACAACTGGGAAGTATCTTCTGCTCAGTGTGATGCTGGAATATTTATTTTGTCTACATCGACCTCACAACAATTTCCTGCAGGATCAATAAAGTTCTGTCTTATCTTATCTTAATCTTATCCACCTTATTCCTAGCCCCCATGATGCTTTGCGTGAATTATCAGCGCGACTTGCGGTGTGGACCAGAACCCGCGTTTGTTTATTTGCGAACAGTACGAGCTAATGTTAAAGCCTTAGTTGTCCATCACTGAGCTTGGGTTAATTGCAGATAAAATCGTAACACCGAAAACGAACAAATACTATAAAGGTGTGTCCTCCATACACTTGAAATCATACCTGATGTTCTCGTCACTGTTTTCAATCCTTCTGAGGATCCGGCGTCTCTTCTCCGGTGGTTTATTGTAGTCCAGACACAAAGTAGGATGCAGGTTCTCCTCCGTCGGCCGTTTGTCAACAGATTAAAATGCGCTCACATACAGCGTGTTGTGTGGTCTCTTCAAGTTCACATTTTCAACAACATTCTTCTTAATTCTTCATCTGTAGGTCGGCGACATAAACTATACCGCTTTTCACAGGAACACTCTTTTTGTTTTGGATCCATGTTCAAAACTCTGTTTTTGTAGCCACTGATTTAGTTTGGTCTGGTTGTTCTGCAGCCGTGAACACAACAGGTACCTGAACTCAGCACGGCTATTTTAGCAAACTTTATGTTCGTTCAATAAATGTGAACAAAACAAAAACTGTGTTTTATCTGCTAAACTGAAGGCAAATCACTTTCAAATAAAGCACGGTCCGTGCTCTGCTACCATGGTTAACCAATGCTAACTGCTACTTCCTGTCTGACAGGAAGTTGTTCCCATAATCATTTTTAAAGTAGAGCCCCCAGGAATAAGGTGAATAAGCTGGGACAAGTAAATCAGTTTTACAATTAAATACTAAGCATTTCTTAAAGGAACCCATCACTTCTCATGTGTTTTAGATAAATATCTCATGACAGTGTTGTAATGTCAGAAAATGAAATAAAAAAACACGACTGGCAAATTTATGATGAATGCTGGATGGAGGGATGGGAAGAGAGGAAAACAAAAGAAAGTTAACAGAGGTGAAGAAAGAAGAGATATTTAAGTGATTGTGGAAGAATAAAGAAAATGAATCCAAGCAAGTTCAAAAACGAAAGAAACAAACCATGAAGCAAAACAGAGCGAGGGACAAAAATACAGAAACTAAACGAAGTAAAAGAGAAAAACAAGAAACAAAGATGACGGATGGACAGAAGAAAGTTACCAGTGCAAAGAAAGTTGAAGAAAAGCTGTGTGAAGAGCGAGATAATATGAGCTGAAAGACTGAAATGAAAATGTTTAGCCAAGTGAGAAAGAGAAACAAAAAGTAAGAGTGGAACTCCATGTGCAGTGGAGCTGCTGCTGCTGTATTAACAGTGACACCTTTGTTTTAGCACTTTTAGCCATTCTGCTGCTTCTAGAGCCTAAAAGAAAGAACAGAAAAACGTTCAGAGGTCTTCAGACAGAGCTCTGTTCATCAGTTTGATGAGGGTTGGGTTGGTTTTAATCTCTGTCAGCGGTTCTACGAGGAAACACATAAGAATCACACTGCCTTCGGGAGATGACTGAAGGCTGGAAATTAAAATGTTTGTTCAAGTGAAAAACTCCTTTAAGGTGAAATTCCAAAGAGAAAAACTTAGAGAAGATGTGTCGGTTCAACACGGTAGAATTAAAAACATCACGTGTCTACAGCGTGCTGTCTATAACTACTGCTACTTCAGTGATGTGATTTACTTATTTTAAATCAGGGGTGACACAGTGGCTCAGCTGATAGAGCTGTTGCCTCTCAGCGAGAAGGTCACTAGTTCAAATCCCAACCAGGGACCTTTCTGTTTCATGTTCTCTCCGTGCTGCGTGGGTTTTCTCCGGGTACTCCAGTTTCCTCCCACAGACCAAAAACATGCATGTTAGGCTGATTGGTAACTCTAAATTGTCTCTAGGTGTGAGTGAGAGAGTGTTTGTCTCATTTGTCTCTGTGTGTCCCTGTGATGGACTGGAGACCTGTCCTCAGGATCTGACATCACTGCTGTTAGTGGTGTATAAAAGATAAAAATAGTGGTAAGCTAGAACGAGAAAGAGACAATTGTGAATTTATACAAACATGGAAGTAAGAAATTCAACTTATGTTTGTTGGTTGTGATCTTTTGCAGGAGTCTCCACAGCGAGTGAACGTGCATGAACAGTGGATTTACACAGGGTGCCCATTCAGACTGGGCTCGACCCTGAAGCCTCAGGATTACAAGACCACCACAATGAACACCAGGCAGGTCAAATAATTCAATTTATAAGCTATTCAAAAATATGTATGTGACCATTTTTAAGAAACCCACGTTTATCCTAAATTTAAGTTTTCTACGACTAATCTGTATTTGGAAGCATTAGATGTTACAGTTGCAGAAAAACTAGATGAGCAAAGAGCGTAAACAATCCTTTGCCAATAGTAATGCAGGGTTTGTGAAGGTAAACCACCAAATCTGATTAAACCGATATCTACGTTTGCAGATTACAGAAACACAAGACGCAAGAAGTAAAAATGTGCCACGGCATCAGTTCTTGTAGAAATGTCTAAAAAAACGTACACACACTGACCAACATCAGCCAACATAGAGACAAACTTCATGTTGAGCGATTAAAATCTACGTGTTTCCACTGGAAGACAAAGGCAAAGGTAACAATTTATAATAATTACGTGTCCACAACCAGATATAAACACATTCTTAAAATTACATGTAATGTCACAACTTCAAACTGTTATCTATCAGTTTGTGATGTTTGTCATGTGTAAACATCAGTCCACATACATTTTCCTAACAATGTAAGGTAAAGCAGAAAGTGTGTGAAACATTATCAAAATTTAAATGACTTACAGCTTCAGCATCAGTGGAGAGGGAGGTCCATCCAGTGCCGAAATCTGAGGGGAAATGACTGTTCAGCTAATTTATACGGTTGTTAGATTACTTCAGTCTGGATCCAATTACAACTGGTAAACATTATTAGCAGGTAAACAACATTTGTGTTCTGAATAATTGAAAATGTCTCTAAAGAATAACAAGACAGGTACAATGTAGAGAGCAAACCTCTTTGGAATAAAGTGTTACAAAACCTTAATAAAAATCAACACATCACAAACGGGGGATTTTGATTACTTACAACATGTAACTTTTATTACTAAATATTTCATAAATAGGTTTTAGTTCATCCTCAGACTTGAGGGTTTTCTACAGGATGGACATTTATCAAAAGGTTTTTTTTTTCTCTAGAGACAAAAATCTGTCCTTTTGGAGTGAAAACTGGCTAAAGCAGACTCAGAAGAGGATCCTGGCAAATCTGAGCTGCTACTACAACTATAAAACTTTATATTACAGACATTCAAACTGGTAGGAAACATTATGTCCTGCAGGAATCTCTGAAATATCACAAACATTTCTAACAATCTTGGCAAAAATGAGCTGCTTCAACTAAGGTGTCTTTATCGCTGATGAAAAAGAGAAAAAATCTACATTTCTTAAAAACCTAAAAAGACAACAGACCATTTTTTAAACTACAGTTCAGGTTGTTCACATAATATTAGAGGTCATGAATTGCTAACAGGCATCTGTTTCACAATATAAGCTAAAAACAAGTTTCCGATGGACAGAAGAGCTGCAACTGTATGTACAGACATGATGCTTGGGCTGTAGTGTTCTGCAGGTCTGCAGGCAAAGCAACAGTGGCTGAAGTTTATGCTGTAGTTTTTAATTCTGACAGAAATGCAGCTCAAAATAAATAAACTCTACTTTGAGTATGAAAGAAAGTGTATGTTAAGAGTTCATAAGCATCTAAAGATGAAATCTAACTGCCTGTCAGGTACATTTGCATATGCAATAAAAATCATCCCGTCAAATTTGTACCATCTCAAACTGGTGCTAAGTGCTGATAAAAACAAAGGGATGTTTTCAAACAGGAAGTCATTTTCAGCAGTCCTTCCTTCTATTCTATCTACAAATCGTGTTCCAATTGAGTTTGTCGATTCCTACAAATACTTGGGGATCTTGGTCAATTCGCATCTCTCTTTTAAGCTTCATGTCAAAAACTTGGTAAAGAAACTGAAAGTTAAACTGGGTTTCTTTTTCAGAAACGGATCCTGTTTAACTCTGAACGCTAGGAAACATCTTGTAACTGTGACTTTCCTTCCCCCCATTGACTACTGTGACATTATTTACATGAACGCTCCTACAAGAACCCTGCAGATGTTGGATGCTGTCTATCACGGTGCACTAAGATTCATAACTGGCTGTAACTATTCACTGGTTAACTGGTCATCATTAACTTCTCTCACTGGTACATTTTCATCATTAAATCACTTCTTGGTCTGCTGCCTTCATATATCTCCTCTTACATGTCTCTGCATGAGTGCAGCTACAGCGTGCACTCCCAAGACATCATTACCTGCAGTGTCCCCTCAGTACAGACTGAACTGGGCAAAAGGGCCTTCTCCTACTCTGCTCTTGTTTCCTGGAATATCTTGCACAAAGATCTGAAGCTCTCGACCCAAGGGGTTTAAACAACTGCTAAGTTCATGGCCAAAATCAGCTCAGACATGTTCCTGGTTTTAGTATCTTTACATTGTTTTATAATGTAGCATGCTTTTATTTATTTATTTATTTGTTTTATATCACTTATATACTTTTCATTGTATATGCTTTCATATGAATGCTTATTGTTGTGTGCACCTCATTTATAGTTTAAAACAGGTTTTTCTTGTAAATGAGTCCTCGTGACTCAGTGAGACTAACTTGTATAAATAAAAGTTGAATGAATATATCTGCTGCTGCTCTAAAACATGTATTAGAAAACATCAAAAACAGCCCTGCACCTTTGCATGCTGAGTTTGTAGAAGGTCAAGGACCCATCAGAAGTGCTTTGGAAACTTCTACAGTTTTAGGATTATGGCCGTGTCTGGTTCTGTAACTTTCCAAAACCAACAATGCATGTCCTGCATCTCTACGTAATAAAAAATAAACAAAAAAAAAACTATTTTAAATAATTTACTACAGCTAAGTGTAAAAACTATTATTATAGCATTGGCTTCTATGAGTCCACTCTTCTGCTAGCAAACTAATGTTCACCTTTCGATAAAAATGACATTTATGGGTCTGCTTCCTTTATAATGTTCGTGAGCGGAGGAGGATGTGCACCATGTTCCTTCCAAAAATGTCCTGCACTGGATAAACACAGTTTTGGCCTGCAGAAATAAGTATGCGTCTATGAGCTACCACATGTCCTTGAGTGTCCCAGAAAACAGAAAAAAACCCTGTTGGGGTTCAGAGGGGGTTGCATTAGTGGTGAAGGTGGTGGCTGTAGGATGTGGCCTTGATTTACCCGGATGCAGCGGGCGGGCTGGACGTGTAGGGTAGTTTATTTTAGGTGGACAGACAAGGGAGGCTCTGCGTGAAACCTGGAACCACGTGAGGGGGCGAGAAGCCGTGTCTGACGTCACGTCCAGGAGTGTGCGTGGGCGAGGGGGCGGTTTGGGGCCGAACGGGGATTAGAGCTGTGGGCTGAACTGCTGCTGAGACAAGACAACAAGGACGAAGGACAGAGTCAGCAAGATGTCTGAGAAAGAGGGGGAGGATTTTGTCTTCATCCTCACTTTCTGTGGGCTCACCACAGTCGACAAGCCAACAGTAAAAGTGGTGAACATGGTGGGTTCAGTAGAAGCACAGCGTGTACGAGTGTGAGGTATCAGCGTAATGTAAATATGCTTCTAGCAGGAAACGGCTTGGCCTCAAAATGTGACCCTGACTTAGTTTATTTACATCTAAATATATATTTAAATTGAATATGTGAATGTGCACATGTCTGGTGTTAGATCACATGGTTTATGTTTACAAGTACACGGTATATAAAAATGTATACACATATATTTTAGCATGTGGGTATTTTTAGCACATCGCTTCCTTTAGCCCTCTGCAGCTTCTAGCTTCTTCTTCTTCTCTTTCACTTTTACAGAGGACTTTCTGGACACTTTTTTGTCCCCCGACTCCTTCCCAGCCTCATTTTCTTCCTTCTCTTTGTCCTTCTCCTTCTCCTTAGATGACTCCTTCTTTTCTTTGGAGGTAGATTCTTTCTTGGATTCCTTCTTTACCTCCTCCTTGGGTTCTTTAACCTCTTTACTTGAATCCCTTTTAGACTCTTTCTTGTCCTTGGATGACTCCTTCTTCTCCTTTTTGGTCTCCTTGATGGGCTCCCCTCTACTTGCAGCTTCTTCTTGCACAATACCATCTGGAGGAACACTAGACACCTCTTTAGAGTCTTTTTCTGAAAAAAAAAGAAAGAAATAGATACACAGTTAACAAATATCTATCTACACCAGAATCAGAATCAGAATTACTATGTCATTGCACAGAAGCACAACAAAATTTCATTTCAGTACAGCCGTCCAGAGAAACAAAAAGACAACCAAAACATAAGACGTGGGTAGACGGGTGCCTGAGGCTGCAGCCTCATGAGAGGTACTGCCCTTTTCATTAGACAAGGAAAAGAGAAATGCGAGGAAAGAGGAGGTAATACCATACCATACCATTTTATTTATAGAGCACTTAAAACAGTGACAAGGCCAACCAAAGTGCTGTACAGACAGAAAAACAAGCAACACACAAAGTAATATACAAAATGAAGTAAATCAGAATATAGACATAAAAACGTTGCAAATAATAAATATAACAACTAACCAGTGTGGCGCATACAGGTTCAAAACACAGATCATCTGGTGTTGAAAGCTACAGAATAGTAATGGGTTTTAAAATAGGATTTGAAAACCGAGAGGGAGGGGGCCTGTCTGACAAGCAGAGGTAACTCATTCCAAAGTCTTGGTCCTGCTACAGAGAAGGCTCTGTCACCTCTGCGCTTAAGATGAGTTCCTGGAACTGTGAGAAGTAACTGGTCCGCTGACCCCAAGGAACGTGGTGGAAAATACGGTTGTAACAAATCAGAGAGATGGGGGTGCGAAACTGTTCAGCGATTTGTAGACATACAGGATTATTTTGAACTGGATTCGAAGGTGAACCGGTAGCCAGTGCAGTGAGGCCAAGACTGGTGTAATGTGCTCTCTTTTGTCTGCACTGGTTAAAAATCGGGCTGCTGCATTCTGGACCAGTTGTAGTCGTGCAATGGAGGTCTGACTGATACCAAACAGGAGTGAACTGCAGTAATCAAGCCTAGATGTAATGAATGTGTGTATTACTGTATATCATGTATGTGTATCATGTATGTGTGTCATATCTCACACTGTGTCACTATCAGGACAGTGTGAGGTTGCAAAAAAATCTCAGCACAAAGAACAGCATACAGATGACATAATAAGACATACACATGTGGAGTGAACCCCTGCCTCCAATGAGGACTGAACTAGGCAAAAGGACCTTCTCCTACTCTGCTCCTGTTTCCTGGAATATCTTACAAAAAAGATTTGAAGCCCTCGACCTTGACCTCTCTAAGTGGCTTTAAGAATCTGTTGGGCTCCTGGAAGGGACCAACGCAAACATGTTCCTGTTTTTAGTTTTCTACATTCGCCTTAGATTCTAGCTGTTTTTTTTTTTTGTTACCTTTTTTCTTTTAGCCATCCTATTTGTAAAAAAAAAAAAAAAAAAAACCTGCAGTATGACTTTTATAATTGTTTATTGTTGTTGCTGTTGTCCATTGTTGTCATCTTTGTTGAAATCAGGTCTCTCTTGTAAATGAGTCTTCGAGGCTCAATGGGATTACCTGTCTAAATAAAGGTTGAATGAATGAGTGGGGAGGGGGGGTGCTTCCAGCACAGGCGGCCCAAGTGAGCGTCACAGTCACCTGGCGCCTTGCATCATCTACATACGTGGCTTTTTGTAAAATGAGTCAGAAAATGTAGGCCCTAAAATTGTAAAAGTGCAAACAATTTACCCATTTTGACACAATTAAGAATTTAAGGCTTAGAGTCATCAAAGCATTGCACAGCTTTTGCAGGTACACATTTGGATTTTGTACGAGTCTAGTTCACAAAGCTCTTGAAAATAGACAACAAAGAGCATCTTTCTGCACCAGTACAGTTCAACCACATTTAAATGTGGTATTATTCATTCGACCTTTGTTTATACAGGTTGGGGCAGCTGTGTCCGAGTGGTTAGAGCAGTCATCCCCCAAAGGGAAAGTTGGGGGTTCGATTCCACCAGCAGTTACATGTTGAGGTGTCCCTGGGCAAGACACTGAACCCCTCACTGCCTCCCATGTGTATCTCATCGTATACGAATGTGCTCTAAAAGCACTGATTAGTCTCTACAGATTCAGATTAGCTTTGCAGAGATCTAGTAGAGTGCTGTGTAGATGGGTAAATGAGGGCACATGTTGTATGTAAAGCGCTTTGAGTATCTTGATTGGATAGAAAGGCGCTATATAAGTACAGTTACCATTTATACAGGTTAGTCTCATTGAGTCACGAGGACTCATTTATAAGATTTACAAGGTTTACATTATGCATGCAATTAGTAAAATAAACAACTTATTCCTCCATCACAGTGCAACTTCCCCTGTCTGCAGCAGCTCTGATGGAGAGGGGAATGGGGGTGCAACACACCTCCATTTTAAAATTTTGTAAATAAAAACAAGTGGATTCAGAGATGATCAAATAAAAAATCCAAAATATCTCTTATTGATTTAGAAATGTCATCCTGAACTTTGCTGATAAAGTGAAATGTTGTTATTGCAGGTTTAAGGAGTGCCTTTGTTGTTCTTTGTCAAAACCTGTTAGAATGCATTTGTCTTTTTCTTTCTCTCACTTTTGTGCGTGATGTACTTGTGAAGAAAATATATAATTCGATTGGACAGAAAGGACAACCGTGTTCTGCTACAGTCGGACATAAAATAAGTACAAATTGCTCACACCTGCTGAACTTGACGGACATGTTTGCACCAGCGTATAATTAGCACTGTTAGCTTTGTGAATGTGACACGGGTATGTAATAAGCAGAAGGGAGAGAAAATGATCAAGCAAAAATGGAGCTAAAAATAAGTACTTTGTAATTTTAGATACGTGTAAAAATGCCAGTTTGGTGTTCTAGAGCATGATGCTGGTGTGTTGGGTCAACGTCTATGTTTTCGTGTTTTGTAACTAAAAAAGAACACATTTCCAAACTGTTTTGGTGTTTAAGTGTGTGTGTGTGTGGGGGGGGGGGGGGGGGGTGGGACATTTACAAAAAGAGAGACATACTGATTTTTAAGTTTTTCTTCAAGGCCTGTCAGCCTGCAGGAAGGATTAACAGGATTGAAGGACTGGTTCAAAAACACTCCAACTCCCAAGCCTCTATGAAGGCAAACTGACTGACAACAGCACCTGTTGCATGACAAAGAACCCCCTCTTAATCAAAGACACTAAACACACAGACACTTTGGCCCCACCTCCTTTAGATTGAACTGGCTCTCTGATAAGAAGATAACGGGACTGTTGTCTGCCAACAATGAGACGCGCTTCTTATCTCCATGAGAACGGAGAGAGACCGTAGACGGCAGCCTGGTATCTCACTGTGAGCGGAGACCCACCTTTAAAAGTATCTGGCTGTGTCTTTGCGTGGGGCTGTATCTTTCCATGCGTAGATGTGGTGAAAACAACAAGCTGCTCAGTAAATGTGTCTATGTAGACTCCAGAGAGGCGCTCTAATCAGACAGCTCATCGTCTACGGCTCAAGAGACAGAAACAGGTACTGGATGGCAAGCGGTGCCATAAATCCTGATTAAAGTCAGTACAGAAGATGCAATCTGCGCTCAAAACAAGTACATTTTAAATAGTTATGTTTCCTAAATTTTGAGCTAAAACTACTCAAAGTTGAAGCAACCATGAAACGTGATAAAATCACAATCTGCCACTTCAGTATTTGACACTGCGGCTGTTTAAAAGCTACTAACTTGATGGCTCGTTAAAGGATGTGTTTTTCAGCCTAAAGGCAGTTTACCCGCCTGGACGTATAACCACAAAACTAAACAGATGCAGACACAAGCTGTATACAATGTATGAACACAAACACTATACTTAGTTCTAATTTATCTGCAAATAATCACGAGTGAAAACACATATGGAGCATTATTACCAAAACAGACGGCCACAAGCTGTTTTTTTGTGAGAGTGTAAATTTACACTTGAGCGTGCAAATTGTCCCCCTCCCTTATTCTCAGAACTTTTACAGTCCGACATGAAGGAAACGTTGGGTTCGGGTGTGTCTGTATCTGAACTGTGAGGCGGAAAAGAAACAAGTGCCAGAAAGAAAGAAAGAGAGAAGCAGTCTGTGAACGCTCGTCTTCCTGAGGGTTGTCAAGAAAGCCAAACAGTACGTACTGGTAGTGTTGGTTTCATCAGTGGTTAATCTGAGAGCGACAGCCTGATCCAGACTGGACGCTAACTGGTTATCGCTTTACACAAAATCCATCAGTGCTCAACAGCTGAGCCAACAGACATCAGGGGTTTGTGCAAAATCTTACATACAAGTTTGTTCTTCTGTGCATTGTGTCAAATAAGTACTGTAAGAGGACTCAAATGAAAGAAAAAAAATCAACGAGCATTGATGGAATAAGTAAAAAATAAAACTATTGAGTTATTCACTAAACAAACAAACACAAAAAGTGAGGAGATGAAAACAGAATAAAAATGGTTTAACGTAACGATACAGTAGTCCCTCGTTTATCACGGGGGATCCGTACCCTGAAGCCCTGCGATAAGTGAAAAACCGCAAAGTAGTACAAGTAGTAAGTAGTTCCCACACTCTTGCAATATTCTAAACGTTTCTAAACTCTAAACGCTCTAAAAGAGCACAGAATGTCATGATTTCAGCTCTTCCTCCTCTCAGCCACGGCTGCACTCAGTCACCTGCAAGCGCTCTTGGCCACACCCACTTCCCGCTCTGCCGGAGAACAGCGGATCAGCTGCAGCAGGAAGTTTATCCTGCAGTATGGGGTGCACAAAGGTGCAGCAGGCGCTAAATAATTTTAAATAATTTATTTTAAATAAAAATTCCATGCCGATCGTGCGGCTCATCCATCAATCAGCCAATTGTGTGTCATGTCCAATCTTATTTTGAAAAACCGCAGTAGAGCGAGTCTGCGATAAACGAACCATGATGTAGCGAGGGACTACTGTATTTAGAAACAAGAAACTAGAAAAAAAGCTTACATACAGCAATGTGTATTAATTTAAACTGTTTTACTTTGGACTTGTATAAAACAACAATAATTATAACAAAAAAAAACCTTTGTGTAACTTGAACATGTTTAAATCAGGTTCAGGTCTTCAGGTCAGGTTCAGGTCTCTCTTGTAAATGAGTCCTTGAGGCTCAATGGGATTACCTGTCTAAATAAAGGTTGAATGAAAAAAAAAAAAGTGTGATTAGGTTAATTTCATAGTGACAGCCTGATCAGAATGGACTTAATGGGTACAAAAAGTGAACGTAAATGCACGTCACATCAGAATAAAAATAGATAAACGATCTGTTTTCTGTTATACACTTGCCAAATTTAAAAACATATATATTTAAATAAATAGTCAACTTTGAACGGTTTCTTGAATAAATGTCAGCTTCACAAGAACCAGTTTTATTATTTATTGTTAAGTTCATTGCAAAAACCAAGTAGGCATGTTCTTGTTTTTAGTATTTTACATGGTTTTATCATGTAGCTTGTTTTTGTTTCGTTTTTATATCATTTCTTCTATTTATTTTTATTTTATATGATTTTTATATGATTGTCTATTGTTGTCTGTACCTCATCTGCGTTCTTTGTTTAAGACAGGTCTCTCTTGTAAATGAGTCCTCATGACTCAATGGGACTAACCTGTATAAATAAAGGTTGAATGAATTAGTGATCACGTGCACGTATCCGTTAAATGTAGACTGACTGATGAGCGCCGATTCTGGCCCAATAGTTTGTAAATGTCATCCTGGCTTTGCGGTTTCCCTAATTCAATTTATTTAACGACTGAACATTTTTGATTTAATGGTTTTACTTTACAAAGGTCAGATGTAGAAAAATTATTTAATGATTATTTTATTGTTTCAGGTGAAAAGTTCATCGTCAGCTATGAGTGCAAAAGAAAACGAGACAAGTAACGTGTTGCTTTGATAATATTATTGTTTTGATTATTAAAAAAAACAAACAAATGAAAAGTCATAAAATGATCAGATTTGATCATCATTGTAAACCTGAGTTGAACCTGAAACAAATTTTAAAAGTGGTCCGGACACTTGGGTCATACTCATATGTTCGATGTCAAACGTTCAGATTAGGGCAGATAAATCTGTGTCTGCGGCTGCGGAGGCACTTTGCACTGATGGCAAGTCAACAATCATCATTTGAGCCACGGGTCAAACTCTCATCTGCTTTGATGTCAAAGGTCAACAGCCCTCATCGCTCTGGATTGTTTTCGCAGCACGGATATAACATAAATGTGAACATTAACAACCTTTTAGGGCTTTGCTTTTGTTTTCGAAACGCAACTGAACGGTCATTTGATACGATGACGGAGACTCATAAATGGTCATCTTGCCACATGAATGGCTTCAACTTGTTTGTTCACATTTTTCAGCGATGTGACAAAAACATCTGTATTCATTTGACTGCATTTCTGTGGTGGCAGACATTTCAAATCCAATGTGGAAAACAAAAGGCACTAAACCTAAATAATAATCTGCATGGTAAGTGACGGAAAAGAAAATGTTGCTTTTATTTTTTTTCAAGCCAAATCATTAAATCTCTTTGCGTGTGCAAAACAGCAGCTGTGTGTTTTGATTTAAGTGATTTAAACACTTAATTTATTTATACCAAATAAAAACAGATGGAAAAACATGTTTTTCTCTCTTCAATGACATTTACCAAAAAAAAAAAAAAAAAAAAAATATTTTAAATTATATTAAAAACATAAGACATATTTGTAGCAATAAAATTTAAACTTGTTATGGTTTAACTTAAATAAAAACGGTTTAATTACTTTACACTAATCTACAAAAAGTAAGAAATGTCAAAAGAACATTTTGTTTTACTTGTGGTGCTGAATGGACAGTTCCAAGTAAATTTAGACATTATTTGTTGAAGCTAATTCTAACTTTCATTTATAGTTCTGCGTTTCTTCAGCTCTGATTACAGAAATGTTAATGTTGTCTGTTTTCACCTACTTTCTGTCTCACAGTTAAACATTTCCATGTGGCGCCTGAAGGACCTTCACTGTTGCAAAATTCATGATTCAATGTGTGATTTGATTTTACTGATGTTAGCACTTTTACAGCCAGAGTTCGAGTTTCTTGGTTGTTTTTATAATGACATGGAGGGAGCTCTTACAAAACTGTTGATGAAAAGAAAGTCATGGTGGATGTGAGGCCTGACGGGTATAGAGGATATTCTCGTAGTCCTTAAATCTATGTAGCGTAACACTCCTAAATAAAAGTTAAATGAGCAGATCAATGAAAACTTTCCATGTGTTTGCATTTCAGGTCTCTTTTCCATCACCCAGGGAGACTCGTGTCCCTCCAAAGTTTTTCCAGGAAATAAAAGTGTGTGTGAGAGCAGGGTCCTCGAGGGAGTGGTAGCAATGACTTGATAAACATTGACATTGTAAGACAAGATGGCAGCTTCCCTCCTGTATGGAAATCTAAAGGGGTCAGGTCAGATCTTGTCACTCTGCTACTTCAACAAACTAACAAAGTTGAAGTGTGTAGACTAAACAGTGCAGAGGCCGGTGCTCCACATCCCCTGAGTTGATGGGATCAAGGTGACGTTAAGCCCTTCTCACGTGGGACGGGAGCTACCTGAAGAAGTCTGGTGGGTTTGATCACGGTCAAAACAGCCAGCAGTTGTTTTAATTCTCTGTGAACCTGACACAGTCACGTCTGGGTGAGATCTGCTCAACAGGAAACTGTGGGTGATGTAGTTCCTTACTTTGCACATCATTGGTTTAAATTAACAGCCCTTAGAGAATAAACTCATTATAATACAGTTCTCTGAAATTACCGCTTCGTTTTAAGAAAACATGTTTGTCAGCATAAAGAAAAATAAAATAAATGGGTGGTAATCCAACTCATGCAGAGACTGCTTTCTCTAATGACATATTGCCTGTGTGCTTTGTTAGAGATCCTGTTCAACTGAGATTGTGCGTCTCCACAGAAAATTTTAATTTGAACAAAAAGATGGTTTATTAATCCATTTGGCAACTTGGCCTCAGCTATAGGATTGTCAGATCAAATTCCTTAGTAAATGGTGGATGGGAAAAGTGAATGATTAACACGCAGCGAACGCTCGGCTGCTGCGAGGAGCCTACAGAGCGGTGCTGAGCAGCCTGAAATGTGGACAGAAGACGGAAGCAGAACCTTCTTGAAAACAAAAAAAAAAACCTGGTTTTATGTAAACAGTCTGTCTGTACTGATTATGTCACACATTTTAAAGCTTTAGTTTATTTTGTAATGACAAAAATAAAAAAATGCTCCTAACCTGGACATCACCAAATAAATACCATCCATCCATTATCGTTTACCCGCGTCTTCCTTTTTGTGTCGTGGGGTCACTGGTGCCCATATCCAGATATCACTGTGTGAGAGGTGGGGTACACCCTGGACAGGTCACCAGTCCATCACAGGGACACATGGAGACAAACGAACATTCACTCTCTCACTCGCACCTAGGGACAATTTAGAGTTACCAGTCAGCCTAACATGCATGTTTTTGGTCTGTGGGAGGAAACAGGAATATCCGGAGAAAACCCACACAGCACGGAGAGAACATACAAACTCCACCCAGAGAGGTCCCCGGACCAGGATTTGATCCAGGGCGACCTGCTCACTGAGAGGCAGCAGCTCTAACCTTTGCGCCACCATGCTGCCCCCAAACAAATACCACTAGTGGCAAATAATTTGGGATTATTAAAATATTATTAGCCGTTTTTTAAAAGAAGAAGATCTGAAAATTCAAATTTCATCTGTTTACACAGTTGTTCCTTAACGTTCAATTAAACTCAGTTTATTTTAGGGGTGCACCAATTTATTGGCCCCAATTTCCTTAATTTTGGGTGATCGGCGATCGGCCAATACCGATTTTAGAAACCGATTTTACTGATTTTTTTTGTAGTTTTAACAACAATTGTCTAAACTTAATTTATATTTCAGAGCACCACCTCATGGCCAGTTAAAACAAGTTTGTATTGTTCCTAGGATATTGTTCAAGGGTATAATTTTCAATAAAACGATTGGAAAATTGAAGGTGCATTGTGACCTTATAACACCTGACAGTGCCGCTTATAAAACAAAATCGGTATCGGACAAAATTGGAATCGATAGGTCAGGCTTTTTAGAGATCAATGATTGGCCAGAAAACTGTAATTGGTGCACCCCTAGTTCATTTATATAGTGTCAAGTTACAACAGAAGTCATCTCAGGGCACTGAACAGAATTATATAATATATATAAGTTAACGGTATTTATCTGAGGAGCAGACTGCTTTGAATTTAACTCCATCGCAGAACTCTCATCTTGAGCAAACAAGAAGGCGACAGTTCAGGTGCTTTATCGATACTGGAAATACTTCAGTGTTTAAGTATTTTCTTGCACCAACAGAAACAAGTCTATAAAGTACTATCCCACATTATGACATAAAACAAAGTTTATACTTTAAATATTTGAATTTATCTGCTATCCTCATGTACAAAAGTACAGTGTTACTTGTTAATGTCACATCTAAATGTATGTACATAGCCATTTTATGGACTTGATAATAAAATATAAGACAAACTTCACAAGATGTCAGACACAATAAGATAATTCTTCTTAACATAATTAAATATTCAGAAAACACCGAAGCAAGGTTTCATAAGTGATAACTACAACATATTAAGTTGTAAACCAATGAGGATATATGCAAAGCTGGAAAACGACAAGCGTTTTGAATAATGAATGAAAAGCAAAAAAAAAAAAAAAAAAAAAACTTTATTGGAACATATTTTGGGCCTTGTATGCAAGCTTTATTTATTTATTTATTTATTTTATTAGGTAGAATAGCAGTATTTTTTTATTTAATTTAATTGTATTTTTTAGAAATTTTGGTCTAATTTGAATAAATATGTAGGGTATGAGATACAGTGTGTATTTAAGAGTACTCATTACTTGCTTTTATACAGCTAATGTCCCTATCTTTTCACTTTAACTTGAACACAGGTATATTTATTAGTGTGTCCTGACTTATAAGGATAAAACTCAGCTTTTAAGCAGTTTTAAATCTTCATACCCTACCAGAGTTTAGAGGACAACACTTATTTGTTTTTTGCAAAATGAAAACAAAACAACAGCACCAACAGTCAGTGTGTCCATAAGATAAAGTGAGCGACGCTATCTGTGGTTTGTTCAAAGCCCAGATGTTCTGCCTGGATTCATGTGTTAGCAGTGGATCATGGCAAGGCATTCATCTGCAGGCAGGCATAGTCAAAATAGAAGAGGCCGCACAGATCGCCCGCATCTCGACCTAGGCAGCATGCTGGATAACAGCAGAAACCTGCAGATTTACAGAATCCAAAAAGTGGGAACCTGCCAAAGACGGAGTGATTGGATCTGTGTTTGAAAATGTGAGAGTGCGTGTTATATGTGCCTTTCCGTTTGTTCATGCATGTGAGGAAACTAAACATGACACAACAGAGTTGTATGAAGTCCAACAACACACTTGAGTTGTCGACAGCGTGGGAAACAGTAAGAACGGGATCAAAGTAGCTATTAAACCCACTAAATTTAACGGCTTACATACGGGCACATTGAACACATCGAGTGATTTACAGTGTCTCCTTCAACTTAAAACAAAAGCCAGGATATTTTTTTTTGCCTAAATGCATCATTTTGTTCCTTTCAGATTTTGAATTTCAGAGACCACTACTGTTGAAATGTGGTTTTATTACATGATATAATTTTTTATCTTTCAAAAAGTTACTACCAGTTCTCACCAAAAATAAAAGACACAATATAAATAAACAGAACAAAACTCTAAATAGCAGCTTGGTGGTTTTGGTCAGTGGTTACTAATAACTAACAGTGGTTATTAATCTTACTTCTAACCTATAAAGCTCTCAACAACCTAGCTCCATCTTCTATTAGAGATCTTGTTGTTCCATATTTTACTAACAGAGCACTTCGCTCTCAGACTGCAGGCTTACTTGCGGTTCCTATAGTTTCCAAAAGCAGAATGGGAGGAAGATCTTTCAGTTATCAGGCTCGTCACTTGTGGAAAACAACTTCCAGTTTCTGTCCATGAGGCTGACACATTGTCCAGTTTTAAGACTGGGCTTAAGACTTTCCTTTTTGATAAATCCTATAGTTAGGGTTGGCTTGTTATGCTGCTATAGGCTTAGACTACCAGAGGACAAACTGATCTCATTTCTTAAAATGAATAGTTACAAATGAATAACAAAGTCCATGCTCAATAATCCAGGTATACAATCCAACATTTTTCAGTTAGGACTGAAAAATGTTGGATTGTATACCTGGATTATTGAGCATGGACTTTGTTGTTTTCAACCAGTTTGACAAGACTGTCAACAAGGAAGAGGGCCGGCAATGGAGGAGGGGGCGTGACAAAGAGACCATCTTATCACAAGCAGAACTGGTTTGTTCCACTTTGGAGTAAGGTGTTGGGGGAGGAATCAGTTTTGTGTTGTGTGTTTCCTTGACTGATGAAGCCTTCTGGACCAAAGGCGAAACATTTCAGCACAAAAAAAAAAAAAACTGTCCAGATGACCTGACTGAAAAAAATTACAAATGAATAGTTTTCATTTGATACTATTTCTATCTTATCGTGTGATTCTGGACCTGCCATTGTGTATCTGTTCCTCTCAAACCCAGCCAGTCGAAGCAGATGGCCGCTTGTCCTGAGCCTGGTCCTGCTAAAGATCTCTTCCTCACGAGGGAGTTTTTCCTTTCCACTGTCGCCTTCATGCTTGCTCAAGATGAGAGTTCTGTGATGGAGTTAAATTCAAAGCAGTCTGCTCCTCAGATAAATAATGTTATTAACTTACTTTTTATGTATGTGAATGCTTCTGTTCAGTGCTCTAAGATGACTTCTGTTGTGACTTGGCTCTATATAAATAAACTGAATTGAATTGAACTGAATTGATTCCCAACCCTGGTCCTCAAGGAACACTATCCTGCATGGTTTAGTTGTTTCTCTCTCCAACACACCTGATTCAGTGGCTTAATTACTCAAGTTCTGCAGAAGCCTGGTAATCTCCCATTCATTCAAATCAGGTGTTTCAAAGCAGGGAAACAACTAAAACATGCAGAATAGTGTTCCTCGAGAACCATTCATTCATTCAACCATTATTTAGACAGGTAAATCCCATTGAGCCTCGAGGACTCATTTACAAGAGAGACCTGAAACCAAGTTTGGAATCACAGGTTTAGATAACAAGTCATCGTGTAAGAAGGTTCTCTAAATAGGTCACAAAAATCAAACCCAAAACTACAACACCCACCACAAACTATTTGATTCTGAAAATAATCACGTGTAAACAGGAACACAATGAGCAAGCTGACAGTGTCTGGACAGGCAGTTTAATACTATTATTGGTGTGGAATGTGCTGTTGAAGCAAATGGGTCTGTCTATTACTCTTAATGTGTGTGCAGACCATGACACCTCAGAGCAGACTGAGCTACACTGCCCACGGAGTATTACACCCGAAATGTCTTTGCAAGGAAATAAAAGTAACATACATTTTTGTGCAAATGGGCACTGAAGCACGTACAAACACTCACACTGTTATTACTGCAGTCTGTTCCAAAGTGATGAGGGGGCGTGTCTTCAGTGATTGTAAAAACGTTACTCGCACAGAGACATCACAGAATTAAATGTTTAAAGAGCTTTTAACTGGATCTGCACTGGCTTCAAATAACTGAACTCATGTGAACAACTAACTAAACATAAAACTGCATTTTGAAGGTATAGAGAACTAACTTTGTAAGCACAATTTGGATGTGCAAGGATGATCTATCATTATGTATTTGTTAATTTATTGGTGAAGAAATTTTAAGTCAGAGTTGCAAATTGATTTTTGTAACCTTCTGATACCAACTGATACATAAGAAAAATGAAAACAAAGATCTGAGGTGTTGAATTAATGTTACACAATAAACAGAAATCCTATTTTTTGAACTAACAAGAAAAGCTGCACAGATGCTGACCAGTGTTATGGACAGAAGCACCCCGTTCTATAAAAACACAGCGGTGTTTGAATTTATGGAGTGCCAGCTGTGTTCAACCTCCACATGCTGGATTTGGTTGTTTCTGTAGTAAAAACAACAAACTCAGCAGATTTTTTTTAAAAGAGTTCAAGCCCACATTGAAACAAAACAGAGACACACACACACCTACAGCGACAATTCAGAGATGCCAATTGACCTTACATGAATGACTTTGGACTGTGGGAGGGAACCAGACGGTGAAAACACACACATGCACAGGGAGAACATGCAAACTACACAGAGAGAGGAGGCAGACAAGTATTGAACCTGTGACCTTTAACAGCTCAGTCCACTGCTCTGCCGTGCCACCAGCTTACATCTTGTACACATTTGTTTTGAGCTTTACTAATAGACGCATTTCTGGTCAGTTACGAATAAATCACTTGGTAAAACTGAGATTTTTGGGTTCAAAATTTGAACAACGTTGCAGAGAATGTTGAGCATTTGAACAAAGTGAACTCAAGTGTAAAAACGAAAATATGGACTGCTATAAAAATGATGTGGAACGGTCATATAAAAAATTTAAATAAAAACAGAAGTGTAACCAGAGAAACAGGAGTAGTAAATATTGTATTTAAACAAGACAATAAAATTGTGAAAAGCAATGAGAGACAACGATTTAAAGATAGAGAGAGGCTCAGACCACTGCTTGCTCTGTCTCTCTCTGGGTGTGGTATAGTGGGTGGGTTCATTCCCGTGGTTGGCCGAGATATTTTTTCTCCACTCAGCTACGCCCTGCTACTAACCAACATGCAGACACACACACATACCAGCACACACATAATGTACAGAAAAATATACGGCGGCCAGTCCAAAGAACCAACGTTTTGGCCTGACCGAAAAAGGACACGAAGGTTTTCTGGGCCTGGTAGTGACATAAAATCTGTGCCCAAACACACACTGATACAGGCAAGCGTGCACAAACGTGCACATACACGCCTCTCTCGACTTTCTCTGCACTCTCTGCTCTCTGTCTAAATACAGCCAACCACATCAGAGGGAACATTTACAACACTGGGCGAGTTACGCACACATGTGAACTGTCAATTTTACTCACTATACTGTATATACATTTATAAAATTAAAACACGGAAAATCTGATCTGCACAGGATGATAATTTGCACATGTGAACAGGCACACACACACACTGCACCTTAAGTGTAAGATGCTAAATCTAGTTTGTGTATAACTGTGTTTAGCTGGCTTCTGTTGTGGTCTGCTTGTTGTTCTGTACTGAGACACAACAGTCCATCCCTGGAAAGTGTTTGAACACTCCTCTACCATAGCAACACAAACACGAAGCTACACTCAAACATACACAGCACCACGTTTAAGGCACTGCACGTCAGCTCTGGACTATTTCCATACTAACACTATATACATTTATAAGGCTTCATAACATACAAGTTTAAAATAATATCCATTATTTTCCACTTGGTCCGAAGTCAGGTCACAGGGGCAGCAGCTTGAGCGGGGAGGCCCAGACATCTCTTTCCACAGCCACCTCTTCCAGCTATTCTGGGAGGATTCCATGGCGTTCCCAGGCCAACTGAGAGACATAGTCTCTCTAGCGTGTCCTGGGTCTTCCCCGGGGTCTGCTCCTAGTCGGACATGCCTAAACCACCTCAACTGGCTCCACTCGATGTGGAGGAGCAGCGGTTCTACTCTGAGTCTCTCCCAGGTTACTGAACTTCTCATACTAGCTCTAAGGGAGAGTCCAGATACCCTGTGGAGGAAACTCAATTCAACCACCTGTATTCACAATCTCATTATTTTGGTCACTACCCAGAGTTCATGACCACAGGTGAGGGTGGGAACATAGACCAACCGGCAAACAGAGAGCTTTGCCTTACAATGCAGCTTCCTCTTCACCACAACAGACCGGTACAGAGTCCACAATACTGCAGACGCTGCATCAATCCGTCTGTCAGTCTCATGCTTCATTCTTCCCTCACTCATGAACAAAACCCTGAGATACTGGAACTCCTCCACTTGAGGCAGAACCTCATCAGTGACCTGAAGAGAGCAATCCACCCTTTTCTGGTTGAGGACCATGGCCTCAGATTTGGAAGTGCTGATTCTTATCCCAGCTGCTTTACACTCGGCTGCGAACCGCTCCAGAGAAAGCTGAAGATCACGGCACGATGATGCCAGCAGGACCACATCATCTGCAAAGAGCAGAGAAGGAATCCTGAGGCCACCGAAGCAGCACCGAAGCTGCACCGACAAATTCTGTCCATAAACATTATGAACAGACAATGGGCAGCCCTGGCAGAGTCCAACTCCCACCCTGAAGGGGTCCGACTTACTACCGGCAATGCGAACCAAACTCTTACACTGCATGTATAGGGACTGAACAGCCCGTAGCAATGGGCCCCTAATCCCATAGAGAGCACTCCCCGCAGTGTACCTCAATGAACATGGTTGAGTTGGGACTTAATAAAATCAAACGTACCTAAATCAAATTTATCTTCAAGTTAGGTCTTACCACTTTTACTATTATAACAGCATCAGTCTTACACTAAAACCAGTTTTTTTTTATTTTATATTTAAGCTAAAATATAAAATAATTCACAGATCAGAAATAGGATATGGGGAAAAATTACTTGCCCATATCTTGCTTTAAGGTAAAGACAACCATAAAGGAATAACACCGCATTAAGTAACACTAATTTATTATTGATTTAACCAAAACCAAACTAAAATGCACAGTGATAAGAAAAATATGAACAGAGAAAATATGTGCAAAGACATTAAGAGGAAATAAGAGTAAAAGCCAGGTGATGCTAATCAAATGCACTTTATTATTAAAAATCATCTGCTAGTTTGAACACTTCTATAAAAGCAAAAGTTTCAGTACAGATGCAATAACTCAATAATTAGGATAAAAGAGGTTGTAGCAGACCATCAGTCTATGATAAGTTATTCCAACTTGGAATACATCATTTTGCAGTGAAGACCATAAACAAGAAGAAAACACTCAAAATGATTGGCCATTTTTTTAAAAGGTGAACACCCACATTGCAATTCTTTCCATCACTTATATAAATATATATATGAACAAACTTACAGGCATTTAATAGGAAAGTAGTGGATTATCAAATGACTGAAAATCACTGCTTTACCAGATTTATTTAGATGTATTTTAGGTCCAAACAGTTTTTGTCACAGTATCAAATATATAAGACTAATACTGTCTTAAGTTCTTCAGCTTGTAAAGTAGTTCATTCTCAGATGGGTCACAAAGAATATTGTGCACCGAAACATTTCCATATCCATGTTTGTATACTCATGGACCAATGTGTCACCAAAGGGAACTCAAAGAATGTGATTCTATAACTAGATGAAATGTGTAATTGTCCTCACTCATCAAGATACGAGGGATGGAACACTTGTTTAATTTACCGTCACAAGGCTTAAATTTATGGCATCTTTAGTTGATGCCCCGCTGTAAACTACTGCTGGATGACAGCATCAATTAAACTCCTAACATATAAAATCTAAATGGAAAAGGCAGAACCATTGGGGCCATGACTGCTCCTGTCCCTGACATCAATTATAAAAATATTTGCAGATATTTTCAGATCTTCTTATATTTCAGTTGGCTGAGTGTTTTCTTTGTCGCTCATGTGGAGCAAAGAGGAAGGGGCTACACCCAGGCTTGCTAGCCACAGAAGAAGCACCCTGGTGGGGAAAATCCCTGCACATAGGACCCCCTTCACTAACCTTGAAACCAAGCTGAAAGGTACATACAGGTAGACTTTACACATCACACACACAAAACCACTCCAGGTGAAAAAAATCATAATTTAAAAATCTTAAATCCACTTTACAATGACAGTTAATGCTGGTAAATTGTGAATATTAGTTTTACATCAGGCACAGAAAGGTATCAAACAGTCCTGTTAGCTTTGAATCTATTTGGCAAATAATGTAACCCTCATTAACAAAATGTTTTAAATAACCTCTATAAATGACTTTCAATCACAGCTTTTCAGTCAACACTGATGGAAAAAAAGGCCTTAACCAAAACTCCTTCATGGCTTTTTTATTCTTTTCCTCCTCCTTTCTGATCTTATTTTTCCAAATGGACACCTGCTCCAATTCATTGTCGGACGTGCAGCTCTCTGGCCCTGCATGTGTTTGCTAACTGCACTGTGGTAAGCCACCATTCTTCCTCCTCCTCCTCCTCACCAATACCTCTGCCAAAGATACATTTCACCTCACCACATCTACGACAGGAACAAGTACAAGCGAGGGAAGGCAGGAAACCATAAAGTAATATTTCTGACCCCTGCCGGGTAAAAACAGAGGACACATTATACTAGGATGCGGAAGAATATTGATTTTCCTTTCTCCCACGTAACTCTCCATGAATTGAATTTAATCTCTAAATAAACCTTCTTATCCAAGTTTGACCTCAATTTTCTTGGCTTTTTAAAAATCTTGTATAAATACTAAGCTAAGGAAAACTTGACATCATTGTTGGCAATGCTCACTAAGGAGGATGCTGTGGCTCCTCCTTATAGTCCAGCTACACTTGCTGCTCTGAAGAAAGTACCATAAAGATATTTATGTGCTGAGAAAGAAGCAATATACAGTATACAGACAAACATTTTGCCCAAATTATAGTAATTCAACTCATAACTGCATTTGTATACACACACACACACACACACACACACACACACACACACACACACACATATATATATATATATATATATATATACAGACCGGATTCCAAAAAAGTTGGGATACTAAACAAATTGTGAATAAAAACTGAAGGCAATGATGTGGAGGTGCCAACATCTAATATTTTATTCAGAATAGAACACAAATCACAGATCAAAAGTTTAAACTGAGAGAATGTATCATTTTAAGGGAAAAATCTGTTGTTTCCAAATTTCATGGCGTCAACAAATCCCAAAAAAGTTGGGACAAGTCCATTTTTACCACTGCGTGGCATCCCCCCTTCTTCTTCCAACACTCAACAGACGTCAGGGGACAGAGGAGACCAGTTTCTCAAGTTTAGAAATAGGAATGCTCTCACATTCATGTCTAATACAGGCCTCTAACTGTTCAATCGTCTTGGGCCTTCTTTGTCGCACCTTCCTCTTTATGATGCGCCAAATGTTCTCTATAGGTGAAAGATCTGGACTGCAGGCTGGCCATTTCAGTACCCGGATCCTTCTCCTACGTAGCCATGATGTTGTGATTGCTGCAGAATGTGGTCTGGCACTATCGTGTTGAAAAATGCAGGGTCTTCCCTGAAAGAGATGGCGTCTAGATGGGAGCATATGTTGTTCTAGAACCTGAACATAGTTCTCTGCATTAATGGTGCCTTTCCAGACATGCAAGCTGCCCATGCCACAAGTGCTCATGCAACCTCATACCATCAGTGATGCAGGCTTCTGAACGGAGCGTTGATAACAACTTGGGCTATCCTTGTCCTCTCTGGTCCGGATGACATGGTGTCCCAGTGTTCCATAAAGAACTTCAAATCGTGACTCATCTGACCACAGAACAGTTTTCCATTTTGCCACACTCCATTTTAAATGACCCCTGGCCCAGTGCAAACGTCTGAGCTTGTGGAGCTTGCTTAGAAATGGCTTCCTCTTTGCATTGTAGAGTTTCAGTGGGCAACGGCGGATGGCACGGTGGATTGTGTTCACCGTGTATTCAAGTTGAATATTTTTTGTTCATCTGTTACAAGAACTCAAAAATTATATTTTCCATTTGAATTCAATCCATTTTTCATGACAATGTTAAATGCAAACTTCTGCTTGCCAGCATTAACTGTTCATTTGAATTATCGGTACAGCTGTTTGTGGCTGAGCTGCCACAGCCTGTATTATTTGCTATTATCTATCTTAATAAAATAAGAATTTTATTCAACAATTTTCTGAATCTTTAGCAGACTCTATCCCAAGATTTGATAAACTGTTGGTTTGTGGGGACTGTAATATTCATGTCTGCTGCTCTTCTGAACAGTTAGCTTCTGATTTGATCAATATTTTAACTTTTAGCTGAACACAGGCTGTATATGGACCTGCACATCTTCATGGGCATACTTTGGAGGTTATTATTGCCCATGGGCTGTCCATCTCACTTTGGGAAACATCGGATTACTTTATTTTGTCAATTAATTACTTTTACATAATGTTCAGTAATTAAGTTTTAAAACTAGACTAAATTAACAAATGACAGACTGACAGTATAGTGACATTAGTGTTGGTTTTGACGTTTTCCTTCAAACTGTGTGTTTGTGTGAGGTATTACAGTTGCCAGATTTGTGTCTAACAGATTTGCACGTCATTAATAAACCACATAACACACACACAGTAAATTTTCTACAAAGAGGCGGTTCTGCCTCTTAATTTCCACCAAATTAAGAGGCAGAACAGCTGCGACTGGAAATACATTGAGCTCTTTCACAAACACACTAAATTAATTCAACAAACAACCTTCAAGGTATGCTTAATCTAATTTAAGAATTACTTTGTTATTTTAAAGACGTTTTACCTGACACACACACACACATGCACGCACACATACAGAGACACACACATAACCTGTGGGGCGTGTGTGTGTGGGGAACTATCATTAATCAAAAGTTGTCGACAAGCTTCACTCACACAACACAGCTTCTTCACCAGAATCTGACTGACACTTTCTTTCCCTCTGCTTTACCCTTCAACATCAGACTCACCTTAAAATTATTACTTCCTATAAAGGCAAATAGCATTAAGTACCCTAATATTTAAATTTCCAAATATTTGGGGAAAATCGTAAGGGACATATTAGGCAACCTCTCCAGTGAATTGCTTGTTCTACAGATGGACTTCAGTTCCGCTGTCACTGAGAAGTAAAACAACCAGCACTACTTATTCTGCTCTGCAGCTTTGGTGAGTTGGCGCAGCAGGAATAAAAAGCCTCAGAGAGAATAACAAGGACCATCGGTGTAAACTTCAGTATGACTGAGTTGGATAAAAACCAGGATGATAAACTGGATAAAAATGACTGAACAGGGTAACCTCTTTCCATAACTATGTTAAGAGAGAGAGAGAGAGAAAAAAGGATGTTGGCTGTTTGACCCCCACATAATTCAGCTACTGTTTTGGGCATCTATGCTTTGTAAATAGAGGAATGTGAAACTATTATAATGCAATGAAGGCACGCATTAAGTATTTCACTGGGCTGTGAGCAGTTGGCAAACACAATTTTTGTGGGAGTGTTCAAAATGTCTCAAAACATTTGTGGTGGTTCCTCGATACTGAAAAAACACATTTTTTCTTGAAATTGTTGCAGTCATCACAGGCACCTCAAACTCATCGCACTAGAACTAGTGCTGTATTTTGACACCTGTAAGGGAGATAGCCTCTGATGAAACTCCAAGGCTAATGTCTAAAATACACACCAGTTATTAGTAATAAGAATTACAATACTGGTTTATATCTGCCTATTTGCATTCCCAAAGTCAACTTCAGTAGAATAAATCAAAAACATGGTGCCAACTGCCAAGGTGGACAGAAAGTGAGATACGGCAAGTACAATGTAGATGTAGGTGGCAACTTGTGCACGGTCTAGAATACAAGTTTTCACAATACAGTAAGTCATGATTGTGTCACCGATTCTGTTCATAACATTTATGGACAGAATTTCTTGGTGCTGCTCGGGGATGGAGGGATTCCAGTTCAGTGGCCTCAAGATTCCTTCTCTGCTTTTTGCAGATAATGTGGTCCTGCTGGCGTCATCATGCCGTGATCTTCAGCTCTCACTGGAGCGGTTCGCAGCCGAGTGTGAAGTAGCTGGGATGAGAATCAGCACCTCCAAATCTGAGACCATGGTCCTCAGTTGGAAAAGGGTGTATTGCTCTCTTCAGGTTGAGGGTGAGGTTCTGCCTCAAGTGGAGGAGTTTAAGTATCTCAGGGTTTTGTTCAAAAGTGGGGGAAGAATGGAGCGTGAGATTGACGGATGGATTGGTGCAGTGTCTGCAGTACTGTGGACTCTGTGCCGGTCCGTTGTGGTGAAGGGGGAGCTGAGCTGTAAGACAAAGCTCTCTGTTTACTAGTCAGTCTATGTTCCTACCCTCACTTATGGTCATGAACTCTGGGTAGTGACCAAAAGAATGAGATCGTGGAAACAGGTGGTTGAAATGAGTTTCCTCTGCAGTTGGACTATCCCTTAGAGATAGAGTGAGAAGTTCAGTTATCCGTGAGAAACTCGGAGTAGAACTGCTGCTCTTCCACATCGAGAGGAGCCTGTTGAGGTGGTTGGGGCATCTGGTAAGGATGCTCCCTGGGCGCCTCCCTAGGGAGGTGCTTCGGACTTGACCAACTGGGAGGAGACCCCATGGAAGACCCAGGACACACTGGAAAGACTGTCTCTGTGTTGGCCTGGGAACGCCTTGGCGTCCTCCCAGAAGAACTGGAAGAGGTGGCTGTGGCCCAGATGTCTGGGCCTCCCTGCTCAAGCTGCTGCCCCCACGACCCAACTTCAGAACAAGCAGAAGATGATGGATGGATGGGTGATTTTCATAAACTGGCCGTTTAAATCATAGCCACACAGCTCACTGATCATTTGTCGCAAAATTTGAGAACTCAGTCTGCAACAAATTGTCCATTTTTTTCCAGTTTGGAACACCCAACTAGTCACCAACAGTTTTGAGTTATATACTAGGTTCAGGTCTTACTAAAAATGAATTATTATTCCACCATTTCTATTGCCAGTCCACGTGAAGTTATATAATAGCACTCATATATAGTTCATGGGGAAAAGCCACATTTCTACTTACACTTACACACTCACACACAGGTAGTAAACATCTGCTACTGTATAATCAAACAGTAACTTTTCTTCCTCTTTACTTTCACGCTTCATTCTCAGTATCCTCCTTCTCTTGCCTCTCTTTTGGCTTCCTTGCTCCCTCACCACACCAGTAAATTCCCAGTTGCACGTAAATTGTCGCTACAGTCCTGTAATCAGAGCCCCAAGCAGCCGACAACATTGTCGCTGCTGTGAGCCTAAGCCAGGCTGTAAACACGTGCACAAACATTACAATTCAACGCAATATGTTATAAGTAATCATACTGCTAGAGAGATTAGTGTTTTTATCATCACGAGAAAGAGAAATTAAAAAGAAAAAAGCTTTTGTGCTTTTACAAACTGGATATTGTTTCTGCCTATTCAATAATCAAACCAAACCTGCATATTCTATGCATAATTAAACGTTCTACAAAGAAAAGTAAATTTATTTAAATTTGTTAAATTATGTTAGATGAAGAATTTAACTCTCCTGCTGCCCATCAGTCAAAATGACCCAGAAGTCAACACTGAGGCTTCATTGGTCATTTTGACCCAAAGGAAGCTGAAGGGTTGATTTCTTTACAAACTTTTGACTAACATATTTATTCCTGTTTTTATGTAATGTTGTTTATTGGTCATGTGCAGGTTAATACAAGGTCAACAATGCAATGAAATGTTCCGGATGAGAAGAACTGATTCGACTCGCAAAAAAAGAATATCGTATAAGGTAGAAAATAAAGTACCACAAAGTAAAAAGGAAATATAGTATTTACAAGGTCCAAAAGAGATATGGTAAACAACAACATGGAAGAATATAATGGTGTAAGTAGGATGCATTAGGAGAAATAAGTATTTCACAGGTACTAATATAAGCTTAAATGCACATGATACTGTATATAATGCACATAACTAACATAATACACAGGTTGTGCAACAGGTTAGTGCACAGGTTGTGATTAACAATAAGATTAATTGAATTATGATGGTAAGGTTATGACATACATGATACAGCCACATAGTGCAGCAGCAATAAACATATTAGTTGTCAGTTTGTTAGTGCAATGTTATTGTAATCTGACAGTTTGTGGGTAATAACTGTCTTTGAGTCTTTCGTTTTTCATGAATAAGAAAAAATATAGGTAGTGCAAAAAAGTTTCAGAACAGTAGAACAGTTTTTGGTTGCACTTTTTCCCATGGTCAAAAACATTTACTAAAACCTATAAACAAAGATGGACCAGACTTAATTTTTGTGATTTTTCTTTTAAATTGCATTGTTAATAAATTAATTTAATACATGGAAACTCAATCATTGTGTAAACTGGTAAAAAAAAATAAAATAAAATAAAATAATTAAAAAAAACATTAAAGTTACACAGCCACAAGCAACTTGTTTTTAGAAAAGAAAAGTACAAGTTTCAGTATTCTGGATTTTGAGGAAAGAGACGTCAAATAAAAAAAAAATTTGATTAGTGGGGAGTGTAAGCAACATTTAGCAGATTCAATAAAGTTCATGTTATTACAGGTGCAACTGTCAATGGAATAAATGTGTTTACATTTTTTGTGATTTGGCAAATTGCTCATCAGCACAAATGCACACACGGATGCTGCACACACACTAATACACAGACACACACATTGGACGGGAGTGGATTGATAACCGTTCACATTGAGTTTACTTACACATTCAAAACCAGCCCACCACACCCACATACCGCAGACATACACTTTGAATTTCAACTGCGTGCTTTTTAAGGTACAATCTCAGGTTACAGCTGCAAAGACAAGTTTTAATGGACAAAATGATTTTGCTCTCCTGATGCAGTTTTGCTTTGTGTTTCAGTTTCAGTCTGTGCCATGATTAAAAAAAAAAAAAAAACTGCCTTGGGTTGTTTAATTACTGGGAAATTTGGGAAACATTAGGTGACATGCTAATGGTATAAAAATCTGGACTTATGCACAAGTCAACATCTAACCCACCACATTTAAACTAAAGTCAAGCTTGATTAAAAATATTTATAAAGCACTATTTACGACATTGCAACAAAAGCTAAAATTACAACAAACAGCTGCAAAACTGACTAAACAAGTAACTGGATCAACATTCCTTGATCTCTTCACTTTCGTTTTTAGGCATAAATTTCATGAAAGAAGTCTGTAAATGCATTAAAACAGTTTATGCTAAAATAAAAGTCTGTTATCTATGGGCACCCTCTACACCTCTACCACTGTAAACACACATTCACACAAGTGATTTATCTGACCACTCCTGCTCTTGGCACTGTGCTTCCGCCAGTAAATCTGCCTCCGCTCCACACACACACACATTACATACACACAAAACAGACAAACTTTAGCACAGTTCACACAATCAGATCCACACGTGCATACACCTGCAGGAAAGTACACGCGCACAAAAGTATGCGTCTGAGAATACAAGCAGTAATACACCCCTCCCCCCCACACCCCCGCAAAAAAAACAACAACTCTCTATTACATTTATTGTCCTCTTACTAATCCAAACTTCATCAATGCAAGTGGTTCAATTGTTTTATTAGTAGATCAAATTAATCTAGCGTTTAAAACAGCAATTTATCTACCATCACTCTTGAATTATATTATAGAAATATCGTCGGTTCAACTCCTCGGACTGACAACATCAAAATGTGGGTGGGAAAGGTGAAGCACCCACTCCTGCCTCCATCCTGATTTGCCCCACTCTGGGTCCTTGAGTAAGGCCCTTAACCCCCACCATCTGCTCCCCCGGGCACCTTAGATGGCAGCTCCCTGCTCCACACAGAGGGCTGTGGTAGCTCAGTGGTCTGTGGTTGCATCAGGAAGTGCATACGGTGTAAAAATAATTGCCAAGTCTTCATGCGAGGCTCAATGAGACCAACCTGTATAAATAAAGGTTGAACGAATGAGTGTGGAAATGTGGGAACAAAAACATATTGTCAACTTTACCTTTAATATGTGTGGAAATATAAAACAATCATGCAACATTGCAGGGCCAACAGAATACAAAGACTATAAATAAATTTTAACTCTTACAAGTAAATTAGCTTCAAGTCTTTTCTTAATGTAGCAGGTTGATGGAAAGGATACTCCCATTTCTGTATTCAAACAGTATGAATCAGTTTATAGCCAGTAGCAATCACTTTAATTTACTATAGTTGGATTTACTGCTACTCTCAATCCACAGATTAATAGAGAATTAAAACAGAAGCCATCTGAACTTATGCAATGTAAATAAATCTTCCTTACCTACAAATCAAGCAGATGTTTTGTATCTACGTTATACCATAGCTGGACATAAAACAATGCCATTATATGTAGTACAAAGCTATTCAATAAAATTTTGACTTTTTCACTGATTTACTTTTTCTATTTTTATTTTTTATGCGATTTAAAACTATCCATTTTCTTTAGCCGGTTTCTTTTTTCCAGTTCATGGGAGATTGTACTTATCTCGAGCAGTCCCACTGCAAGAGGCAGAATACACCTGGACAGTTTGCACCGCAGAGACACAAACTAGACAAACACTCTGACTCACACCTAAGGACACATTAAGAGCTACCAATTAACCTAAAAAGCATAATTCTTTTTCTCTGGGTACTCAAACAGAGTCCATATGTGAACATGCAAACTTCATAAAGAAAGGCTGGGAGGCGAATCTGCAACCTTCTTCTGTCAGTGGAAAACAAATGCACCACCATGCTGCTTGTGATTTAACCAGAATCTAGTCCAATCAGGCATAATATGCCATCTGTTATTGTTTTTGCTCTTTGTCTAGTTAAAGGGATTCATTATATTCTGGAAGAATAAAGGAGCTTTTGATTACTCCAGTAGCAATTTATTTATCCAAGGGAGCAGAGACAGAAAAAGAATGAGGTGTTTAAGGCAGTGCTGATAATACATAATGAAGTCTTGCAATCCACCTTATCATACAGTACACACTTCAGTGTGGCTGTGTGTGTATGTGTGTGTGTGTGTGTACAGTAAAAAAGGATCCTATTCATGTCCTCACATGTGAGGAGATTGTAAGTTATGGCTGTGTGTGCATGGGAGAGATAATATTCCTCTTTGTGTGTGACATAGGAGAATGTACGTGAACATTTGTGAGTAAAACGTCAAAAAACGAGCGGCGTCTGAACAGTGGTAAAAATGAAGCGAGCGTGTGTTGTGGGCTGTGAAGATAAATGAAGGTTGTGACACTTTTTTTAAACAAACAGCTCTCTGTTCTCTCCCTATCAATTTTGCAGCCTGCCACCGCCTGTGTGTGTGTGTTCGAGCGCAAAGTCTGTGGGAGAGTGCAACTGCAACAGGACAATTTTATTTAGTTTTATGTAAACAAGAAGATGACATCAAGTCCACATATATGAAACATTTTAACTAAGTTTTTATTGATTCTAACCAGCTGCAAAAAGTTAAAGTAACCAATTAAATGCTGGAGTATATGTGTGTGTGTGTACACACACAAATCTACGTGTGGTCCCTTTTTTCACTTAATGAAGGAGGACTGGATCTTTGTGTGATCCCACAGACAATAATGTGTGTGGATGTTGGAGAGCTAAAATTAGGTGCTGTTTTAGTGTTTTGTCTCCTCGGTCTTTCTTGCAGTCACACAATGCTTTTGCCATGCCTCGTCGTAAAAGGAAGAGAAAATGAGAGACAACTTGTCGCCAAATATAGAAGAAAAGGAAAAGCAGCATCACTCAAAAGCACAGATTGATGTGGCACATGCATGTCATTGTGTTGAACTAGAGCAAGTTGTACTACCCCAAGATTTGTAGCGTTTTACCTACAAAGCAGAGTCCACTATAAGTAGGATTAAATAATGCTACAATATATACTTTCACAAATTTTAAAGCTTTGTTTTGATGAAAAAAGATGCAGGGGAATAGATTTTTGTGTGCTTTTTCGATTATGCTACTATGCTATATATATATATATATATATATATACTATGCTATAGAGGATCGAGGGTCAATTCATCTCACAAGACCCTCGGAGCATGTGGAGGGGCATTAAGTGCATAACAGATTATAAAGGAAGGAGTGAACAATGTCCCAAAGACCCATCTCTGCCTGATGCCCTCAACAAGTTCTATGCACGCTTTGAAGACCCGAACAGACCACCCAGCACCAGACTCACCTCACCACCGGATGAAGAGCATCTCAGCGTGACCTCAGCAGAAGTAAGGAGTACCTTCAGGAGGATTAATCCGCACAAGGCAACTGGCCCAGACAACATCCCCGGAAAAGTGTTGAAGGAATGTGCTGATCAGCTCTGTGAGGTGCTGGCAGACATCTTTAACACCTCACTTACCCTGGAGACAGTTCCCACCTGCCTGAAGACTGCCACCATCATCCCAGTCCCAAAAAGCTCTACAGTGACTGGTCTGAATGACTATCGGCCAGTGGCCCTCACCCCGATAGTCGCTAAATGCTTCGAAAAACTGATCATGACTCACATCAAAACAACCATCAACATCAACGAGGACCCTCATCAGTACGCATACCGTGAGAACCGATCAACAGAGGATGCAATCTCCTCTGTGGTCCACACTGCACTCAACCACCTGGAGCAGAAAAACTCTTACGTCCGTATGCTCTTTGTGGACTTCACATCCGCCTTCAACACCATGATCCCCCAAACCCTGATGGACAAACTATCCACACTAGGACTAAGCCCCTCCATTTGCAACTGGGTACTAGACTTTTTAACAAACAGACCACAGTTAGTGAGGATCCACAACCTCTCCTCCTCCACCATAACCCTCAGCACTGGCTCTCCTCAGGGATGTGTGTTGAGCCCCCTCCTGTTTACTCTGCTCACATATGATTGTGCAGCTACCCATCCAGGCTGTCACATTGTAAAGTTTGCAGATGATACAGCGGTGGTGGGATGCATCACAAACAATGATGAGTCCAGCTACAGGCAGGAGGTGGAACACCTGGAGAGCTGGTGCAGAGAGAATAACCTTCACATCAATGTGAAGAAGACAAAGGAGATGATTGTGGACTTCAGAAGGAACAAAAACACCTACACCCCCCTGAACATAAGAGGATCTGCGGTGGAAGTCGTCTCCAGCTACAAGTACTTGGGTGTACACATGAATGACAACCTCAGCTGGAGCAACAACACCACCAGCCTGATCAAGAAAGCTCATCAGAGACTCTACTTCCTCAGACGGCTGAGGCGAGCTGGTCTGGGAAGCTCAGTCCTCACCTCCTTCTACAGGTGTGCAGTGGAGAGCATCCTGCGCTCCAGCATCAACGTGTGGCATGGAGGCTGCACAGCTGCAGAAAGAAAAGCTTTGCAGAGAGTGGTGAAGGCTGCACAGAAATCTGTTGGAGTCAGTCTCCCCACCATCACAGACATCTACACCTCCAGATGCAGGAAGAGGGCCACCTGCATCATGAAGGACCCCACCCACCCAGCACACACACTTTTTGCCCCACTCCCCTCAGGAAGGAGGTTAAGGAGCATTAAGTGTAGAACCACTAGACTGAGGAACAGCTTCTACCCTGAGGCTGTTAGACTCATGAATCTCTAACTAGAATAATCACTGTGAAAAACCATATCATGTTGCTGCTGATCTGTTTCATGTTGCTGCTGATCTGTTTCAATGTTGATGTGTTCATGCGTGCACATCTGCTCACAGACTCATGTTCATGTTTGTGGTGATGTTCAATGTTTTATGTTATGAGTGCTTAGTGTATATTTAGTTGATGTTTTTCTTAGTTCATATCTTAGATGTCATTACTGTTTTTCTTATACATTTTATTGTTGGATGTAACTGGGACCCTGTGTACATAATTTCGCTCCACCACATGTACCACATGAGGTGCGAATGACAATAAAGAAACTCTGACTGACTGACTCTGACTGACTCTATATACACCCCCGAGTCCATGACAAATTTCCCCTAGGGAACAATAAAGTATATTCTATTCTATTCTATTCTATTCTATTATGCTACAACATGGAATGATGAAAAGTGATTTTCGCTTGATCTTTGTCATTGGAATGCAGAATTTGGCGATTTAGCTGACATTAATCAGAATGCCTGTTATGGGAAAATAAAGGACAACGCTATGTGCAAATCAGGTAGTAGCAAATTGTTGCCATCCATCCATCCATCCATCCATCCATCCATCCATCCATCCATCCATCCATCCTCTTTACCTGCTTCTTCCTTTTTGGATTGCAGGGGTCACTGGCGCCCATTTCCAGTCATCACTGTGCGAAAGGCAGGATACACCCTGGACAGGTCTCTAGTCCATCACAGGGACACAGAGACAAACAACCATTCACTCGCTCACTCACACCTGAGACAATTTACAGTTCCAAAAAAAAAAAAAAAAAAATAAA
>NC_056502.1:8077244-8104918 GCF_014905685.2 Nematolebias whitei | reverse complement strand
TTTGTAAGCTCAATTTAGAGTTACCTATCAGACTAACATGCATGTTTTTGGTTTGTGTGAAAATGGGAGTACCCGGAGAAAACCCACAAATGCATCAGGAGTACATGCAAACTCCACCCAGAAAGGCCCCTGGCTGGGATTTGAACCGGTGACCTGCTTGCTGAGTGGCGGCAGCTCTACCAAAGTTGCAGCACAAAGTTTTCATGGTTATCCGCTTTTTTTTTTTTTTTACTTAAAAATAATACAGAAAATGAAACAAGTAGCTATCTCAGTGACAATATAACTAATTTTCAAGAAAAATAATCAATTTAAACAGTTTTAGAAATTTCCCCATTACAACTGCTGCCCCAAATATGACAAACACCAAATAAACTTTTTTTTTTTTTTTTTTTAATGAGACTCTCTTATGTTTTTCTGAGCAGGGTTTCCATGAAGGAATCAAACTTGTTACTACTGAAACTGCTGTGTCTTTACAAAGAACGTGACTGATGTGTTTCCCATGGGTACATGTCAGGAATGTGTGTAAATAAAAGTACATTATCAACTATTTAAACACTCACTTTACAGCTGCGGGGGTTTATGTTACGTACTGATGCATAACCATCCAATCAACAAAGCACAAAGTTATGATTATGACACTGATTACAATAAAATATTCTGCACCTACAATTTTAGATTAATTCAAAACTTCATGAAAGATTTCTGCGTGTTTCACTAAACACTCACTGTGTCGGTTTTTCTAACCCCATCTGTCTGTCACCACCACGTCTAAATGGTCCGTTCATGGATCTGACGGATTGTTTTCAGCATGTGTGCGTGTGTGTTTAAGATAGAAACAAATATATGAATGGTCATATAGAGTGTGCAGAGGATGTGTATTATACTGTGGCCAACAGTCCTCACTTCCCTTTTTTAAAGGCACATTTATCTCTGACCCCATGTGCGTGGGAACAGTTAGACAACTGAATGGGGTAGAATCGGATTTAGAAAGTCTGAGAAGAAAAGAAGAAACAGACATTCAGAAACAAATAAGATAAAAACCTGGTGATCTGTTGAATATTTTTCCCCCATGGATTTTTTAAAGCTTTAAGGAAGACTAAAGTTGTGTGCTGTTAATCTTATATATTTTTTAAAAGTCATACAATTGGAAATTAACCCTTAAAATGCATTATATACCGTACTTGCCGCCATACATGTCGCACCGCCCTATAAGTTGCATCAGTCCAAATACGTCTGATAAAGTTGAAATAAATAAATAAATAAATAAGTTGCTTCGCCATATAAGTCGCATCTATTATGAGTCACTGCTGACGCTTTGCGTTGTTATGCGTCACCGGAGATGACCACCTGGAAATGTTGGCCTGTGTTGTGACAAAAATCAATTGGCTGCCAAATGGCGGCCACGGGAGCGTGCACGAGATAATTTTAACAAGAATTTAACAAGATTAACACTTAAAAACAATAATTTTTTGCTCAAAATTATAGCAAAGGTTTGTCTCAGTTGAACTTTTCCTTAATACATGCACTATATTGGTCAAATCAGCTGCATTTCACCTGGGCGGCGAAATGCAACTGATTTGACGTTTACTCGAGGAGTTCTGGAGCGAGATGAAGGTGGCTTGGTATGGAAAGCCAGGTGTCTCATTAATAGCCACTTTTACCTATTAATGAGACACTTGGTTTGACATATTGGTCGAGGGCCCTCTAGCATCTGAAAATGGTAGTGTTCAATATTTTCCATGTCAGAATGAATGAAATCGTCAGATCTCAGCCAAAAATTGGTTCATAAATATGGGGGGAAGTAGGAGAGTGATGGCGCAGAGGTTAGAGAAGGTGGGCCTGTGATCGGAAGATCGCCGGTTCAAGCCCCGGTACCGACAACATCAAAAATGTGGGTGGGGCAGGTGAAGCACCCACACCTGCCCCCACCTTCATTCGTCCCACTCTGGGCCCTTGAGCAAGGCCCTTAACCCCCACCATCTGCTCCTCCGGATGTCCTAGATAGCAGCTCTCTGCTCCACACAAAGGGCTGTGGTAGCTCGGTGGTTGCATCAGGAAGGGCATCCGGCGTAAAAATAACTGCCAAGTCTTTGTGCGACTTAGTTCGCTGTGGCGACCCCTAACGCAGGGAGCAGCCGAAAGAAGAAGAAAGAAAGAAGAAATATGGGGAAGAAATGTATATTAGCCGCTTCGGTGTATAAGTTGCAGGACTTGCAAATTTATGCAAAAAGGTGCAACTATTTTTTTACAACGGTGACCCAAATCCACCATTTTTCTTTACTTTTGCACAACATGCTACCAGTTTTCAGGAAATTCAGCTCGAACTTCATTCCACGACTGTACTGATATTTATGAAGAAATCATCAAATCAAGCAATGGGAACATCAAGCTTTGATTAGTAAGAAAAAAGAAATCTCAATACAAATAAAACAAAGATAAATACACAAAAATAAGTAGATAGTACATAAAAGTAAAAACAGGTAAAAAGACAGAAATCTTCAAGTACATGAGGTGGTCATGGGAGAGGAGCTATGCTTACAGAAGAAAGGAAACCATCCCTGCAGTCTTTATGGAGCTCTCTGTGAGATGCATGCCTTTACATAAACTATATCATGCTGAGAGGAAGAGGTTATGCTCCCTGTAGTCCCATCTGCTGTCAGAGGTTTGGTTTTCCTCTCCAAAAACAAACCTTCACGAAGAAACGGTTACAGGCCTCTGGTGTTTGTTTAAGCCACAGTGAAGCTTAAAGTAAAAGAGTCTCTATCAGTTCAAGAGTAAAGCAAAAGAACAAATCAGTTCCTCTAGTGACGTCAACGTCAGAGAAACTGAAAAATTCAACAACAGTTTGGTTGAATAATATAAAAAATACTTCTGTTATTCCATGTAAAGAGTAAAATGGATGTGCGAGTCTTATAAACTTAAGCACATGTGTAGTACAAAGAGACAACTTGCAGGTGCGCTATAGAAATTAAAAAGTGATCATTAAAAGATTGATCACACTAAATGGATCCAGAGAGAGCGGAAAGATGGAGGAAGAAGAGGGAGAGAAATATGGGGGAGGAAGCGTGAACATTCCAGGTTAATCCTGACAGGACAAAGCCATTGGTTGCTGGCCAGGACTACATACCATGTTTATGTAGAAACACACACACACACAATGAGGTAACCATGAGTTTTACGTGAACAAAGAACACTTCTTTTTTGAAACTTACCTTTTAATCTAGATGTAATGTTAAAAAAATATTCCTAGAATTTGTTTCCTATAACATAAGTAGCGCACGGGCCAAACATACACAGGGACACACACCCTCACACTTTGGCAGCACTTAATATTTATGAGCTGAAGGTTTAGAATTGTTTGTTAAGGGCTTGTGTAAACGGATGTTGGTACTTATAGGTGTAAATCTGTGTGTGTGTGTGCAAGCTTTGCACGTGCTGGTTAAATATTACAATCGGAGAGTGATTTTTTTTTTTTTTACATGTGAGAAGGAATGAATGGGGATGTGTGTGGTTTGTGGTGCAGTGCAAACAGAGAGTATATTTGCACTAGCACAAAAGTAATAAAAATGACAAGTATGCTCTGAGGACAGCCATTTTTAAGACAATTTTGAGCACAGAACATTTTTTGGGGATTTCAGATACCATAAATCTGCTAATCTAAACCTGCACTGTCTGTATCCTTGTACACACATTTGCAGTCGCTCACATACCCGGCAGTGTGACATGTATTAAGTTTAAAATGGCGGTAACCAGTTTTCTTTATTTTTACTTGGTGTTGAAGGCTTGACTTTTACTAAGACAAGTCAACAAGTCAATGACTCCATGCTGGACATAGTCATGTATTTGAAAACATCAAAATCACACACAAAAAAAGCTTAGTTCAGCTTAGACACATATGTTCCATAATAGACTAAAATTGTTTTAATATTCCAAAGAAGCATTATTTTAGTTCTGCATTTATAACCTTCCTTTAAAGTACATGTGTCAAACTCAATGCCAAAGCTTGCCCTCAATAACATTTTGTCTGGCCCCCCAAGATGATATTTTAAATGTAAAATAGATTTGTTTCTTCTCATTTTGCTTAAAAACTGATACATTCTTCATTTATTGGTCTTCTTTATTAAATGTTTCAACCATCTTTGATTTTGATGTGAAAAAGCAACAAAGAAAGTCAAATGAGACCAATTAAACTCCTGTTGATGAACATGCAACCAAGGAAGGATGCCAGAAATACGAATTGATTTAATCGACTGAAATTGGCCCGTGAGCTGGACCAAGTTTGTCATTTTGGCCCCTTTTGTAACAGAATTTGACATGCTTTATAATATTTTTGATTATTTCATTACTCCATTCGGTTTATTCTATGAATAAATGAAGATAACTCTTTTTCTGTCTCTGTGTCTTATTTCTTGACCTACATACATTTGCATTAATAAAATTGAAGAATTAACTACAAAAAAAGTTGTTTTTTTGAGCACGTCTAATATCCTGTTTTAAAAAATATATTATTTTTTCATTTACCCTTCATTTATACAGGTAGTCGCACTGAGTCACGAGAACTCGTTTTCAAGAGAGACCTGTTTTTGGAAGCAGATTGTGGGGGTTGGAGGCCTTGCTCTGGGGCCCAGAGTGGGGCAAATGAGGGTGGAGGCAGATGTGGGTGTTTCACCTGTTCCACCCACATTTTGATGTTGACGATACCGGGAGTTGAACCTGCGACTTTCTGATCACAGTTCCATCTTCTCTAACCTCTGCGCCACCACTCCCCAAACAAATTTAACAAATCAGTATAAGAAATATATTATCTATCTATCTATCTATCTATCTATCTATCTATCTATCTATCTATCTAAACAAAAATCACTGTAATGCCACTTTGATTGTTGATATGTGCTGCTGATTATCCATGCTGTTGATCTCATGCTGCTGATTTATTTCATGCTGCTGTATTCATTCCTACTACTCTGCTCACACAGACTCATGTTCGTGCTGCTGTTGTTTGGCATAATGTTTTGGCACTATTAAGTGTTTAGAGTATTCTTAGTTCATATCTTAGATCTTTCGTACTGTTTTCATTTACAATTTATACTTTTGATATTTTTGGATGTAACTGGGACCCTGTGTACAAAATTTTGTTCCACCTCATGTACCACATGTGATGCGAACGACAATAGACCTTGATTTTGACATGATGATTTTGGTCAGAGCATAGCTTCTTTATTTAGAGTTTAAAAAGCAGGAGATAATCAGTCTAACGCAGAACACGCACATGCTTAAGAGAAGGAGATAGGGTTCATTTATCCCAAGCGTTCAACCTGCAGAGTTAACTACAGCTGTCAGCATGCAGCTTAGTAGATTAAAAAATAAACATACTACGTCTCTACTTTCTATCTTTTATTTCCAAAGCCAACCTAAAAGAATGTTTGAAAAACAAATTTAAATTTTTGGACAACGTAAATGTTTCATACAACAAATTCACAGTCAGAAAATAAAAAAAACCTTTGCATTAACTTCACTAAAAGGTCTGAGTCATGTTTTTGTGTTTGAAACATTTAGAAAAAAAAAAGTGCTGCAATTGACAGAAAAACTTGATACTATCTTAAATTGCTGTCGGCAGCTGTGTTTACAAATTGTTTTTCAGTTCAACTTATAAATGCTAATAATTGGTTTGTTGTCATCGTCTACAGTTTTTCAAATTAAAACGCACTGAACCAAATCTGAATCCAGAAGCAGCTCAGATCCTGGTTTAAAACCACTAAAAATCATTTTTGTCCCAGCTTTTGGAGCTAATGGCTACATTGGCTGTACAAACAATGTAGACTATTAGTCAGACACTTAATCCAAAGTGTTGAACGGTAAAGCTTTGATTCTGTGGATGACTCTGACTCTCGACCTTTTGTGGTAAAAACAGCTTTTCTTCCCCAGACATACTTTAAAGAGTAATTATTTAGTGGTTTCAGGTGGATGCTTCAGTGCAAGACGGTCATAAACACAGCTGAAAAGGATGAGTTTCAGGCTGCAATAAAAGGCATTTAGAGCTGATGTTCTCTGAAATGAATTATGAGAAAATGACCTCAGCCACTTTCCACATCTCCTCGTTCTCACTTGTTTTTAACGGTCTGACATCACAGACTCTCTTATCAGCTCTCTTATTCCAACTGCTGTTTCTCTCCCACGTTCATCTCAGCTGTTTCAACTGGACACTCACTTGTGTGTGCGGTTATTTATGGCAGCTGGGTGAGGAAAGGGAGGGCAGATAGATGGTCAGAGCAGGACCAACGGGATGATCTCATCTTTCGACAGACTCTCAAAGTCATCAACTATCACCTGTTTGTCTCCTCGGTCTCATATTATGATCTGAGGCATTTGTCATTTCGGTCTCTTCAACATTCTAGAGTTGAGTGAGTGTGTTAGGGTGTGCGGCGGCAGGACACTTGGCCATCAGGGTGGGAACATCAGCAGGACTCCCTGTCTCCATTTAAAAAAAAGTACACGCAAGGATGAACTTCCTGAGATGTGTGTGTTGGTGTTGGGTGGAGGATGGATGAGATGGGAACAGAGAGATGGACAACTACCTGCTGTCTGGGTAATTAAAAACAGTCTGTGAATGCATGAGCCTTGTCAGGACACATTACTGAAGAAGTTACCAGGGATACCACAAGCACATATATTTCAATGAGGGAGACAGAAAGTTGGAGGGAAGACAAGACAAGATGGCACAATAACTAGGATGAAGATAGAAGAACGAATGGAACGAAGAACAACAAAAAAGAAAATGAAGAATGCAAAATTAGCAACAAAAAAAAGAATACTGTACAATATATGAATATTTTTTTTAGAGGAATGGCCCAACAATGTATTTATAGATTCATGTCCAAAGTGGAAGGACCTTCTAGTGTGATAATTAAACAAATGCCGTATTTTTCGCTGTATAAGTGAAGCGACATATTATGTCGTATTAATGTTGGCTGAGATCTGACGATGTCATTCATTCTGACATGGAAAATATTGAACATTACCATTTTCAGCTGCTAGAGGGTCCTCGACTAATATGACAAGCCAAGTGTCTCATTACTAGGTAAAAGAGGCTATTAATGAGACACTTGGCTTGCCATAGCAGCCACCTTCGCCTCGCTCTGGAATTCCTGGAGCAAACGTCAAATCAGCTTCATTTCGCCGTCCTGGTGAAACGCAGCTGATTTGACCGTCAAAGCGCTTTTATTAAGGAAAAGCTCAACTGAGACACACCTTCACTATAATGTCGAGCAAACAAATAAATGCTTTTAGGTGGTTATCTTTTTAAATTTTGAAGAAATGCACAGCGAGTCGTCCATCTGCGCTCTTCTCCTTCTGCGAATCCGCTTTTGAAAATGCAGCTGATTTGACCATCAAAGTGCATTTATTAAGGAAAAGTTCAACTGAGACACACCTTTGCTATAATTCTGAGCAAACAAATAATTGTTTTTAAGCATTAATCTTGTTAAATTCTTGTTAAAGTCCTCCTGTGCACGCCATTTGGCAGTCGTTCGATTTTTGGCACAACACCGGCCCACATTTCCAGTTGGCCACCGGTGACGTGTAACAAACGTCACGCGTCAGCGGTGACGCATAATAGATGCAACTTGTATTCATGTTTTTTTTCCCCCACTTTATTAGACATATTTGGATTGATGTGAATTACACAGCGGTGCGACGTGTACGGCGGCAAGTACGGTACTTAAAATCTTACATTACGTGAAACTACTCTTTTAAATCAGGAATGAACATTTATTTTAATCAACACGTGCACTCATGTGCTCATGCACTCTGCAGGTTTGCTCCAGCTTTCCGAAGAGCGAGCCAACTTTAACATGTGCAAAGCAGTTTGGGAGTGTGCGTGTGAAAGAATCGATAGGAGCAAAATGAAGGAGAGAAGATATTGTTTGTGTGTGACAGAACATTGAGATCACTGGAGATCTTAGAGAAAGATCAATGGATGGACAGCAGAGCCAGGTGAAAAAGAAGGAAAGAAAGAAACGTGAAAATAGGTGGTTGAACAGAACAAGACAGCTTGTTAAAAAAAGCTTCTGCTTTGGATGGAAACGTGATGACGCGGCATGATGACAGGTTTACAATCTGTATGCAGTAAAAACGTCTGCGCTCAGAGTGTTGTCTCTGAGATGGAGGAAGAGGGTGAAGGAAAATAGAAGAGTAAGAAAGAGATGGAAAGTGGGGAACAATCGGAAAATAAAGACAAAAGTCAGAGAAAGAAGATGAAAAGATTGAATAAAGCCTTGGAAGACATTTGGACAGACGGGTACAAACCCTTGTCTGAATTTTAATAGATTTTCAGCAGCAATAGAAAGCATAGTGGAAGCCAGCCACTCATGTCGTCCAAAAAAAAGACAGCCCTGCTTTAACACTTGAACAAGGACTAATTTTTACATTGCTCTACATCTTATTTTACATCCTAAAGGTAGATAAAGAGAACCCAGTTAAACAAATGAGACAAAAAATATTGCACTTGGTCATTTATTTATTGTGGAAAATGATCCAATATAACATATTTGTGAGTGGTGAACCATGGTGGTGGTAGTATCATGGTTTGGGTCTGTTTTGCTGCATATGGGCCAGGATGGCTTGCCGTCATTGATGGAACAATGAATTCTGAATTATATCAGGGATGTCTAAAGGAAAATGTCTGGACAACTGTCCAGTTAATGTGAGGAAACCACCAACATCCAGAGTCGAAGCTGTTCTGTACGGAGGAATGGGCTAAAACTTCTCCAGGCAGGTGTGCAGGACTGGTCAACAGTTACCAGAAACGTTTAGTTGCAGTTATTGCTGCACACCAGATAGCTTACTGAAAGCAAAGGTTCACATACTTTTACCACTCACAAATATGTAATATTGGATCATTTTCCTCAACAAATAACATGACCAAGTATAATATTTTTGTCTCTTTATTTACTTTTAGGACATGTGAGAAAATCTGATGGTGTTTTAGGGAAATAGAAAACATTCTAAAAGGTTCACAAACTTTCAAGCACCACTGTAAACACAAAACTTACATACAGTATTTAAAACAAACCCACAAATCCATGTAGAAGAAACACACGTTCATTCAACTAAACAACACAGGAATTATGTCATACACATTATCTAAAACCTGATTTATGTAAAGGATTTTATCATAGGCACAATTTCTCAAAATTACAAGCATATTTCTCCCCAGCCACCCACCCAGCTCACAATCTTAAACACAACCCAGACTAATGGTTGTTGATGATAATGATGACGAATAGGCCCCATTTCAGTTTGTTCACGGCCAATGTGCTCCTAAACCGGTGATGAGTTTGTATCTGATTGGTTTAATGCCAGGAAGTAGGCTTAAGGTCAGTCTGAACAGTGAGACTGGGAAAGCAACCGGTAGCATTTTTCTTCAAACACGCAAACTGTTGGGGCGGGGAAAAAATGGAAATATACAATAATACATTTAGAAATGACCCAAAGACATTCCTGAATGAATGTAACATTTAGTTTTATTTTGCAAAATGCCAACTTTATGAGCTTCTTCCCATGTGTTTATAAAAAATAATGGGTTGGATTCAACAAAGCAAAAATCAGATTTTTATCAGTTTTTGCTCAATTATCTCTGTTAGACTCGTAACAGAACAGCTTAACGTTGGCCATGCTTGAGATGTAAAACAACATCATAAGGTATTACTGTGCATTACATTACAAATCTAGCAATAAAAACAAGTCATGCCATCCCTCTATCTCTTCATCATTTCAGGATGAGCCCTTTCAGTGCGTATGTGAACGTGTGTGCGTGTGTTAATGTGTGTTTGAGTGTGAAAGAGAAACAAGGGTTAAACCATGTTCTCATAGGCAGGTCATGTCTGGGTCAATCTCTCTGGCTCCAGTACTTCCCTGCTTAACCCCTTCATATCCCCTCTCTGTCTCTCTTCCAATCACACACACTAAAAACCAAACGTGCGCGCATACAGTGCGTGTGTTAGTTTAACACGAAGACGTAAGAAAAGATATTCGTGAAAAAACAAAATGCTTTGTTGTTGTGTGCAAATCAACAACCTCAACTAAAAATACCAAAAAGGAAATAAAAGCACCTACGTCTTTCATGGTGAACACAGGAAATTTAAGGAAAATGTGTGTTTACAACAATAATGATAAAAAAACTTTTATTTCTGTACAGAACATCCAAGCACTTGCATTGTAAACAAACTAACGCAAAGATTGCTATGTGATTCTTCATGCTGAGCTGCTGCACAAATATTATCTCGTAAGCAACAAACTAACAAAACACTCTCGATTTAAGAAATTCCCAGTATGTAAACTCCCTGCAGACATTCCAGTGGTTGCTGCAGATTGACTGTGACTGATGTAGTCAGGACTGGTCCCACTGGGATGGCCTCTGTTAATTACTGTCTGTCTCGATACACAAAACAGTCAATGGAGCCTTTGATGTGTACATCTAACAGTGACAAAGCATCTAAAGAGATATGCGCAAGTGTGTCTGAGTTATACCTAATTAGCAGCAGAAAGGATTGTTGGGTGGCTTCAAGGAAACTGCAGTGTTCACCAAATATAATTGACTCTTATTCTGCAGAGATTGATAATTATCTCATGTGCTTATATGTGCTACAAGCTAGCAACAAAACTGACCGTGTAGTCCGAAGAATATAAATGTGAGTGGCTGACCATAAAAAATGGTGTGCAGGAATGCTCAATTCAGTGATTTGACAAAGAACCACACTTATAATTATACCCCAACTAGCTTAACCTCAGGGATTCAAAAAATTTGTCTGAGCCACTTCCAGCACAGCATGAACCAACATGGGATCTGTGAAATAAAATCAGCCCAGAAGCAAAATGACTCTGGTTTGTGTGTTTGGCAACATTGTTCTTGTGTTTGATTTTGTTGTGTTTTCAGGCCAGAGAGGCCGCTCTCCCATATTTGGCAGAGACAAACAGAACGGCTGTAAACTCCCCTAATGTTGTTTGGTATGTGGTTTTTGCAGCTGCAAAATAAATCTCTTTGGCCAATTTTGAAAAAAAAAAGAAATTCAATTTGGATGCATGGTCATTATCTCTAGAAGAAATGCCAGACCTCAAACAAGTAACACCTATACCTCTAACATAGGGTATAACGTCCAAGTGTGGAGGTGTGGAAAAATAATTAAAAAAATTAAAAATTAAAAATTTTATAACTATTACCAATCTCAGTTAACAATAAACTGGAAAGCACAGATGAAGTAAACCTCAACTGATTCACTTTTGAGTGTAATTTCATTACAGTGGTCCCTTGATTATTGCGGGGGTTACATTCCAGACATCACCGCGATAGGTGAAAAACCGCAAGGTAGGAACGCTACATTTATTTTATTATTTACTGTATATATATTTTCAGGCTTTATAAACCCTTCCCACACTTTTGCAAAGTTCTTAACGATGTTCCAAACTTTTAAACCTACGTAATTTTAATAACATATGTATATGTACTGTACTATACTGCAACATTTTATATGGGCACCGTATTTTCCGCCGTACACGTCGCACCGCCCTATAAGTCATCAGTCCAAATATGTCTAATAAAGTGGAAAAATCCATAAATACGTCACTTCGCTGTATGTTGCATCTATTATGCATAACCACTGACGTGTTGCATTTGTTACGAGTTACTGCTGACAACCCGGAAATGTGGGCCAAACCTGGAAATGTGGGCCGGTGTTGTGTCAAAAATCAATTGGCTGCCAAATGGTGACCGCAGGAGCATGCACGGGAGGACTTTAACAAGATTTTAACAAGATTAACAGTTAAAAACAATTATTAGTTTGCTCGAAATTATAGTAAAGGTGTGTCTCAGTCCAGCTTTTGCTTAATAAAAGCACTTTGACGGTCAAATCAGCTGTATTTCAAAATCCTATTCGTGGCAGTAGGAACACGCATAGGGACGAGTCGCTGCGCGTTTCTTCAAAATTTAACAAGATAAACACCTAAAACAATTATTTGTTTGCTCGACGTTATAGCAACGGTGTGTCTCAGTTGAACTTTTACTTAATAAATGCACCTTAATGGTCAAATTAGATGCATTTCTCTGGGGCGGGGCGACAAAATGAAGCTGATTTGATGGTTGCTCCAAGCGAGCTGGACGACGGTGGCAGGCTATGGCAAGCCGATTGTGTCATTAATGGCCACTTTTACCTATGTGATGATACAATGGCATGCCATACTACTCAAGTGCCATCTAGTGGCTGAAAATGGTAGTGTTTAATATTTTCAGTCAGAATGAACAAAAACGGTCATATCTCAACCAAAAATTAGTTTATAAATATGAGAAAAAAATCCATAAATACATTGCTTAAGCCGCAGGGCATGCAAATTATGCAAAAAAACGGCAACTTATAGGGTGAAAAATACGGTACTCATCAGTGAAGATACTACAACTAGAAGGATGAGTTCAGCTTCAGGATTATTTGTGTTTCCTGCCAGTTCTGTGAACTTAATAGTTACGTCTGACTTTGCGTTGCAAAACTATTTTTACCACATCGGTTTCTTCGCTAGAGTTTGCTCCCTTCATTGCTGTTCTTTGAATTTCGGCAGAAAGCAGCGGTCGGAAGCACGTTTGGCTTCAGGGCCGTGTAGTTCTTTTGACTTGCGTTACGGTATAGGTTTATTGAAAGAAAAACTACAAAATGGCAGTGCCTGTCCAAAGTATTATTTTTGTTTGTTTTGTTTTTTTGTCCTAATGGTTAGCTCTCGCTCCCGTTAACTTTTTATCCCGTACCATCCCAATCACATGAGTAATATTAAAGTTGACAATTGTGTGTCGTGTACAATCTTACGTTGAAGACCCGTGAAAGAGTGAGTCTGCTTATATCGAACTGCGACGTATCGAGGGACTACTGTACACTACTTTGGCCACAATGTAAAATGATTATTAGGTTTGAAGTCTTACTAGAGTTAACATTGGAAAGTTTATTAGAAAAAGTGAAAAATTAGATTTTTAGACACAGAACAATTTTAATCAGAGTTTAATTAGATATCTAAAATAGGACACTGAACTGAAGACAAAAATCGAGATTAAAGCACTTGTTCAGTGTGAATATCCACTAATTTGAATTGATCTTGGCTGATGAAAAACAAAGAGATAAACAGGAAGAGGCAGAGTCAGACCATCTAACCAACTACATGTGAGGACCAGTTTTTAGAGAAGTAGACTAATTTGGCTGCATAAACACTTTCTCTGAAACAGACTAACACATAAACTAAACTTGATATATACACACACGTCCCACAAACACGCACACAAACACACACAAAATCAAAGCACAGAGCTTCCGAGAAAACTGTTCATTCCTCCTCACACACTTCCATACTCATAATCACTCAAAGCACTCATTTGCTACCTTACATCTTTCCAGAGATGTACTCCAAAAGATAAAAATTAAAAGTGCTCAGTGTGTATACACACCAAGTGTGAATCAGAGCCTCTATGCATGGGAGTTTCTCTTCTTAATTTCACACGCACTATACAAGCCACACAGCTCAAAGTGTGGGAGATTGTTATTTAAGTGTGTTTAAATGACCTCATGCACACATATTAGCTTGACAGTGTTTGCATGATGGACCTTTGTCTTTATACCCCTTCAGTATACACACACACACTCACGAATGTACACGTGGTGGAGAGGTCATCCACCTCCAGTCTTTATCTCCCCATGGGGCCTGGCTGCTTTTGTCTGAGGGAAACTCACTTCCTCATACAAAAGCCCGCACAGCACCAACTCAGCACATAGCTGCCTGCTGCAAGTGTGTGTCTGTCTGCGCATCAAAAAGTAAAAATAATAATTATTGGCTATACAAATAGTTGAAAATAATGTGTGAGTGTGTTTTTGTTAATTGTGGTGAATGTATTTACAACTGATCAAGATGCGGACAAAAAATGTTAATGTTGAAAACCTTTAAAATGGAAAACCCAAGCACATATTTACTTCTGAAGAAATCCTTGTAGTTGTAATGTTTTGTAAATACTTTGACAAAATTATTTTCGTATTTTTTTTCACATTGCTATGAACAACTGTTCCAAATGTTTTACATGTATTGCTAGTATCAAAAAATAAGTATATATTTGAACAAAAATGTTTTCTAGTGTCAAAAATTTATCTAATTGTGATATTTGATTTTATGTTTCGTCTTTGTGCATTTTAATGACCAAAATACAGCATGCATTTATGGTTTAAAGTAATTTCAGAAGTAAAGATTTTTGGTTGAATTCACATATCCTTCTTTTTGAAACATCCATCCATCCATCCATCCATCCATCCATCTATCCATCCATCATCTTTACCCGCTTCTTCCTTTTCGGGTCACTGGTGCCCATATCCAGGTATAACCTTTGCGAGAGGCGTGGTACACCCTGGGCAGGTCTCCAGTCCATCATGGGGACACATAGAGACAAACAACCATTCACTCTCTCACTCACACCTAGGGACAATTTAGAGTTACCAATCAGTCTAACATGCATGTTTTTGGTCTGTGTGAGGAAACCGGCGTACCCGTAGGAAATCCACGCATGCACGGACATAACATGCTAACTCCACCCCGAAAGTTGCCGGAATGGGATTGGCACCGGCAGCCTTCTCATTGAGAGGCAACAGCTCTATCCACTGATCCACCGTGCTGCTAATTTTGTACACATTTTGAAATAAACACACACACACACACACCCAAACACACACTATGTAGCTACTTTATTGCTGTGTTTCAGGTGTTCTCTTGCACAAGATTAGTAAGAAAAATTGATAACATTAGCAGAATATAATGGTGCACAGTTAAATTCTCAGGATTGATTTTAATACAAAAAGCTAGATTCACTAAAATACTGTTGTTGATAACGCCAAAACAGCAGAAGCAGTATTAGCACAAGTACAAAAACTGCGTAATACCAGCAGTAGCAGGTAAATTCTAGTATAGTAGTTCCTCCCTACATCGCAGTTTGAGTTTCGCAGACTCGCTCTATTGTGGTTTGTGGACGTACAGTCCATCCATATATTGGACTTTTTATTTATCAATTTTTTACACATGACTGTGGACTGCACAGTAATATCACTGTACAGAACTCATGTGGATGTGAAAAAGTTAATGACAAAAACAATCATAATTTGAACAGGAGGCCAGCAGCATTTTGTAGTTTTCTTTCATTCAACCTCAAACTGTACTGTAATTGACACTAATAAGGACTACATTGCCCTTAAGTCAATGCTGCAGTGCCTCCGGCCGTTGTTTTCTGCCGAACAGTATTTTTGCAAAGTGAAGTCATGACTGCTGACCCGGCCTTTCAAACGTAAAAATGAATTCATGTCACATGGAAGTTTTTTTTTAAGAAAATTAAACTTTACAAATGCAAGATTTGCAAGAACTTGTAAATCATGTGAGGACATGTCTCTTTAAGCAACTGAACATTGCACTTAGTAACCCGGGCAATGATTGGATCAGTAACCGTCAGCTCTGTTTAACCCGGCTGCTGATTGGCTGTTACAGTAGCAGACGGTAGCTAACGCACTAGTAGCAGGGTGTTTGTTTACCTCCACACTTTTTCAACTGGATGGCTCTCAAACATTCTGTGTGTCCAAAAGTGACTGGTGGCGAACCGAAATGCCAGTGGAAGACGCTGACGATTAAAGAGAAAATGGAACTTCTGGACAAACTTTAAGATGGTCGTACCTAGTTAGGCTGATGGTCCTTCTTGACCATGTGAGCAGCTGGTTTTGGTTGTCAGCAGCAAAACTGGTTGATCCACTCTGAGAAGGTGCTATTTAAGAGACTGAACTGAATACAGCACCTAAGACTGAGGAAGTCTTTCGGATGAGAGACGAAACGTTTCTACATTTTTTTTGCTTTGTTTTGTTTTTTTCTTTTTTTGAATGTCCAGAGGACCAGATTGAACTTTTTTGGAACTTTATGTATGATCATCTTGCAGCAAGCAGCATGGAGGAAGAGACATGGCGACGTAAATGAGGAGTGGGGAACGGCGGACAAACCCAAAGCTGGACCTTGACCACCTGGTTCGACCACCGAACCACTGCATTTAGTGCCAGCAAAGGATGGTTTTACAAATTAAAAAACAATTTGGATTAAAAGGTGTTTCTCTACACGGAGAGGCTGCGTCCACTGATACAACAGGAGCGGAGGAGTTTGTTAACATGACGTTCAAAGATCTGATCGTCGAGCTGGGGGTCTACAGGTCTGAATAAGTTTTTAACGTGGACGAAACTGGCCTGTTCTGGAAAAGGATGCCATCTTACACTTTTATTATGAATGACAAAGTCAAAGCACCTGGTTTCATCTCATCTTCATTACCTTCATCGTCATCACTGGACAGCTAATTCTTTAACCTTTTGATTTAACCTTTTTTGTTGTTATCTACCTGGATGATTGAGCCTACAAAACCTGTTTTCGTCTCCATCTCTTCATCTTCTCTGGTGAGTACTCATTGAAAATTAATATTTTTTTTAAAGGATTTAAGAGTTTAGAAAATTATAAAAGACAGTGGTGAGACCAGCTATATTGTATGGTCTGGAGACAGTGGCATCGTTCCATCACATGTACCACATGAGATGGAAATGGGCTTTTCTATGTATGTGAACGTTCCTGTAAAGTGCCCTGAGACAACTTTGTTGTGATTTGGTGCTATATAAATAAACTGAATTGAATTGAATGGTAATGACAATAAAATGTACTTGAACTTAGATTACTGTATCCCTTCTTCATGGTTTTTTACTTATTAGGGGTGGGGGGGCGTGGTCCCTAACACCCGTGATAAATGAGGGACTACTGTACTTCTTGTAGAAGCTGTAACAGCAGTGAATGCTTCTGACGACTCTTTCAGCTGGTGATTCTGTGAAACCAGTCAGACTAGCTGCAGACTGAACTTTTTGGTGTGTGCTGCCCAGAGGCGGGTCGCACACATGTGGCGTCTGTGGGCTCTGCAGAGCCTGGAATTGATCACGTCTCATTAATTGCTGGAATTAATTAGAGCCTCAGAAAAACAGAGCCAAGCCACAATCTGCACCAGCCTGCACATGTGTGCGATTTTCTGCCCATACCTGTGGGAATGCAGTTAGCATGTTTTTGTGTGTGTAAGCGTGCTCGTGTGTGGTAGCACACCTGTATGATGTTGATTTGTGTGTGCGTGAATGAGTGTGTGTCTATGAACATTTACTGAATAAATGATGAATGTCCTGTCTGGAACTGTGAGCACATATTAGACTGGTTTTAGAGGTGTGCCTTCTTAAGGTATGTGTGCGTGTCCCATTTCCATGGCCCAATATTTGCCATGGAGCAAATCCCAGTCTTTAGTCTAATGAGGGAAACTAATCATGTCTTCTGTAATCCCACAAACACACACTCATTTTACTACTGAGCACATGCATACATACGACCACTGTTAAAAGTAGAGGAAGAGATGAAGATAGAAGGGAGAATGGAGGGTGTGAGTCGAAGCAAGAGGATGGAGAGGAAAGAACACATTATGTACCCATAATGCTTCTGTCTGCGGTCTAAGGCCTGTACTTTGTTTTGAGTCGTCGCCAAGCCTGAACGCACTGAGCCGACTCTTTCTACTGACACTGATCATTTCTCGCTTTGCTAGTAAAAACACGTAAACTCTCAGAGGAACAGGTAATTTCCAGACTTCTAAAAAGCCTATATGTGAACTTTGGGAAACAGCAATCATTACCTCACAGCCATCATTCAGTCTGACATTATAGGGATTTAGCTGTTCCCTTGTTTATTTGGTAAATGTTTAAAGAGTACTTCTTAAAAGAATGATTGGGGATTAATAGAATTTGGATCTCGTTTTGGGCCTTTGGTCATCATTTCAATTGATTGCGCTTAATGGGTGGAATCAACATGAGGACAGCATGCTAGATGAGGCAAGAGATACAATCAGGAAGGTTCTCAATGAGCCAAAAGTCTATCAAGGCAATAAAAATCACTCCAATGGAAAGTGTCTCTTAAAAAAAAGCACATATAAGCCATTGCTTTGTTGAACTGTCAAACAGATTTGCCAAATTTAGGCTTTAATGAAAGACTTGATTGACTGTGTTGATGCCTTTTTCACTCCTACTTTTTTGTCCTTGTTTGTTGTTTTGTGTCAAACTCTTTATTACAAATAATGGCTACAATAGCTAAAACTACAAAAAAAAAAAGCATAAAATGCAAATAAAAACACAAACGCAAAGTCAAACTTTACATAAGCTGTTGTTTGAGGAAATAAAATAATAATAAAATAGGAAATTTGAATAGGAAAGGAATTAACTTTGAGCTTTGCCATTTTGCTGAACATTTACATAAAGAGAAAACAATATAGTTTGGTCTTTTTTTCAGGTAGAGTCACACAGAAAACTTCACATTTAATTGGCACCTAATAGACGCGCTTACAGTTGAAGCAGCTGGATTTTCTGGATATTTGAAGTATTTCACCAAGTGAATTGTTTATGTAAAAATAATTTTGAGTTTATTTTCTAATTGATTCAATTGTCATATTTCTATACATGGTACCAAGTAAACTTTGGTTTAAAAACTTAAAAACAAACAAACAAACAAAAAAACATATTTAAGAAAATCTTTCAAACACACAATTTAAACATGGCGTCAGGATCTTGATACATGGTTGATCAAAATGATGCATACATTATTGTTTGTACTCTAACAATCTTTCTCAACCTTTCAAAAGTTTGTTTTACTTCGAATTGAGGTGAAATTGAAAAATAAAATACAGTAAGAGAAATATAAACATGGCTTCTGCTTTTACAGCGGATAGTTTTAATATTGTGCCGTCAGTCTTGTTAACGAGGAAAGTGTTGCCACCAGAGGTGGAAAGAGTACTGACAATTTGTGCTCAAGTACAAGTAGTTTTACAATGCGTAAATTATACTCAATTACAAGTAAAAGTACTGGTGTTGTAAAAATACTTAAGTAAAAGTACAAAGAACTCTTCTCAAAAACTACTCAGACTATTAATTCTTTTGAACCAATTGATGTTTTATTGTGTTGTCAATAGAAGGCGTTCAGTTGGATTTACTGTTTATAACAGCTACATTCAAAGCACAGACTCAGAAGCTTCTTCTTATTTTAATACCAGGCAAACCAATGGCAGTAACAATATCTAAGATCTTTGCATACTTAGCCAAACTAATATTTCACACATACAGACAATAAAAAAGCAATATACAGGTAGTTGTAAAACCTTGTATACCGCAATATGTTATGTGAAATTAGATGCTGAAGTCTTGTCAGCTGTTCTCACTGTGGAGATCAAACAAAGTTTGCATCTGGACTCTGTCTCCTTTCGCCCTCTGGACATGAAAAATTCTTCCAGGTACGGCCACGGGCACTCATCCTCAGCCTTTACCGCGTCATTTTCTCTGTTGACAGTTTGTCCTCTGTCTCCATTTTGGCTGTTTTTCCAAATCTTCAATCCATAAATGACTCTCTACTCTACAGACTTGTCTTTTGCTTACGTCATAGGGAATTGGCGCGTTCGTGATCTGAGAGTTTTATTGGCTACAAAGATGCAGATGAACGGTTTGAATATTAATTCAAATTGCGGCCGTACTCAGTAGTGACTTCTGATTTTAAAAGTAGCGAAGTAGATTACATGGTCTAAATTGTACTCAAGCATGAGTAAAATTACACACTTGGAAGAAATCCTCATAAAAGTAAAAGTACCCCGAAAAATCTACTTAATTACAGTAATGTATTTGTAATGCGTTACTTCCACCCCTGGGAGATGTGGCTGTTCTCCGTCTGCTCCGTGTCCTGACTCATACAAGGTCCTCACCATGACACACACGCACACACATGTGCACAAGAGCACACTAAGTTTTTACAGTTAGTGACTGCTGATTTTGACCTTTAATCTCGCTCTACCTGCAGCATCCTCCAGCCAATCGATGTGTCGCCTCTGATCATTTCACCGCTCACAAAAGCTCATTTAAAAATAAACACAGAAGCTTCGCTTAAAATATCACATGACTCTATGCAGTTAATGTACTGTGTATTTCTGCATAAAGGTAAATGCAAACAATAGCAGAATGAAGTAGGTAAATGGCAGACAGGGGTTAGATGTTGATGAGCAGCGCAGTAGCAGCTCCGACCCAACATGTGTTACCTATTGCGTTTTGCACTGGACAGGGAGGACAGAAAAAGAGGCCTGCACTTCCCAGGCAGTTGGTGGAAAAGTACACTCTACAATTCATTGCTTCCTTCACGCCAAATTAAAGGTCCCTTGTTTAAAAAAATTGGGGGTAGGGAAGGAGGTTGAGGGGATTCAAGGGGGATGGCGTAACAAAGAGGAGCTTTTATTACAAAGAAAAACAGTTTCTGATTAACCAAAAACTGCGACGTTTGTGTCGGTTTCACTGTTACTGCTCAAAGTGGAGTATTTAAAAGCTGCTCTTTTTTTTAGCTTAATAACATTCTACTTGTATTTCATTCAGGAAATTTCAGCCTCAAAGAACACGTGAAAGATTTATGATTTAAAGGATTTGTCCAATTTTTTTTAAGCTTGATTTTGCACATTTGTGAACATAGACATTTCTCAACATTTATAGAAAGTTGATGAGTTTGTCAGAACAAAGTTAAAAAAGGTTAAAATATATAAGAAAGGTTACTTTGATGGCGCAAAATATAGCTCTTCAAGCTACTTGCTTCACAAATAACAGTTACTGTTTCTATTTTGCAAGCTCTTATTTTGCTGATTATTCATCACTCGTTTAACATTTTAAAAATCACGTTTGTTTCATTTTTTATATTTACTGGGGCCATAACCTGTATAGCTAGAATGACCCGTGAAATGAACAAACCAAACTGGTAGCAACCATAAAATGTATCAGATTAACGGTTAAACACCGCGACAAAGCTGCCGTGGCCCTAATGTGAAAAGCAGCAGGGGGTGTAAAGGCTGGTTTCACTAAAATGGAAGCTGAACTTCCTACACTGGCCTCCCAGAGGAAGAGCATTCATTTCTTCTGTGAGGTTCCCTTAGGAGCAGCACTACTGCAAAAACACTGCCTCCCCACCACATGTTACATGACCTGAGGGGAACACACAAATACGCATCTGAGTTTCCATCTCTGGAAGACTGTCTGGTTTGTTGATGGTTATCGTAGCTAGAATAGTTCCTGCTTCTCCCCATTCCTCCCTCTCCTCAACTACCCTAAATCTATTTCCTTTTCTCTCCCTCCCTTTCCATTTCCCACTCCCTCTCATCCATAGTTTACAGGACTTATCAACAAGCCTTTGATACATTAGATTGCTTTGATGAAAGTCTCTGTTGCATCATTCTGGCTTTATAAACACTTCACTTTTTTTTTTTTTTTTTCAAAAGTAATTGCTGCTTTCCAGTAGAAAAACTCAACATTCCTGATGGTGCAGTGATTTTCTAAATAAAGTGTTTCAGAAGTGATTGGTAGTGTTTGAAAATACTATGTGTGAAAAGAAATGTGAAACACAGAACAAATTTATATAAACACGTCAATACAAATCTCCTGTCTCAATATATACTTAGTATCTTAAATGTGATGAAAGACTTAAGCTGTACACAGTTCAGTGGACTAATATTTAATGAAAAGGGAACACTGGCTAATATTTAATGAATGTTAGAGTGTGACCAGTTTGTATTAAAAAAAAGTCCAAATCCAATTGCAAAGTATTGAATCAAATTACCAGTCAAGTCCTTTTCATTGATTGGTACCGGAGCAGCTGCCACACTCCACTCCTGATCATTGCTGTTGACCTTGCATATATGGTTTTACGCTAGCTGCATCACAATATGGCTGCCATCCAGCAGCTGCTGTAATGTAACTTGCCAAAGTGAAAGTATTTTAAAATACAAAATGAAAAGCTATTTAATAAGTGGCTACTTGCTGTTTTTACAATTCAGGCATTTCTTCAGAATCAGAATGCTTTTTATTGTCATTGCACAAGAAGCATAACACAATTTCATTCTACTTGTGGTAGTAATAGAGATCAATACCAAAAGTTTAATGAAACATCTAAACTCTAAACACTGGGGTGACACCGAGTTCACAGCTAAAACTAACACAGTTAAGCAACACACTTTACAGAAAACTCTGAAGTAAAACGATAAGTAAAGGAGCGATAAGTATATAAATAAATATCTTTAGAAACAGTTTATTTTTCTACAGCGCAGAGATGCTGAGGTGTCATGTACACGATTCTACTACTTTTAATAACTTTCATGTACGAGTTTGCAAGCTTGTGCTGTAAAAATCGTGAAATATTGCAAGTATCAGATTGACTGGCCATTATTTTTAAACCTGAATAAGTATGAAGGACATAAAAAAACTTGATTAGGACATCCTAATAGATGTTTTAATTCATAATGTTTTGAATATATGCGGTGGATGTGAATGTTTGCATCTTGAAACACTGTTGCATCATCCTGGCTTCATAAACACTTCATTTATATTTATTTTTTTCCCCAAAGTAATTGCTGTTTTCCAGTTGAAATATTTCCTTTTACTCCACTGGGTACGATAGAAAAACTCAACATTCCTGACGGTGCAGTGATTTTACAAATAAAGGGGTTCGCGTTTGAAAATGCTTTGTGTGCAAAAAATGTGAAGCACAGAACAAGTAAAGCTTCAATTTGTGAACAGCATTGAATTTGCAGCATTAATTTTGTTTGATCAAAATTTTACCCATATTGAACTTCTATAAATGGATGGCAGCTTTGGTGCCCATGGATTATTAAAAACAGCGTAATGACAAAAAAGTGAGTTATGTTAACCTTGAAATATTTTCTATATACTGTAAAATACTGTTAAAACAGATGGCTGTGTAGTTCAAGAAAAAGCATTAGTACTTTTTTACCATGCATCCCAGAAAACATTTGTTGATTTGTCTTGTCATAATTCTTGGATATATCAATCTATTTGTGTCAGCAGACATAAACCTTAGATCAAAATAGCTGTTTTATGAGTCCCAGGTCGCCCCCCCCCCCCCCACCCACCCACACACACACACGCACTTACAGTTTTCTAAATTTATTCCCGTCAAGTGTAATGGACTTATTAGTGCATGCTATAGATGCAAACTGACCGCTGGTCAAATGTGTGATTTGTGATGCAGAAAGCATTGTTACCGAATAAACTCTGAAAAACAGAGCTTGAACTGAGCTAATTATATCTGTATTGTTTTAAAACTATAGGCCATTTGAGTTATAGTTTTGTAACAGACTGCGGTATACTCTCTAATCATTTAGTTTGTCTATCCAAGACAATGAAAGAGCTATACTAAAACAAGGTCACTGACATGACTTAGTGGCTGCTGCAAGGCTTAAAACTCCTGAATTTTCCATTACACGGTTACACAAGCCTATATGAATCAGTGCACCAAGTACCCGGCCGGTCACTAAATATTTGGAACGCCATCCTCATCTCTATCTGTAATCATGACGAGCATTAGCTTCTGACCAAGAATAGCCGATCAGATAATGCTGCTGCTGAGACATTAGTGGAACATTACGCACACATTCACCAGCCAAGCATCCCATCAGCGCTCCATCAACACAGCCAGAGCCAAAAAATAGTTGATGGGATGGCCTGATAACCACGCGGTGGGGAGTTTGTTGGCATTCAAAAGATTTGAAAAGAGCAAGTGCTGCTCTTTAAATATTTTGTTGACAAGTTTCAAATTGAGAGGAACAAAAGTTGTCAAGAAATCAGAACATTATTTGTTTACAAGTTCAATTTGCAAAAAAAAAGTTAAAGCCTACTTCTTCCACTACCTCTTTTTAAACCGTGCTCTTTTAATCCAACACAGTTAAGTCAGGTCCTCTGGACGGTTTCTTTTTGTTGAAACATTTCATCTTTCATCCAAAAGACTTAACCAGTCCGAGGAGCCACAACAAACTCAACCTGGATTATTGAGCAGGAACTTTGATAAATGCCCTTTTAAACTGTTTTTTTTTTTTTTTATCTCTAATCTTAAAGTCCAGGTTTTAGCAGAGGAACATTATTTACCAAATAAAGACAATATTTTCAGGTAACCAGACTTATCAAAACACATTATGGACAGGAGTTTGAAGAAAAAAAAAGGAGTAAAATTAATATAAAATGTGTTAAAACAGGAATATTTTACATCTTCCTTTGCTGCTGTTAAAATCTTTAAAATACAGCCTCATTTTTGTCTAAAATATTTTTTCCCACGCTGTGGATCACCTAAAATAAGTCCTACAGAATACAGTTCAATCACTAATGAACTGGTTAGACATTATTGTACTATATTTGATGAAAATCTCTTGGTTTAGATTCTGTCAGGCCTGTATTTGCAAACGTGTAAAAATCTGAAAAGTCCTTAGTGATTAGAAACAAAATAAAACTTCTGATGAGCACTATGGCTTACTTGAAGAAGAGCTCGATTTCACAAAGCATTAGTTGATGAAAACTTGAAATTTAGTTTTTCTGGCAAATAATTTGATGTGCGGAGCTTCCAAGTGACATTCAACCGCAATCTGAATTCTTATGCATGTGAAAGGTAAAAAAAAAAAAAAAGCGGTTCGATAAAAAAATAAAATGAAATTTGAGATGTTTGATTTATGGTAACCGTGTCTCTAAACCAACTATAATTTAGTGCACACACCACATCAATGTAAATGCCATGTAACTCCCTGATTAGGTAAAAATAAAAACTATTTTGGTACTCCATCATGCAACCTAAATTAAAAATACTGATTTTTCTGTATTACAATGTCTTGCTGAGTTGTGCATTTAAATCATAAAAATAATGTTTTGTCACAGCGATGTAATTAATGGTGATTTTTATTTATTTATAATTTGTGTCACCATGTGTTGCAAGCCTAGGAGGGAGATCTACATTCTGTAACGTTCACACCCACGTTTACAGACTTAAAACGCCATTAAACATTTACAGACTCGCTTTATTTGCACAAACATTCAGCGTTGGTGAATTATTCCATCAGCCACATGTTGTACTTTATAACTTCAAGGATACTTGAATTCAGAATGTTTATGTGGATCCATGGGTGAAAGTTTGTGGATGGTTTAACGAGGGCTCATTTTCTGTCTGTGTTTTTATTCACGGGAGATGAGTTTTAAAAAGAGGGACCTCTATCTGTCACACCCATTAACAACCACACACACATCCAGAAGAAAGATTCATGGCTCATAAACTGGCTGTAGCCCTGCAGGATCCTGTTCAAGATGAGGAAATCTGCCTGCTGAGCATGATGCGAGTGCAGATGCTGAATGTGAAAAGCAGCCACAGTGTGTTGGTAAACGAATAGTTCTGTTCACTGTGTTACTGAAGTCTCACTGACAGACACAGCAGGATTGTATAATTCAGCCATGTTAGTACAAGGCTCCAGCTTCCAAATGTTAATTTTGAGTTACTACAAGTTTAAGTACCTGAAAGAGCTCCACTCTGCTGAACACACAGTCCATCTGGGATGAAGACGGAGTGAATAGGTGCCTTGACTCATACAAGCCAAACGATGTGACTGTATGTTATAATACAAGTCAACTTAATGAGCAACCAGCTTTTTAAAATGAACTTCCAGAAAACAGACACCAGCAAATACAAAACAGCCTGTGGGCAAACTGCAGTTCGGCTGTTATCTATTACTGTATAATTTGTGACTATTTCCGTGACACATTTGTGTAATTATCGCCATGATTTAGTGTTATGGTGTAATTGTCAGGGTGGAGCATGTTCTGAAATCATCAGGGCAAAACCCTTCAAACCTTGCTCCAAACAAGTATCACTGGATTTGGTTTTCACTTGATTGTCATTATTCAAGTTCAATTTAAAAACAGCATTACTGATTAAGAACCAAAGCGCGCTTTTTATTAAACGTGTATACTTTGTACATCACAGCACAAAACTCTCAGACATCCTATTGGAAGAATGTTGTTAAAACAGTAAGTTTGATCTGAATACTTTCCTGCATTACATTATTTATCAGCATCTGTAGATACTGTATAAGCAAGCTAAGTTAAAAGGCACTTAGACTGTTACTGTGTTTAGTCATCATGAGACAGTGCTACTTACACATTACCATTAACAGTAAAGTTAGTTGATGTAACTTTTTATGTAGGTTTGTGCTGATAAACACATTATCAAAGAGCAGTTAATCTTGGTACATCCCCCTTAAAGTTTGACTTTATGCTGAAATGGTTAATAAGCGAGAGGAAATCATAATACTGTAGTAATTTGGGCAAAGTCTACTGCCAAGCTAAAAATGTTCAATGTACATACGTTGTTAACGTTAACATTCTCACCACCTAGTGGAGCAATTTTTGTGAAAATTATCTGGATGTTTTTTTTTTTAATATATAAACAGTGAAAAAATACATAACTGTAATTTCCAGACTATAAGCCTCTACTTTTTTCCACACACTTTGAACCCTGTGGCTTATACAATGCTGCAGCTAATTTATGGATTTTTTTTTTTTTTTGACAGGCTAATGAGCTTCATGCCACCAAAACATTTACCAGATGTGACGACTCGTCACACCTGGGCGCTCACATAGCTGCCTAATGCATCTCTCTCTTTGGAGGAGGGTGTCCTCGTGACTCAATGAGACTACCTGTATAAATAAAACTTAAATAAAAAAAAATCAGATCAGTGAAATTACCGAACAGGTCACAGTGGACCAATGAAATTTCAAACTACCATTAATACTGTTAAAAAATTAAAAAAAATAAAAAAATCTAAATTTGTATGCATCCTTTATGATTGTCTATTATTGTCTTTGTTGTCCTCTGTTGTCATCACTCTTTGTTAAAATCAGGTCTCTCTTGAAAATGAGTCTCCAAAGCTCAATGGGATTAACCTGCATAAACAAAGGTTGACTGAATAAAAATCAAACACACTCACAATAAGTAGGGATTGGGGCCAATCCAATCCGGTATCCGTATCGGCCTCTGATACCAGCATAATTTACGTATCAGATTTTTCCAATCCAACCTGCAGAGATTTCCGATCCATGATGCACGTTGGCTTCAAACTATGGAATGGATTTCCTGAACGGAGGCGTGTCTCATGAGTCCAGAGTAACAAGACCCGCCTCACATTCAGGAAATCCATTTCATAGTTTGCAGCCAGCTACAAGGTGAGGACTGAGTTAGCAGCACTGTGGCTAACAGCTAACCAACTTTTCATCGACACATGTCCGCTGTGTGGAAGTATTTTACATTAGAAACACCACAAAACAAGACAGCAACGTGCAATGTCTGCAAAGCCATAGCGCCACATTAAACCACGTTAAAGTTAGTTTTATGTTAGACATTCGAGCTCCGTGTCTTCAGTGGTGTGCTACTCTTTCTCAACCCGAAACAGGCAACTCGACCCCGGCCAGCCGCATCCAATCTGCCCGTCTCTGAGGAGGGACAGACTGAGCGCGGCTGACCGAAATCAGATTGCTTGTTTCAGATTGAACAAGAAGAAGACATCGCTGAAGCCCCGGAGCTTGAATGTTTACCGAGAAGTTGCTAAACTTCATCATAATTAATGACCAACCACTATCAGTTGTAGAAAACGAAGGATTTCTCAGCTTGATACTTGCAGTCAAGATATAGTTTACCCTCCAGGAGATATTTATCAGTACAACAGTAGACAATAA
>NC_056502.1:8066094-8077144 GCF_014905685.2 Nematolebias whitei | reverse complement strand
GAACTTAGCAGATGTTTAAAGCCATTTAACATTTTATTTTATTTTATTCATTTATTCATTCATTTAAAAGAAACACAATTTTAAAAAATCATCAAAAAGAAAACATTGAACGAAAAGAGTGCAGAAAGAAGAAAATAATTCTTATATCTGCCCCTTATTTAAAAAAAATATATAAAAAAAACTTGAAACAATCATTTAAATTTTTTATTTTTTTAATTGTTTTTATAGATGGCCTCCCTTCTCCGCTTACAGCCATCCTCTCCACACCATTATTATGAAATATTTATTATAGTGACTATCTAGTGTAGTTTTTTTTTTTTTTTTTTTAATAGGATAGAAAGAAAGAAAAGACAAAGTAAGACTCCAAAATATAAGAAATATACACAAAGAGAGCACACGGCAAAACACCCGGCCACTGTCTGTTCACCTGCAAAGAACATGACAAAACACAGCAACAAAATACATATGTATAAAGAACTTAAAATATTCATGGCTTTGCAGCAAGTTTCCATAAATATATATACCCATACCTACGCCTATATACATACATACATACATACACATGATTTCAACAATCATTTAAATTAATCACTTTAATATCCACTTTAAAGCTAGGAATAAAAACAAAACAAACATGTTTTATGTTAGCAGAATTTAATTCTAACTTTAAAACTTATCCAACATTAGTAAAACTTACCTCAGGATGCCTTTTTGGACATGCATGCATATATTTGTACAAATTGTATTGAGAGGTGATTATTACAGCCTCGTATAAAATCAATGGTGATCATGGTATCGGAATGGGATCGGTATCGGATCCAGATTTAGTTATCGGTATCGGATCGGGGAAAAAAAAAGTCGATCGGTGCATCCATAACACTAAGTTCTTCAGATCAGTTATTTTGTGCTTCATGCACAGACCCTCATCATGGAAAACACATGAAGAAATGCATATGATGCAGCTTTCAAGTTAAAGGTGATCGAGCTGGCTGTCGAAGAAGGAAATAGAGTGACGGTGAAAGAGAGATGAGGTGGTGTGTGATGAAGTTTGTCTGAGGCTGTTCACGACTTTAGTGGTTTTAGTGCACAGGAAAAAGAAGAAGATAGAAATAAGTGACTTTTCCTGGTAGGCAACTGTATTTATTTATGTATTTTATTTACGAGGGGTGGTGGCGCAAGAGGTTAGAAGATGGGCCTGTGATCGAAAAGTCGCAAGTTCAGCTCCCGGTATCATCAACATCAAAATGTGGGTGGAAAAGGTGGAACACCCACACCTCCCTCCACCCTCATTCACTCCAATCTGGGCCCCTGAGCAAGGCCCTTAACTCCCACCATCTGCTCCCTAAACAGGTCTCTCTTGAAAATGAGTTCTCGTGGCTCAATGAGACTACCTGGATAAATAAAGGGTAAATAAATAAATAAATAAATAAATACTATTGTAGACCAAATAAAGCTGGTTTGTTACAGAACACACCCCATCCAATTTCTTTTGTCAGAAATAAAGCCGAGTGCAGACACGTGCACACTGTTCTCATGGTCAAAATGTTAACTGAAAAGGTTGCTGAAGGTTCATGGATTTATTATTTTTATTAAGAACTGCAGCTCATCTCTAAGGCTGACTCATCTGCACTTTTTATTTGTGTTTTCTAACAGATGGTTATATCAAGACAATAATGGATAGCAACTTTCATCTGGGTTCACCACTTAGTGCATATACTCTAATGCATAAAGAACATTATCACTGGTGAGGGGTAGCAGCTAATGGTAACTGCCAACACGACGGAGGTGCAACACTAATGTGCCTGAGTGGTTTTTGGCAGTGAACAAGAACAATCGCAGATTACTGTAAAAGTAATGTTTAATAGTACAAAGCATCGGCTGAATTATTTCTAGATCTGCATAATAGACAACACAAATGACGACTGCTGACTAAAAGCTATTAACGTAAATCTACAATGGAGGGTTTTGTTGTTATTGTTGCATAGTTTAACCCATATATGTCAAACTCAAGGCCCGGAAGCCAAATGTGGCCTTCGTTGACATCTTATCTGGCCCCCCAAGGTGATAAGTGAAATGTAAAATACTTCTATCGCTTGAATTCTTTCAGTAATCTTTGATTATGATGCCGAAAGCACAACAGAGAACAACAAATGAGACCAATCAAACTCTTGTTGAGGAACCTGTGACCAAGAAAAGATGTTGGGTATCTGATTTGAGTTACTGTAATGTATCTAAAAAAGTTAAATCTGGTCCTCTGGACATTCAAAAAAAACAAAACAAAGCAAAACAACAAAAAATGTAGAAACGTTTCGTCTCTCGTCCGAGAGACTTCTTCAGTCTGAGGTGCTGTTTTCAGCTCAGTCTCTTAAATAGCACCTTCTCAGAGTGGATCAACCAGTTTGCTGCTGACAACCAAAACCAGCTGATCACATGCTCAAGAAGGACCATCAGCCTAACAATGGATCCTCTTACAATGCTGTGATTGCTAGTGTCACTCAGCCCTCTGTGAATAGTAAACAGCCATCAGTGTGCTAATGATCCATTGTTAGGCTGATGGTCCTTCTTGAGCATGTGATCAGCTGGTTTTGGTTGTCAGCAGCAAACTGGTTGATCCACTCTGAGAAGGTGCTATTTAAGAGACTGAGCTGAAAACAGCACCTCAGACTGAAGAAGTCTCTCGGACGAGAGACGAAACGTTTCTACATTTTTTGTTGTTTTGCTTTGTTTTGGTTTTTTTTGTATGTCCAGAGGACCAGATTTAACTTTTTTAGATTTTTCTACCTGGATTATTGAGCATGCATCAGGATTTACTGTAATGTAGTTTCTGAAATTGGCCCTTACTTTGAAAAACGTTTTAATTTTTGTCCCCATTTGTAATTGAGTTTGACACCCCTGGTTTAAGAGAATACTGTCAGAAAAGTCGTGCAGGCTTTGATGAGCTCCTCATCAACTCAAAGACAAGATCAAAGGAGCAGACCAAAATCATGTAAAACTCAAAACCAAAATTTGCACGAATCATTGAAAGAAAAGCAACATAATAAATGGTATATTATCGGTTTAAATACTTGTATAGTAATATTTATTACTGGTCTGAGAGTAAAACTGGTATAAAACTTGCAGATTTTTTTTATATTCGTCTGTGGTCTGGATCATGTCTGTGATCCCAGGTGGGCTTCAGGGGAGGAGCAGAACAACAAAAAGAGACGCAGCGCCAGGAAACAGAAGGACGACACTCTCTCTTTCCCCCTTTTATCTCTCTCTTTTAACCTTCCTTTTCAAAAAGAGGAAAGAGAAGTAGTGCGCTCCACTCTTCTCTCCCCCACGTCCTTCTTTCAAACACCTTTTGATGCCTTAAAAGTAAATCAGAAGTGCTTTCCGGTTGCCGTGTACTCCAACAAAATGGTCTGCGTCTGCACGATTTGGCAAGACGCCTAATTACTTTCAACTCAGACAGGTAGGCGGAAGGTGCGTGTGTGTAAAAAATATGAGCTTTGAACTGATCTGTTTTCTGCCACTGTGTTCTTTATTTTAATGGGAGTTGTAAGCTGGCCAACTGAGCTAAAGGATTTTCTGGCACTTTGCCACCAACAGACCAAAATACTGTTGTGTGCCAGCTGGACCAGATTTAAACCATATGCTGAGATCGACTAAACTACATCTGTATAAGATGCTATAAACTTGTAGAGGCTTATAAATCTATCAGTGTAACTATGGCGATTAACAGTAAACAGAGTTCTGTCCAACTGAGCATCTTTGTCATGAAGCGAAGCGAAGCTCGCAAGCATCATTATCAAGAGAGACTTTCACTACAAAACTTAATAATCAACCACAAAAGTTTGTACAAGCTACTGTTGTTTTTTTATTTCTCCGTCTTTCTGTCAGATGAAGAGGAGGAGTGGTGACTGAAACGAGTTTGAACATGACGTTAGCCACCTCCCTTCTACAGTCGCCAAATCAATTCCACCGTTCCCTCCTTCCTCTTCTTTTAAGTGCAAACCACAGGGTTGATCTGGAGGTTGCTATGACAAACATTTCTAATTAGACGTCGTTTTCTTTTTCCTTGTTTTAATTATGTATAGCAGTGGTGACATATTTTATTGTGCATGTGTCACACAGTCACAAGTAACATCGTCTGTTTTAATACTGAGCCTGGGTTTGTCGCAGAAAAGTAACTAAACTTCCTTTGTAGAGTTAGTAATTTATGTAAAATGAGCTTAATGCAGCACTAAATGCAATACAAAAGTTTTATGGTTTCTTCTGAGTCAGCTGCATAGTTCAATACTGCATCTTGAATGGATTCTCTCAGTTTAATTAAGATTGTTATTTTTATTTGACAAACTAATATTATTCTTAATATTTTCCTTCTCTTGTTTTCAATCTTCACATTTGGCTAAATAACTTGTGCACAAAGTAACAGTGGTATTGCTTTCACAAGTAACATTGCTTTTATGCTTTCTCAACAGAAAATCATACTTAAGAGCTTATATTGGACCCAGTAATTTTTTCAATGTTTAATCTAGTTCTTCTGATAAACTGTGGTAGCTCAGCGGTCAGTGCTGCAGTCTTGTAATCCTGAGGTTGCGGGTTCGAGTCCAGGTTGCGTCAGGAAGGGCACTGGGTGTAAACAAGTGCCAAATCTTTCATGGAAGTTTGCTCGTTGTGGTGATCCCTGCAGAAGGGAGTAGCCAAAAGAAACCTACTAATCTAGTTCTTATAACGATGTGGAAATAAAATGCATGTCGTATGATTGTGGTTACTGCAGTTGTCCCGGTTGAATCAGCGATGGTAAATGGGAAAAAAAAACATCCAAGAACTTCATCAAGATTTAAAAGAAAAATATTATTTCAATATTAATAAATGTTCTAAATATTTTTTGTCACTCTTTCACCGAGTTGCACCATTATCAAATTAAAATAACCTAAAAAAACAACTGTAAACAAGCACAAACTCATGTATTAGTTGACCGTTAGTTTATGTTTTCAATGGCACACTAGGTTGGGGGAGAGATACAGAAAACAGCAATATAATGACCCACATTACAACTGTAAAATAAAGTGACATGACATACAATTCACAGCTTTCATGTCATGTGGTGCTACAGCGACAAACTGCTCATTTAAAAATCCACATGAACAAAGTGATTGGCATTTTGAAAATTACCTTGGGCTTTAATTTGCTAGCACAGTGTTAAACATGCTTCTGCTGCAGTATTTACTAAGACAAAATCAGCTTTCTTACATCCAGCCGAACTGAAACGCAGATCTGAGAGCAACATCAATCTCTGTCAACCACTGTCGTTTATCTGCCTAAATTATATAAATAGCATCTGTCTGCATTAGTTTATGTAGCCGAGCTGAGCTAGACTTTGAAAATAGATGCACACATGCAGACAGGTGCAAGTCAGACTGCCAGGCAGGTTTGAATGCACTTTTCAGCTCATGACTGTGTTGGCACAGTTAGCCGGTTTGAAAATGTTTAACGCCTTGGCCGATCCATATGTAAACTGTCCATATGGGTTAAACACATTTATAACTTCTGAAAGTCTCAGTCCTATACTCTTGTATTTATTTATCTATTTTATTTATTTATCATAGCCCTCCACTGCACATTAAATTGTTTCCTATCAACCCTACCCAGAATGCCATGTGCTGTGATGGCGTCTCTCATTTAATATTATATATTTTTGCAAATTAAGACATTGAATAAACTTATAAACTGTTGTTTTAAGAACAGCCATTCCTTTTACAGTTATATACATCAATTAATGCCTAAAATGATACATTTATTCATTGACACTGTACCACTGGATCATTAAAAAGAACATCGTTAGATGGACTATCATAAACACGATGTTTTTAAATTCTCAATCATAGTCAAACTGTTTATATGACACATTTTATAAAAAGAACAACCACTTGTTCAGGTTGTTCATTTACAATTAACACAAACGTGTCATGAAATGTGCAGACTGCAAAGTAACACTTTACAAAGCATTTCATTATGTGGTGTTACAGCAGTCTCACTCAGTCATCATACAGATTTAGAGGTTATTCTGAAAATTACTTTTTGGTATTTAACAGGAGAACATTTATGTTACACAACTACATAATTTGGCAAGAATGAGAGGAGAACAAGCAAAACAATGAACATGATATTTAATTGGTGACACAAAGGCTTATGTCGCTAACTTTCATCTTTCATTCAGTTGGGATTGGATAACCCTAAAACAGGTGTGAGTTATCTTTATGCGAAGTGAAAACATTTTAATTCCTCTTAAGTTTGCAACTTTTACACAGAAAAAAAGAAAAAATTCTTCACCTTCTCCCACAAAATAAAATTTATCCAGAGATATAAAACCTATGTAAAAATAAGTTTTTTTTTGTTTTTTTTTGGCATCTCTCTTCTTCAGGAATCGCCACAATGAGTGAACTCTCATGAAATATTTGGAAATTGTTTGACACCGGATGCACTTCCTGACCCAACCTGGGCTTGAACCCACAACCTTGGGATTACATGACCACAGCACTGACCACCAAGCTACTGCAACCCACATAAAATCATGTCAAAATTAAAATAAAGGAAACACAACACATTGGGAGACATAAATACAAAAGTATAGCTTTGTTAGGGATACTATGAAATTAAAAGTTATAATAAATTGTTATAGGTTACTGGTATTTTTATATGTATGCATGTATATGTATGTATTTTTATATGTTGGGACAGAAAAAAGTCCACACTTAAAATAAAAAATAAAAAATATATCCTCTTTGATAAGATCTAAACACTATGTAGGGCTTATGTGCATCTTTTACATATTTGTAAAAAGAAAAACACATATTTTAAATAATAAAGCATAGTCAAGCTGCAGTGAAGATACAAATCTAAACAGTTTGTTGGATATTTAAATGTGACTATTTTTTCCTATAAAGGTAAAAATCATAATTAAGCTCAGATTCAAGTTCAAGTCAACTTTATTGTTGTTTCCATCTCGTGTGGTACATGAAGCAGAACAGATTATGTACAAAGTGTTCCAGTTACAGCCAAAAATGGCAAAATATAAAGTATAAAAATATAAAAAGAAACAGTAAATGGGGATCTAAGATATACTCTAAACAAACCAAAAGGCACGCTAAAAAAAAAATCTAAGATATATTTTGATCACGAATATTGTAAAACAATACAGCGTAAGAACAGCAGCCCAATTAAATGTTTTATTGAAAGATTTTCTTAAAGGAAACCAGTTATTTCTAATTCTTAGTGTTCTTGAGAAGACAACACGTATTTTTATTGTTTTCCCGTTAGGATTTAAACTAATTTTAAGACTTAGAAATGTATCTTCATGTTAGTTTTGGTCAACGCTACAAAGAGCTGCTGCAGAGGAACCAAACAGCTGCATGAGGCCCCAGGACTGCATAATGCAGACCCTGCTTTAAGTTGATGATCAAAAGATTAACAGCGCTGCAAGTTAACGCGCTGTAAAATAGTAAATATGACTTCAGAGAAGATGTTCTTTAAGAAATCACACAAAAACACACTCACTGGTGTATGTGTAGAAGTACAATTTGTATGTTTGTGTGTAACCAAAGATCTTGGCTTCGCCTTTTTTGTGTCTCCCACACCTCCTATTCTCATTAGTGGTGACGCCTGAGAGGCTTAACCACACATGCGCATGCAAACGCACTCCAACACACAAGAACTGACCAGCCACTAACGAAAGTAGAGACCATCAAAGAGAAGCAATAATCTTGTTAAGAAAAGACAAACTGTCATAAAACGTGGATTCATTCTCAATGTAAACCAGAAGCCTCTTGTTGTGTGTGTGTGTGTGTGTGTGTCTGTGTGTGTGTGTGTGTGTGTGTGTGGGGGGGGGGGGGGTTGGAGAGATTGCATATGTGCCTATATGCGTATGCCCGTATGCAAAGAAGCGATCTGCTTATTGTGCTCCATTATATTGTGCAAGGAAATGAAAGGAATAACATAAACAACAAAAAAAGAATCATGAGTCCAGAAGGAAAGATGGACAGATGTGAATGTGAAAAACAGATTATAAAGCTACATACAGCACAAGATATCTCTTTTCCTGGTTTAATTTGCCTCATTCAAAGTAGTAGTTGAAATGGCAGCTTGAAGCCACATGGATAAAAAGGTCTGATCAGACATTGAGCAGAGAACGAGTGTTTCAACTCAAGAAAATAGATTTAAATGAGGGACAATGACTGAGACATCTCTTTTCTAATTTTCATGCACTTACTTAAAAATATTTTCAAGGCTGCCAACAAAATGAATAGTGTGTACAGTAGTCCCTCGCTACTTCACGGTTCGACTTACGTGGACTCGCTCTTTCGCAGTTTTTCAAAATAAGATTGAACATGACGCACAATTGGCTGATTGATGGATGAGCCGCAAGACTGCCATGGAATTTTTTTTAAAATTTAAAATAAATTATTTTAAATTATTTAGCACTTGTGTGCAGCCCACACGTGCAGGGGGAAGCTCCCTCCTGCAGCATGTCGATCTCCGCTCTGCAGCAGAGAAGTGGGCGTGGCCGTGAGTGCTGGCAGGTGGCAGAGGGCAGAGATCATGACATGCTGTGATCTTTTAGAGCATTTAGAAACATTGTTTAGAATATTGCAAGAGTGTGGGAAGGGTTTAAAACACCTTTATATATTTTTTTTTTATTTTATTTTATTTTTATTTTATTGTAAATTTATTCATTTCATATAAAAAACAATGACAATTTTTAGAAAGAAAAAAAATAAACAAAAAACATAAAATGAAAGGAAGCAGAAGAAGAAAACATTTCTTATTATATCTGCTCCCTATTAAACAATCAAATTCAAACAATCAATTCAAACATTAATTTGCTTATTGTAATACAAAAGAATAGTCTCATCAAAATACCTTTATAATTTGTTAAATTAGAAACAACTAAATATAATTCTTTAACAAAATAGTTTTAACCATTTTCCTAAATGTTAGTATCGACTTCGCTTTTTTTACATTGTCCTCCAAACCATTCCAAAGATCAATTCCTCTTATAGATCTACCCTTTAAACTTGTTCTGTACTTGGGTTTAACAAACATTTCTATTCCCTTTAAATTATAACTACTGGTCCTTTTCACAAAATAGTTCTGAATGTTTGATGGTAATGAGTAATTCTGAGCTCTAAACATAAGTAAAAGAATATTATAATCAACCAAATCATAAAACTTAAGTAATTTCAATTGACAAAATAGAGTACCAGAAGGATGACAGTAATTTTTCCTCATTATAATTCTTACAGCTTTTTTTTTGCAAAATAAAAATAGGCTTAGTTGTTGTCTTACATGCTGTACCCCAAACATTTACACAATAAATTAAATGCGGAACTATAATTGTATTATAGAGCAAGTACAAAGCCTTAGTATTTAACAAGTCCCTTACACGATACAATACTGCAATTGACTTAGATATTTTAATTTTAACAAAATTTACATGCTGTTTCCATGACAGTTTGTCATCGATAATTACACCCAGAAAATATCCTGATGCATGCTCAATAATCCAGGTAGAAAAATCTAAAAAAGTTAAATCTGGTCCTCTGGACATTCAAAAAAAAGGATGGCCCAGCACAGAAGATCAACATCATCAGGCCAGGACTCTGCGGTCTACACTCATCTCCAGGCCAGCGGTCACTCTTTCAGGGATGAAGATGTTCACATCCTGGACAGAGAGGAACGATGGTTTGAGAGAGGAGTAAAGGAGGCCATCTTTGTGAAAAGAAATCGTCCATCGTTAAACAGGGGTGGAGGCCTCCGGGTTCAACTGTCCCCCTCTTACAATGCTGTGATTGCTAGTATCATTCAGCCGTCTGTGAACAGTAAACAGCCATCAGTGTGCTAATGATCCATTGTTAGGCTGATGGTCCTTCTTGAGTATGTGATCAGCTGGTTTTGGTTGTCAGCAGCAAAACTGGTTGATCCACTCTGAGACGGTGCTATTTAAGAGACTGAGCTGAATACAGCTCCCCAGACTGAGGAAGTCTCTCGGATGAGAGACGAAACGTTTCTACATTTTTTTGTTGACTTGCTTTGTTTTGTTTTTTTGAATGTCCAGAGGACCAGATTTAACTTTTTTAGATACACCCAGAAACTTGATCTCATTCACTCTACATATCTTTATACCATCAATTTCAAAAGAAAAATCCAAAGTTTTTTTTTTTTTTTACTAAATATCATAAAATTGGTTTTATCAATATTCAATGACAACTTATTTAATTTAAACCAAATTTGTATTTTTTCAAACTCTGTCTTTATCAATACAAACATCCGTTCCAAGTCTTCACCCAAACAAAAAAAAAGTGGTATCATCAGCAAATAAAATACATTTGAGGGTATCAGACACCTCAACTAAATCATTAACATATAAAATAAATAACTTGGGTCCAATTACAGAACCTTGTCAGAGTCAGAGTTTCTTTATTGTCATTCGCACCTCATGTGGTACATGTGGTGGAGCGAAATTATGTACACGGGGTCCCAGTTACATCCAACAATAAAATGTATAAGAAAAACAGTAATAACATCTAAGATATGAACTAAGAAAAACATAAACTAAATATACACTAAGCACTCATAACATAAAACATTGAACATCAGCACAAACATGAACATGAGTCTGTGAGCAGATGTGCACACATGAACACATCAACATTGAAACAGATCAGCAGCAACATGATATGGTTTTTCACAGTGATTATTCTAGTTAGAGATTCATGAGTCTAACAGCCTCAGGCTAGAAGCTGATCCTCAGTCTAGTGGTTCTACACTTAATGCTCCTTAACCTCCTTCCTGAGGGGAGTGGGGCAAAAAGTGTGTGTGCTGGGTGAGTGGGGTCCTTCATGATGCAGGTGGCCCTCTTCCTGCATCTGGAGGTGTAGATGTCTGTGATGGTGGGGAGGCTGATTCCGACAGATTTCTGTGCAGCCTTCACCACTCTCTGCAAAGCTTTTCTTTCTGCAGCTGTGCAGCCTCCATGCCACACATTGATGCTCGAGCACAGGATGCT
>NC_056502.1:8065357-8065994 GCF_014905685.2 Nematolebias whitei | reverse complement strand
CACTGCATATTGTGTTGATGGCGTAATATCTACTGCTGGTGGAACTCGACTTTTCCAAGCAATACTTACGATTCTCATCTAGCTCTTCCTTTTACTACAATATTTTGACTAAACAAAATTAAAATCCTCTAATGAGGTTTTGATATTCGTTGCATGTATCCCCTAAAAGCAAGCAACCTTTTACAACTACCGTATTTGCCGCCGTACAAGTTGCATCAGTCCAAAAATGTCAAATAAAGTGGGAAAAAAAAAACATAAAATGGCCGCTTCGTCGTATAAATCGCATCTGTTATGAGTCATTGCTGACGCGTTGCGTTTGTTATGCGTCACTGCCGACAACCCAGAAACGTGGGCCGGAGTGCCAAAAATCGATTGGCTGCCAAATGGCGGCCGCGGGAGCATGCACAGGAGGACTTTAACAAGATTAACACTTAAAAACAATTATTTGTTTGCTCGAAATTATAGCCAAGGTGTGTCTCGGTTTAACTTTTCCTTAATAAATGCACTTTAATGGTCAAATCAGCTGCATTTCACCTGGGTGGCGCGGCGAAATGCAGCTGATTTGACGTTTTCCGGAGTGAGACGAAGGTTGGCTTGTATGGCAAGCCAAGTGTCTCATTAATAGCCACTTTTACCT
>NC_056502.1:8063007-8065257 GCF_014905685.2 Nematolebias whitei | reverse complement strand
TGGCTTGTATGGCAAGCCAAGTGTCTCATTAATAGCCACTTTTACCTATTAATGAGACACTTGGCTTGCCATAATGCTCGAGGGACCTCTAGCGGCTACAACTGGTAATGTTTAATATTTTTTATTTCAGAATGAATGAAATCGTCAGATCTCAACCAAAAATTGTTATAAATGTGCGAGAAAAAAACGTACAGTAGTTGCTTCAATGTATAAGTCGCAGGATTTGCAAATTTATGGGTAAAGGTGCGATTTATACGCCGGCAAATATGGAACCATTTGAACTAATACCGCCTAAACAAGACTGCTGCTACAAGCTTGAGCTTTTTAACCATCTGTTCCTAACAAAGTGGCAAAGCCTGCTGAAACAGAAATCAAACTTTCCTATGAGCCCCAAAATGAACAGACAACTCCAAGTCAAACCCCAAGATCCAACTGGATCTGACCATTCAAAAATTAATGCCTTGTTTAAGATAGCAAGACAAGTGGCCTGAGTATGATTAATGAGTGGCATGGTAGAGGATCATGCTTTAAGAGCTTCCTTCAGTCCCACACTGCTGGACCCACATTAGTGGCTGCTACGTTTGCGATAGTGGAAACCATGTGGTGCTCATGATAAAGCACGGCGCCGGTGAACCAGAGACTGGATCCACTCGAGGTCAAGTTTAAACTTCCAAAACAAGGAGCAACACAATATGGCAGCTCAATTTAATGTAAAGTATGAGTTGTATTATTAAGTGTCAGTATTTAGGAAATTATTAGATAATGAACAAAAAAAATCTACTGTCAACCTTTAGTTACTTTTTTCAATTATGTTATTTTATTTTTTTACATAAACAAATGTACAAATAAAAAAATGATTTTTTTTTTTTTTTTACATGTAAAGCTAAATCTTTTGAGAAACGGTCAAAGTAATTTTTATTCTGCAGAGACTTTGTCCTTAAACTGTTAAGAAGTTTTAAATAGAGCTAAATGAAAAGTTAAGCTGTTCTGCCCTCTAGAGGACGAAGAGTGAAACACACAAAAAACAGCAAACGATGAAAAGAAGCGCAACACATTACTCAAGATTTATACTTTATTGTCTTCTATTAATTCTAAAGTAAAAACAAAAAGACATCAACGTTTTCAAAAATTTGTTTTTTTTTAAAAGGTTAAAAATATATATCAGCGCTTTGCAAGCATTTTAACACTAAACAGGTAAACTAATCGTAATAAAAATGGAGACCAGTCAGCAGCAGGAATACAAAAACAAAATGTTATCTCTTATGACATATGGCCAAACTTTGTTCACACAGATTTACATTGTGTTGCTGCTTGAAAAACCACCTTGGCTACAGTAAGACTTCCACATGTCTACACCAGAGTTTTAATTAAAATCTAATCCGAAGGAAAGACAGTCTGATCCAGACTGCACAGCCTGAGTCAAACCAAACTTCAGCAAACACTCGTGATGTAAATGATAAACAAGGAGGCATTTATTTGTCCCGTGTTCTTTTTATGAACGGGATCAGGACACTAGCAGAACAAAAGTATCTGCAGAGAGAGAGAGCAAGTGTATTAGAGTCAGCTGTAAAGTTGTCACAGATGAGTAAATGGAGGAAGGAGGGTGACACTTGCGCCTCACTTTACTGCACTTATTTACTTGTTTAGCACTCGTTAAAGCGGGACACCAGCAGGTCAGTTTACTGACCAGCAAGATTCATTAATGTGTTCACCTTTAATACTCAGAACTCAGTCCCCGAAGTAGAATCTGTTAATGACGCGGAATTATATACCATAAATTAATATTCATCCAAATGAGGAGACCAAATTTGTCCTTTAAGTTCCATCCAGTCATCCATCCCTGTGTGAGAGGCGGGGGACAATTTGGACAGGTCTCCAGTCCATCACAGGGACACGGAGACAAACGAGACAACCATTCACCGTCTCGCTCACACCTAGGGACAATTTAGAGTTACCAATCAGCCTAACGTGCATGTTTTTAGTTTGCGGGAGGAAACTGGAGTACCCGGAGAAAGTCCACACGTGCATGGAGAGAACATGCAAACTCCACCCAGAAAGGCCCTCCAGCCGGGATTTGATCCAGCGACCTTCTTGCCGAGAGGGGACAGCTCAACCAACTAAGCCACTGTGCCACAGTCTTTGAAATTTTATTACAAAAATAATTGCCAAATCTTTGTGTGACTTAGTTCACTGTGGCGTCCCCTGAGAAGGGAGCAGCCGAAAGAATATATATATATATATATTTTTTTT
>NC_056502.1:8059574-8062907 GCF_014905685.2 Nematolebias whitei | reverse complement strand
CACTGCATATTGTGTTGATGGCGTAATATCTACTGCTGGTGGAACTCTACTTTTCCAAGCAATACTTACGATTCTCATCTAGTTCTTCCTTTTACTACAATATTTTGACTAAACAAAATTAAAATCCTCTAATGAGGTTTTGATATTCGTTGCATGTATCCCCTAAAAGCAAGCAACCTTTTACAACTACCGTATTTGCCGCCGTACAAGTTGCATCAGTCCAAAAATGTCAAATAAAGTGGGAAAAAAAAACATAAAATGGCCGCTTCGTCGTATAAATCGCATCTGTTATGAGTCACTGCTGACGCGTTGCGTTTGTTATGCGTCACTGCCGACAACCCGGAAACGTGGGCCGGAGTGCCAAAAATCGATTGGCTGCCAAATGGCGGCCGCGGGAGCATGCACAGGAGGACTTTAACAAGATTAACACTTAAAAACAATTATTTGTTTGCTCGAAATTATAGCAAAGGTGTGTCTTGGTTTAACTTTTCCTTAATAAATGCACTTTAATGGTCAAATCAGCTGCATTTCGCCTGGGTGGCGCGGCGAAATGCAGCTGATTTGACGTTTTCCGGAGTGAGACGAAGGTGGCTTGTATGGCAAGCCAAGTGTCTCATTAATAGCCACTTTTACCTATTAATGAGACACTTGGCTTGCCATAATGCTCGAGGGACCTCTAGCGGCTACAACTGGTAATGTTTAATATTTTTTATTTCAGAATGAATGAAATCGTCAGATCTCAACCAAAAATTGTTATAAATGTGCCAAAAAAAAACGTACAGTAGTTGCTTCAATGTATAAGTCGCAGGATTTGCAAATTTATGGATAAAGTTGCGATTTATACGCCGGCAAATATGGAACCATTTGAACTAATACCGCCTAAACAAGACTGCTGCTACAAGCTTGAGCTTTTTAACCATCTGTTCCTAACAAAGTGGCAAAGCCTGCTGAAACAGAAATCAAACTTTCCTATGAGCCCCAAAATGAACAGACAACTCCAAGTCAAACCCCAAGATCCAACTGGATCTGACCATTCAAAAATGAATGCCTTGTTTAAGATAGCAAGACAAGTGGCCTGAGTATGATTAATGAGTGGCATGGTAGAGGATCATGCTTTAAGAGCTTCCTTCAGTCCCACACTGCTGGACCCACATTAGTGGCTGCTACGTTTGCGATAGTGGAAACCATGTGGTGCTCATGATAAAGCACGGCGCCGGTGAACCAGAGACTGGATCCACTCGAGGTCAAGTTTAAACTTCCAAAACAAGGAGCAACACAATATGGCAGCTCAATTTAATGTAAAGTATGAGTTGTATTATTAAGTGTCAGTATTTAGGAAATTATTAGATAATGAACAAAAAAAATCTACTGTCAACCTTTAGTTACTTTTTTCAATTATGTTATTTTATTTTTTTACATAAACAAATGTACAAATAAAAAAATGATTTTTTTTTTTTTTTTTACATGTAAAGCTAAATCTTTTGAGAAACGGTCAAAGTATTGTTTTATTCTGCAGAGACTTTGTCCTTAAACTGTTAAGAAGTTTTAAATAGAGCTAAATGAAAAGTTAAGCTGTTCTGCCCTCTAGAGGACGAAGAGTGAAACACACAAAAAACAGCAAACAATGAAAAGAAGCGCAACACATTACTCAAGATTTATACTTTATTGTCTTCTATTAATTCTAAAGTAAAAACAAAAAGACGTCAACGTTTTCAAAAATTTTTTTTTTTTTTAAAGGTTAAAAAAATATATCAGCGCTTTGCAAGCATTTTAACACTAAACAGGTAAACTAATCGTAATAAAAATGGAGACCAGTCAGCAGCAGGAATACAAAAACAAAATTTTATGTCTTATGACATATGGCCAAACTTTGTTCACACAGATTTACATTGTGTTGCTGCTTGAAAAACCACCTTGGCTACAGTAAGACTTCCACATGTCTACACCAGAGTTTTAATTAAAATCTAATCCGAAGGAAAGACAGTCTGATCCAGACTGCACAGCCTGAGTCAGACCAAACTTCAGCAAACACTCGTGATGTAAATGATAAACAAGGAGGCATTTATTTGTCCCGTGTTCTTTTTATGAACGGGATCAGGACACTAGCAGAACAAAAGTATCTGCAGAGAGAGAGCAAGTGTATTAGAGTCAGCTGTAAAGTTGTCACAGATGAGTAAATGGAGGAAGGAGGGTGACACTTGCGCCTCACTTTACTGCACTTATTTACTTGTTTAGCACTCGTTAAAGCGGGACACCAGCAGGTCAGTTTACTGACCAGCAAGATTCATTAATGTGTTCACCTTTAATACTCAGAACTCAGTCCCTGAAGTAGAATCTGTTAATGACACGGAATTATATACCATAAATTAATATTCATCCAAATGAGGAGACCAAATTTGTCCTTTAAGTTCCATCCAGTCATCCATCCCTGTGTGAGAGGCGGGGGACAATTTGGACAGGTCTCCAGTCCATCACAGGGACACAGAGACAAACGAGACAACCATTCACCGTCTCGCTCACACCTAGGGACAATTTAGAGTTACCAATCAGCCTAACGTGCATGTTTTTAGTTTACGGGAGGAAACTGGAGTACCCGGAGAAAGTCCACACATGCATGGAGAGAACATGCAAACTCCACCCAGAAAGGCCCTCCAGCCGGGATTTGATCCAGCGACCTTCTTGCTGAGAGGCGACAGCTCAACCAACTAAGCCACTGTGCCACAGTCTTTGAAATTTTATTACAAAAATAATTGCCAAATCTTTGTGTGACTTAGTTCACTGTGGCGTCCCCTGAGAAGGGAGCAGCCGAAAGAATATATATATATATATATTTTTTTTTTTTTTTACATTATTAGTGTTTAGCTAATCTAGATCCTTGCATATCTTTTTATACTTTATATTCTTCTTTTTTTTTATTATCTTTGGGTGTAACTGGGCCGTTGGGTACACAATTTTGTTCCACCTCATGTACCGCATGTGATGCAAATGACAAAGAACCATGAAAGTTCATGGTCAGAAGAGCGCCTCTTCATGCTACAAACTGTTTATACATTTATATAGAAACACCTGCTTTAGAATTAGCTATAACCAAAGTGCATCCAATAAAAAACACTTTATGTAAAAGTATCTGTTCAAATCATTGTATATACAAATATCTGAGAAACATAAAACAATTATTAAAGAAGGGGAAAGCTGTAAAACGGTAGTGGAGATTCACAATGAACTGAAATCAAATAATTCCACATGACTTTAGAGCTAAACTACAGTATTGTTGTCTCTGCGTGACAAACATTTCTTGCTCATCACTCATTACTTGTTCCCACTTTCTTTTTA
>NC_056502.1:8058768-8059474 GCF_014905685.2 Nematolebias whitei | reverse complement strand
GTCGGGGCCGGGGCGTGAACCGGCGATCTTTGGATCACAAGCCCACCTCTCTAACCTCTGCGCCACCACTCCCCCATAATATTATATTATATTATATTATATTATATTATATTATATTATATTATATTATATTGGGCTGCCACCTTACCGTGGTGGAGGGGTTTGAGTGTCCCAATGATCCTAGGAGCTATGCTGTCAGGGACTTCATGCCCTAGTAGGGTCACCCAAGGTAGACAGGTTCTAGGTGAAGGACCAGACAAAGTGCAGCTCAAAGACCCCTATGAAGATTAAAATTAATGGAACCAATGTTCCCTCACCCAGACATGGGTCAACGGGGCCCCACTCTGGAGCCGGGCCTGGATGAGGGGCACACTGGCGAGTGCCTGGTGGCCGGGCTTTTACCCATGGAGTCCGACCGGGCACAGCCTGAAGAGGAGATGTGGGTCCCCCTTTCCATGGGCTCACCATCTGTGGGAGGGACCAAAGGGGTCGGGTGCAATGTGGGATGGGTGGTCGCTGAGGCAAAAACTCAGGCGTGGGAGGAGTTAGGGGAGGCCATGGAGAATGACTTTCGTACAGCTTTGAGGCGTTTCTGGTCCACCATCTGGTGTCTCAGGGGGTGAAAGCGGTACACCACCAACACTGTTTATAGTAGGGGTGGTGTGCTGCTGACCTCAACTCGTGATGTCGTGGGTCGGTGGGCAGA
>NC_056502.1:8056364-8058668 GCF_014905685.2 Nematolebias whitei | reverse complement strand
TATATTATATTATATTATATTATATTATATTATATTATATTATATTGGGCTGCCACCTTACCGTGGTGGAGGGGTTTGAGTGTCCCAATGATCCTAGGAGCTATGCTGTCAGGGACTTCATGCCCTAGTAGGGTCACCCAAGGTAGACAGGTTCTAGGTGAGGGACCAGACAAAGTGCAGCTCAAAGACCCCTATGAAGATTAAAATTAATGGAACCAATGTTCCCTCGCCCAGACGTGGGTCACCGGGGCCCCACTCTGGAGCCGGGCCTGGACGAGGGGCACGCTGGCGAGTGCCTGGTGGCCGGGCTTTTACCCATGGAGTCCGGCCGGGCACAGCCTGAAGAGGAGATGTGGGTCCCCCTTTCCATGGGATCACCATCTGTGGGAGGGGCCAAAGGGGTCGGGTGCAATGTGGGATGGGTGGTGGCTGAGGCAAAAACTCAGGCGTGGGAGGAGTTAGGAGAGGCCATGGAGAATGACTTTCGTACGGCTTCGAGGTGTTTCTGGTCCACCATCTGGTGTCTCAGGGGGGGAAAGCGGTACACCACCAACACTGTTTATAGTGGGGGTGATGTGCTGCTGACCTCAACTCGGGATGTCGTGGGTCGGTGGGCAGAGTACTTCGAAGACCTCCTCAATCCCACTGGAACGTCTTCCGCTGAGGAAGCGGAGCCTGAGGACCTTAGGTTGGGCTCTCCAATCTCTGGTGCTGAGGTCACCGAGGTGGCAGGGCCCCAGGGTTGGATGAGATTCGCACTGAGTTCCTTAAGGCCCTGGATGTTGTAGGGTTGTGTTGGCTTACGCGACTCTGCAATATTGCTTGGACATCGGGGGCAGTTCCCCATGATTGGCAGACCAGGGTGGTGGTCCCCCTATTTAAAAAGGGGGACCGTAGAGTGTGTTCCAACTATAGGGAGATCACACTCTTAAACCTCCCTGGTAAGGGCTATTCAGGAGCTCTGGAGAGGAGGGTCCGTCGGATAGTTGAACCTCGGATTCAGGAGAAGCGGTACGGTTTTCATCCTGGTCGTGGAACATTGGACTAGCTCTACACCCTCAGCAGGGTCCTGGAGGGTGCGTGGGAGTTTACCCAACCAGTCTACATGTGCTTTGTGGACTTGGAGAAGGCATTCAACTGCGTCCTTCGGGGAACCCTGTCCAGGAGTATGGTGTACCAGGACCTTTGATACGGGCTGTTAAGTCCCTGTATGACCGGTGTAAGAGCTTGGTCCACATTGCTGGCAGCAAGTCAGGCTCATTTCCAGGTTAGCTGGATTCTCCCTTAGAGACAGGGTGAGAAGTTCGGTTATCCGGGAGAGACTCAGAGTAGAACCGCTGTTCCTCCACATTGAGAGGAGCCAGTTGAGGTGGTTCGGGCATCTGGTAAGGATGCTCCCTGGATCCCTCTCTAGGGAGGTGCTTCGGGCATGTCCGACTGGGAGGAGACCCTGGGGAAGACCCAAGACATGTTAGAGAGAGCCTGGGAATGCCTTGGAATCCTCCCAGAAGAGCTGGAAGAGGTGGCTGTGGCAAAAGATGTCTGGGCTTCCCTGCTCAAGCTGCTGCCCCCGTGACCCGACTTCGGAACAAGCGGAAGATAATGGATGGATGGATACATTTCAAAACTCTAAATAATATTTATCCTTCTAACAAGTTTATCAGAAATATATTTAAAATTGAATGTGATAACTGTTATATATGTCAGGAACCTGAAACAACAGAACATCTGTTTTATTTCTGTGATTCTGTGAACACGTCATGGAAAACCCTTCACGATCTTCTGACCATAAAATCCATGAACTCCTTCTCCCCTCAGAATGTCTTATATGGATATGTATCTGAAAATGAGATTTAAAAAATTAATACTTTATTAATAACATTACCATAATCTTAAAAATGTATATACATAAATGCAAGTATGGCAAATGTAAGCCATTATGGTTTGTATTCATACAAGAACTCCAGATGTTAAAACTTTCATTAGACAGTGCTAAAAAACCACAAGCAAAACAGCTCTCTTATCATTATCTTATATAGCCCTCTGACAAATTATCTGAGTAGTTATGTAGAATGTTAGATAAATAGTTCTGGGCTTTACTTTTACTTTTATCATATTATTTGCTAATTCTCTGATACTAATAATGTTACTTAAATTTTAATTATGTGACTGAATAATATGTTAAATTGTTTATGCATATGTTGACCTTAGGATGTATGACAGAAGATTTTTTTACATGTTTATATGCATCAAATTATAATTTGAGATTGTCATTTGTTCTTTTGTTCTAAAAAAAAAAAAAAA
>NC_056502.1:8052519-8056264 GCF_014905685.2 Nematolebias whitei | reverse complement strand
AAAAAAAAAAACCTGTCTTGTCTTCTCGTCTTCTTCAAAATAGACGATCTTTGGTTACGTGCTTACGTCAGTTAGACGACGTCCGATGACCGGAGGAAAACGAAGGGAATATCCATGCGGCGGGCTGGTCGGTGAGTGCTGGAAGACAAGTGGACTGTCATGGACAGGACGGCTGTGGTGAAGGTCGGAGCTGCGGCCAGCGCCAGCGTCTGTGTTTTGGTCGGCGGCCTAGTACTGACCCAATACATCGTCGCCAAAAAAAAGCGAGCTGGGAAGAAAACCAAGATCATAGAGATGGTGAGTTATCTGCAATCCGGCAACTGCGTCTTGAAAACTAGCATAGGTAGACAACGAACAGGAAGTGGGAGTGAAAGGAGCTTCAGTATAATGCTACACTGGCCTCAGTATGATATGGCGCTTTTCGAAAGGGTAACATTTATTTTCAATGTCAGTAACAAAAAATAATGAACGCGGTTTATTTGCTAACTTGGCAGTCGTAAACGGTTCACTGCGCATGCGCATTAATTCTAACAGCAGCTGTTTTTAGAGGTCACAACAAGCCAGTTTTTACTGAAGGGAAAGAGCTTTCACTTCTTCTGTTTTATCTCCTCTGCTCTGACAACTGACCTCAGTGTCAGTGATGCCTTCTACCATTCATGCACTGTCCTGAAAACAGCTTCATGTTTTTGTTTCAAGCAGCTTTATGCATGAATCCAACCATGTTTATGCAAATAGCTCTCAGTGAGAGCTATCCATCCATGTACTGACAGCCTCTCAGTACTAACTGAATTGGATTGGACATAAACATTTCATACATTTTGCACCTAAAGATCTTTTTTATTGCACCTTTTTACTGAAGGTAGCATACACTCTAGGTATCTGTATATTTGCTTGTTCATGTTAAAACTAACATCTATGAGAAATGTTATTCATATTCCTTTTGGCTGCTTCCACTCTTCCCATCCTCTGCTACTGTTCTGCCACCATTATCATACTGTACTTTTCTTCTCCACTCCCACCCTCATCTTTTCTTTTTTTTGGTTCAAACTATTAAGGGTTTGCCTTTTGCATATTTCCCCAAAGCTTTAGCTTAAACTTATAATCACTTCCTAATATTTCAAATGCCAACCATTTAAAATCATAACTCGTTTTGCTACCATCATAAACCTTCCCTTTTCACAATCTATATGATTCATTCCTGGTATTTGACTGCACCCTTTTCTTCACCTCTGTCACACAACTCCCGTGGCTTTTGTCAAGAAATTTCTTAACTTTAAAAAGTGATTCAGAAATATAATACATGTGTATATATTAACAATTAATTCATAGCTGAAAAAAAAATGACATATCAAACTTTTATCTAAATTTTAGCAAGAAAAGGTTTAGCTTTCTTAGCAACTTACCAAACATACACATGCAAGCCTGTTGGGTACGATGTAATATATTCAATAAAATTTAACTTTTATTTCATATTTTGTAGGTGTTAGTGGAAAAAAAAAAACATAGCGAAAGGTGCTGGAGCTGCTGTGGACAAAATGTATTTTTGTTACCAAGGCAGTCTTGTTCATGACCTTTTCATGATTTTTTTTGTGTGTGTTTATTTTAGTTTTATTGAATCATAATAACACATTTAACAACACATTTTTGTTGTGAATCCCACGTATAGAAAAATAAATGTGAGCTCAATGACTTTGCGTTTTTACAACTAGTTTTATGACCGTAATCCCAATAAATTGAAAAAATAAATGTCACATTTTAAGAAGAAATCAACAAACTTTTGTGTTCTAATAGTTTTAGGTCAATAACCGTTTCTTGTTATCCCCCAACTTTCTTTTTCTTGTGTTTTTGCAACATCAAATTGTGAACTCTGTTTGAGAAACCTGCCAGTGTGTGACGGTTTCACGTTAGCATTTCTCTTTTGTTTAAGGTCAGCAGTTCACACAGGCACTCCTTCTTAAAACACTACTCTTTTGTTAATTGTATGAGATCACTGTGACCTTTGACTGCTCGTTTTTATTGGCAGAATTATCTGTAGGAACTCTGCTCGTAATTTGCCTGTTTGGGATGTTACATTTCTGAAGCATAGATGTTTCTTATCACCTCTAAAAGGGATGATCAGAGACATTAAACTGGTTACTGTGGGTCATGACCTATGATGGTGGTGCCATCAGAGTCAGGTGAGCAGACCATTAGCTGACTTCTGTGTATTCAAAGCGGTACGAGCCAAGGAAGCTTGTCAGTTGACTCCTTTATTTTCATGCACTTTAGCTTCATTAACGGAGCCGGTAGATTCAGTTCAGTTTATTTATATAGCACCAAGTCACAACTGAAGTCACTCAGGGCACTGAACAGAAACATTCATATATATAAAAACAAGTTAACATTATTTAACTGAGGGGCAGACTGCTTTGAGTTTAACTCCATCACAGACTCTCATCTTGAGCATGAAGGCGACGGTGGAAAGGAAAAACTCCCCCATAAGGAAGAAACCTTCAGCAGAACCAGACTCAGGACAAGCGGCCATCTGCTTCGACCAGCTGGGTTTGAGAGGAATGGGAAGGAAGAACAGATACACAATGGCAGATTGAGAATCACATGTTAAGATAAATAAATAGTATCGAATGAAAACTTCAATTGTAACAATTCATTTAAAGAAATGAGGTCAATTTGTCCTCCAGTAGTCTAAGCATATAGCAGCATAACAAGCCAACCCTAATTATAGGATTTATCAAAAAGGAAAGTCTTAAAACTGGACAATGTGTCAGCCTCACGGACAGAAACTGGAAGTTGGTTCCACATGAGAGGAGCCTGATAACTGAAAGATCTTCCTCCCATTCTGCTTTTGGAAACTCTAGGAACCCCAAGTAAGCCTGCAGTCTGAGAGCCAAGTGCTCTGTTATGAAAGTATGGAACAACAAGATCTCGAGTATAAGATGGAGCTAGGTTGTTGAGAGCTTTGTAGGTTAGAAGTAAGGTTTTGAATTCAGTTCTGGGCTTGACCGGAACAAAGGAGAGAATTTAAAACTGGAGAGAAATAATCTCTCCTACTAACTCCAGTGAAGACTCTGGCAGCAGCATTTTGGATCAGCTGAAGACTTCAACGATTAACTTGAAGATGTTCATTAAGTCCAAAATTTTTCCAGATGAAATCCAATAAATCTTCTGCCTGTTTTCATGTAAAAATCCCTTTTGCATTAAAACAGAAAGTATTTCTGTGATCTTCACAAGCCCGAGTTTTTAAAACATCTAAAAGCTGCTTCATCAAGCAAGAAGTTCTTTGACGTCTCTGCTCTTTTACTAATTCAGTTTTCTGGTTAAAGAGGTAAAGTGGAATGCAGTAGTGACCGACTGCAGAGCAGAAATAGTTTTTTGTTTCCCCCTCAGCATGGAAATTTGTGACCATCTGCTTTTAATGCAGTTTGGTGTTGTGGACAAGCAAAAACATTCAGACGAAATTCCAGAAGTCCAATAAAACCCAGAACCGTCTACAACACTGCAGATTTTTGCTTTCAAACTCTTATGTGTGCTACAGTTTTCAAAAGACAGACTCGGGTCATTTAAAAAAAGATTTAATCCAAGAAAAATAGTGCGTTAGTTGTTTTTCCCCCTTTATGCTAGGAATTTATTCTTTTTTCCTGCTTTTCATAACATTTTGTAGTTATCGTTCCACGTTTGTCTGTTTCCTCACACGTTCCACTTCAACAAGAATTACTAATAGAACAAAGGCTTATTTATCTGAATATTA
>NC_056502.1:8049748-8052419 GCF_014905685.2 Nematolebias whitei | reverse complement strand
GACAGTTGTAGCCCATCTCCTCTGAATGTGGTGGTTTTTGAAGCTGCCACTCCCGCCTCATTCCACTCTTTCTGGATCTCTGTCAGATTCTGGAATCTTCTTTGTTTTTGTATATTCTCTTCTACTTCTTTCTCTATGATTATTTATCTTAACTGTTTTTTTGAATTTTATGTCATCTTCTTACTTTTTTGTCCTCATTCCACGTTTTCTGCCAGTTTCCTATTTCTTTTCCTTTAACTAATGATTTACCCTCTCCTTTCCCTAATGGAATATTAACTGTTATTTCGCCTTTCAACGCTTTTTTAGTGAGTTTATCTGCTCTTTCATTTCCTTCCACCCCCTCGTGTGCTGGCACCTAACAAAGTGAACGCCCATACCTCCCTAACCTGAATAATGTGAGCTGTATTTCTAGAAGCAGATCTTTTCTATTGTTTCCTTTAGACTGAAGGCTTTCTATGGCAGCCTTTGAGTCAGTGCATATCACCACCCAGTCCGGTCTAACTTCCTATATCCACTGTAGACTAAATATTACTGCCACCATTTCTGCTGTGAAAACTGAAATTGATCAGATTATTTTGGATATACAAACTTCAAAACTCTGGAATATAGACTCCTATTCCCACCTATCCCTTTGTGTTCTTTGAGCCATCTGTGCAAATTTCCAAGTAATTAGAATATGATTCTCTAATGTGTTTGCTGGTTTTCACCCCTATTTCATTGACTTTCCATTCTCTTTTCATTTCAAGAATTTTCACGTCTTCTTTATTTTCTGGAATCAACCAAGGAGGGAAAATACTAGTTGGATTAATCTGAGCAAATTCTTTATTTTTTATTCCATATTTTTCAGCTGATTTGTTTATTTTCCACCCAAATCCATTTCTTTATTTGTTATATTCCCAACAGTTCTGGATTATCATTGCTGCAAGATTTCCTTCTTTACTTCCGTTGAGTTTCACCCAGTAAGTTAATGATAGTTTTGTTCTTCTCATTTCTAACGGTGTCTCACCAGTTTCTATGAGAAGTGCATTAATAGGGGTTGTCTTGATTGCTGCTGTGCACACCCGTAATGCTCTGGGTTGAAGTCTGTCTAGTTTTTGTAGTGTTGCATTTGCTGCTGCTCCATATACTGTACTATGCATCCATAGTCGATCTCGTCAGAGCTCTGTAGATATTTAAAAGTGATTGTTTATCTGCTCCTCAGTTATTTCCTGCCACTGCTTTCATTAGATTAATTACTTTCTTACACTTTGTTTCCACCTGTTTTAAATGTGATTGCCATGTGTATGAACTATCTAACCATAAACCTAAATATTTAAATTCACGAACTTTTTTTAGAGGTTGTCCATATAATAAGACATTTTCCTATATTTATCTTCTTTTTATTTGTTATCATCATGTAGCTGACTTTGCTTACTGACAGTTTGAAACCCCGTTCATAAGACCAGCTCTCTATTTGATTAATTGCTTTCCTTATGCTTTTAACATGTGGAACATTTCTCCCCCTAATCCATATTGCTCCATCATCTGCATATAAAGCAGATTTGATACCTCTGTCAAGATTTGAAAATATGTCGTTAATCATGATGTTAAATAATACTGGACTAATTACACTCCCTTGTGGGGTGCCATTTTCGACTTTGAAATCTCTTGATAAATCCTCCCCAACTTTTACTCTCATTTACTATCTTTAAAGAAACTGGTAATCCAGTTATGCATACTTCTATCTATTCCCATTTGTTCTAGTTTTATTAGCAGCCCTTCCCTCCACATAGAATCATATGTTTTTTCTATGTCAAAGAATACTTTGTACTATGATCATAATTTCTTTCATTTTTAACGTTTTTTCCATATCGTTACACACTCTTACTAGAGCATCTACTGTGGACCGACCAGTTCTAAAACCACACTGATAGTTACTGATAAGTTCTCTTTTTTTCCAGGACATACATTAATCTGTTAACTAATATTTTCTCCATAAATTTACACAAATGAGAAGTTAATGCTATGGGTCTGTAGTTATCTGAACTTGATGGATCTTTCCCTGGTTTATTAAATAGCAGAATTATGGCTCTTTTCCAGCTCTTTGGTATCATTCCTTCTTTCCATATTTTATGGAATAGTTTTAAAATAATATTTAACGTTATTTCAGATAGATGTCTAAACATGACATAACACAGGCTATTATCTCCTGGAGCCGAATAACCTGTATTTTTTAACGCCATTTTGATTTCTTTCATAGTTATATTTTCATCAATTGTTGACATGGTTGTATTTTTCTTCTGTCCATTACTGACATTTTTGAGTTTTTGTTCTTTCTGCGGCTTATGATCATTTTCTAGATGTTCTCCAGTGTGGACTGCAGCAAATGCCTCACCCAGAGAATCAGCCTTGTCTTTATTTGAAACCATTATCTCATTATTTTTAATCAGAGCTGGAATTTTAACCTCACTTCTTTTCCCACTCATTTTCTTAATCATTGACCACACCTGTTGTAGATTTATTTTATAACCTATGGATGAACAATAATCCCTCCCAAGTTTTCTTTTTTGCTTCCTTAATGGTCCTACGAGCTACTGCCCTTTTTAAAATCTATAAAGTTTTCTCTTGTCATATTTTTCTGGAAAGTTTTTAGTGCTTTATTTCGCTCTGTAATTGCTTTACTACATTCATC
>NC_056502.1:8046234-8049648 GCF_014905685.2 Nematolebias whitei | reverse complement strand
GAGTTCCACCAGCAGTAGATATTACGCCATCAACACAATATGCAGTGTTTGCAGTAGTTGGGCTTGAATTGGTACCAGCTTGTACTAATATCTGGATTAGATGTAGGATCTGCAGATGGTTTGTATAATCGTAATCTGTGCAAATTACAGCAGCATCATCAGAAGCAGTTAGTAGAACTGGTTTGGGTTGCATGAAGTGCAGCGCTGTGAACACAGTTGGCTTAAGGTGCATCTGATCGAAGCTACAGTTCTTGGATTAGTCATCAGTCAGATTGATTTCAACGCAGCATGAAACTCGGCAACCTTCCTTCCAGCTTATTTAAAATAGATTAACATAAATATAAAACAAATGTCATGTCAGAGGAGTGTTGAGATGCATATTTACTGATTAAATGAGCGGACTAAACAGTTGCTCAAAGTATTTTTGATTAGTCATCACAAAGTTGTAGGTTTCTTGGCGCAACGTGGATGTCAGTGTTCCAATAAGCAAAGTTAGAGGAAAAAACAATGTTGCTGAATAAACAAATCTTATCACTTCTTTCTAATAATCTTTAAGCTTGACTTTTAACTTCTTTTCACCTTTTTTGTCTGGTTATCTTGAAGCGTCTTGACTATTGTCATCTGTACTGCTAGTATTGCAACAGGCCTTACAGAGGGTCATAGTTGAACCTTTTAAACTCGAAGGGGATTTAACATTAAAGAAGTTGTCTGGCAGGGAATGAACTTGACAGTTTGCCTCACCAAGAGGACTGAAAAAAATCAAATGCGCAATATTTTTTTATATTTCCATCATAATAAAGCAAACCTTTTTCTCATTAAGTTTAGAAAGAGATCTGTGCTGATTAAAAAAATAGAAGCAAAACCATAATTAGGTCAATACTTTGATTATTGATGAATCAGCTAACACAACTCAGGAAGTCTCAAATATCAACTGAACAGTTTCACTATAAGCTCAACGTGAGATTGAAAGTAAATTAAAAAGTTTGTGAACATGTCAGTTATTTTAATGAATCAAAACCCCTCCTATAAGTCACACTTTTATCATCTCTGTTTTTGGACAGTTGCTTTTTTCCACCTGCGTAATATCATTAAAATTAGAAACATCTTATCTAAAAATGATGCAGAAAAACTGCTTCATGCATTTGTCACATCTAGACTGGACTATTGCAATGGTTTGTTATCTGGGTGTCCAAATACTTCTTTAAAAAGTTTTCAGTTGATCCACAATGCTGCTGCCAGAGTCTTAACTGGAGTTAGTGGGAGAGATAATTTCTCTCCAGTTTTAGCTTCTCTCCATTGTCTCCCTGTCAAATGCAGAATTGAATTCAAAATCTTACTTCTAACCTACAAAGCTGTCAACAACCTAGCTCCATGTTCTGTTACAGATCTTATTGTTCCATATTTTCAGAGCACATCGCCCTCAGACTGGTTTACTTATCTGCACGGTGTGTTGTAATGTTTTGCACGTTATGTTCTGTGTTGCACCGTGATCCTGGAGGAACTCTTTCAATATGTACTTGTACATACAGTAAGCTGAAATGACAATAAAGCCTCTCTGACTCTGACTTGCGGTTCCTGGAGTTTCCAAAAGCAGAATGGGAGGAAGAGCTTTCATTCATCAGGCTCCTCTCTTGTGGAACCAACTTCCAGTTTCTGTCCATGTGGCTGAAACATCGTCCAGTTTTAAGACTTTCCTTTTTGATCAATCCTATAGCTTGGGTCGCTTGTTATGATTCTATAGGCTTAGACTACTAGAGGACAAATTGATCTAATTTCTTTAAATGAATTGTTACAATTAAATAGTTTTCATTTGATACTATTTCTATCTTAACATGTGATTCTGGATCTGCCATTGTGTATCTGTTCCTCCCAAACCCAGCCGGTCGAAGCAGATGGCCGCTTGTCCTGAGCCTGGTTGAGGGAGTTTTTCCTTCCCACTGTCGCCTTCATGCTTGCTCAAGTTGAGTCTGCTCCTCAGTTAAATAATGTTATTAACTTATTTTTATGTACATGAATGTTTCTGTTCAGTGCCCTGAGACGACTTCTGTTGTGACTTGGCGCTGTATAAATAAACCGAATTGAATTAAATTTTATAGAGTCACCCTTTTTCTGGGCTGCTATACGTTGCTTTTTGTCAGGTAGGATCAGTAGAAGACGGTGTAAAGAGTTGTTTTTGTGGAGTCCGTTATCTTTGTGCCTAAAGAATACTCTGCGAACTAAGAGTGGTTTATTGGAGGAAATACATTGATTATTCTTATCTTGTGCTTAACTTCGAAATAATCTTCAGTCCTTCTGATACCTGAAAAACTTCTTGTCCTGCTGCTGATGGTAAAGGGTGTGGTCCAGATTTATGATGAAACCCAGCCACATAGTCACTAGAAGTTATGACATATGTGTAAAAAAAATAACAAATTTTTTTTTTGTGGGGGGGGGGGGGGGACAAAAAAAATCTAATGAATAATTTACTGCTCAGTGTCATTGTAGTTTCCCACTGCATAAATATACTTTTATATTTAAATATCTTTCAGTATTTTTCATCTTGTAGTTCTTAATTCTGTTTACAGTTCAAATGCTGACTTCAGGAAAGACAATCGGTGCAAATGAGTTTACATCTGGGACCCCCAACCACAAGGCCAACGACCAATAAACAAAACAAAAAATACATAAATGTATTTAAAGCAAGCTGATGTATTTACAAGTTTTAGAAGCTGTGTGTCTCTACAGGAGACAGGAAAGTCTATATGTGATGCCTTGTGTACCGCTGTGCTGAGATGTAATCTGAGAAAATTGACCTCATTTTTGGGGATTCGTGGGTATGCGAGACGGTCACCATCAGCCGAGGAGAGGAAGACGAGGTCTCAAGTTGCAGTCGTTCTACAGCAACAACACAAGCTGTACAGGCAGCAGGGAACAAAACTGTGCTCAGCAAAAATGGACCCTGTCAAGTTAACTTTTGGGCTGTCAATTAAATTTGTGTTCTGGTCAAAATGATGATGTAGAATCAGAAAAAAACCCCTGCAGCTGGAAGCTAAAGATTGTGCCCATTGTTTGCTTTAGCATGAGTTAGGCATTAACTGAGTCCACTTACTAACATATTGATATGTTGTCTGGATAATGCACCTTAAACATGAGCACTTCAGATAATGTAAAGAATGTAACACATGGACCCATGCATGTCTGTTCTGACTAAAATGTTTGATTGTTTAATATCCATGAATTTCCTTCACTGCTCTGCGTTTTTAGGTATTCTGGCTTTAACTTTAACTTCCTGTCAGTGTTCTTACACTTAGGGTCATTTAGCAACACTGGTGTTTTGCCTGTTTACATAAGGTGTGGGACAGAAGGTAGGATTAAGGTAGTACTAGTTAGCAAACAGCATTGTCAAGGAAATCTCCAGAAATATTGCATTGGTCA
>NC_056502.1:8039559-8046134 GCF_014905685.2 Nematolebias whitei | reverse complement strand
TTTTTTATTTTTTTAGATTTTTCTACCTGGATTATTGAGCATGCATCAGGATATTAACAATTTACTGTACTTTCATAAATTGTAACAAGTACCACAAAGCTCAGTCTTAGGATCCACCCTCTTTACAATCTACATAGGTAATGTAGGTCAGACCATCCCTGATGCATCCTTACATTTCTATGCTGATGATAGTTGTTTACTGTCGAGCTAAAACAGTTGCTAAGGTTTTCCAGCTTTAGCAATCAACTTTCGACATCATCCAGTCGGATTTGTTGCATCTCAAACTTGTCCTAAACGCAAACAAAACCAAAGGGATGCTGTTTTCAAACACGAAGTTGGTCCCAGCAGTTTTTCTTTTGATTTTTATCCTCAAATAATAATAATAATGATAATGTCATCACAATGTCAGCACTGTATGTTTCCATACAATGGCAAAATTAGCCTCTCCATTTAACCCATCCACCACCAGGTGGTGCAGTGGGCAGCTATTGAAAGCGCCCGGGGGGCATTTTGGGGGTGAGGCATGCTGCCCAGAGACGCCACGTGATTGGTGTCCCTATTGAGTTTTTCGATTCCTACAAATATTTGGGTATCTTGGTCGACTCGCATCTCTTTTAAGCTCCATGTAGAAAATTTGGTGAGGAAACAGAAAGTTAAACTGGGTTTCTTTTTCAGAAATAGATCCTGTCTAACTCTGAATGCTAGGAAATGCTTTGTAACTGCGATTTTCCTTCCCTCCATTGACTACGGTGACATTTTTTACCTGAACGCTCGTACAAGCACCCTGCAGATGTTGGACGCTGTTTATCATGGTGCGCTAAGATTCATAACTGGCTGTAACTACCGTACCCACCACTGCACCCTGTATTCCCTGGTTAACTGGACATCATTAATTTCATGCAGACTCTTTTACTGGTACATTTTCATCTTTAAATCACTTCTTGGTCTGCTGCCTTCATACATCTCCTCTTGCATGTCTCTGCGTGAGTGCAGCTACAGCATGCGCTCTCAGGACATTATTACCTGCAGTGTTCCCTCAGTGAGGACTGAATTTGGCAAAAGGGTCTTCTCCTACTTCGCTCCTGTTTCCTGGAATATCTTACAAAAAGATCTGAAGATCTGAAGTTCCCTTTCTAAGTGGCTTTAAACATCTGTTAAGTTCATGGCAAAACCAGTGCAGACATGTTCCTGTTTTTAGTTTTCTACATCGCTTTACAACCTAGCTGTTTTTTGTTACATTTTTTAATACCATTTTCTTTCACTTGTTGTTCTCAATTTGTGTGCATCCTTTATGATTGACCATTGTTGACTTTGTTGTCCACTGTTGTCATCACGCTTCGTTAAAATCAGGTCTCTTTTGTAAATGAGTCCCGAGGCTCAGTGGGATTAACCTGTCTAAATAAAGGTTGAATGGATGAAAAAGTTACCAGAACTACAAAAATACGTTGACATTTCTGCTTAAGCCGTCATGCTGAATGCACAGTTTGCTGTTATTAAAAAGAAAACTTTTTTTTTATTATTATTTTTTTTTTTAGAGTTGATGTCTTTGAGTCTTTGGGCCTCACAGACTTAACCCAAACTGCACAAACACTTCAGTGTCAGGAGTCAAATATTAAAGCCACAGCATAAAGATAAGCACAAGACACAGAGTTATCTGTATGTGTGTGTGTGTGTGTTGAATGCATGCATGTGAGGCGAATCTATAGTTGACTTGGACACATGTGACTGACCATGGACAGACCAAACAGCCTGAACCTTAACCTTTCTTGTAGCTTCGGGCTATTTATTGTGCATATGTTTGTTATCATGGTGAGAATTGTGTGTTACTGCCGAGCACACACATTTCCATCTGCTCTCAAGCAAGTTTGGCGTTTCTAATTGATTTTAAAGGTTCTTTTATGAAAAGGGTCAGTGGTCACATTACTGGAAACGGTCTAGATCCCAAGTATTACTTAATTTTATGCATGTAATTGAGCCTGGATTGGGGGGAGTGGTTATAATGTCTTATCAGTTTTGGTCAACACCCCCACCCCCTGCCTGTTTCTGTAGCTATATAAACCCTACGAAGCCACAAAATCTTTTCTTCACTCCTGTTTCCGCAGAGACAACAGACCCGAGGTAAGCTTGTGTTTGTGTGCAGCTAGTTCTCCGACGGCTTCAGTGTTTGGACGCACCCCCTCCTTTTTGGGTAAATTACCAGATTGAAGGCTCCTGTCAGTATGAGATTACTGTTTAAAAGCGTTTTGAAAGCATGCAAAAGTGACTTTCTTTGAGTAACTTAATTATTTAGAGCTAGTTAATATTTGTACAAGGTGTAATTTTATTGCCATTTGGAGCATGTGCTCTGAAACCCTCTTGTATTTACAAAAGACGACACATTTTGTGACCCTTTAAATGCACCATGCACGTAAAGAAGTGTGCGTCGCCCAAACGAGTTCAGCTTTCAACGGAGAATCAATTCAAGGAGTTGTTTTGAGTCTCGGCTTGTTTACTTCACGACTCGAGGATTCCTTGTGTCTAGGTTAAAAACTGTGGTTTATTTTTAGCTCGTACTCCGAGCGTCTTGTGTCAGTATGATCACAGCAGTGTTTGAGTTACAGCAAGTCTGATTACATAAGTGGAGGCAATGTTAGTGGGTGGGTAGGATGTTGTAACTTGTACAACGACCGTACTGGACGTTCAGCTCTGTTTCTTCTTTTTTTTACATGTCTGTACCGTTGTGGAGCTCCTCCTGGTGCTGTAATCTCTGACATCCCTGTGTTATCTAATAATGACAAACACATCAACACTGGAGCTTTAAGTCCAACTAGATTATCTTTTAAACACTGAATAAGTTTATGAAATCTCTAAATTGACTAACTTAACAAACAGCTCACCATATCAGTTCTTACTTGTGAATACAGACGTATGGTGCACCTCAGACATTTCCATGTTTTTAGTTAATTTACCATCTCAAGTCGCCTAATCTCACAAGGCGAACCGCAGGAATGGATCAAGAAGGGACAGCTTTAATCTGCAGAGCCCAACACAAATGCTGCTCCAGTTTTACAACGTCTCGGTGGAAATGAAGTTGATGAAGCTACAAGAAGGGTTGACCTCGACGACCTCTGATTTGGGTTGTGTTTCTATTCAGACTGTCACACACGCCGATGTTCCCAACATCAGCTGTTTTGAAACCCTGTAACCCTTCTCATCGGTGTGTGCCCGGGGTCTGAACCAGGGAACACGGTGTTCTGTTTCTGTGCTGGAGGCAGTGTTAGAGGTTCCTCCTACACAGATGAACCTCTTGAAGGTTTATTCAAGACACGACTTGTTGCCTCAGTACTGACACACTTATTAAAGAAAAAAATATTGGCAGTGCAAATCAAATGCAGTTCTCTACAGATGAATTCTTCACAGTTATTAAACTTTGAGTCAAACGTTTTTTTTTTTAAGAGTTGAAATATCCTGATTGTTCTGTTTAACTATGGTAAAGAAAGGTAAAACTTCATTGTGAAACATTTCGCATGATGAACTGAACTGTAGCTCCAGTGTGACCTTTTTTCATCTTTTCTCCGACTTGCTTGGAGGTAGAGATTGAGGTTGGTTTCCACTTTTTATATCCTGCTCAATAACCACATTTATTGTCTCTTTGTGGAACCCTAGATGCCTCAGTTTGAGAAACCAACGGTCCACATGAGGGATCCTGAGAGGGTGGAGCAGATCATCTGTGGCCTCATCAAAGGAGGAGCTAACAAACTGCAGGTATGTCATTAAGCCCTGTTGGAACTGCTTCTGTGAAGTGAAAGAAATGAACTCATTTCATATTTTAACTAGCTCTTTTAATTAATTTCCAGATGGTTGTGTGTTTTACAGGTAGTGTTATGGGTTGTCTGTTCTGATGCCTAATTTAGCACATGCCTCTTTGTGGTTTTAATAAACAATGTTCTTGTCTGTTTCAGATCATCACAGACTTTGACATGACAATAAGCAAATTTGCCATCAATGGCAAACGCTGCCCGACTTGTCACAGTAAGTAAAACATGACGAGACATTTGTACCAGTCACTGCTTAATTTGTAAACCAAACGATGCCGGAACGCAAATAGCAGTGTGAGACCAAGGTTCACTGAGGCCAACACTGATACTGGAACGCACACAACACAACGCTTAGGCGCACAAATGCCAAAATACCAAACCATATTTGGGAATGCACGATATTATCGGCATGGTTTCGTATCGGCCGATATTAGCGATAAAGTGAAATATCAGACATCTGCCATTCCAACACAGTAACTCACCGATATAAAAGGCGCTGTTTAAATTTTTATATATATATATATATTTGACAACCCAGTGACAAGGATGGCTGCAGCGCCAGCACAACGTTATAACATCACGCGCGCCGTTAAGTTTAGATTAGTGAAAATTTACAAATTTGCACTGTTCGATTGTTGTTATTGTGTTACTGACAATCAATCAATCGACCTTTATTTAGACAGGTAAATCCCATTAATCCCATTGACAGTAAATGTCATGAATAAATTTGACATTAAACATAATGCAAGTTGAAGTGTTACATCATTTTCAGCCCCCTTTGAGCATCTGCATTTGGTAGCAGGCCAAACTGACAAAGACCATGCAGAATAATGTAGTATTTTAATTCCACAGCAGAGAAAGCTGTGTAGGTCTAGGCAGGAACAAATATTGGTTTTCGGCCAAATAAGTTTCAACATATTGACATATCGGAAATCGGTCAAAAATCCAATATTGTGCATCTCTAATCTATATCATATTTACTATTTACTTTTAAACGCTTTATGTGTGATTTATAAGTGTAACCTATTAAATGTAGGATCATTTCTGGCCTTACTAGTTGTTTAGCATGCGCCGCTTCTCTCACGCATCCTAACCCCCCCACTCCAGCTCTGGCACGTAAGGGGCGTTTCACTTCTGGACAAATTGAAATCGTCCATTGGTCAGTTGCTGACGAGCCCACTGGATTGATTGACAGGTGGCATCGAGGATCCGCCTCATCCCAAAAAAAAAAATCATAGCTTTTACTGACCTGTTTCATCATTTTCATCCTTCCATATTTATTCAAATTGTATTCAATATTTTGGTGAATCTAAGGTTTGAGAAGTAAACTTCTTTAAATAACTTTATTATTAGTAAGCCTGAGAGTTACCGGATCCAAGCAAATGGTTACCGGACTGCACCCTGTCAAAATAAGAGCGTTCCCGGACCGTGTTCCGGCAGGATCCAGATCAAATTAAACCTCAATGATAGTTATAGTTAATCAACCTTTACAAGCACAAATGGCCATAACTCAACAATAATTGCAACAATCAACGTAACATTTGATGTGACTCTGAGCAGGACATCTTGTGATATTGTATAAGATTTTGCAAAATGTTGTTTTCAAAATTTAACCAACGTTGCAGCAACACCATCATTTCTCAGCATAAGATGACGGAAAAGGCGATACACATTTCTTTAATGAACATTAGGCCTTTTCATTCGAAGATGTCTGTTTGAAATACCCTAGTTGGAATTGTCTTTATGTTCTTGACGCATTTTCTCTACTTAGACATCATCGATAACTGCAAACTGGTATCAGAGGAGTGCAAGCAGAAGCTGCTGCAGCTGAAGCATAAATATTATCCCATCGAGATAGACCCTCACCTTACTATGGAAGAGAAATTCCCTTTTATGGTGGAATGGTAAGTCAAACACTTGCATATGGGAACAAAGACGTACTCTTTCAGCAGCAAGTTAAAAGAATAGCTCAGCCAAGTCTAGTTTATAGAATAGGTCGATTTGTGCATGAGCTTTTTGTGTAAAGCTTGAATTGTGAGACAAGTTTGTTTCCAGGTATTTTAAGTCCCACTCGCTACTCGTGGAGCAGCGCCTTGAGAAAGACAAACTGCCGGAGGTGGTGAGGGAGTCTGATGTTGCACTCAGGTATCTACAGAATGAAGAGAATGCGTGAAACTCTCATGTTTAATAGAGCAGAGGGAGGGATGAACTTGTTTTGTGTGTTTGGTTACAGAGAGGGTTACGAGCAGTTCTTTGATCGCCTGCATCAGCACAACGTGCCCGTCTTCATTTTCTCTGCTGGTCTTGGAGACGTCCTCGAGGAAATCATCCGTCAGTCCGGAGTTTACCACCCCAACGTTAAGGTTGTTTCCAACTTCATGGACTTTGATGACAAAGTAAGTCTTTCATGAGGTACAACCCCCTCTGTTTTGTGTTTATTAAGCGTTTAACGCCACACCAAAGAAACAGAAGAGCTGACCTTGTGTCTTTTTGGCTATTGGTCTTGTAGGGCATCCTGAGGGGATTCAAAGGTGACCTGATCCATGTGTACAACAAACATGACGGTGCCCTGCGTAACACCGAGTACTTCAAACAGCTGAGGGATAACGGCAACGTCATTCTGCTGGGAGACTCAATGGGAGACCTCAGCATGGCCGACGGTGTCCCTAATGTGGAGAACATCCTCAAGATCGGCTTTCTCAACGACAAGGTACAGTCATGACACCCGATAAAGAAACTGTCGACAGTTTGAGGGAGATTAGGAAGGATGATTGAAAT
>NC_056502.1:8038372-8039459 GCF_014905685.2 Nematolebias whitei | reverse complement strand
TATATGTATTTTATTGCAACATTGAGTTGTCTAACAGTTACAACAGTTGTCAAAGCAAATCATGCACACAACATTTGTTTTTAAATTAAAACAGTTGTGAAAATCTTGAATTTATCCAAGTTGCTCTCATGAAGAAGGTTACAGTCATGGAACTAATGGTCAATGAAACGGCAAGCATGGCTTAATTTGAGCCGGATCCCGCCAGAACAGGATCTGGGAACTTTTATTTTGACAGGGTGCGTTCCAATAACTCTTTGCTTGGATCTCAGGCTTACTAATAATAAAGTTATGACCAAATATGACTGCTTTGAACGGAGAAAACTTACACTGGCTATGTAAAATGAAAAAAATTACATAACTAATTTTAAAAACAACAGCCACTTACAAGCTTCTTAATATCACATACGAGCTGCCCCTTCAAGTAAACATTTCTGCTTCTACCCTCAAAATGTCGAAATGATCACAAATGATCAAAATGTCAAAAAGACAGTCCAATTTACTTTCATTAAAAAAGGCTTCTCATTGGACAACCGAGAATTGAAGCACTAGAAGGCAGTGGCAATAGAGATTGGAGGAGGAGCGAGTGAGTGGTGGGGGTGAGTGCCGAGCTAACCAGACAGTCGTACACGAGCAGGAGCTCACAGGCAGCTGCCATGAACAGACGGAGGAGGAGCCTGGAGGTTTCACATGTGGAGGAGGACAACGAGCAAGGACCCTGAATTCAGCGGAAAAGAGTCGTGCTCAGAACCTGTTGAGGGGTGGGGGATAGGATCTTGACACAAGCGGCGTGTTTACAAATATAGGTAAATGTAGATGTTTAACAACTTGTTAAAAAACACCAAAATGCAGGAAATCGCATCTACTTTATTCTAAATTTTCTGGGGGAGGACCCCAAGAACCCCCCACCCCCCGCTGGCCTGCCCACTATTTGCATTCTGACATCAATCGCTTTACAAATTAAGCCTTGTGTGAAAATATACAGTAAACATTCTGCCACGTTATGAAGAACCTATAGAACCTTCAAATGTATGTACAACATAAAAATAAAATAAAATAAAAACTTCTACAAAAACTTAACAATTTACTA
>NC_056502.1:8016621-8038272 GCF_014905685.2 Nematolebias whitei | reverse complement strand
TATAAATACTAAAACTACTACTTAGTTCTTGTACAACTATTCTTAATTTGTGGTTTTTCACTTATCGCGGGGGCAATGAGAACGGAAACCCCTGCGATAAACGAGGGACTACTGTCTTACTAATACTAGTCATAATGCAACATCTCCAAAAAGTTTTGAATAGCTGGAAATATTTGCTTACTTGATGGGGCTATATTAAAATATATTTAAATTTTACAGTATACTTTAAAACATTAAAGGACTGTGCAGGATAGCAGAGTGGATTCTGCAGATGAGGAGCTCATGACAATCAAAGCAGTAACTACAAGTGCCAGATGAGTGTTATCTGTATCAGCTATGAAGAAAGATGTTGTGTATTATTACCGCAGAGTGCCGGATAGTGAATGGACAGCAGTGTTGGTGGTTCTGGTCAGGGTTTCATATCAAGATGACAGCTATGATGTGGATGTGAAACTGGGATGATGTGCTTTGATGCAGTCTGATTGAAAATGTGACAAATCCCAGATGGAGAAACAAAGAAAGGGAAGAAGAAAGGATGGCAGACTAGTACTGTAAGAAAGATCAGGAAGATAAGTTACACAAAAACATGTGCTTCTACCTTTCTTGACTTTCTTAGATGGCTGTTTCTTCTTGATGAATTTGGTCAGTTCTTCTGGGGGTTCCATCTCCCCATCACCAGACACCTCTGGTATTGGTTCAACACCTCCTGGGAGAAAGGTAGATGGAATCCATCAACATGATAACATGTATGACAATAATAAAACATACCTGAGCTTTCCTTTCTTTTTTATTATTACAAGATGCTTTTGTTCTGTATAATAAAGCTTTTTACAGGAACAACACAGAACCAGATAAAGTCAATGCAGGAATCAAATAAATTGTTGGACATTTTGAGTAAGACGTATTACAATTTCACCAAGCAAGTTTTCCAACAGCTCTGAGTCACACCAACAAGCTTAGATAGCAAAGAAAAACAGAAACGCTTTTGTAGTTTTTGTTTACATTGCGAAACTAAAGTGATGATTTCAGACATATTTTCAGTTTAAGTTTTATCCCTTGAGCTGCAAAATCAGTAGGTTGGTAACGTAATGTTTTCAAAAACTAAAAAGAAATGCAACTTTAATTTAATTATAGGTACACGTGATGCACATCTCACACATTTAAGGAGCTTCCAAAACTTTTTCATGTCTTTTTTTAAGGGATTACTGTGAAGAGATCGCATCTATTTGAAAATAAACAACAATTATTTTAATTACTTTTTCCCTAATTTGTCAGCGGTGTAATTTCATATGGCTGCATTTGACACAAAAATCTATCTTTTAAAATTACGTTCACTAAAAGCATAGTTGGAAGTGTTAAATTCCTCAGCTGGATACATCGCAGAGGATTTATAATGCTATGCACATATTTACAACCAAACTGCTTGCATGAAGTTTCAGAAGAAGAATCGTACAGAATGTGTCAAACATGTGGTTTGTAAAGCTCAATGTGTGAGCTTGTGGTGGTGTGTGATGAAATCCCTTTTGGAATCCCACGGATCAGCCTGGATTTAAGGAGCTCCTGAGCCTGATGAATTGGACGCCTTGTCTCTGTCCAACCTCTCCGTCTCCTCCTCCCCTTTTCTCTGTCTCCTCTTCCGGCGTTTTCTTCTCCTCCCTGTCTCCATCTGCTCTTTATCACATCTGTGGAATAATTTGCCTTCTTCTCTATTTGCATTCTGCTATTCACTTTTACGATTTTCTTTCACGCCAGGCTCTCCATCTCTTCTTGCTTTTCTCCTCTCCATCCTCATCTTCTGTTTTTGGTTCATTTTGATTTTCCTAACAGCCTTTTCTCACTGCATCTCCTTTTCTCTGCTCCCTGACGATTTTGCCCAGTTTCATGGTATTTTCCTTTAAATCTCATTGGACACTTGTGCCTTTGTTTGTGTGTGTGTGTGTGTGTGTGTGTGTGTGTGTGTGTGTGTGGTGGGGGGGTGATGTGTATGTACCAGACAGTGAATGCCCGTGCGTCTGCCATCAAGTCTACTTTAAGGTGTCTGAGAATGCGTGCGTGTCTCCATTCCCCCCCACTCCGGCAACATTTGTGTGAGTTCAGATTATCCTAAGCCCTCTCTTATATTTATCCTGGCCTTTTTTAAAGCCAATCTTGTTCTCTTTGGTGAGAGCGCAGCCTGTAGCTTTACATACACACAGCCTTGCTCAATCACAGTTGTTTGAAATGGGATATGCCTCCCTCCTAATTGGGCAGGTGTTTTTCCAAGGCGAGTTGGGTTTTTTTTACGCTGTCCTACAATTTCACAGTGTGTGTGGATGTGTGTTTTAACCCTCATTTTTACGTCAACATCAGGTAAGGAAATTGGCCACCTCTGAAGCAGTTTACGCTGAAACAATAATCCCATCACACACAGAACATCTCCTGCCGCTAACCTCTCATACATTCCTCTTTCTCCATCTCTTCTTGCAAACAGTTGGCATTTCATTGCCAGGTCAAAGTCAGGTTGTGTTTCCGTGTTTCTTTTGGCGATGTCATGGTCTATAGTTAACTATCTGGACTGGTAATCAGTTTTAGACACTTTAATTACAGCCCAAACTTATAATGACAATAAATGCAGTGATGACAGTAATTAATATAATTAACAACAGAACCAGAATCGGTTGTTTTTTAGGGGTTATAACTACTTGTTGAACTGTTACCTATATATAAGATTAAAAAAAAGAATGTGAGATGGTCACAGAACAGTGGAACAGGCTATAGACATATGAATGAATGCGTGAACTTTTAGTATTATTTTCTAATAGTGAAGACATAAAGAAAGTGCTCATTAATTTTGACTGTGTCGAGATGCATGCAGTACTCTTTAAATGAATTTAGTGGTTTTAGTTTCTAAATAAATGAGGGGTTTGGAGCAGTTTTACAGCATCTTTAAAGCAGAAGTAGCCACAGATTTAAATGTCTAGCATAGGTCAAGTGTAAGTGAAAGGATAAAATAGAAGTCCTAAGTCCTAAAGACAAAAAAATAACTTTCAGCAAATTTTAAATGTTAAAACCTTGAAATGACAAGGAATTAAGCAAACGTTATAAATGAAGATGTTATTAACTGAATCTACAGATGAATGAAGCTGAGAATTCAGCTTTTATCATGCATGAATGATATGTTGAACATACATCAAGCTATGGTTGAGACACTCAATTTCTGTTGTGATTTGTTGCAGGTTTCACGCTTAAACTTACAAACAGAAGTACGCCCCTCACATTTTTAAAAATATTTTATTATATCCTTTCAGGGGACAACACTAAATATATGACACTTTGATAGGATACATGCTCCCCATCCACACCTGAGACCTTGTAACAGTAACGAGTTACCTGAGATTGGGGAGGGAAACTGGCTAATTGGGCACAAACTGGACATTTTCACTCAGGACTCTACTCAACTTTGTTGTCAACGATTTAGACATCGTGTTGACTCAGTCTGAGGGGACAGTAAAGTTACCCTGTTACACAAGCTGCACACTGACTACATTACATAGTATCAAAGTGGCAATGTGTGGCACGGGGGATGCACAGCTGGAAAGAGAAAAGCTCTGCAGAGAGTGGTGAAAGCTGCACAGAAGTCTGTTGGAGTCAGCCTCCCCACCATCACAAACATCTACACCTCTAGAGCAGGAAGAGGGCCACCTGCATCATGAAGGACCCCACTCACCCAGCACACACACTTTTTGCCCTGCTCCCCTCAGGCAGGAGGTTGAGGAGCATTAAGTGTAGAACCACTAGACTGAGGAACAGCTTCTACCCTGAGGCTGTTAGACTCATGAATCTCTAACCAGGAAAATCACTATAATGCCACTTTAATTAGTGATTTGTCACTTAATCTGTGCTGCTGATTTCTTGCCTTTAAACTGCTGTATTCATACCCATATGCTCACAACAGACTCATGTTCAGGCTGCTGTTTAATACACCGTATTATATTATATTATTATTGTTTAGCGTATAGCTTAGATCCTTGTGTACAGTTTTTTTAATACTTTGTATTTTTGGTATTTTTAGGTGTAACTGGGACCTTGAGTACACAATATCATTCCACCTCATGTACCATAAGTGATGCGAATGACAATAAAGAACCTCGAACATTGAAAGTGTCATATCTTAAGTGTTGCTCCATGAAAACACAACAAAATATTGACAAAAAATGTGAGGGGTGCACTCACTTTTGTGAGATGCTGTAAATGTTTTAAACCAGTTCAGATTTTTTCCTAATTATTTCTCAAGCCCCTCAGCTCAGACAGAAGAGGAGACCAGACAGTTTATGTAAACACATTGAAGTGCTTGTCAATATCATTGAGATGTTTATATAATCGATTATTGGCATTGTCAACGAGTCTAACAACCAAAATATTGTTGTAAAAGTTAATATTGGACTCAATTATGCTGCTGTGTCAGACCTCAGTGTATTAAGGCATATTCCCACTAATGTAGAGTACAACTTCTGTGCACTATTTTTATTGTATTATATGAGTTTTTATGCTCTATATAATGAGGGGTGGGGGTGTAGCTAAATTTTTGAACAGTATTAAAACTATCTGGCTCACTATACAGTGAATGTGTGGATAATTCAAAAACAATCATAAAGTTAATCAATAATATGTGAAGTTGTGATTTGGGTTTAGTAGCTTTGAGGTTTTTTTTTATTGCAGTGATCATTTATTTTGTCAGTATTTGAAGGTTCAGGTCACCCAGAGTTTAACAGTCCTAATATTAGTGATAGTTCTCTACAGTAAATTTTGTTTGCAGTAACCTTCAGTGGTCTAGCTGCACACAGAGACACCATTGTCATATTTTCCATCCAAAGGTTTAGTCCCATTTGAAACTTTTTGTGAACATTGTTTATTTGACCACCATTTCATGAGAACTCAAAGTTTGTGTGTTCTAGAAAATTCAAAAGTAAAAGTGAAAACAAACACCTGAATTCAAATGTTCCAAACATCCAAAAATATGCGCCGCAAAATTTTGTAAATGATCCTAATCAAATTAAAGTGTAGTAGTAATAGGAGAAGATGAGAAAGCACAAACGTTTTCAATTGAAAATTTACATTTATAACACTCTGGTCTTAATTTTCAGTCAATTTCACATGCTGAAAAGGTACATTGTTTAAAGTGCTCAGCAGTGCAGCGGCTGTAATATTAGTAGTTTAAAGTTCAAACACAAGTCATTTAGTGACAGTTCAGAACATTACAGGTCATTTAAACCAGTGCGTGACAATTTGGGGCCACTTTGGGACAGTTTCGGAGTAACTCTGGACACCCTGGTTGAGGGTAAAACTGCCTCCAATAGACAGCCCAGTCTTGGTCTAAAATGTGGAGACTCCAGTGCATTCCAGCTTTATTCTGGGCTGTGGTTTGAAGATGGGGGTGACACTGTGCTGCGGTGGTTACTGGCAATTTGGCTGTGGGCTTTACGCTTATTCCCTCCTCACTGCACGTCTTCTGTGCCTACACACATACCCACATGGTTTTTAAAACAGTTTTTTTTTTTATCCAAATGTGTGTCGCAGGGCCCTGCTATCTTTTACAGAAACTGTAAGTTAGAAATAATGAGTCACATTTAACCACACAAATGACATTTTCCACATATATTGAACATTGTTCTAAGCGACAGCAGTTTCGGATGTTATCAGTCCATTAAATGGACGTTATTAGTCGTTATCATCCCCATACGCAGCGTTCAGACTGTTCCCTCCTACCTCCTAGTATGTTTAAAGTTACAGTTTTATGGGTGATAATATGCATCGCGGCTCGCGTGTAAAACCGGAAGTGTATTTTAGTTAGCTTTATATAACCCTTTTCCTAAACCTAACCTTACACCTGACCCAGCCCGCTAACCCTAAATTTAACCCCCTTACCCGTGAGCCTTAACCTAACCCTGACCCTAAACCTAACCCCCAGACCTTCACTCTTAACTTACCACGTGCCCATATGATCAGCGATAATAACGTGCCTTTAAACCTACTAGGAGGAAGAGGAGGGGCAGTCTGAACGCTACAATTGGAGATGATAACAACTAATAATGGCCGTTTAATGGATGATAACATCTGAAGCGGGTGCAATAGATCATTTACATTAAAATAAAATTACTAAAATGCACGAAGCTTAGACATAAATCTGTGGCTCTTCATTGAATGATGATCTTTAGGAATGGTGGATTTCCCCCTTAAAATAGATCACTGCTGTTTTATATATAGAATCCTGAAGCAGAACTCTTCAATTTGGAAACGCCACAGAGAGAGAGAACACACACAGCTGGTCAGAATTACACGCTACCCATGACCTACACTTAAACATACTACATGTACTTTCCTGCATTTTCTGTCCTCTCAACTACACTGACACATACTTATATACAGTGCGTGCGTATGTGTGCGCACACGCTCGGCATGTAAAGGCAAAACGCAGCCCATCTTCTCCCCTCTCTAATTCTAAAGTAGATTCAGGCCTCCAACCACAGCTACCAGTGGGACACTGAAAATAGCTGCAACACACACATGCACTATCAGAGGATGTGGAGAAGAAGATGTGTGTGTGTGCATCGACTTTCTGCAAATGGACTGTGAACATAATGAAAATCTCCTGACTTCATTAGGTCCAGAAGAGGAAAACCTCTAAGAAAAAACAACAACAACAAAAAAACACACTGCTTTTGAGGAGAGGAGTGGAGGTTACCTGATGACCATGTCGTAAACAGTCCTGATGTCAGTGTGTGTTTGTTACCTCTACTTCTTAGACTCTCTTTGGATCTCTAGGGTTTGTCAGAGCACTTTACAAAAACTGTGTCCTGCTGCAATCGGTCCATCTTAACCAGCAGTGATAATGTTCTCTAAACGAGTTTAGGTTTGGATAGGCGCTAAAAGGTTTTTTATTTCCAGGAAACTAACAGAAGCACATTAACACACCATAACAAACACTTCCTACCAATAAAGTGGAACTTGATGTGTGGTTCTTGTGTGTGTGTGTGAGTGTGTGAGTGTGTGTATGCCTGCGGTCTTGAGGAGGAAACTGTTTCCGTAAGTGTTGTTGGTAAAGTAAACAAATGTGTGTGTTTACAGGCGGGTAAAAAAGCAACATACGAAAAGGCTGTTTACTGCAGCGCTTCGTGTGTGTGTGTGCACGCACATGCATCTGTCTCTGAATTTTGGAATCAATAAATAGAAACTGGCTGATGAAAAAAAAAAACTAATAAGGTTACTCATTTCCCTTTTACAAACAGTATTTTTTTCTAGAGCCATAAAATTGTAAAAAAAAAATCAAATCAAATCTATAAGATATAAAGGTTCAAGTTATGATCTAACTTTTAGTTTTAACTTCCCTGAAGGAATCTTTCCAAGGGATCAATAATATTTTATCTAATCTAATTGTGAGTAGATAGGCCTTTGTCTTTTCCGACGGGCTAACGAGCTTCCTGCTGCCAAAAACATTTAGCTCCGTCACACCCGGGCGCTCAAAAGCTGCCCAGTACACGCCCCCCTTGGGGGGTGGGTCTTCGTCTTATTATATGATTATTATATTATTGCTATTTTTGGGTGTAACTGGACGTTGAGTACACAATTTCGTTCCAGCTTGTGTACCACATGTGATGCGAATGACAATAGTCACCTTGAACCTTGAATAGGCTAGATATTAATATGTAAACACTCCACTGATCTTACCCTGATGTTTTCACATATTTATTTTCCTGCTCACTATCTTTTTAATAAATGCAATTAATTTAAACTAGGTCTGCGTCTTACATGTGCAAAACAAAATCTCTGGACTACAGTAATTACCGTTCTTTCTGCCGTACATGTCGCATCTATTATGCTTCACCGCAGTCAACCCAAAAATGTGCACCCCTGTTGTGCCAAAAATAGATTGGCTGCCAAATGGTGGCTGCGGGAGCGTGCATGGGAGGACTTTAACAAGAATTTAACAAGATTAACACTTAAAAACAAATGTTTGTTTGCTTGACATTATAGCAAAGGTGTGTCTCAGTCTAACTTTTCCTTAATAAATGCACTTTATTTGTCAAATCAGCTGCGTTTCAAATGTCGATTCGTGGGAGCGGGAGAGCGCAGAGGGACGACTCACTGTGCATTTCGTCGACATTTAACAAGATAACCACCTAAAAACAATTATTTGTTTGCTCGACATTATAGTAAAGGTGTGTCTCAGTCTCACTTTCCCTTAATAAATGCACTTTGATGGTCAAATCAGCTGCATTCTGCCTGGGCAGAACGGTAAAATGCAGCTGATTTGACGTTTGCTCCAGGAGTTCCGGAACGAGACGAAGGTGGCTTGGTATGGCAAGCCAAGTGTCTCATTAATAGCCACTTTTACCTATTAATGAGACACTTGGCTTGCCATATTAGTTGAGGGCCCTTTAGTGGCTGAAAATGGTAGTGTTCAATATTTTCCACGTCAGAATGAATGAAATAGTCAGATCTCTGCCAAAAATTTGGTTATAAATATGGGGAAAAAAATGTATATTAGTTGCTTCGATGTATAAGTCGCAGGAGTTGCTAATTTATGCAAAAAGATGCGACTTATATGAAGAAAAATACAGTATATGGCAATGTGATGCTCACGTATTTAACAATATCTGATGCAAAGACTCATGACCACACAAAGACAGTGTTCATTTGAAGTTGTGTTGAAAAACAGACAACCTATTATGCTCTGTAAACCCGTCTGCAGCAGATGTTCTGGCATAATGTTCTCCATGAGGTTTGCTCATGTACTCATAACGTTTCCTCACAATGGCATAAGAAACAGATGTTCAGTAAGTATTGCTTTAACAGTCTTGACGACCACAAGCGGGCAAGAAAACAAAACAAAACGAAAACATGACATAGGTCACTGCAGATACACCTTCATCTAAATTTTAATGTTTTCTATTCCTTCATCTGTGCACCTCTCCTTCCTACATATTGTCCAACTCACCAGGAGCAGCCAGATTCTGGACCTGAGCAGGGACCTGGACATTAGCCTCAGAGGCCAAGGTGAGGCGTCCTCCTTTACCGATGCGATCACACAGCAGAGTTATGTGCTTCTTGAGGCGTGCGGTGTCTTGGGGAAGGCCCAACACAGGGCCGCCTGTTTGGGCTAGAGATGTGGCCTGATCCTTGGGGCTTCGCGACAAGCAGCTCCGCAGGAGATGAGAGACAGCTGCATCACAGCTCTCCTCCCAACCCTGAGGAGACAGGAACGTGAGGAGAAACGTTACATGTCAGCATTTAAATGTGGTAAACTTTCCACTGTTTTACATCAGAACAATGGACGAATGGAATACCTGAGAATTTTATTTTTATTTTACCTTTCCATTAATCTTGGGTTTTTAATGTTATAGTGTGTAAAAAAAATGCATCCATCCATCACCTTTACACACTTCTTCTGTTTCAGGTCACGGGGTCACTGGTGCCTGTGCCCACCTATCACTGTGTGAGAGGCGGGGGACACCCTGGACAGGTCTCCAGTCCATCACAGGGACACATAGAGACAAACGAGACAAACAACCATCCACTCTCTCACTCACACCTAGAGACAATTTAGAGTTATCAATCAGCCTAACATGCATGTTTTTGGTCTGTGGGAGGAAACTCGAGTACCTGGAGAAAACCCACGCATGCACAGAGAGAACATGCAAACTCTACGCAGAAAGGCCCCCGGCTGGGATTTGAACTGGCGACCCTCTCGCTGAGAGGCAACAGCTCTACTAACTGATCCACTGTGCCGCCCGGAAGGAATAATGGACGGAAAAAAAATAAAATAAAAATACTGACAATAAAGCAAATGGGAAAAATGAAGAGCGAAATAAAAAAATTAAAAAAAAAGTTTAAAAAAGAGATCATAACCCAAACATGATAGTTTAATAATATGTTTGTCATTCAACAAATACATGAGTAAAACATAAAAAAATACAAATATGTGCAATCAGACAACTTCTTTTTGTCAAACAACACTGTCAGACATAAATGTTTTCAAACTCATCTTCCCTCAGACTCATCCAACAGAAATTAGGTTAATAATTAATAATTAATTAATTATGTCAGTGTACGGAAGAAATTAAATGTGCATGCGTGCTTCTTAGGGAAGGCATTGAAGGGGTAAAGGTGTGTTGACAGCTACCCTCCAAAGCAGCCGTCCCTTTCTTACCCCGCTGTCACCACGTCGATAGGTCCCTAATGAACCTTAATGACAGGTAATCGAATCTGTAATGATGGTGGCAGAAAGACACAGACACAGAAAAAGAGGAAGAGAAAGAAAAGAAAAAAGCGAGGGGTTGGAAAATGTCAAGAAAATGAGATGATAACAAAGGAGAAGATATCTGGGACAAGGAGTGGAAAAACGAAGGGAAGAGATAAAGAGTGTATAATAGAAGCGTAGAGGTAGAAAAAATGAAAAAGGAGGTAGAGGAGGAGGAGAGATGGGAGTTGAGTGACCTACTCTTACCACAATACCTCAACAGGTTATCAAATACTTGGAACAAAATAACTGCAGGTTTCTGTGGAAACTTGGCATGCTCTCACACACACACCCACACACACACACACCCACACACACACACGCTCAGAGACACAAATGCTCCACATGCTGCAGAAAACAGCGAAATGTCTTTAAACGTAAACTGCGCACATTCATCCTTGTGAAAGAGGAAAAGGTGGTGGAGGCTACACGTTGGTCATCACTGTATAATTTATTCTTGGATGGCCTTAATAGCTCACCATTAACATTTAGTTTTAAAAGAAACATTGCCAATAATTCAATGATTACCAATCCACGCAACACTTTATTTTAAAAATGCTGACTGTTTCAAGAATATTGGGTCTGATAGGGAAAAAGCACAGATATGATTGTATTACTATTGAAATGCCATGGATAGTTCAGAACCTCATTGAGCTCGAAATGAGACAAATAATAATAAATAAAAGAATTACTCAGTATTTACATCCTCTTCCAGCCTGGGAAAGTCATTTGAGAGGCCGGCGTTACGGCTGCGTGAAAACAATGTCAACCAGTCTGCTTCCAGAAGGAACCAGCATAAACACAAATTCTTGCCTTGGCCAATTCTGAGGGATTCCTTGCAGGGATTTTATTTTTTTATTTTTATTGTCAGAAATATTTACTTTTATATTCTTCAGTTACTTTGATTAACTGTGTGACTTCAAGGTGTTGCAAATTACAAATACAACCAAACACAGTGGTTGTGTAAACAACATTAGTCAAAAGACATAAAGAAAAAATAAGTTCAAATAAAAAGTGATGGTGTAAATAAAGCCATGAGCTCAACTAAAGCTTTAAACAAATGTTCCAACCGCATGATTAACAAAAAGTCTTGTAAATCATGTGCAACACAAAGCAAACACTAAATACTATTTTCAATAGCAAAAGAGTTCCAGATACTTGTACTAGTGCTAAATACCTTTTTAACATTAGTATGTAAAGTTGTGCTAGAATTCTTGATCTACAGCAACTCTGGCACTAAAATGAAGGGTTGCGTGTACGCATAAACAAAGAAGAATTTAAAAACCACATGAGGACAACTGAAAAATAAAATAATGTCAGACAAAAATGATAATTGTTCTCCACTCAGTTGTTGCATGTGCAAGCATGGAAAAGATTGCCGTTACTGAGAATAAACAATGACCAAGTTATGGTTGATGGGCCATCGAAGACACTTCAGTGGACGTTCTGATTGAAATCAGCTGTGCATTGTTCAAATGCAGAGGGCTGTGTTGTGGTTGTCACTTCAAGAACCAGTGAGACATGAAATATAAGACAAGAAATTACATTGGTGTAAGAGATTAAAGGCTTTAAGATGCCAAAACACTGCAAAGTGCACTGGAAACCGTGGTTTCCAGTGTTCATGCACAGTATTTTATAACTTTGGAAAGTCTTCACAGAGGCAACCTTTTGTCTACAGTCTCCCAGAATGGAAAGTAAACAGTGGAAGTATGTTCATAATAAAACACAAACCACAAGGAATGTTTACCGTTGGTGTCGTTGCCAACGCAGCCATTGGTGCCAAATGTTTCTTTATTAACATTTGTGGGGATCTCAAGTCAAGGATAAAAAGAAAGAAAATGGCCAAGCTGTCTGGTTGGGGGAGTAAATCATGTCAAATCAGAATGAATCAGAAATTCTACAGTCAAGTTTTCAGAAAAAAAAATATAGAACTGGTAAAAAACTAAAAGAATAACCAAACGACCTAAACGGGCTTCGGAAAAAAAAACAAAAAAACAAATAAAACATTCAAATTGATGATTGTTCATTCCCAAACGAAAACTGAATCTGCTCAAAATGCTACGCTAAACATGTTTTTTTTTTTTACACTGATAAGTCAAAAGAAATATTTTCAGAGTACAAGGGAGTGGAGATAGGCAACAGGAATAAGTTGAAAATGCAGAATGATGTTTCAAATAATGAATTTGAACGAAGCAGGAGGCTGAAAATAAAGCAGGGGGAGGAAGAAGTGCAGGACTGGGTTAGAAGAAAAACAGCGAAGAAAGAGGGAAAAGGAGTTTTTCTGCTCAACTGCAACTAAATTAGACATTTTGTTTGCTGCTGCACAGACGATGTTCTTCCCTTTTCTCGTCTCCTCTTCCTCCTGTCCGACATTTATATACAAAATATTATTAGTTCATTTGGGAATCCAGCAAAGTACAAAATCATCTCTAGAAAAAATAAATTTTCATCTACACTACCTGAAATACTTTATTCATCCACTCTGATGGCTTCTTTGTTATATCAGAAAAATGGTAATTAATCAGCTGATTTCATGGCACTGACTAAAGTGGATCCAAAGTTTAACCACAGTTATGTCTAACAAGAGGATTTTGTAAATAAAAAAGGAGTACATTGAACAACTTGTCCAGAAAATAATAGGCGACAGCAGACATACAACATATTGTAAAGTAAAAACAATTATTTGACTTTGAAAGTTGCAATAAAGAAAAACTAAAGTTTTTGCTTCTGCTTCACATCTACCTCATCTGTCTTTCTTTTCCTTCTCATTATCTCAGTAACCCTTCTGCCTTTCCTTTAATCGAGCTCCTTGACCTTCTGTCCTGCTCTGCGACTTCACTCATGTTGATGATAATCCAAGGATTAATCCCTTAAAGAAAGTTGTCTGAGAGCAGGACTTGAACTCAGACGGAATGATCCTGACTCATGCTCCATGAACCAAGTAGAATAATCCAACAAAGTTAAATCAGGTCCTCTGGATGGTTTACTTTTTGTTGAAACGTTTTGGCTTTCATCCAAAGGACTTCATCAGTCCGAGGAGCCACAACAAACCCCGTCTTATAAATAGCATCTTCACATAGTGGGTCGACCAGTTTGATGGTAATCAGATGGTTTCTGTAGTCCGCCCAATCCCCCACTGACTTTTCAATATATTGGATTTGCAATTATATATATATATATATATATATATATATATATATATATATATGTGTATTGGATTAAATATATTTTGGATTTTTCTACCTGGATTATTGAGCATGAATCAGGATGTTTTGAACCATTTTGTATTTTATAGTTCTGTTTTAATCTTTTTCTTTTGATGCTTTTAATTAATTTTTCGTGGTTTTTTTGTTTTTTTTTCATTAAATTACCGCTACTGATTTTTATTGTTAAGCACTTTGGTCACAACTGCTGTTTTTAAATGTGGTTTACGAATAAACTTGACTTGACTTTGGCAATGACTGCCTCAAACGAGTCAGTGGGAGAGAGGGCGGACTCCAGAAACCATCTGAGCGCTATCGAACTGGTTGACCCACTATGTGAAGGTGCTGTTTATAAGACTGAGTTTTTTGTAGCTCCTCGGACTGATGAAGTTTTCTGGATGAAACGTTTCAATAAACAGAAACTATCCAGAGGACGTGACTTGGGTCAGATGGAATGATCTCACCTGCACAAAGGTCAAAAGTCAAGACGAGGAGCGTGATGAGGCACAGCTAATCTGACACACCTAAGTATTCACTTAAACTCTCCAGTGATTGTTCTAAATGTGGGGCACTGTACTGGTTATTACTTAGTAATGCTTTACCATTTTAAGCAACTCCCATTTATGAAGCCTGTGAAAATATTTTTTAGACATTTATTTCTTCACGTGAATATTCTTCTTGGGATTACAAAGTTAGTCTAACTAAAACATAACTGATTGAAATAAGCCACAAAAGGGCTGATGACTTAAAAAAAGAAAAACTGCGTCACCACATTTATATCACTGTTGTCATAGCATGGCACCAGAGAGTGTGTTGTGTTTTCTGAAAATAGCCCTTCAGTCCACCTGTTTCACTTGATGTCGTGAACATGAGCCTAATTACTGCTAATTCACTTGATGCCATTAATCCCATTTAAAATAACAAACACACTTTCCCAGTCCCTTAAGGCTTATCAATTGACCTTTTTGGGTTATTTCGGTCTGTAATTATCGTGTGTGTAAGTAGGTGAGTGTGTCTGCATGTGCATATAGGATGTTTTATATTTTGTTGTGTTAATGGGAGTGTGTGCAATGTCGGACTGGGAAAGAGGTCTGAAAATAGACTTACCGGTAAGGAAAGGTTCAGAGAATTGATCAGACATGGAAAAAGTAACTCACACACACAGGCTTGTACAATAATCCTATCAGGACACTGCAGTGACTTTTATTTATTGTGTGTACAACCTAGCCCTTAACTAATCTTTAAAATAACCAAAGTCTACAACTTAATTCTAACCCAAACCAACACCCCTGGAGTGACAATCTGCATCATTAGGACTGAACTTTGATGCAAAACACATTCTTTCAGGAATGCTAAGCCTTAAATATAGAAGGTTTCACATTGGACTTAGCGTGGCCTGACTTTACGGATCAGTTTGTGTGACGCAATGATTATTTTTTCACACAGATTTGATGCTAAACTTGGAAACCACGGAACACACTCCTGGTGTCGAGCTGACAGGTGAATGTGGCGTATAGGAGAGTATAAGGCTGGACAACAATTCGATATCAATATATATCACTATATACTTTTATTCAATAACTGTGATGTGAGTTTTAAGTACATTTACAATATTTTGATATACATTACGCTATGATTAGTGTTTCAATGACGCGTTTCTTTTTCCGAACAGAAAAAGCCATGACACAATTACATAAGTGTGTGGTGACGTACACCACACACAGAGCTCGAGTCCAGAAGGAGTCAGCATTAGCAGGCTAGGCTAAGTTGAGCTAGGCTAATCTCCAACGCGCCCTAAGTTTTCTCTTCAAAATGAGTTCCCACGACCATCAAAATGTGACTGAACAAGCTTTCTCAAGCGAAGAGAAAGCAGATGACATAATTGATAAGAGTGGAAAGACGAATCCGGTGGTGGGTGTGGAAGTGGTCCGGCTATCTAAGATCCATTAAACTGCAGGTTTCAGTGTGCTGCAAAATGTGACGGAGAGTCGTTCCAACTAGCTTGTGAAAAGTCTCCACTCGAAAGAATATGCTGAGAGTCAGAAGATGAAGCACAATAAAAGTTTGAGCCATGTCCCTGAAACATCACCCCATATTGACAAAGGTGAGAGTTTTATGTTTGACGGCGATTTCAAATTTCTTTGAAGGCTAAATACAAATAAAAGGTGTACATTAAGTTATTTGTACAGTTTTTCTGAGGCTTTTATATTGTTTATATGGATATCAGAATAATATTGTTATCAACCGAGATTAAAAAGTATATCATGATAAAAGTTTTTGCCATATCGTCCAGCCATAGGAGAGTGTGCGTTTGAGCTGGGGGTGTGTTTAACAAGCAGGCTGCAGATGTAAGGACAGATGTTAAGACGCTAATGAACTTGTGTGTGTGTACCAGCTGTGGTGTGTCCTGCAGCAGAGGCAGCAACGTGGCCTCCAGGATGGCCGTCTGATTGGGCGTCAGGCCCTGCCACAGCGACAGCAGCAGCACAAGCAGGTGAGTGGCGCTCCGCAAACGGACAAACGCCTGCTCCAGCAGCACCCGGTTCTCCTCTGCAGCCTCTGCCAACGCCATAACCTAAAACAGAGAGATCACAGTGAAAGTTTTTACTAAATATTTCATGAACTGTCACTTTATTTATTTAGTCAAAACACAGCACAAGTGGTTTTCACAGCACCATCATATTTTCTGGCGTATTCTGCTCTGTTCATAAAACTCAAAACATTTAAACGATGTGTTTTACAAGAAAAATGTTTAGACTCAAATTAAAAATACATTTAGGGGGGAAAAAAGTCTCAAACATGTTAGGAAGGCTGTACATTGGTGCCATAGTCAGTGCTACAGTTTTATTGGAAGATCTAAAGTTTGACTCTCAGCCAGTTTCCTTTCTGTGTGGAGTTTGTATGTTGTCCCTCTTCATGTGAAGTCTTTTTTTTTCATTCAACCTTTAATTAGACAGGTTAATTCCATTGAGCCTCGAGGACTCATTTCCAAGAGAGACCTGATTTCAACAAAGAATGAAGACAACAATGAACAACAGCGACAACAACGAGGCATACCAATTTTTTTTTTTTACAAATTAAAATATGATGACAAAACAAGTAGCAAAAACAGTTAGATTATAAGGCAAATGTAGAAAACTAAAAACAGGAACATGTCTGCATTGGTCTTTTTCAGGAGTCCAACAGATTCTTAAAGCCACTTAGAAAGGTCAAGGTCGAGAGCTTCAGGTCTTTTGTAAGATATTCCAGGAAACAGGAGCAGAGTAGGAGAAGGCCCTTTTGCAAAGTTCAGTCCGCACTGAGAGGACACTGCAGGTAATAATGTCCTGAGAGCGCACGGAGGGAAGGAAAGTCACAAATACAAGGTGTTTCCTAGCATTCAGAGTTAGACAGGATCTGTTATTGAAAAAAAAAAAAAAAAGTTTAACTTTCAGTTTCTTTACTAGGTTTTCCACATGGAGCTTAAAAGAGAGATGCGAGTTGACCAAGATACCCAAATATTTATAGGAATCAAGAAACTCAATAAGGACACCATTTGAGGATAAAATCGGAGGTAGAACTGCTGGGACTAACGTCCTGTTTAAAAAAAAGCATCCCTTTGGTTTTATCGGCATTTAAGACATGTTTGAGGTGGAACAAATCAGACTGGATGATGCTAAATGTGGATTGCAAAAGCTGGAAAGCCTTAGCAACTGTTTTAGCTCGACAGTAAACAACTGTGTCATCAGCATAGAAATGTAAGGATGCGTCAAGGATGCTCTGACCTGCATTACCTATGTAGATTGTAAAGAGGATGGGTCCAAAGACTGAGCCTTGTGGTACACCATTGTTGACTGTTAAATAACTGGAGGAAGTACCATTATGTTGAACACATTGTGTCTGATCTGAGAGATAGAGAATCAACCAATGGTGTGATCTGAGAAACCAACTGAGAGCTTATGACACAAGATGTTATGATCCACAGTGTCAAAAGCTTTAGACAGGTCCAGTTCTTGCCTTCAGACCAAAAAGATTAATGTTAGGTGAAGTGGCAATTCTAAACTGAACATAGGTTCGAGTGTGATTGTGCATGGATGTTTGTCTCGTGTGTCTCTGTGGTCACAACCCATTATAATGTGCACCCTGCCTCTTGCTCCACAACCCTGAATAGCAACTATCCGGTACAGGAAACGAACGAGTAAAACGCATCATAAAACGGCAAATGAGCTTCACAGTTTCAAACATGTAGGAAGAAATTTGAAATGCTTTAAATAATGTTAACCTCCTAAAGCAGGGCTATTCAACAAAACTGCTCAGGGGGCCACAGTTTCTGAAAGCCAACAGCTCAGGGGCCGGACATCCAGCAATTAAAATCATTATGCAAATAAACCAAAGTTTACAATGATTTGTTATCTTTTAAATTTGTTTATTTTATTGCACTGAATCATAAATGCAATAAACAGAACCCAAAACCAAAACCCAGAAACAAACAAACAAAATAATACATATATTTTTTTTTTTTATGAAGTGGGCCGGATTGAAGTCACCCATGGGCCGGAAATGGCCCACTGGCCATTAGCTGAATAGCCTTGTCCTAAAGCTTTAAATAAAAAAGACCATGTATGTTAGCCTCTGACTTAAAAAACAAACAAACCCTGATTCAACTCAATTCAATTCAAAAATTCTTTATTAATCCCAAAAGGAAATTAATTATTGTTGTAGCTCATCATCCTGGTTTCATTCAAGAGTTGTTATAGATGCTTATAGCTGATTGTAATGAGTGCAATTTTCTCAACTTTACTAAAATATAAGTATTCTCAAAACAAATGTTTAAACCAAATGATCAATAATCCCTTAGTTCATTCAAAGTTACTTTCTCTTCAACACATCTATTTACACTGAAATCCTCGGCGTGTTGACTACTCAGCCGGTCTAAACAGATTTATGAGTATGAAGCTAGCAGCTCCTTCATTACTGCCAGCTCTGGGGGCTGATTTACTTGTGTTTATGTTAGACTGAGTTCACCTTGAACAACTTCAACAGAACTTGATGTTTTAGAATCAACTTCAGTCATTCATTTTATTCTTAGAAACTCTTCTTGTATGTGTCAAGATTTTAATGAGTTGCCAGCTAGAGCACAAAATAATCTACCAGGTGGAGTTAAAAATAAAATGTTACGTACTACTATTAGACTTTTATGACTATTTATTTATGACTTCACATTGTGCTTTGCTTTTGCAATCTTATAACCAATGGAAAAAAAATTTGAAGTTACCATTTATATCAAATATAGGATGATGCAGATAAGAGTTGTATATTAGTCTAAAGATAAAAAAAGGCCTTGATTCATCTGGGAAACATCTTGGTTTTTGCAGTTTATATGCAAACAGTTATTTCCTTTAAGGAACATTAATGATTTTACGAAGCTACCGAACTTGAAAAAAATAATTAAAAAGAAAACTGAAATGGAATACTTTGGCTGGAACAAAGATCAGTTGAAAATAAAATGTGAGGTCTTCTAGCTTTTATTTAAAATTGAAGCTTGGGAGCAGATAAAAAACAAGCGAACGTATGAATGAGGTGTGGTGAGACCAGGTGAATCTGACCCGCAGCTAAAGGTCAATCCCTCTCCTTCCATCATTGCACCAACAAAGATGTGAAGACGAGTGGAGTGGCGAGGACAAGCGATGACAGAGCAAGACATATGAAAACGAAGACAACAAGAAAGGACAAGTCGGACAAAGAGAAGGAAAGAAACAAGAGAAGAGGGAGGAGGATGAGAGAGATGAACAGACGAGAGTGAAAAAGAAGAGGTGAAAGCAGATCTGGGACTAATGGACGACTGTGTGTTCAGATAAATTAACAATCTGCAGGCCTGAGTGCCAACTCACATCAGAAGATTGTTTGACAAATGGATTTGGTACTTGCCATTTGATCTTAGACAAACAGAAATGAACGACACAAAGAAGTTAAGTGGGTGTGTGTGTGCATCCACTCGTGTGTGTGAGGGTTAAGCAGTAGTTGCCAAAGTAAGCTGTTCTGATTTGCGTAAAACTCAGCTACACACAGGTATAAACTCCAAATCACTTCCCTAACCTAAAAGAATTCCCTTTGGTTGGGGTCGTCTATGGGCACCATTTTACTCACTTTACTAATAAGCCACACACACACACACTGTCCAATCTTTGAATACACAACCCTTATATACAGTATATGGGTAGATTTAGTGACTCATTAGGACTTAATACTTCATTCAGAAATTGCTTCTACTACCTAAAAAGGCCTTTGGATGAAGGATGAAATGTCTCAGCAACAAAAGAAACCATCCAGATGACCTGACTGAACATTGTTGGATTTATACCTGGAATAATGAGCATGAACTTTGCTGTTTTGAACCATTTTGGCATGATCTGCCTTGGGGGAGTTGACGGGGCACAGGGTGGGCCCTGGAGGCCATCTTATCACCAGCAAACTGTTTTTTTTTTTTAGCCATTTGTGGGATTCAGTTTGGTTTGGTGGGCTCCTCAGACTGAAGAAGCCCTTTGGATGAAGGACGAAAGGTCTCAGCGACAAAAGCAACCATCCAGATGACCTGATTGAACATTATTGGATTTGTAATTTGATTTATTTGGTTACTACCTGGGCAGCACGGTGGCGCAACTGGTAGAGCTGCTGCCTCTCAGCGAGAAGGTCCCTGGTTCAAACCCCGGTCCAGGGGCCTTTCTGGATGGAGTTTGCATGTTCTCTCCGTGCATGCGTGGGTTTTCTCCGGGTGCTCCGGTTTCCTCCCACAGACCAAAAACATGCATGTTAGGCTGATTGGTAACTCTAAATTTTCCCTAGGTGTGAGTGAGAGAGTGAATGGTTGTTTGTGTCGTTTGTCTCTATGTGGCCCTGTGATGGACTTGCGACCCGTCCAGGGTGTACTCCGCCCCTCGCACAGTGACTGCTGGACATGGGCACCAGCGACCCCCGTGACCCAAAATGGAATAAACGGGTAAAGATAATGGATGGATGGATGGATGGTTACTACCTTACGGCTTTTTCTGTAAAATGTAAATGTGTACTCTGTAGAATGACAATTCATTCTCTGAATAAACTGTATATGCTGTAAACATGAAGTAAAAAAAACATTTGCTATGTAAAAGATACACTCAATCATCCAGGTAAATAAATCATCAAAAAATTAAATACCTATATTTTTATATCCTCCATTTTACATGTGTAAAGCCAGGCTCTGGGAATTCCACAGCAGACTGGTTTGAAACACATCAATAAGGTGATATTTAATACGGCAGATCCTGTTGGCAGGCCTCAGACTGAAGAAGTATTTCGGATGAAAGACAAAACGGTTCTTCCAAAAAGAAACTGTCCAGGTGACACAATTTAACTTTGTTGTCACTTGTTATGTAGCGTTGTTAGTCTTGTTAACCCCTCAGCACATTTTAAAGCAAATCACATTATTTAATTCTGTCGTACAACATTTCTTACACCAAGATGTGAAGTTTTGAGATATCCTAGATTCTTCTTAAGTGACCTATTTGGATAATATAATTACAGTCAACTAATTTATTGCAACAAAATGCATTTTGTCAAAGCAGTTATTATAAGAACAAAATCTACAACAAACAAAAAAATAATAATTCCCATCCTCTGTAGGTCAAATGTTTCCTTCCAAACAGGTCTTAAAATCCAGAAATCAATTAAACATCAGTTCTTGATATTGTAACACACACTTTATTATGTGCCACACATGCACACAAACACATAGATCTTCATTCTCGGGACATACACACACATATCCTTAACCACCGGGCCTCTGGGGGTTCTGAAAGTGTGGGTGCATTGATAAAAGGCTCCCAGTCCAGTGAAGGGGTTCATTGTTGGCAGTGGCTCAGTTCTGCACACACACACACACACTGATTGATGCCAGCTGAGAGAACACAAAGGCACATTTAGCCTGGAAACATACACACATACATGAACTAGACTTTAAAGAACATGCGCGCATGTGGCCCCAAAGTTTCACATTGGATTGACACAAACCCACACATGCACACAAAAACAATAGATATAATATGAATGTGAAGCGTTTAAACACACCATCTCCAAACATGGTACAAACCTAGACATTTAATTACGTGCCCACACACACACACACACACACACACACACACACACACACACACACAC
>NC_056502.1:7988327-8016611 GCF_014905685.2 Nematolebias whitei | reverse complement strand
CACACACACACACACACACACACACACACACACACACACACACACACGCACACACAGTAGCTGTGTTAACAGCTGAACTACACGTGACCTTAAACAACCTGCAGTTGACGCTGCTGAGGTCAAGACCTCCCGACGTGTTTGTGATAAAGCCTCGACTCTTTTCAGAGCACATAAAAGAGATATTCTGCTTCATCTTGGATGCTTGAACCTGGTTTACATCTTCATGACAAGGTGCAACTTTGTGAAAGTGTTTTCTTTTAGACTGGTATGTATTTTAAAAGCACTAACTTTGACCTTCCCTTCTGTCTATCCCCTCATTTTGTATTACGTTACGAAAGGAGTAACAAACCACACACAGAATTTTGCACAAGCAGTCACACTACTGAACTAAGATATGCAGACACATGCACTACAGCCACAAGGAACACAGTGAAAAACACAAACAGAAATCACGGGTGCCCTTATCTACGGTAACGCACGATTTAGAACACCAACATGAGTAAACATATACAAATGATGTGGCTTTGGTTTGAATGACGTAATTTAAAGTTATGGATGATTGTTTGACTTTTCATAGTTTCAAAAGTCAGCTTGTGGATGCCAATCAGAAAGCAAGCTGAACAGAAGCACCACAGTCTAAGAGCTGGCCATGACAGCCCTCAAAAACAAACACAAGAGTGCAATAATAATAATAATAATAATAATAATAATAATAATACCAATAATAACAACAACAATAATAATATTAATAATATAATGAAAGCTAAGTTTGCAATCCAACAAAGTTAAGTCAGGTCATCTGGACGGTTTCTTTTTGTTGTTGTTGTTGAAACATTTCGTCCTTCATCCAAAGGACTTCATCAGTCCGTCCGAGGCTTTACACAAGAGTCTCCTTGGATTGATGAAATCCTTTGGATGAAAGACAAAACATAAAAGAAAAAAAAGAAACCGTCCAGAGGACCTGACTCAACTATGTTGGATTTTTTTTTTACCTGGATTATTGAGTGTGAACTTTGATGCCAAGTTTGCAATGTTTTAAGTTAACTTGCAGTCACGCTTACTCAAACTTGTCAGATTGTTGTTTATATGTTTTTAGCATCTAATTGAATATATAAATGTCTTTACTTCGCTTCAGACTGAATCAGAACCAGAAAAGGAATTAGCTATGTTTACATGGACATTAGTACTCGGATTAAATGGCCATTCGGAATAAAAATGTGTCATGCAAACGCCCCATTCAGATTATTATTTGTTGATTCAGCTCGATCCGAATGAATTTGCAATCTGAATAATGGTTTGAATGGTTTATACTGATTCAGAATCCGAACGGTGTGCATGTAAACACTTAATCTGATCATTTTATTCCGATTGTGGAAAACTGACCTGACTGTACAATACAACTTTATTTATATTTATTTATTTATTTTATTTATATTTATTTGTTTATTTTTATTACAATACAATACAACTTCATTTATAAAGCACTTTAAAACAACACCGTTGGCCAAAGTGCTGTGCATGAGCGATTAATGTCTACCTCACGTATTTCCACCTGACTACATGCTAATATGTCGGGGAAGCAAAACTGGTCGGTGAGCGACAACATTTCTACTAGAAACTTTGAAAGAGCTCGAAATGATCTGCATTACCTGCAGCCCACGTCAGGAAGTGCAGTAGCGTCTCCACCTTCATTAAAACCTGTCGCAGGTCCATTTTGGGCGCTCAGTTTTGTTTACATTCATCACGGAAGTTAAAAACCTGCTGCATGTAAACACTCGTCGTGAACGGATTGTACCCATGTAAACGATACATTAGGATTATTTAATCCAAATACATTTCAATCCTATCAAAGAATTTTGTGCATGTAAACATAGCTACTGTTATAATGAATAGCCAAGAGGAGTAGGATTTGATTACCGGCAGCAGCTGGAATTCCAGAGAACAATAAACTAGATAAAGCTGAACAGAGAGAAAAATAAAAGCAGTCATGGAAGGAACACGTAACAAAGGTCTCACAAAGAACCAAAGAGGTATGATTGCTGGTGAAGATGAACACTGGAATGTATATGCTGGCGAATGATTAGTAACAGGTGGAGAAATGATCTAGAGATGAGACAAAAAGACACTGAGGACATCTAGGGAGAGTGACAAGTACAAAAGGAGACAAACTGATGAATAAATCCAGAAATCCAGAACTAAAACTAATGGTAAATGTAAAGTAACAAAACTCCCTGAAAGAGAAATATCAAGCAGAAATAAACAAAAAGATAATACAAACTGCACTTCCGGATGAGTGGATATGATTTTCCAACGTCCTAATGATCGCAGTATAAGTTTACTTTCTTTGAAGCGTGAGATTCCACCGTTCAATTATTAACTGAGACAGCTAATAGGATGTGAAGAGAAATGTCTAATTACAAAACAAAAAGTCCAGTTGTTTAGTTAGTTTAAACCATTTGGATTTACGTTCTCCGCAGCAAATTTAAAGTGGTTAGACACTCAACTCCCGCCTTCTCCCTTTTCTTCAGAGCACGTTTCTTACATTAACAAGTCTGACAGTTCAGTCAAGCAGAAAATTCTCAATGACAAGAAAGTGCAATAACAATAAAATCAAATTATTAATAATTAAACACTACTACACAACACTTGACTGTTCCTCTTTGACTTGTGTTCAAGTCCTTGATGTTTCTTGAATCCATCCATCCAACCATCCATCATCAACTTCAGCTTGTTTCGAAGTCAGGTCGCGGGGCAGCAGCTTGAGCAGGGAGGTCCAGACATCTCTTTCCACAGCCACCTCTTCTGGGATGACCCCAAGATGTTCTTAGGCCAACTGGGAGACATCTCTCCAGCGTGTCCTGGGCCTTCACTAGGGCCTCCTCCCAGTAGGACATGCCTGAAGCACCTCCCTAGGGAGGCGCCCAGGAAGCATCCTCACAAGATGCCTGAACCACATCAACTGGCTCCTTTTGATGTAGAGGAGCAGCAGTTCTACTCAAGAGTCTCTCCCGGATAACCGAACTTCTCACCCTATCTCTAAGGGAGAGTCCAGCTACCCTGCAGAGGAAACTCTTTTCAACCGCCTGTATCCACAATCTCATTCTTTCATTCACTACCCAGAGTTCATGACCATAGGTGAGGGTAGGAGCGTGGACCAACCAGTAAACGGAGAGCTTCTTCTTACCTCTCAGCTCCCTCTTCACCACAACGGACCGGCACAGAGGTCGCAATACTGCAGGCGATGCACCAATCTGTCTGTCGATCTCATGCTCCATTCTTCCGTCACTCATGAACAAAACCCCGAGATACCGAGATACTTGAACTCCTCCACTTGAGGCAGAACCTCACCCTCGAACTGATTTGTGAGTGTTTAGACATTATAAGTTATTAAAGTTACTTTTGTCACTATTTTACAACACTGCACACACAATCAAACAGAAAAAAAATTAGCTAAGCTTATTTTGAAATGTTGAACTTAATTTTATTCAAAAATTAACAAAAAATTTGGGTAATGCAACAATTTAATTGTAGATGAGTTCAAAGAAACAACCAAATGGGCAGTTACATGATGATCGTCAAGGCTTAAAAGTGCCTTTAGTACAAGGTTGAAAGCTCTTGTGGAGAATAATAGATATCACCAAGAAATCTGTGAGAGCAAGAACAGCAACTGTTAAAACAAAAAAGATTTTTGTAAACAGTAGCTGCCAAACATCTGTGAGAGTTAGGTAAAGTAAGGATGACTGCAAAAGAAAAACTAAAACAAAAAAAAAAACGTTTGCTGTTTTATCCTCAAGCAAAATGAGGAAAGACAACAAAGCTCGGCTTGTTTGTCAGTGTGTGCACGTCTGTGATCGTGTCCCCCACTGAAGGAAAAGATTAGATGTTTCCTGCTCAGTTAGTCACAGCTAATAGTATGGATGGACTCCAAAACACACAGAAAGATGCAAATATAAATAAACACAAACAGTCACGCACAGCATTGAGCTAATTGTGTGAGCAGAAAATGATAGAAATGTGGCAAAGCAGTTCATTCTACACTAGAGGTTAATGAAGAGGGAGGGAGGGAGGAAGGGTGAGGAAAAAAAAAAAAAAGACATTGAGAAAGAAGTTTTTTCATAACTGCAGCGACCAGAGTGTAAAGGGTTTGTATTGTGAAGACTGAAAAGAAAAGACAAGTGAAATGAGAAAAGCAAACGCTGAAAGGTTCACATTAGGGTCAGATCAAAGAAGCACAGGCGGCTGTGTGTGTGCGCGCGTGTGTTTTCAGGCCCCGCGTTTCTGTCTTAATTAAAGCACCAATTAGAAGCTCTGTTTAATGACGGCTGAAAACACACACCATTTCCTCGCGGAGGATGACTAATACACGCTCTCAAACAGATACGGTTACATACAAAACACCGAGTCTGAGAGTGTTTCACACGTTCTCACACACGCTCATTAGCATCTGCTCAGCTCGTGCAACGATAAAGGGCCTTTCACTAACATAAAACCGCATTTCCTTTGGAATGAAAGTAACTAATTCACCGTTTCATTTGAGGATGTGTGTGAGGCCCAAACGTCTAAATTTGTAAGGCCTTTCTGGTTCTCTTTGCTGTTATAGAGAATAAGCTGGAGTCCCAAACAGAAAACAAACTCCCAAAGATATTACAGAAGTGTGCCAAGACACTTACTGATAATATACAGCAGTTAGGCAGAACGTCATGAACAAAACCCCTACAGGTCCACTTGTTGTCACTGAACTTACCTTGCTTACTTATATGAAAAATTAAACAAAATAGTTTATTGTTTCTCAATAAATAAACTGTTATAGGATCTGGCAGTCTTGGTTAAACCAGACGAGACGGGGGGGAGAGGCAAACAATGGAGACGGTACAATCTCTCCAGCAGTTGAAGAAGCGATCAAAATCTCTTTTTGCACGAGTGTGATAAGCAGAAAGTCAGACAGTGATCAGTATTGTTTGTGGTCAAAACAAACATGCACAAAAACAACTGATAACACCGTCTGTCTACACGCCGACTGATAAAACAAGAGGAGGCAAAAAAGAAAAAGTTAAAAAAATAAATAAATAAAGGAACAACTTGGCTGGAAACAAAAGCATGAGAAAGATACAGTACAAGTCGGAGGGGATTAAAAAAAAAGGTTATTTACTCGTGTCTTATTGAAAACCTGGAAACGAAAAGGAGGATTACTATAATTTCTATTGAGCGCACCTGAATATAAGCCGTGTGCACTAAATTTAAAAAGAAAAATGTTTATGTACATATACATGCTGCACTTGTTTATAAGCCGTGGGTGTCCAAATTGTAACATTTACACAGAAAGATTTGTTAATTTTTTTTATTAAATACATACCAGTACAGAAATATGCACAGTAAATATTTTTTTTCTGAACAGTGTGTGTAACACGGCTGGTAAAAAAAATAAAAAAAAGAATTAAATACGGTAGCCTATCAGGAAGTCATTGATCACTACCTTCATCTTCCTCCTGCGCACAGTGCAGGAGGAAGGATGCAGCTGCCTTTCAAAACCTGTTGGTGATAGGGGATGTTTTAAACTGGTCCACGCTGTCAGGATCCACTGGCAGACTTGAGCAAACGTTGCTCTTCGCATGCGGAAGATTTTGGTGAACGATTTCTCACCGCTAGTCATCCAAGCCTCCCAACGAGCTTGGAGTGCCATTGTAAATGCACGATTAACACTTATTTAAATTAAATTTAATTCAAAAATACTTTATTAATCCCAAACAGAAATTAAATGTTGTTGTAACTAGGTTATTCTCGTTTCTTTAAAAGATGTTATAGATATTGATGGCTGTAGGCAGGAACGATCTCTTGTAAAGGTCTGCCCCACAGCCGATCCAAAGAACCTGCCCGCAGATGCCGTCCGATTCGTCCACTCAAACTTGGCTGGTCTCTCGGTTCCCCCAGGCTGCAGGACCGCTCGAATGCTGGGCAGAACTCCTCCCAGAACAATGGCCACTCCTCCCAGCAGCCTGCCAGGCTCCTTGTCGCTGAGGACAGCCGGCTGCATGTGTCAGGGGATGATCCCGTCCTTGTGTTTCCTGTCATTTCCAGAATCTCAGTGTTCAGGCAGGTCATTCTCCAATCTGTTACAGAAGTACAATCCGTAGTGTACTTCTGTATCGCACGGATCGCCGTTATTTATGAATAAAAACTGTCTAATTTACTTAGAAAAGTAAGTGCTCTATGTCCACCGATCTTCATGTGTCTAATTTACACCGCTCATATTTCCGTTACAAATCATAGGTTAAGATGATATGCGACGCATCAGACCTGACCCCCAGCCTGGGCTGAATGAGGAAAAACCCTGCAAGATACAGAATGAATTATTTCCATGGTGAAAACAGCGCCGCTCAGAGGTGAAGCTGCAAATATTTTTAACCATGACGTAAACATGCCAATGATTTTAACAGAAATACGATCGGCGTAAATTAGCAACATGAAAATCATGGAATTATACTAGTAAATTTTCCTTAATCTAGCATATTCAACGGCGATCCGTGCGACCCAGGAAGTATTCCTTTTAGCGCATACGCAAATGAGCAACACTACGGATCGGGTTCCGTAACGGATCAGGGAATGACAAGCACAGCCGGCAAGGAGATGGGAAATGTGGCAGAAAACACTTCCTTGTGACCCTAATCCCCCCTCCCCCCCCAATCCCCCCCGGAGGCACAACAGGAAGAGGAGAAGAGTTTCCATGCCTCCCTAGTGGACCAAAGAAACCAAGCTTCATTGGTCCACTGTGGCTTGTTCGGTAATTTCATTGGTCATATTATTATTATTTTTACCTTTATTTATACAGTTAGTCTCACTGAGTCACGAGGACCCACCCCCCAAGAGAGACGTGTATTGGACAGCTCTGTGAACGCCTGGGTGAGACAAGGCTAAATGTTTTGACTGCATGAAGCTACAACAACAAAAATTCCATAAATTAGCAGCAGCATCGTATTAGCCGCGGTGTTCAAAGCATGAGGAAAAAAGTAGTGGCTTATAGTCCTGAAATTACGGTAAGTGATTGAATCCCACAGTTGAAGCTCATCAAACTTTTGATGGCCGATGATGTTAAAAGTCCAACCTACTCTGACCTTCCTCTGTTTTATATTTCATATTGTGTTCCCAAAGTTTGGTAAAATTGAACTAACAATCTACAAAAGTTATAAACAAAAAGCATCACTGATCAATTAAAGCAAGTTTGAATATACCACAGCATCATTATTCATGGGGTTAAGGGAAAAACAAAAACTCAAAAGTTTAAGTAGTTTAAGCTGTTTTTTCATTCAACCTTTATTTATACAGGTTAGTCTCATTGAGCCTCGAGGACTCATTTACAAGAGAGACCTGTTTTAAACAAAGAATTATGAAAACAGGAGACGATCATAAAAGAATGCATATAAACCCGCGAAAGAGTCCGCAAATGTCGAACCACAAAGTATTGAGAGACTACTGTATTCAATAATTTACACACAGTGAACACAAGGTTTTATTCTTGTTCAAAGAGTAGATTGCAAAAAAAAAAAAACTTGTAATCCTCAACAGCAAACAGAATTCAGTCGTTCTTTTGATTTATGTTACAACTTGCAAATATCTGTGTTGTTCTGAACGATTGTGAAACTGATGGTTATACATTGAATCATGTCTTTTCCAGTATACCTTCTACTCTTTAGCCTTTTGGGTCTGTAAGGTAAAACTTTCTTCTTGCAGCTTAACAGAACAATCTCTGAATCGAGTACATCGTTTGTAGTTTCAAATAAAAACTGACCTTGCAGCACTGACGTTGAACCACAAAACTGTTGTTGATGTATGAAAACTGCACTTTAACTGAGGCTAAAATGGTCACGAGAATATAAACTCTTATTTCATGCTCGATTAACATGACACAAAACAAAAATAAACATCAAACTCTCAGGAAATTATAAAAGCAGATAATGTTCAACAAACCAAAAAGGAAGCCATAAATACATTTCCACTCAAGCAACTAACTCACTTCTATAAATTTATATTTAAAATGAGGCCGTTCAGAGAAAACAAGTCGAGACCAAAAACTATTCTGCCTATTGAGCAAAGCTATTACATTTCACGAGACTGCAAAAAACTTCCTGGTCAGAAAAAAAAACGAATGCTGGAGATCAAGTGATCGATGTTAATTTGATCCTTTAACTTGCTTCAAGGTGATATAGATGACTGAAAGTGGGAGATAAACTCATTCAATGTAACAATCCAATAAAAACAGTTTTTTTGGTTAAAAAAATAAATAAATAAAGTCAACCTTTCTCTTGACCCTCCTGCCAACCAAAGCTGTCAGAGATGCTTTAACAGTTCAGCTGTGCAGACGGCTGCTACAACGCTGCATTGTGATTTATGTCCGGCTCCGTCAAAGTTTGGCTGAACTCATGTTCAAAAGAAAGAAAGAAAGAAGCCTTCTGCTTTTCTTTGACACGCATGTTCACATGTCACAAACAACGAGCTTTACTCTCATTTATTCTAGCTTGTGTTCATTTCCACACTTTCACTTCAGACTCCATTAGTCTGTTATAATTGTGTCTCCGTTTCAGCACTTTGTCTAAAAAATACAAGGAGGTAAAAACACAAACACACAAAATGGATGAAACTCACACAATTATTTATTTATTCATTCAATTAAAAGAAACAAAAGAAACAAAACTAATCCATTAAAAAAAACTGTGAATTAAAAAGGGTGCAGAAAGAAGAAAATTCTTATAATATCTGCCCCTTATTTAAACAAATAAAATAAAATAACTTAAGATTGAACAATCTCCGAAGTGAAACGAAAAAATATTATCATTCACATGCCACCATAATTTCCCAGTTTTAACTTAATCATCTTTTTAAACATATACATTGTTTTAGACATTTTTATGGTGATATCAAGGCAATTCCACAATCGTATTCCCTGAATTACAACACAGCTCCTTCAGACTAGTTCTAAATGGAGGTTTCACAAACATTTCCATTCCTTTAAGGTTACAATGACTCTAACAAATTTTAATTGAACATTTGGGGGTAATAATTTTATGAGCTTTATACATGACTTATATAATACTATATTCAAATCATAAAATCAAAACACACTGAGGATTGGAATGAACACAGCATCCATCACTGGTCCAAAACTGTGGAAACAATTAGTTCATATGAATGGGTAGATTTTAAGAAATGTTTAAAGATGATGCGCAAGACTTTTGTTAGAGGCAATAATGGCCAGATCAAATGATACTTCACCATCTTCACTTAAATCCTACAATATGCTGTTACAGACCGTATTATGAAAGCTACGACAGTCTACATTTGGCATCATTCAGTCAGACTTGTTCTGTCTCAAATTGATGTTAAATGCTAATAAAACCAAGGGGATGTTAACTCTTCCCCCCAGCTCATCCACACTTGGTGTTCCTATTGAGTTTGTGGATTCTTACAAATACTTGGGAACTTTAATTGCTGCGCATCTCTCTTAAGCCACAAGTTGAAAACTTGATACTGGGTTTCTTTTTCAGAAGTAAATCTCACTTAACTCTGAATGCCAGGAAACACCTTGTAACTGCTACTTTCCTACCGGCTATTGACTATGGTGACATTATTTACATGAACGCACCTGCCAGCTCCTTGCAGATGTTGTCTACCATGGTGTCATAAGATTCGTAACTGGTTGTAACTACCGTACCCATCACTGCACTCTGTATTAATCAGTTAGTCATCATTAACTTCATGTAGACTCACTCACTGGTACATTTTCATGTTTAAATCACTTCTTGGTCTGCTGCCTTCTTATATCTCCTCCTACATGTAACGTCGTTAATGCAGTTACAGCGTGCGCTCTCAGGATATCATTACTTGCAGCGTTCCCTCAGTGCAGACTGAACTCGGCAAAAGGGCCTTCTCTTACTCAGCTCCTGTAACCTGGAAAACCTTGCAACAAGAACTGAAGATGTTCACCCTGATTTCTTTAAGGGACATTTGATAATGTTAATAGAAACATCAAAGCAAATTCATGTTTGTAGTATTTTAACTTGTTTTATAAGGCTCCTTGATTTTCTTGTTTAAGAACACTACTTTTTTTTTTTTTATTGCATTTTATTGTTTATTGTTCTTTATATGTTGTCGTCTGAAACAGGTCTCTCTTGAAAATGAGTCCTCGTGGCTCATTGAGACTAAAGTATATAAATAAAGGTTGAATGGAAAAAAGAGATAAATTTGCACACACAAAAAAAGATTCCCTCACTTTAATGTGTATTAAATAGCAGATGGTTAAAATTAAGCCAGAGGACCTGACTTGACTTTGTTGTATCGCATTTACAGTTTAATAGCCTATTACATGTGTGTCAAACTCAAGGCCCGGGGACCAAATGTGGCTCTTGTTGACGTCTTATCTGGCCCCCAAGATGCTATTTTAAATGTAAAATACTTTAATTTGTTCAATAATCTTTGATTATGATGTCAAAAGTGCAACAGAGAATGTCACATGAGACCAATCAAACTCTTGTTAAGGAACCTGCAACCAAGAAAAGATGTTGGGCATCTAACTTGAGTTAATGTAGATTCTGAAACCGGCCCTTAGTTTGAAAAAAGTTTTAATTTTGGCCCACTTTTGTAAGTGAGTTTGACACCCCTAGCCTAGTATTTACAAAATAAAAAAAATAAAAAAAATAAATGAAATAAGGTATTTAAATGAATGCACACTGCAGTTCCAAACCAGTGTCCAAACATTTTGCAAAATATGAAAACTATTGTTGTAAAACATAGAAATACTGTACAGAGACATGATGAACCACATATGCATTAGCTGCCTTCTTCAAAATCCCATTTAGTTTCAGTCCCTAATAACACACACTGACACAAACAAAAGAACTGTTAAAAAAAAAAGAACCAGACAAAATTAAAATTTATAATAAAGAAGTTATTTGTGCCTATAAAATTCGCACACAGATCATAGTTGTTGCAGTTTGCTGGGTGGTCTTCAGGGGCCAGGGGGCCCAGAAAGAGCAGCGGACTAAATTACAGAGCATGACCCACCGCAGTGTCAGCCAGCGTGGGATTAACACCCGGGCTCAGTCCCAGGCTGCCAGTAGCCCCAGGCTGTGGGTGCTGACCTCAGCAGGTTTAAAGGTGACCTCAAGCACACACACACACATGTACATGTGCTGGTGAAGGCCCACCCAGGGCTGAAATAATGAGGTGGTTTGGCAGGTCCATTTGGACGGAACCAGAAGGGGGATCTCGGCGGAGGCTGGACCGGAGATTTTAACTACGATTCGGCTGCTTATCTGGTTTACTGAAACATCCAGAGTTAGATCTGAGAATAAATTTCAGCTAGGGCACCTGGCAGCCAAACTTGTCTCAGGCGTTCTGAAAAAGCAGCATCCGTCTCATCTTACCTCAGTTACTTTCATGATTTGATAGAATGTCAGAACGTCCAATTTATTTGCTCCGGGATTTGTAACAGCTGACTCTTTCAACAGATATTTTTTGTTTCAAAGCAGTCTAATCTCTTTAAGCGGTTCACAGGTGTGTCTCTGGTATCGTCTTACAGACTTTCATGCAAAACAGAAGAGAGGTGCGTTTAAATATTTTCATCCACTGCAAATCCATAGCAGTCATAACAAGGAGCTCCCACAAAAAACATAAACTTTAACAGCCTTTGTGATAATAAAAATGTGTAAAATAAAAATAAATAATGTGCAGTGCTAAATTTATGTATTTTTCAAAATATTTCCCATGTTTAATACAATGTTGAAAATCTAACATAGAAAACTAAAACAATTTGATCTGTTTACTTCTACACTTCCGCTAAAGCGTGTTGCCATGCCGTCTAAAGAAAGCTATGGAACATGCTGCATTTCAATTTAAACGTCATTAGTTCGAATAAAACTGTTAAAAATAGACAAGACAAAGTGATTTACGCAAGTGTTCTTGAGATATGTTTTTTAAATCAGAAAAAAAAAGCAATACAGTACAGGAAGGTTGAAAACATCTGGATCTCAGGCCAGGTGAAAGGAAACTATAGGGTCGAGGAGGTGGGTGTAGGTCTGCAACACACACACACACACACACATCAATACCTCATTATGAGATAGAGCTGTTTAGAAGTGTTGTTTGGGTCAAAGGTCAGATAGATACACTGACACACTCACACCCCAAAGCAAAGCATTTAAATCAATTCAACCTGAAACACACTCACAAACACACGGTTGGAACACAAACACCTCCCAAAGAGACTCTGCATGAACACATGCAAGTGACACAGTTAGCAAGTGAGTATTAATACCACGTGAAGTGCTTTGACCCTAGGGCCCTTTTCATAAGAGCAGCTGCAAATGTAGTGAGAGTGCACGTGTTGGTGTGAAACCTTTCTCAATAGCCAAAATACATATGAACTCTGTTGACCTGTGTAAGAGTTTGCTGGTGTAAGAAAACACACTGACACACACGCATCAAACATATTTCCTCACATGTGGTTTCTCAGTGGCTCAAGAGTGGGAAAAAAATAAATGTTTATAAGGTGCACCATTATAAAAATCTTCTTATTATTATTATTCTTTCAGTTTTTCCCTCTTCAGGGGTCTCCACAGCGAGTCATCCTCCTCCATCTCACTCTGTCCTCTGCATCCTCTGTCCTCACTCCATCTACCTCCATGTCCTCTCTAACTGCATCCATAGATCTCCTCTTTGTCTTTTTCCTGGAAGCTGCATTTCTAACATCCTTCTACCAATAGACCCACTGTCCCTCCCTGCTGGACATGTCCAAACCATCTCAGTCTGGCCTCTCTAACTTTAAATCTCCCAGTTGTTCAACCTGCGCCGCTCAAGGTGGCTGCATGTTGGAGCAGCTCTGTTACTTTCATTCTGAGATTTTGCTTTTGGAAACTTTAATTCCTCTTTTTCTGGATGTAAATCACATTTTTTGGATGATTGTTTCCTCTGGTACCAGATGCTGTGCAGCCGTAAGGATTTTTACTGAGACTTTTTTTGGTTTTGGACTTTTGTTATGATGCGTAACTATGGCAACAAGGCAGTTTTCTACAACAGCAGCTGATTAATACCTCAAAAGCTCAAATAATATCTCAACTATGGCTCCAACTCTCAAATGAGTTGAAAAGGATGTTCTGTGGACGCATTCTCATCTACCTGCCAGCTGTGCTCGAGTGCCTGACCACTGAGATCCTGGAACTAGCAGGAAACACGGCTCACGACAGTGGATGGACAGGATCGTCCCTCAGCACCTACAGTTGGCTGTCCGCAGCTATGAGGAGCTCGGCAGACTGCTGGGAGGAGTGGCCATCGCTCTGGGAGGAGTTCTGCCCGGCATTCAAGCGGTCCTACAGCCCGGGGGAACCGAGAGGCCAGCCAAGTCTGGGTGGACGGATCGGACGGCATCTGCAGCCAGTTTCTTAGGATCCACTGTGGGTTGGACCTTTACAAGAGATCCTTCCTGTCTACAGCCATCAGGATCTATAACATCTCTTAATGAAATGAGGATACCGAGTTACAACAAATAATTTCCCTTTGAGATTAATAACGTAATTTTTAATTGAATTGAATTGAACATGTGCTGTACCTCTGATGTCATTCCTAATTTTATCCATCCATGTCATTTATGCCACTTCCAGTTCTGTCTCCTGTCTTTTTGTCCATGTCTCTGTCTCCAGACCATACAGCATAGCTGGTCTCACCACTGTCTTGAAAACGTTTCCTTTGACCTTTTGTCACAAAACACTCCTGAAACTTTTCTCCATCCACTCCATCCTGCCTGGACTCTCTTTTTCACCTCTTTACCACATTCCCCATTTTCCTGCACAGTGGACCCCAAGTACTTGAAGTCCTGCACCTTTGTGACCTCTGCTCCTTGCAGCCTCACTGTTCCACCAGCCTCCCTCTCATTAGCCATGTTTACATGGACATAAGTAATCAGATCAAACGGCCATTTGGAATAAAAATGTGTTATGTAAACACCCCGTTCTGGTTATTTTTTGTTTATTCAGCGTGATCCGAAATAATTTGTGATCAGAACAAAACAGGTGGTTTATGCCGATTCATAACCCGAACGGTGCGCATGTAAACGCTTGATCTGTTCGTTTTTATCTGATGGTGAAAAACTGACCAGACTGCGCATGTGCGACTTTGTCATTTCTGCCTGGGTAATGCTAATAATATTAGCATGTCGGGGAAGCAAAACTGGTCGGTGAGCGACACAATATTTCTACTAGAAACTTTGAAAGAGCTCAAGATGATCCGTTACCTGTAGCTGTTCAGAATAAAAGCCCGCTGCATGTAAACGCTCGTCAAGAACAGATTGTGCCCATGTAAACGATACATTTGAATTATTTAATTTGAAAACATTTCAATCCGGTCAAAAAAATGTGCGCATGTAAACATGGCTACTAACACACACGTACTCTGTCTTACTCTGACTTTCATTCCTTTTCTGTCAAGTGCATACCTCCTAAGTTCTCTTGTACTTGTACATTATAAAATACTCTGCCTTATTCAAGTATGCTGCAAATTCTGGCAATCCATGGTTAGGATTCAGTTAATAGTTGTCATAATCTGTGTATTTTGTGTGCTTTTCTTTATTTGTCATGTTGCTTCATGTGTTCATTCTCTCGTGTTCAGTTTTGCTTTCTGTATCTCCCTGTGTCTCTAGTCACCAAGTCAACCTCCATGCTTTGTTTCTTTCCTGCCCTCTCTCACCTGTTCCCTGTTGTCATTAGACCCAGATGTCTCCACTCTGCTCATCAGTCCCTGTCTTTATAGACTCTCTGTCCACACTGCTCTACAGTCAGGCACTGTGCATCCATGCCCCGTCTAGTTGTCCTTCATGTCTTCTCAAGTGTTTTGTTCGGTCACTTTTGCTGCTATGTCAGTCTTTTGTTTGAGTTATCTTTGCAGTAATTAAACCTTTTAAATTTTACTCAAGCTCTTCATGTTGGTCTGCATTCTTGGGTCCATCTTTCTTCAAAAACTATGAAAATATTTTAAAATACAAGTTACAAAACGGTTAAATTTCTCAGCAATCAGGATCGTTTTTTTTTTAACCAGAGTCAATTTTTATTATATTTTATTCTGTCAAAACTCAGTTCTGTTGAGTGACAGTGTGAGTGCTGGTTGAAGTTAAACAGTTTATTGAATGAAAGTACATTTGAATGAATGTCATCAAACATCTTTGGTCTCCTTATTGCTACCACATGTCCAGATGTGGTTGAGTCCTAATTATTGGCAGAAAAATTAACTACTGATGTAGTGTGGGTTTGTGATTTCATTTGATAAGTTTGAAACATTTCAGTTCAAACATTTTTGTGGATCCAATTATTTCAACAAATGAGGCTTAAAATGTAAGTATCAAACCTTTCTTTAAAGACACATTATGAGGTGAAACCCAGATTAATTTGTAATTATATAAGTTGTTATTACAAAACACATGTGAAAATCTCAGATGACATAAGAGACTTAAAGACTTGATGATCTGCTGTCAGATTTAGTCCCCAACACACAATAACAGCTCAGAAACCTGCAGAGTGAAGATAACTCCGGTTTGTCTGATCATAAAACTATCTTTATGTTATTTTCAGACGTTTCTCCTCATATGTGCTGTATGTTGCCAATGTGTATGTGGTCTGTGGTGTGTGAGCATATGTGTGTGGGGGGGAGACAGTGTTTAGTCTGAAGCCATATTTAGTCTCTATGGTCCTCCGAGGAGGCCTGTAATCACACAGAGCCTTTCTCTCTACTCATTACATGCACACACACACACACACACACACACACGCACGCACGCACGCACGCACACACACACTACAGTCCTGTCATTAACAGTTCACAGTAACCTCCCAAGCTGCATACATATGTACCAGCCGTACAACAAATATGCAAATATGCAAATATTATGCATATAATCAGATTCACATTAAAAAACTAACAAAAACTAAAGAAATTGTATTTCATGTGAAAATGTAGTGTAAATGCTTACTGCTGAAAAACTTGCAAAAAAAAAAACTGCAGAAATTGACTAAAACATGCTGAATTGTAGCTGAAATGGAAGAACAAGCCTACATTTTCAGAAGAAAGCAGAAAGAACATATATTTGCTTAATTAGATTTAAATAAGCAGAAATTAGCACAAAAATTAGGAAATTAGCTAAAAAAGTTGAAACTAGTCAAAAAAAAAAAAAAACAGCTGAGAAGTGGCTGAAAAGGCAGAAAGAAGCGGAAAGAGCTGAAATGAGCTCCAAAATGTGTAAAATTTGTTGAAAAAGCTAAAATTAGCACAAAAACAGCTACATAGAAGCTGAAATAGCAAAAAAAAAAAAAAAGCTGAAACTAGAAGGAAAAAGCTTAAAGGAGCATAACAAGCTGAAGTTAGCATAAAAAAGTTAATTAGGCTGAAATGAGCAGAAATTACCACAAAAAACTTGAATTTAACTGAAAACAGCTGAAATTAGCTAAAAATGCTAAAAATCTAGCTGAAAAAGTAGAACAGGTAGAAATTAACAGAAGAAATCAGAAAGAAAATGTTTGCCCAATAAGGCTGAAAGAAGCAGAAATTAGCACAAAAAGTGGAAATTATCTGGTAAAAAAAAAACTGAAAGGAGCAAAAGACAGCTAAAAAGTAGCTAAAAAGGCAGAACGAGTATTACATTAGCAGAAGGAAGTGGAGCGAGCACATTTTTGCTGAATTAAGCTGAAAAAAGTTTAAATGAGTGCAAATAAATGTGGAATTAGCAAAAAAAGGCTCAAATTAGCGTATAAACAGCTAAATAGTAGCTGAAATAGCAGAAAACATTGAAACTTGCATAAATAAGGATCATAATAAGCTGAATTTAGCAGGAAGGAGTTAGAAGAAGCACAAAGATGTTGTAGTTAGCAGAAATAATCTGAAAGGAGCACAAAAAAAGCTTAATAAAAAAAAACCCAGCTGAAAGTAGCTAAAAAAAGTTTAAATTTGCACAAGGAAGCTGAAAGAAGCTGAACCAGAACAAAATGTGAAAGGAGCAATAAAAGGTTGTAAACAGATCTAAATATATGAAGGATTTAAAATAAGCTCAATTCTTCAGGATAAAAAAAGTGGCAGAAAAGGCTAAATTTTTCTAAATGCTAAGTTGCATCCTTCTCCTGAACGAGCTGAATGTTTTTGATATATGATTTGTTGAAATAGCAAAACAATTGTGGAACAAGAAAGATGCAGAAAAACCTACAGAAGAAAAATGGATCACAATAGTGTGAATGTTTCATAACCATTCACAAAATAAAATGCACTATGTGACCATGCGAACATTATCATCAATAGTAACTCATTCATGCAGACAAACTGTTACCTAGAATATTTTTTTCCAGCAGGCAAATGTAGGACAAACATATAATGTAAGGGATGTCACAGTGTTAAAATGTAAACTGAGAATAAAAGAAAACAAGAGCCTCACGAATAATGTTCTAAACACGGCTGAGAGCTTGATGGATGGCAAATGATTGTCCATTTTTACATTCACTTCACATGTTAGGAATGAACAATGAAATGTCATTTTAATTGTAAAAACTAATAGCAATAATGTGAGGGATAGTATTTTAAAATTAAAGTCAGATTCACATGAAAAAAAAATATATATGATCGATATTAGACCAAAGATTGTCTAGTCTTGTTATAAATAGTCTTACATAAAAATGTAATGAAGAAAAAAAAATCTGATTTTACTTTAACGAATATAAACTATTCAAGTTTTTTTTTTTTTTTTTTTTTTTTTTTATAGGGAAAGTTTCTTAAGAACATCCTGATGCATGCTCAATAATCCAGGTAGAAAAATCTAAAAAAGTTAAATCTGGTCCTCTGGACATTCTTAAGAACAGTCTGCTCAGAATAGATCAGGGGTGGGCAACTATTTTTTCCAAAGGGCCAAATCAAAATATTTAAAGCAATAGAAGGGCCATTTAGGGAATTGCTAAACAAATGTTTAATAAGACAAAAAAATAAAATAAAAACGTTTTTGGGCTTTTTCTAGAATGCGCAATAAAAATTATGTCCTCCAAAAACACAGTAGAAATATAAGACATACAGGAGTCCCTCAGTACTTCGATGTTCGTTTTTCGCGGACTCTCTCTATCGTGATTTTTCAAAATAAGATTGGACATGACACACAATTGGCTGATTGATGGATGAGCCACCCGATCGGCATGGAATTTTTATTTAAAATAAACTATTTTAAATTATTTAGCATCTGTTGCGCCTCACTGCAGCCCACACTGCAGGATAAGCTTCATCCTGCAGCTGATCAGCTGTTCTCTGTGCACATCAGAGAAGTGGGCGTGGTCAAGAACCCTCGCAGGTGGCTGGAGGCAGAGAGGGGGGAATCATGACATTCTGTGCTCTTTTGGAGTGTTTAAAGTTAGAAACATTGTTTAGAAAATTGCAAGAGTGTGAGAAGGGTTTAAAATTCATTTATACACATACATACATGTATATATACTAAAATAAACTACTACTTACTACTTCTACTGCTATTCATATTTTGCGGTTTTTCACTTATTGCAGGGCTTCAGGCTACGGATCCCCGGTGATAAACGAGGGACTACTGTACTTTCTGTAAAATGGCTCTTGTGACAGCCTCAATGTGGGGTAAAAAGGTATACATTTGAGTTTTGGAGTCTAGTTCTAGAAATAGCCTTATTCTAAAGTTTATTTAATGTATTGATCCAAGATGTTTAGTTTAAACTTCCTTAAGTTTCATTCATAAATGTTTCCATCAACTTTAAAAAAGGTGTTTTCTTTTCAACTAAGAGTTCGGCCCTCAGGATGTACGTTGTCCACGTCTGGAATAGATGTTAGCTCAACTCCATCATGAAAATCCCTCCAAACTAAAATAATTTTAAATGCCTTCTAGTCGAGGTGAGATATTCAGTACTCTTAAATACTACACATATCCCTACGTAAACAACCTTTCAATTACAGGGATTTCATAAATAAGCATCCTCAGTCACACTGTGGGTTTATGTTTGTTGTTGTTTTCAATCCAGTGTCAATATACAGCACATATAAAAACAACACAATTCAGTGACGTTATGTGACTGTGATCCTGAAGTTCACATACTGTACTTTTGCTTCTGGGACACAACAGGATCTAAACCGCATGGTGTTTTGATTGCTCGTTAAAGTAGTGATTTATGCACACTCCTTCAGAATCTCTGAAAACACTGTCAGAGCTGGGACTGATGCAAAATTAAATGCAATTTTCTAAAATCGTTTACCGTACCACAGGAAAATGGCAGCTCTGTTCAAACAAGTAGCTGCACTCTTTGCCATCACTGGTTTTGTTTAATAGGATAAAATATGACGACGCACAGTATAATTACAAAGTCGTGTGTGTTTCTCTATATTCTGGTACATCTTATGTTGTGGGGATAAAAACAGTTTTGCACATAAACTATTTGTTTTTGCTTTAATGTAATATTATTTTGTGCTACTTTGAGCTGATTTTAGGATGAGCTTAGGGTGAGTGCAAGTCGAGGAAATGAATTCAAGTTTGTAATATGATTTAAAGTTACTGAAATACAACGGTTTGTCGTGTGTGTGCGTGCGTGCGTGCGCATGTGTGTATTGTACTTAGTCTGTTTGTGGTCAGAAACCAAAATAAGGCAGTCTAATCTTGGCAGACAAAACAGAGAAACTACAAATTACCACCACACACAGAGACACCACACGCACCAAGGTCCTTTCTCTTTTTCCACCTGTTCATTCCGTTCTCCCTTGTTTTTTATTTCCTCCACTAAATCTTGAAGGCTGACATCTTTCATTTGAGCTTGTGTTTTCCTCTCTCCTCTCATTTTTCTTTATGTCTATGCGCAGGAGACTGTGAATAAATAAACTTTTTGCAGAACTTGCATACACTTTAGCAACTGCTGTAAAATCGTTTGTTGTTTTTTTTTCTTTACAGACAGTAAAGTTCTTTTCTGCACCAGTTGTGTTTGTTGCTGCAGGAAGTTAGGTCAATCTGTTACTGTAACATGGTATGGAATAATAAATGGAAAACTACAGCTTAACAATAAAACTAGCAATATTGTTAAACTAATGTCATAGTATTAGACTAAAATACAGTAATCATCTTGTTATTCGTTGTGACAACAGTACCTGCATCCACACAAAAAAACAATGTGGTAGTAACAGGACATTTTAAAAATAGTTATTTGATTGTATATATACACAAGTTTTAACTTGAGGTTAAATAACTGGGCATTTATATATTTATATAGATTAATTCCACACTGTAGAAACTTCCGATTATGGTGGTTGACTCTTAGCAGTGTGCATATTTAGTTAACCTTCTTTGTCAATTTTTGGGGCGATTTATTTTTGCCAGGTTTAACTTTTGTTTCTTTGAGTTGCCATTTCCTTCATGCTGCTGGAGGAGTCCTGCTACTCACGGCAAAGAGCTCAAGCTGCAACAGATCAAGAGATCACAGACTAATTAGACTGTACCATAATGCATGTTAGTAGAGTGAAAAGTTCAATGTTGTAGTTTGATTTTTATGTTTTCCATTTGATGATTTTGATAATGTAAATATTTTTTCTTTCATAGGTTACTATTTTGATCAGTTTTGGTTTGTTGCTAACACTTTTTGTAATTTAATCTATTTAATTTATGTTACGGGCAGCACGGTGGCGCAGCGTTAGCGCTGCCGCGTCTCAACGAGCAGGTCGTCTAGGTTCAAATCCCGGTTTGGGGGCCTTTCTGGGTGGAGCTTGCATGTTCTCCATGCATGCGTGGGTTTTCTCTGGGCACTCCAGTTTCCTCCCACAGACCAAAAACATGCACGTTAGGCTGATTGGTAACTCTAAATTGTCCCTAGGTGTGAGTGAGAGAGTGAATGGTTGTTTGTCTTGTGTATCTCTATGTCCCTGTGATGGACTGGAGACCTGTCCAGGGTGTCCCCTGCCTCTCACACATTGATGGCTCAATATGGGCACCAGTGACCCCTGTGACCCAAAAAGAAAGAAGCGGGTAAAGAGGATGGATGGATGGATGGATGGGAGGATGGGAGGATGGGAGGATGGATGGATGGATGGATGGATATTACTGAAATTGGCCTGATCAGCCACTATACAAGTTTCTCTTGTCTCAGTCATTAGGTCAATTATCAGTAGTGAGTTAATTTCCTCTGTAGGTGCCCGAGTTAAACATTTGTAAAACCAAACCAAGATAATTTTGTTTTTGTAAATAAAATGGAAAAATGTTATTTTTGCAAATCTTCTGTCTCTCTCTTGCTGGTTTATGTAGACCCTGACACTCAGCTTTATATCTTCATATTGGTATAAAAAAGGTGGCTCGGCCTCGGATCAGTTTGCTTTAAAAACAACGTCATTTCGAGTCATAAGAATGATAGACGCATCACAATTTGTACGTTTATTTGGTAAAAACAAAACTAAAAGCTTATCCAGGTTTTAATCTACCTTAAATTAAGCCCAATTTGCGTTGTGACAAAATAATGTAATCATTGTAACTCATGTCCAATTTTAAAATCGTTTTCTGTCTCTACAGTAGCGATGTGCACCTGCTATCCATCAGCAAACATCACGTAAATCCTGAGATGTTTAATTTGCTCCGCTGCAACTAAATATGATGCATATTGATTAAAAGCAGATTTACATTTTTACTCTATTCATTCAATCTTTATTTATACAGGTTAATCCCACTGAGCCACAGGGACTCATTTACAAGAGAGACCTGAATTTTTAACAACGAGTGATGACAACAATGACAACAATAGACAATCATAAAGGATGCGTACAAATTATTATTTTTTTTTAACGAGTGAAACTAAAATGGTAATTAAAAAGTATAATTAAAAGGAAAAGTAGTGAAAAAACAGCTAGATTGTTAGGTGGTGTAGAAAACTAAAAACAGGAACATGTGTGCATCGGTTTTTGCCATGAACTTAACAGATGTTTAAAGCCAAGTAAAACATTTGCTTGTGATAATTAATCAAACCTCACAGCATAATTATTACCCATATGTCCTGATGCATGATCAATAATCCCATATGTTACCCATCTATTTTTGAAACTTTGAATTAATCATCATGAAAACACAAAAAAGCGATGTGATGATTCGATTCATTTGAGCATTTTTTTCCTTTCAGAATCATCAGAAATGCCCCAAATAATTCAAAAACTAAATAGATTGAACTTAACAAATTAATTAAATTAATTAAAAGTGCTTTATACACTGCAGTCTGATAGTTATTAATGTCATCTAAACCAGCTGCTGCTGCCTAAAACCTTTTTTTTTTAATGATTGTTTACACTGAACGTGAAAGGAAACTGGATGTAAAAGATAACCGTTTGCTTCTGACAGAAAGAGAGAAGAAAGTCCTTCTCACTTACAGACTGACACACATAATCGCATAGATCTTCTTTACACAAACACACTCACACACACAGAGGCCCCCAGTCTAACACGGAGCCACACACTTGATGCAGTCCAGACCAGAGAGACCTGAGAAGCCAACAAACACACCCATACACACACAAGAGAAAGCCAGGTCTGAGGTGATGGTTTTGGTTGTGGTCCCAGTGAAAACGACACTAATTTAGAGCTGAGGGGGCTTTGGCAAACCGAAATAAAATTCTACAATCTTACAACTAAACAAGCTGAAAGCTCATGGAATGCTAACGATGCTAATATGAAGTAGAAGCGCTCCTGTGACGCTAGAGGTAATAACGTTGTCCACTTTACTAATCCGATCAAACACACAGGTAGCTTTGTAACTTCAGCCGTAAAGGAGTTTACTTGAACACACACCTCACCTGCATAATCATAAACACATACACTCGATAGGATACACATACACTGCTTGAACCGAAAACCACAAACATACCTTTGGCAGGATGTGTATACCTGTGTGTGCGTGTGTGTTGGAGTGTGCGCATGTGTTGCCTCCACCTTGTGTGTTTGCATTTCTCTCAATGGCCCCCTTTTAAGGAGGAAGGAGAGAAAAAAAAAGAGAGAGATGTGAATGAGGGAGGAGAGAGAAGTAAAAAAATAAAAATAAAAAATGAAGAGAACTCTGGGAATTCACAAAAACAAGATAAATATCCTCGACTTGGCGTCGCATGGCGGCTGCACTCTCGCTTACACACACAGGCGCACACGCTGATTACAGAATAAATATGTGTAATCTTATAAATCAGTCATTGTTTTTGTGGTGGAAGAAACAAACGCGCATATGCAACATGCAGCGACGGACATGTTGACTTTGGAGAAAGTGAAGTGATGGTGGTGATCAGTCATTTGGGGTCTCACACATATTTCAATGTTAAAAATGATCATCAGCGTATAGCAGTTTCTGCTGTTTATTGTCAGATGCTTGCCACCAAAATGTCAATGGTTAAAATTATGAGCAGTACAGCACCTGATTTTAATTTCATTCCAACTTGTCAGTCTAAACTTCAAATTATTTTTCTGCATCAGTCTAAACAAAGTAATTCAGCAACAAAAAAAAAAAAAAGACTAAATGATTTACCGCTATTCTATTCGTGTAACTGTGTCAGAATTACAACTGATTGAGGAGCAACTACAAGAGTGTACATCAGCCAAAAATAGAACAAAAAACTGCTGTATGTTGCAGTTTGTTGGAACCCTGGCAGTGATTTGGTGCAGTGTTTTGGGGAAATGTCAAAAACTCGACTAAAGTATTAAAATAAAACTAGTAGTGATGGTTAATAACAATGATAATGTAGAAAAACTTTTTCTGACCGCTGCTTTTTTGAGGAATTCTACACATTGCATCAATAGAAATGGGGGCCGAGATGGGGAGGAGGCTGGACAGCCGACTTGGGACCCGAAAGTCCCAGGTTTGATCCCCAGTCATTGCACATCTCGTGGTGTCTGAGCAGCACACCCTATCCCCAAAATGCTCCCCAGGCGCCCTCAATAGCTGCCCACTGCTCCACCTGGTGGTGGATGAGTTAAAATCAGAGAGCCAATTTCACCATTGTATGGGAACATACATTGATGACAATACATAACAAATTATTATATAAACAAACAGTGTTGTTTAAAGATTTCTGCTATATATGTACTGAGCATGCACTTAATAAGGAATAACTGAAGTGCCTGTGACATGAATGCATTTCTGGAAACATTAATAACATATTGTAAAAATACATAAAAAAATACCATACTTGCCGCCGTACTCGTCGCACCACTGTATAAGTCGCATCAGTCCAAATATGTCTAATAGAGTGGAAAAAACATAAATGCGTCGCTTTGCCGTATAAGTCGAATCTATTACACATCACCGCTGACGCGTTGCGTTCGTCACCGCTGACAACCCGGAAATGTGGGCCGGTGTTGTGCCAAAAATCGAATAGCTGCCAAATGGCAGCCGTGGGAGTGTTGACAAGATTAACACTTAAAAACAATTATTTGTTTGCTCAAAATTATAGTAAAGGTGTGTCTCAGTCTAACTTTTCGGGGTGCACCGATTTCAGTTTTCTGGTCGATCACCGATTTCTAAAAGTCTGAACTGCTGATTCCGATTTTGGCCGATACCGATTTTGTTTTATAAGCAACACGTCAGGTGTTATAAGGTCACAATGCACCTTCAATTTTCTAATCTTATTTGATTTAAAAACATACTCTTGAACAATATCCTCGAAACAATACAAACTTGTTTTAACTGGCCATGAGGTAGTGCTTTGAAATATAAATTAAGTTTAGACAATTGTTGTTAAAACAAACAGACAAAAAAAAAATAAAAAAAAATTGGTAAAATGGGTTTAGTATTGGCAGATTTCTGATTTCTCAAAATTAAGGAAATCGGGGCACCCCTACTAACTTTCCTTAATAAATGCACTTTGACGGTCAAATCAGCTGCATTTCAAAAGTCGATTCACGGAAGCGCACAGAGGGACGAATCGCTGTGCATTTCTTCAAAATTTAACAAGATAACCCCCTAAAAACAATTATTTGTTTGCTCGACATTATAGTAAAGATGTGTCTCAGTTGAACTTTTCCTTAATAAAAGGACTAACTGTCAAATCAGCTGTTTCAAAAGCTGATACTCGGAAGCAGAAGCGCACAGAGGGACGACTCGCTGTGCATTTCTTCAAAATTTAACAAGATAACCACCTGAAATCAATTATTTGTTTGCTCGACTTTATAGTAAAGATGTGTCTCGGTTGAACTTTTCCTTAATAAATGCACTTTGACAGTCAAATCAGCTGCATTGTGCCTTTATGTGACAAAATAGGTAAAATTGTGTGAATTATGCCAAATTTCTTAAATAGGAAAACATTTTCATCCACTTTTTGTAAATGTAGGATTTGCATGTCACATGCGCTTTAGGATAACATTCAATTCAATAGACCTAAAACTCACTGTAGGAGAAAAATATTCTCGATTTATCTCACTTACTCAAAAGGAGTCACGCTCGACGACAGGAGAATATTTCTAATTGTTTTTTTTACTTGCAAGGACAGATTTTCAGGTCAGGTTACACAGATATATAGGAAGTACACACACGAAGCCCAGTCAAAAGAATCTGCCCCGGGCAGTGTGTGCAGCTTGTTTTTATACACTTATCAATTCAGCCGAGCTCACAGATACGGAGGCGACCTTGGAGTGACGGCTGCACCCAGCTCCTTATCCAGTTCTCTCTGCTAACCCAAACATATGGTTCATGGGCAGAGTTAACATTCTCAGCCATAGTAGTTAAAACCACCCATAAACCTTGACCAAAAATTCCCTAACAACCATCTTCTTTACAAAGTAATCTTTAAGCAGAAAACAGTAGGTAAGTTTCAACAAAAAAATACCAGTTGCCTACAAAAGTAACAAAAAAATAAAAGAAGCAATGCATCTAATGCACATTTATCCACTCCCTGTTGGATCTTTCTAATCAAACCAATAAAAAAATATGTACATATTAAAAAAAGAGGTATTTAAGCCAAAGGCTGATGTGGTACACTTAAGCAGCAAAGCTGTGGTTTCATGTGCTCATTAAAGTTAAAGTTAATTATTCACGTTCGGAAACAAGCAGGTAAAAAGGTGGATGGATGGATGGATGGATGGATGGATGGATGGATGGATGGATGGATGTCAGTTTGCCTCCTTTAAGCATTTAAGATATGCATGAGGACAAGGTGAGAAAAAAAAGTTCGACAGCTACGTATTTCTAGAAACGTGACATCAAATATTTCACAAAACAAAAAAATAAAGATTAAAAAGTAGAAACTAAAAATACATCTAACCAACTAAATGTTAAAAAGCTGTTTAATGTTACACGCAACCTTTTAACGTACAGTATAACAGAGAAACACGACATCACTTTAAGTTGTACACGTCGCTGTATTTGCTACCTAAATCATAAACATAAACATAAATGTTTTCCTGAAACTGTCCGGGATCCATTAGCTTCAGCTCTGGTTGCAGATGTGTATATTATTCCAGAGTAATATAGCTCAACAGACTGCCAACTCGCCTCATTGTATGTATAGTTTTCATACATTTAAACCACATGACATGCTACGTACAGCTATATTTAGAGCTAATTAAATAATGGAATGAGCCCAACACACAGGGATCATTGTTGCAGAGCTATTTCCTTAACAAACAGGAATTTATTTAATCAGAAATCAGAGGCATATGGCTACATTTCCCCTATGAAGGCATTGCACATATGAGTGTTTTCCTGCACACATGCACTTTGTTTTAACGTGTGCAAGCTTTTTTTTTTTTTTTTTAAGACACACTCACATAAACCTGCAGACAAAGCATTCTGCTTGGAACAAAGTCATAAAGTTGAGTTAATATAAAAAGTAACAGCATCATTAGTTTGAAAACTTTACCACAGTTTATTTGTCTTAAACTGCTTGAATCTGCCTGAATAGTTTCTCAAAGCTTGGACTATGTTGTTAGTGTTTATAAAAATTGTTAAGTATACATTTATTATGTTAATCGTAGCAAATTTTCATTAAACTTTTTTGAGCCTCGAGCAAATTTAAATCTTCTAGTTTTATTGAACATAAAAAGATGTGCATGTTTTATGCAACGTTTGAAAACAGACACAGTGGTAGTGTTAGTGCAGACCTCAAGGTGCATTTTCTCGTTCATGAGGGGTAAACATGCAGCTCAGACTACAGCCACCTCTGAATCAAGTGAAAATCAGTCACCGTCACTTCAATATTTACTTAAAGGGTTGATGACAAACGTTTGGGAACTTATACAACGTGGTTCTGATTTAATCAAGCATCATAAGTTTGTTCAGCCATGGATTCTGTGCAACATTTATCGTTAAAACTACATATGAAGATGTTCTTTATTAGCTTGCAATAGTTTAAATTACCTGTACTAATGAAGAAAAAGTTTAATACATATACATATATTATACACATATACGTATACCTGGATTATTGAGCATGGACTATGTTATTTTAACTTTAGTTCTTTACTTCTCTTTTTGTTATGTTATTTTTATTAGTGTTTCATCGTCATGCCTGCCTTCATGCCTTTAATTTTGTTTCTACTAATGAAATGAACATGCACATATTTCATGTTTTTTTTTTTTGTTGTTGTTGTTCATTTGTCATGTTTTTATTTTTGACTTTTTGGACATTTACAACAATTAATGCAGGTATGAAGCTAAAATGTGAGCAACAGAGATTTAACAACATTACTTTTGCCTAATTTTTTGGTACATTTTGCAAACACTTGACCTTACAGGCTATTCAGTTAGTTTTTTTTTATTCTGGTTAGATAACTTAATATGCGACATTCCCCTATGAAATCACTGATGTTAGTAGCGCAGATCCCAAATGGACCTTTTCAATCGCCACTTCAATGTGGTCGTTTGACTTACAATGTCGATGAAAGCATACGAGTTTACAGTTTGTGGTCAACAGCATGAAACTACACGTTTTGTCTTGCGAACTGCAAACTTGATTCCATTTACAATACGGATAAACAAAAGCATCCCACAGCCAAAGAAGAATGTAAACAGCATCCTGCTGTGGTTTTGAATGCTACAGTTAAGATTTCTGTGCCAGAAAAACCAGGAGGGAGTGTGGGGGTATTTGAAACAACAAAACGGACAACATTGACCTTTGGCTCAAGGCAGATGGTAAACTCCGATCCAGATGTCACTCGCAGTCTTGACAAGTCAGTATCTGCTAAGTGTAAAATCAGATCGGATGTGTTGGCACTGACCAATAAGATTGCTCCATTAAAGCGAAAAGAATATATATATACATATATATATATATATA
>NC_056502.1:7979191-7982584 GCF_014905685.2 Nematolebias whitei | reverse complement strand
TCAAATTTAAGAAGAAATGTTGGTTAATTTGTTTTGAGTGTAGTACCTTTTTTCGACCACCAGATGACAGTATAAGACTGTTTGAGCCGAAGGATGGATAGTGAGGGTGCAAGCAGCGTGTCTCTTTAAGGAAAATGGGAGGGAGACTCCTTGACGTGACATGGGCTGTCTTTCTGCAGTTCTTAAAATGGTGGACGCTTGATGTGGTTTGAGCTATTTAGCATAGCATTTTTCATACAAAGCTTTTAATTAAAAAAATAAAAATCTGTAAACGAGTTCTCAGCTTCTTTTTGCAGGGAAAACCAACGTTTTACACAAAGGCACGGGTTTCAACTGTGAATTTTGGAGCTTCGACAAGACGGAGGTTTTCCCAGAGGTTAGCCTGTTAGCTTAGCTCATAGCTTAGCTTCTCTTAACGATCCAAAAACGCAATATTGGATGGTTAAAACAGATTTTAAAGAGGAAAGAGAAAAGGAGGGGTCATCGAAGACCACCGGAGTTGAGCCTTTTGTCATCCAGTGTCTTCAGTAGAAAGAGACAGACACGTAGAAATGATAAAGCTGATAAATGAAAATTAGGTCGGTAATTTTCCATTGATTAATTGATTATTTGTTTATCTCGACAGGCCTAAGAGTCACATTTGTTTTATTGTATGACTTTGGGGCAGCACAGTGGCGCAGTTGGTAGAGCTGTTGCCTCTCAGCGAGAAGGTCACCTGTTCAAATCCCGGCTGTGGACCTTTCTGGGAGGAGTTTGCATGTTCTCTCCGTCCGTGCGAGTTTTCTCCGGGTACTCCAGTTTCCTCCCACAGACAAAAAACATGCATGTTAGGCTGATTGGTAACTCTAAATTGTCCCTAGGTGTGAGTGTAAGAGTGAATGGTTGTCTCATTAGTCTCTGTGTGTCCCTGTGAAGGACTTGCAACCTGTCCAGGGTGTCCCCCTCCTCTCATACAGTGATAAATGGACTGTACTTATATAGCACCTTTCTATCTTATCAAGACAATCAAAGTGCTTTACAAAATAATCTGTGTCCTCATTTACCCATTCACACAGCGCTCTATCTATAAAAAGAATAATCAGAGCTTTATCACATTCATACACCGATGGGACACACATCGGAGGCAATGAGGGGTTCAGTGTCTTGCCCGGGGACACTTCGGCATGTGACTGCTGGTGGAATCGAACCCCCAACTCTTGCATTGGTGGACGACTGTTCTAACCACTCAACCACAGCTGCCCATGATAGCTGGACATGGGCACCAGTGACCCCCACGACCCAAAAAGGAAGAAGCGGGTAAAGATAATGGATGGACTTTGATACTTATCTACCTTTTTTTTTTATGACATTTTCTTTGGATTTACATAATTAGAATGTCTCATTTTTGCAGTGTTCTGTTTTAAATGAATTACCATTTATTATACTAAATATAAAATACTGTATTATCATCGTCATTTCCCACTACATGTACATTTAACCAAAACAAGAAATTAAAATGGCTCAGTATTCTCTTTCTTCTTCTGGCGCTTGTCCTTTCTGTCCACCCATCCCTTCAGCTGCTTTCACACATGTTCACCAGAGAATAGTTGAATTATGAGCAGAAACTGAGAACTAGACATTCTCTGCTGTATCTCTTCAATCTCGCACTTTACAGCAAAAAGATCCTCCACCAGATATGTGTTCTAACAGCTGGAAATATTACTGAGAGGCATGCGGGTAAAGTGCAGAAGACATAATCACTTGCTGATGTTCAGTGTTCTTACTAGGTACCTGAACGGATAATCTCAACACGAAGTCTGGATTGAATGTTGAGGACATCTGTGTCCTTACATGAAGCCCCTCCGGAAGATTTCTGGAGAAATTTAGAGCTGCTGTGCATGTGCAAAAAATGCTTTAATCTCTTTTTTATTTCAATCTCTCTCTTTCATGTCTCTTTGAACCCCCTCAGTCCACCTCCTCATCTTTCTTCTTCTCCATGTATATACACACAATGCTCATTCTTTGTATTTCTACGTCTTTCTAGTCGTTGCCTTTTCATCTCTCCATCTCCTGTATCTTTCTCTGAATTTTCCCCTCTGATCCCCTCCTTGACAGTCTTGTACCCCTCCCACTCCTGACCACATCCATATGTTAATAATAAAGTCTCCTCCAGCCCCACCACATCTATGAGGAAATCCTCTGGCAGGTCATCCATGCCTGTCTGATAAAGAGCAGCACAGATGCTTCATCCTCACTTCTCTCCTCATCTGTCTATGTTTTTTAATGTTTCTTTAATACTAGAGCATATGATGGGCTCAAACATGTGGCTTGACCCTGGTGGAAACAGGTATGGTTTGAAAATGATCCCACCCGCAACCGCTGCATTATTTAACAATCCAAAACCTGATTAAAATCTGCGGGAAATAAACGAAATGAATCTTGACCTGATCAAGCCAAAGGGGAATTAAAATAAATTAGAGCCAGACTTAGTCCAACCCTATTTGGTAGTCAGAACACTGCAGATTTTTGTTTGCAGCGAGAAGTAAAGCTTTATCGAAAACATTTATCTGATGCTGATAACAAGACCGTACAAATGTGAAACATTTCAACTCCAAGCAAATGGCTCAGAACGATCTAATGCTACGTGGAATTAAACCAAAGGCTAATTTAAATTCATAATAATTCAAGAACGTTGACAAATCATCCAAGTTGTTTGTTTATGACTAACTGATAGAAAGAAAATGTTAGATACTGATCAACAAACATAAAAATCTTTTCAAGCGTTCCTTGTGGTTTAAAGATTACAAGAAACGACAGAAAATATGAAATGAAAAACTTGTGAATAAGACCTGGTACAGTTAATAGCAGTAGAGTTAGGATTAATAGAAACATTGTTCTTGTGCTGCTGTTCGTGTTTTTGTACTACTAGTGCTTAGCGTATTTTTTGTTAACGTTTTTCTTAGTTCATATCTTAGATCTTATTACTGTTTTTCTTTTACATTTTATACTTTTGTTGGATGTAACTGGGACCCTGTGTACACAATTTTGTTCCACCACGTGTACCACATGTGGTGCAAATGACAAATAAAGAAATTCTGACTTCTTTATGTAGGCATATGCAGTTACTACAAATTCTTAAAGAAGTGTCCGACACTTTGAGACAATGAAAAGGTGTCTGACAGTCTGAAGGTTGGCAGTTTGATTCCTCCTTCTACACCACGTAAAATGAATCGACTTTAGGACTCGAAAACAAGAGAAGAAAATATTTTCTGTTTAACAGCTTGTTGTGACCAGCTTTGATCAAAAATTCCCTGACACCGTTTATCCTATTATTATTATTATTATTAATAATAATAATAATAATAATAATGTCATCACAATGTCAGCACTGTATGTTTCCATACAATGGCGAAA
>NC_056502.1:7964022-7979181 GCF_014905685.2 Nematolebias whitei | reverse complement strand
GTTTCCATACAATGGCGAAATTAGTCTCTGCATTTAACCCATCCACCGCCAGGTGGTGCAGTGGGCAGCTATTGAAAGCGCCCGGGGGACATTTTGGGGATGAGACGTGCTGCCCAGAGACGCCACGTGATGTGCAGTGACTGGGGATCGAACCTGGGACTTTCGGGTCCCAAGCCGGCTGCCCTGCCTCTACACCATCTCGGCCCCCTAATAATATTAATATTAATACTACTACAACAGTTTCTTAAGATGTTTCTTAAATTAGCAATTGAATGTGACTGAAACCGCTGTTGGTAACGGTACAAAGACAAAACATTACAGTTGCAGACCAAAATAGTAAGCAGTAGCTCGGGGGCTGTGGTCAGTGTGGTCAGTCTTGTAATCCTGAGGTTACGGGTTCAAGCCCAGGTTGTGTCAGGAAGGGCATCCGGCGTAAAACAAATGGACAAATCTTTCATGCAAATTCACTCTCTGTGGTGACATCTGAAGAAGGGAGCAGCCAAAAGAAACTTTTACTTACTACCAATCTGAAAGATGCACAGCTCTTATCAGCATCAGATATCTGCACTTGTACTTGAACTCATTCTCATAAAAGTGTTGCATTACCAGAGTACCCAGAACCACTTCACAGCAGTGTGATGTAAACCTCTCTGTTTAGTAGGCTGGGAATAGACGTGGAGCAATGTCAGTCATGTGGAAGTAATTCGGCGAACAATGGTGACAAAAGGAAATTATACTAAGCAACACTGCAAAGAGGAAGGACAAGATCAGGGCATGACTGTCTCAGAGGAGTTGATGGGGGAGAGGGCAGGATCCAGAGGTCATCTTAGCACTAGCAAACTGTTTTGTTCCCACTATGGAGTATGCTGTTTGTGAGAATCAGTTTTGTTTGGTGGCTCCTCAGACTCAAGAAGTTCTTGGATGAAGGACGAAACATCTCAGCACAAAAAAAAAAAAAAAAAAAAACTGTCCAGATGACCTGAATGAACATTGTTGGATTTTATACCTGGATTATTGAGCATGAACTTTGGTGACAAGATCTATCATTTAGAACTCAGTCCACTTGAAAACGTCTTTAAAAACACAATGCCAAGTTCAAAGATTTTACTAAAAGCAGTAAAAAAAATGTCAACTTGCAGTGTGTTGAAAACATTCTTCTACAGGTGGTTAACAACATTTTGGGCCAGAGGAGTGTGGATATTTCTGTGGCAGTCATATAAAAAAAAGTTTAACATTCTAAACATTGTGCTTAAGTCTACACTTACCTCAAATAAAATCAGGGGAGCCCAACCAGCCAATTTTAAGACTCAAGCAAAATGTATAAACACCCAGGATAGCATGCTAGTCTCTCTTTGTGAGAAAAAGGTCTTTGCTACCATACAGATCTATAACAGAGCTTCCCAGTGAGCCTCACATCAACTCACTGCTCAGCAATAGACCCTTTTGGAAAAGTCTATTGCTGTCCTGGCACCATTTGAAGAGTTAATATAAGATGTAAGCACCTCTGATTTTCAACCACGTTTTCAAAGTAACTGTAAAACGTATAATGACATATATTAGTGCTCGCATTGGTACTCCGGATTAGCAAGTACTCAAAAGAAAGTACTTGAACTCAGTTTGGAAAAAAGTGTCATCAATGCATACCTATTGAAAGGAATAGCGCATTATATTGATCAAAGTTCATGCTCAATAATCCAGGTAAAAAAATCCAACAAAGTTCAGTCAGGTCATCTAGACGATTTGATACTGATGTATGGTCTGGATGTAAGATATTGAATTCCCATATACGGTAGATCTCAGATTGCAAATTTTAATGTTAAGTGGTGTAAAATAAAATGATAAGAGCTTGGTGATTAAATTTAAAGACTTGAAGTATATGTGCAAAGAAGGTAGGACTGATTTTACTCAGGTTCCTCATAATAAGGTAAAAGACAAAATCTGTCTCTGCAGATAGAGACAACTAATAGAAAGTTAGCCCCCAGACGGCACTCGCATACAGTCTCATAAACAGAACATTGAGTGTCAGTCAGCTGAATGAAAGACAGGCATTCATTGATAAGACAGAGTCACATAAACAGACTGTCTAAAAGAAAACAAACCAGGCTACCGCCACCCCTCTGTGCTTCATTCAGCCTCAAGAAGGGTCTCTGTGTTTGCGATGGGGGTTAGAGTGAAAAAGCATGAGTGTAAAAGTGTGTTCTCTGGGTAAATTATCTCCAGGGGGAAGTCAAAAATGTATTCAAAGGGAATGACAGGGAGAGGAAGTTCCTTTGCTTCCATCTCTGTTTTAATCTGAATATCAAACACACAAGGCACCTGAGGGACTGCTGCTCACGCCAAGTGAACACACGCACGTTGCGCCTCTTTTTATGAACACACACTTGTTAATGTGATAACAAAACAGTCCAGAGAGATAAAACAGTGACTGGTATTAAAACAAGCAGGCTGTTTAGGATGAATGGTTACACAGTTTTGAATGTTTAAGACATTTAACTCAGAACTTGTATGCGTCTCCTTGCAATCAAAGCATCCTAATAATCCAATTCAGTTCAATTCAGTTTATTTATTTAGTGCCAAGTCACAACAGAAGTCATCTCAGGGCACTGAACAGAAACATTCATATACATAAAGCAAAGGTAACATAAGTAAGTTAACATAAGTAAGTTAACATTATTCATTGGAGGAGCAGACTGCTTTGAGTTTAACTTCATTGCAGACTCTCATCCTGAGCAAGCACGAAGGCAACAGTGGAAAGGAAAAACTCTCTCATGAGGAAAAAACCTTTAGCAGAACCAGACTCAGGACAAGCAGCTATCTGCTTCGACCGGCTGAGTTTGAGGGGACAAGAAGGAGGGACAGATGTGCAATGGCAGGTCAAGAATCACATTAAGATAGAAATAGTATCAAATGAAAACTATTCAATTTTAACAATTAATTTAAGGAAATGTGGACAATTTGTCCTCAAGTAGTCTAAGTTTATGACAGCACAACAAGCCAGCCCTGATTATAGGATTTATCAAAAAGGAATATCTTTAAGACATGCTTGTAGTCTAAGTAACTGATTAGATTAATTGTGTTTCATGGACAAATATAACTGTGTATCATCAGCATAATAATGAAATGTTATCCCATGCTATTTAATAGCTTTACCTAATGGAAGCATATATAAGGTAAAGAGTATTGGTCCAAGCACTGAAACCTGAGGAACTCCATGACTAATTTTGATTATTAACATAATTAAATTAACATTAATAACTTACTTTATAGATAAAACACTATATTTTAAAGATAATTCATCTTAACTTTCAGTCACCCGTTTAGCAAAAATTGTAATAGAGAAAAAAAATGCAGATCCACTTTTACAGTTTATATTCTTTATATTAAAAAAAAGAGTTGAACTTGTGATACAAAGTTTTAGTACAATAGCCATTATTCTGTACGAGTTATCCTGGCTTTTATGGTAAATAAAATGACACATTGGACCTAACCTGGGATAAATACAATCACATTTAGTCTACAAACTCTACTATGTAGACCACGCCGCTAACAGAACAGAACCATGATGTTCAAAGAACTTCACTGCTAATCGAATCACACTGTAGATTATTTTCTTTTTCACCTTTGGTGCCTTGTTTTTTAGTATTTTGGTAGTATTTTATCATTTGTTTTTTGTATGTTAGTAGTATTTTTTTATATGTTTTTCTTAGTATGCTAGTAGTAGATTTTTAGTGTGTTTTTAGTATTTTTGATGCATGATTTGTTGTCGTTTTCTTTTTTTGGGGGGCGAGTCGAGACAGTTCTTCTCATCCTAAACATTTCATTACATTGTTGACCTTGTGTTGATTTTGCACATCACAAATAAATCTAACCTGATGTAGTGCCAAGGTCTTGTTGACTTTTTGTGCATCTGTGCTTTTAGAAGAGCTCCCTTTGTGTGGTTATAAGATTGTGTGTTGTTTTTATTGTTTTACAACTGTGACTACATATTGTTTGGTGGAGTTTTAATTGATATTTTACTGCTTTTATTGCCAGTTGACTTGGGTGTTTCATGATGAACCTAAAATTTCGCAGCAAATTTTTGAGAAGCTTTTTAATTTCAAATGGAAAGCATAAATGTGGAAATCTATGTAAAAATTAAAATTCCCATTGACACTATATAGCACGATGGACTTTATATGAACAAAGAGTGATTTTTTATTAGGTTTGAATCTATAAACAAGTGAAATCACAGAATAATAAATTATTTTTTTTACTAAAATAACTTTCATTAATACACATATTTTTATGAAAGTAAAAACATGCCAGCAGCGACTAAATGAATAGAAATTTCACGCACAGTTTTACATATCAGCTACAATCATATACTTTCTTTGCTCTTGCTTACACAGAGACAAAACCTAAGAGGCCTGGCTGTTAATGGCGGTGGTCCTGCTCTCCACAGTGGGATCTGTGTTTAACCCTGTTTAGAGCTCCATTTGGGGCCAGATAAATCAAGCTGCTGTCTACCAGAAGCCTACATTAGGGGCCCTGCGCGGCCCCTGGACGGCCTGTCAGTCACCCCGTCAGTCAGCGAGCCACCCTCTTCCAGCGTTTGAACTCATAATTACAGGGAGACTCCGCTTAGTTTGGCCCAGACTGGCTCTCGAAAACCCCTCCCACCCACCATCTTCCAGACAGCAGCTCTTGCTAGCACAACGCTAATGTTAATACTAACAAACGATGAACGTTTTGCCTTCAGAGGAAACGGTGCTGAGAAAAATATTTATGGAAACTGTAAAGACTCCCTCACTTTTTCAGCCCCCTCTGGCCTTTTCTTCATTCATTTCCCACAAACTTGTCTGAGGCTTTTAGTTTTTATTTCTTTGAGTGGCAGTTCTTTGTTACCCTCAATTTTTAGAAGATTGCAAGTTAGTTAAAATGCTCAGCACTAATGCCAGGGTAACTTCTGCCTGCTGAAGATTAATTAGACACCAGTTAGAGGGGACAGCGTAAAATAAAGCAGTTGTTAAGACTTATGGCTTTTTAAGTAGTGATAAGGGAGGGAAGTAAAGAAGAAGCATAACCAGGAGAAACATTCAGAGAAGGTAATCTTCAATCCCAGAAGAAGCTGGTAAATTTTGTTTGTAGCTGGTTTGTCTGCTCTATGAGAAAGATTGACACATAACAAATCACCATTCATGGGTTTTACTTTTATCTCAAGCTCATAAATCATAAGACATAGGTTGACATATTGGGTATATTTTTTAAACTCTGCCCCTGTATTCATCAGGTAAAAAGGTTCTTGCATTTTCAAGTACACACACTAAAGACGACGTGGCTTGCTAAATCTAAGGAATTCATGAATAAAATATAGGTCTACAAAAGCAACATGAACAAAAGAAATATTATCCTCCACTGGATAAATGCACAACCAACCACAGAGTATTCTCACAGGGAGTTTATACCTCTTATCTCTGACGGTTCGTTGGTGATGACTGGCCACTGCATGTGGAGTCACACACTGCTAACGAGGAGGAAATTCCTCCCCCCAGTCATCCAAGATTGATGCAGAAAATTTACCCAGCAGACATTCCTCCAAGTCCGAATGAAAAAGGTGCCTGGTTCACCAACATTCCTGATTGGCTACACATTCCTTTACCGTTTTAACAACAGTGTGATTGCAGGCACAGAGCCATAATTTCTTGAGGCAAGCTTTATTTTTACTTCCAAAAATAGCCATACAAGGTATCACTAGGAGGATTTTAACTAGAAGCCTACAAATTCAAAATTATGGTCCAAATTAGATAGTAAAACTAGGTAAAAAGAGATATACACTACCTTTCCACATCAATGCCACTAAAAGGTGGTGATAAAAGTGTTAATGTGGCAGCAAAGATTTAGAAAGATTGAAAATACACCTAAAAAACAACATGACTGTTAGCCATAAGGTGTTATAATCTACCTTTGAAACCGTCAACAAAATATATATTTTTAATATATATTTGCACGGTGGCAAAACTGGTAGAGCTGCTGCCTCTCAGTGAGCAGGTCTGGTTCAAATCCTGGTCCGGGGGCCTTTCTGGGTAGAGTCTGCATGTTCTATCCGTGCATGCGTGGGTTTTCTCTGGGTACTCCAGTTTCCTCCCACAGACCAAAAACATGCATGTTAGGCTGATTGGTAACTCTAAATTGTCCCTAGGTGTGAATGAGAGAGTGAATGTTTGCTTGTCTTGTTTGTCTCTATGTGGCCCCGTGATGGACTTGCGACCCGTCCAGGGTGTACCCCGCCCCTCGCACAGTGATTGCTGGACATGGGCACCGGCGACCCCCATGACCCAAAATGGAAGAATCAGGTAAAAGATAATGGAAGGATAATGTATATATTTGAACAAAAGTGATTGATTGTGACAACATGTTCAGGAAGTGAAGGCTGGGGAAGATCTTTTTCTGTTTATGGGATATCAAAACAAGATATTTTGCTGTTTTTGTGTTTCTTTGGGGCTTTCGTTTGTATGAAGCGAAAGCGGAGGATCAGCACATTCAAACCTTCGTGATTCCCCACAGTCATATTCAATTCAATTCAAAAATACTTTATTAATCCCATACAATGTTGTTGTAACTCGTTATCCTCATTTCATTAAGAGATGTTATAGATGCTGATGGCTGTAGGCAGGAAGGATCTCTTGTAAAGATATGGATGTGGGCTGGATCTATAATATATTATAAATAATATAAATAATATTATAATAATATATAATAACGTTATAATAATGATACTATAATATATTATATATACAACATGTACAACAGCGTGACTGAGGAGAAGTCAAAGGTCAAAGAGCACAGGTTCATCACTGTGGAGATGGAGTTCTTTCAGCTGTGGTGGGACACCATAGCTTCAGAGATCCAAAAGAAACAAGTATGAGCTCATTGCTACAGCAACGGAATCAAGACCCTGTACTGATTTGAAATGTTTACAAAGCAAGATCTCCAAGAGACAAACCTTCTTTTAAAGCATGTCACAGGTCTCTCTTGTAAATAAGTCTTCGAGGCTCAATGAGACTAACCTGCATAAATAAAGGTTGAATGAATGAATGAATGAATGAATGAATGATTACAGTAGTCCCTCGTTTATTGCGGGAGATCAGGACCCTGAAACCCCGCGATAAATGAAAAACTGTGAAATAGGGATAGTAGTACAAGTAGTAAGTAGTAGTTTATTTTATAATGTATCACTTAATATATATATATATATATATATATATATATATATATATATATATATAGGTGTTTTAAACCCTTCCCACACTCTTGCAATATTCTAAACAATGTTTTTTAAACTCTAAACACTCTAAAAGAGCACTGAATGTCATGATTTTAGTTCTCTGCCTCCAGCTGCACTCTCGGCCATCTGGTCTCAGCCACGCCCACTTCTCTGCTCTGCATGGAGATTAGCTGATCATCTGCAGGAGGAAGCTTATCCTGCAGTGTGGGCTGCACAAAGGTACAGCAGGCGCTAAATAATTTAAAATACTTTGTTTTTAATTAAAATTGCATGCCAATTGTGCAGCTCATCAATCAATCAGCCAGTTGGTGTCATGTCCAATTTTACTTTGAAAAACCGCAATAGAGCGAGTCCGTGAAAAACGAACCGTGAAATAGCGATGGGCTACTGTAATGAAAAAAGAAAATTGCTTCCAAAAAAAAAAAAAAAAAAACTAAACTTGTTAAAGCACACTGAAAATGAAATAAATTTTCCTTTTTCTCCATCCACCCATTATCTTTTACCCGGTTCTTCCATTTTGGGTCACGGGGGTCGCCAGTGCCCATGTCCAGCAATCACTGTGCGAGAGGCGGGGTACACCCTGGACGAGTCGCAAGTCCAACAATAATGTAGTAATTAAGCAACTAAATAAAGGAGATTCTGACAGATTCAACAAAAACAAAAACAACAAAGATTTATTTATACTTTCTGTTATTTGAATCTCTGTCACACAATAAAAAACAAGAATTAAAAAAAAAATCCTTGCAACATCTGTCTTGTTACGGTGGATAAATTGCTGAGCTGGCTGTGGGCTCGGAAGCATGACTCTTAATACTGATATGAATTATTAATTTGACGCATTCATCACTCTTCCGACCAGCCATCAATAGCCTCCATTATGGCAGTGTGTATACATTACAGAGTGTATAGTGTGTCAGAAACTTCCCGCTATCAAACGGCTTGTATGCGGGAAGAGAAGAAAACAGTGAGAGAAAAACTGAGAGAAAGAAAGAATGACGGACAGGAGCGACAGTAGAAAGCATTATCTTGTGGAGGCAGTCATAAAGTCCCATCTAGAAACTGCTTGTATGGTGTGACACAAAGGCATTTTGAAAGGATATACTTTAATAGGTTGAAGTTATACGATCACTCAAAAAAATTATAGTGGTGTATATTCTGTAAAATACAATACAACAAATTCAAGAGGGTCTTCATTAATTAATTAATACTATCCTTTGGCACAGCAGTTGACAAACTATTGGAAAGTGTATCAGAAAAAGAGGCACGGTTGAAATTTCCTGATGTTGCATTGAAATGTTGGGCTTGTGGCCCAGCAACAACTGAGATGATGGCATTCAGTCACTTGACATGAACTTGACAAATAATATGGATTGAAGAAAGCAGCTCATTGTGCACTCCTTCACAGTCTAGAATCATGCGACATTATTACCATGACAGCAATCACTCCTAGTTTACTTTTGCAACTACTCTTACAATCTTTGTCTGAATGTGCAAAAAGGCTTTGAGGTCCAGAGTAGGGCTGGGCCTTATGATCACGATAACACCGGTAAAAAAAAACTTGCCCAGGAAAATAAATTATATCATGATATGCAAATTTTATGGCGTAAATACATCAGTGTTTCCCCTACCATTATACGCCCCACCCCGTTGACAGAACTGAGTGCACCAAACTACTGAACCGAACTGCGCACCCCCCCACCCCCCCCACACACACACACACACTTATCGGTACTGGTATAACGCTAACTAGCCGCATGCAATACTAGCTAGTTAAAAAGCTAAAAACAAACAACGCACAGCTCAGCTGTGTCTCTTGACTTCCACCGTCCATGGACCAAGAAAAGAGGCAGATGATCAAAGACAGAGCAGTCAGAGAAATGGAATCATAGAGGAAGCTGAAACACCAGCACAAGCTTCATGGTCAGCTGGACGCCTTGTCACAAGCTTTGGAAGTTATAGCTCATTTAAAGGCAACATATATTTTGTTGTTAAATTTATGCTCAACAGATCTTAAGCTTCATTTTATTTAGTTTGTTTTTGGGAACTGCACCTGCACTTTAGTTTTTGTGGTGGATTTTGTTGATCTACATTTTGTGCAGACTTTTTCGATCTAAACAACAGAAGGGTCATTTTATTTTTTTTATTTTTATACTCCGAGACTGAATACTTTACTAAATAAAGTAATTTCAGTAAAATTAATCCCTTTTGTTTTTTGTAGTTTTATATAATACTGCAAAGCAACATGTTAAGTAAATTTTGTCAAACGAATAACTATGATTTATGTTTGTTTTTTTTGTTATATCACACAATTTATTGCTGTTGTCAGAATGCTCTGAAATATCACAATATCATATTTGAGCCATATTGCCCACCCCTAGTCCAGAGGATGTTCTTGCAGTCTTGTCTCAGAAAAAAACAGAACACTAAAATTCCAATATTCCTGCTATGTTCCTCTCACACTTGAAGCTGCTGAACATTATGAACTCATCTGGGATATAAGAATATTTTTGTGTCATTAGTCGGGCTTTGGAAAGCTCAATCAGTTGCCCCTGCATGAAAACATTTATACCAATGATGTCATAAACCAGAAGAAAACTATTTTTATTGCTCTTGCTACAAATATGGACATGGCATTGTAGGCTCTCATTAAATCCTAAAGTTTCATTAAATCCACAAAACTTATTTGTTGACTGGTCACTTTATTTATTTGCATACTTTCCACACAACAGCACTACTGATTATACATTGTCACTATAAGTACTGTTGAATGAACTGTTTGAGTAGAAGACATCAAAAAGGATTGTTATATTAACATGTACACAGACATATTTTAGAACAATCACTTTGATTGCTTCTCTTGGCAAAAATCTGTTCAACTTCAGGTGAAAACTGTTTATTTGATTTTGCTTGCTATTAGAACTTCAACAACCTAATTTATTTCTCATTAAGCTCCAACAAAGTCTCAAAATCCTGTAAAATTAATTTGCATTAAATTAACACAATACTAAGGCGCTGTGTTGAAAAGAGAGAGTTTCAGATCACTCGGAGTACAACAGTGACGTGCTGACAGCTTTAACAGCAAATGAAAAGATGATGTCACGCAGCCGTGCTATGTTTGTGAGAAGCTAATGAAGCGTGGAAGAGAAGGTTGCCAGTTTAGCCTCTAGAGAAAACAGCCAGGGCAACCAACCAACCAACCATCACTTCTCACTTATACAGTGACGCTACAACATCTCCACCCTGATAAACTTCAAAGTTTAACAAAGGGAAGAATCAAAGCTGCACTGCTGCTTTGATTATAAATGTTGTGTCCTGAGCTCATCTACAATCAAAGCAATATGCATTTATGCCTGCAGACTGTTGAGTGCAATCACTGAGACGTCACTCTAACTTAACCTCTTAAGTTGCACGATACTGTGTATCAAAATATTACTATAATCAGAATATCACCCAGCTCAATATCAAAATTGTAAAGTATAGTAAAAAAGACTGCTTGGACTGAAATAAATCAGAATACCGTCAAATGCAATGCAATGCACTGATGTTCTGCATGACGATAATATACTTTGTCAATCCAACAGGCTCTTACTGGCCTTGATGCCCACAACCAGTTTAGATAAAAGTGACAGAAAATAAGAGCAGTGAGGAAAACGTGGGTTTACCACAACTGCTATAGTCAATACAATATTAAGCAACAATAACAGTGGAATAAAAATGTTGCCCACTACAACTAAACATTGAATAAAACCATTATCTTTATCTAAACCTAAATTTACCTCAATATGAAATGTCTGAACACAGACATTGAATTGTAATTGAAGTTTTGAAGTATCCTTTCAACAATATGTCCACAAAGACATATTGGGGCAGCTGTGGCTGAGTGGTTAGAGCAGCCGTCCTCCAATGGGAGAGATGGGGATTCAATTCCACCAGCAGTCGCATGCTGAAGTGTCCCTGGGCAAGACAGTGAACCCCTCACTGCCTCCGATGTGTGTCCCATTGGTGTATGAATGTGATAAAGCACTGATTAGTCTCTACAGATTCAGATTAGCTTTGTAGATATATAGTAGAGTGCTGTATGAAAGTGTGTGTGGAGGTAAATGAGGACACAAACTGTGTTGTAAAGTGTTTTTAATATATTGATTAGATAAAAAGGTGCTATGTAAATACAGTAAAGACATTCCCTCTTAAGTATTGTTGGTGTGAGTTAAGTACTGGTACTACACATGCTGTCCCCCATACTTATATGGCCTGTTTCTGAAACTGTAACAAATTAATAAAAACATGCAATGGACTAATCTAAAAATATTTAACAAAACTTGAACTTTCCGAAACAGAAGCACAAAGAAAAACTGAAACATAAAAACATAAAGTTCCATCTTATATTACAGATTTGATTGTTCCATATTTTCCTAACAGAGCACTTCGCTCTCAGACTGTAGGTTTACTTGCGGCTCCTCGAGTTTCCAAAAGCAGAATGGGAAGCAGATCTTTCAGTTATCGGACTCCTCTCGGAACTCAGGATGGGAGACTGCGACGAAGTGAAGATTTGAGTCTGCTGAATTCCTTAGATAGAGAACTTTACTAATTGACTTTTCTATGTATGCGAATGTTCCTGTAAAGTGCCCTGAGACAATTTTGTTGTGACATGGCGCTATATAAATAAACTGTATGGAATTGAACAAAGTCCATGCTCAATAAGGTAAAAGGTAAAAAAAAATCCAACATTTTTCAGTCAGGACATCTGGACAGTTTCTTTTTTTTTTTTTTTTGTGCTGAAACGTTTTGCCTTCGGTCCGTAAGGCTTCATCAGTCAAGGAAACACACAACAAAACTGATTCTTGCCCCAACAACTTACTCCAAAGTGGAACAAACCAGTTCTGCATGTGATAAGATGGTCTCTTTGGTACGGCCCTCCTCCATTGCTGGCCCTCTTCCTTGTTGACATTCTATATAGCTATGCGAGACATAAGAGAGAGAAACTACCAGAAAGGAGGTGGAGCCAGCTGCATCCAATACTAATAAACACTAATCACCTGGGTACATGGCTGGAACACATACAATATGCTCAGACACGCACGCTTGGACACACAGAAGCCAAGAGAAGAGGCTTGGGGCTGTAACAACACATACTCATCTACTCAGCTCTGTGGCTACTTCTGTTGCCAACTCAGAAGAATCAACTTCAGTCCCTTCTCTGCTTTAGCTATTACACGTTACCCAGATGCAGGTAAAAGGTGTCACAGGTCTGGCTTCAAAGTGTTGTGTAGAAAAAGCTAAAGTGAAGACTCTACAAAATATCCTCATAAGTTCGTTAAATGTCCACAGTTATAAGATCTAAAACCAAAATTGTTCCTCTTAAATGCAGATGCACATACACAGGCACACAGTGATGATGCGTCAGCATGGATTTACAGTGAGAAGGTTTATGGACTTCCTCTACGTACGTGACCAGCTGTGAGATAACACTCAGACACACATATAGTGTATACATTTAAACAGACACGTTTTTTTTTTTTACTGATACATTTGCATCAGTACAGTTTCTCATACTCTGTGATATTAAAGGTATGCGTTTAAATACAATTGTGCCTATGTCCGTGTAAAATTTACACAATACAAAATCCAGAATTAGATAAAAACAACAAAAGTTCAATAAGCTGGATAGTCATCTTTAATCTTTTTCAATCTTTGTCTAGCTGTTGTTTGTTTATATGTAGAATATGGTCTTATCGTGGGGTTTATGTTCCTAATCAGTGTTGTCAAGTCCGCTTAGTATAAGTGACTTTGGGCTTGTTTTTTTCTAAAGTTGCTTGCAAATCTTGTCAGAGTCAGAGTTTCTTTATTGTCATTCGCACCTCATGTGGTACATGTGGTGGAGCGAAATTATGTACACAGGGTCCCAGTTACATCCAACAATAAAATGTAAAAGAAAAACAGTAATAACATCTAAGATATGAACTAAGAAAAACATCAACTAAATATACACTAAGCACTAATAACATAAAAACATTACGTCGAACATCAGCACAAACATGAACATGAGTCTGTGAGCAGATGTGCATGCATGAACACATCAACATTGAAACAGATCAGCAGCAACATGAAACAGATCAGCAGCAACATGATGTGATTTTTTTCACATTGATTATCCTGGTTAGCGATTCATGAGTCTAACAGCCTCAGGGTAGAAGCTGTTCCTCAGTCTAGTGGTTCTACACTTAATGCTTCTCAACCTCCTTCATGAGGGGAGTGAGTCGCGGGTTGCGTTTTTTGGGCTTGTATTTGAACGCGAAGTCGCTTATTTGGGCTTGACTTTCTTTCCGAGTGAAACTAGTTGATTATCTCTCAGCTCCGCACAATAAAGCAAAAGACAAGTGGTAGTAGGTAGTTTGTCCCTTCCACGCCCCCGTTTTCTGTTTATCACTCCTGTCCAAGTTGGCGAGGTGCAGGCGCACACTAAAACACTCATACTGTGGCCAACCACTAGGGGGCTCCACTCACACGCAGATGTCAGGGTGTTTTTTTTTTTAAATACGTAGAAAAAATATGATTTGCATATTTGTTACATATGCAAAATGTATTTTTTATCAGAGCTTTGAAGTATGTTATTCAAAGTGTTTATCATAATTTTGCTGTTGTTTATGAGTAATGACATAATAAATGTATGTTTATACTGTTTAAAAATGGCCTCTGTTTTACACAACGTCGTGGTTTGCCAGTAGGGCTTTTTTGGGCTTGTTTTCATAGAGTTGGTTGCTTGTTTCTATCGCAAGATCTGGCAACACTGTTCCTAATCTGTGTCAATGTTTTCTCAAAGGCAACCTAATCATTCAGTACCGTAAACTACCACACCTCTCTTCCAGTTCACGTGGAGGTATTTCTCTAAATCTCTTTTTGTGTGTCACTGACCTGGGTGTACGTGGCGTCCAGGAGTGTGTCCAGGTTCTGTAGAGGTGCCGGGGTCTTGTCTTTAAATCGAGTCAGGAGGCGGCGCTGGATAGCTCTGAACTGGACTGCACGCTCAGACAGCAAATCCTGATACTGCTGAGCACTGACTCGCCTCTGAACACACATAAATAAACAAATGCTTCACTTCAGGATAATGAATTTACATTACATTTGACAAAAAATGTGAACGGATACTGTATCTACCGACAATGAGATTATTTTTGTTTAACCTCTAAACATCAAGGGTTCGACTGTGTTTGTACCTGAAAGTGATTGTCTACAGACAGGAAGTACTCCTGAAGGGGGAGGGAACCGCTATAACTCTTTTTGAAGTCTTTGATTCCCAGCTTGGAGAAATGCTGATCAAACCTTTGACAAAGTTCCTTCACCACCAACCACATGTCCTCAAAACTGTCGCTCTGGATACGGTAGCGCTCTGGAAAACAGACAGTTACGAGGTGCTAAGTATGAGAAGGTGGCAGACCTTACCAGTATAATATCAAATAAGTAAAATGGTTGCACTGTGCTGGAGATGATGAATGTGAAGTAAGAGTTACTGATACCTGTTCAAAACATGCCTTTTTTAATGTTAATTCCAACTATCTTACCATACGGACATTAAAACCAATTCCTACTGAGGTTTTTAAAAGTTAAAATAAATATATAAAAAAATAAGAAAACTCTACAAAATGAAACAGACACTAAGACCAAGTACTGTATGATGTTTCATAAATGAAAAAAATAAAATAAAATAAAAAAACACTTCCTTATTGAATATATTAAACTTGCTGAAGTTCAGGCAACACAAGTAAACATCACAAGGTATCAGGCAAACATCTTTCCTTTTTATTGGTTTAAAATGGTAAAACAGAATAAAAGACAGAAAATTATATATATTATATATATATATATATATATATATATATATATATATATATATATAT
>NC_056502.1:7918195-7964012 GCF_014905685.2 Nematolebias whitei | reverse complement strand
ATATATATATATATATATATATATATATATATATATATATATATATACATATATACATACATACTGTATATATGATTTGTATTGGGAGGCTGGTGAAAAGTTGGAACTATATTTGGCCCAGCTTCCATGATAACTGCGTAGTGCTTGTCAAACTCACGGGAGGTCTTGGAGGCCAGAATTGTAACTCTGGCTCCTGCCAGAAGCTGGAAACCAAAACTATTCCCATCTTTATCTTCTGTTTTTGCTGAAAACTCTGCAGTGGGAACCAGAAAGAAAAAAAAATATTTAGGATGATGAGACAGATATGAGATGGTCTATCAAGATACAGGACACCAACAAAAGCGAACGTGTCCCACTCTTCTGAAAGACACACAATAGATACCCACACAACTCAATCATCACAAAGAAAGCACACAGTAGGTATGAACATTTAGCGTGTTTAGACGTTAGATTTGCTGACTGTAGCAGATTGTTAGATAAGTGGAAACCAGATCAGAGGTTCAGCTGAAACACAGAATCATAATGAGCATTCATAAACACATTTATATAAATACGCAACCACACAAACAAAAACCAGAAGATTATTCATATCAATATATGTACACTCATTTCTACACATCACTCACACTTTCTTTTTCATTGCAGTTCATGAATTTATTTAACCAAATCCTATGAGACATTTCCCCTATTATTTATTTATTTATTTATTTATTTATTTATTTATTTATTTATTCATCTTTCGGCTGCTCCCTCCTTCAGGGGTCGCCACAGCAAACTAACTCGCATGAAGACTTGGCAATTGATTTTTACGCCAGATGTCCTTCCTGCTGCGACCACTGAGCTGCCACAGCCATCTTTGTGGAGCAGAGAGCTGTCATCCAGGGCGCCCGGGGGACAAGATGGTGGGGGTTAAAGGCCAGGAGTGGGGCAAATGAGGGTGGAGAAAGGTGTGGGTGTTTCACCATTGCCGCCCACATTTTAATGTTGTCAGTCTGGGGAGTTGAACTGGTGACCTTCTGATCACAGGCCCACCCTCTCTAACCTCTGTGCTACCACTCACAACATTTTCCCTATTATAAGGCATAGAAAATCCTTAATATTTAATAATAATTCAATGAAAAAAAACAGATACACATTATAATTTCAACATAAAAATTGGACAAAAGTTGCTTCTGTACGAATAATAATATTTCTCCAAAGAGTCTTACATCCCTCATGGAATAATTTGCATACTATTACAGTTATTTAGATATATATTTTTATTTTTAATTGTTGTTGCTTATAAAACATACTTAAATCAGAATATACAGGGGGAAAAAGTCACCAATCTGTTTGTGGTCAATCTAAACAATGTCAACATTTTTTGGTCATTATTTGGTTTCTCTGACCAGTTTAAAGGACTTCTGTATTATGCCAAATGTTCTCTATAGGTGAAAGATCTGGACTGCAGGCTGGCCATTTCAGTACCCAGATCCTTCTCCTACGTAGCCATGATGTTGTGATTGCTGCAGAATGTGGTCTGGCATTATCGTGTTGAAAAATGCAGGGTCTTCCCTGAAAGAGATGACGTCTAAATGGGAGCATATTGTAGTGAGTCACGTGAGGTACGTGTCACTTGTTGTATGACAAATATATGAATTATATATGCATACAATATTCACGAGTTCTTCATTTTTCTGACTGTAAATGCCGTGCATTGAATTTAACAGAAATGTGAACGAGAGACGTTATTTATCTTTGACCCATCAAATGAATGGAATCATTTATTTTCAAAATCAAAGTTTAACATCAAACATTTACATTAATTTGGCAAAATATGAAAATAATAACAGACAGTTTCACAGAAAATGAACTTCAAATCACTCGGCGGTGATTTGAGGACTTTGCTTCAGACATTTCTAAAAATATCTGTACTGATTTATGAGAGAGAAGAGTTTAAGATTAAATTGAGATTTATCTTACAGAGGAAATGTGTGAGGGAATTTAATCTGTTTGACCAGAAGTTGCACGCTCCGTCCGATCTCAGCTTCTCACGGTACACTTGGTCAAAATAGAACCATCTACCTGTTGATGATGAATCAGCGTTGGATGTAGTTCCTTTCTGACTCGTTTCAGCGTCTCCGTCGAGAGCTACCAAACCTTCAGAAAGTCGTGCGTTGATTAGCTCAAAACAGAATTATAATCCCCAAAAAACCTCTGGATTCTTCATTGCTCTGAAGCTTTCAGAACCGACTGCACTCTCAATCTTGGAACTCTCACGTTCTCCAGAACTCTCAATCTGTTGTCAGCTCTCATTCTAACTTGAACTGGGCAGTTGTCACATTTTAAATGAGTTTACTTCCTGTTCAGTTTAGAGCTTTCTGATTCGTGGAAGGACCAGAAAGAGGTGTGTTTTTGACGTAAGGTGTTTATCAACAGTCGAGGTCAGAGAATGAAACTTGTTTAACATACAGAAAAGATTATTGCAGAAGCAGCAGACTTTCTGGAGTCTACTCTTGGTAATCTTCTGAAAAAGTTTAAACATGACATTTCTTCTTCAGTAAACATTTTAGTTGACCGAAGACCAACCTTTCACATACTTACGACAGCTTGCTCATTTCAGACAGAAAATCAAGAAAGGCATATTCAGGTGATTTCTTCTCTGAATGAGGAACAAAAATCATTACTTACTGTTTATGTAAAATAAAAATTAGTAGTTCTTTTCAACCTGTAAAGCATTGAGTGAACTAACACAATTTGATTATCAAAACATTTGTAAGACAGTAATGATTATAAAGAATTGTCTTTTCTGCTTGATTAATTCAAGAAAGAAAGTTCATCAGATGGCCCAGACTCATTCAGATCAATGAAAATAACAGTCTCTGTCCATCTGGTAGATTTGAGGTCATCTGGTTCACTACAATATGTTGTTCTAGAACCTGAACATAGTTCTCTGCATTAATGGTGCCTTTCCAGACATGCAAGCTGCCCATGCTACAAGCGCTCGTGCAACCCCATACCATCAGTGATGCAGGCTTCTGAACGGAGCGTTGATAAAAACTTGGGCTATCCTTGTCCTCTCTGGTCCGGATGACATGGCGTCCCAGTGTTCCATAAAGAACTTCAAATCGTGACTCATCTGACCACAGAACAGTCTTCCATTTTGCCACACTCCATTTTAAATGACCCCTGGCCCAGTGCAAACGTCTGAGCTTGTGGAGCTTGCTTAGAAATGGCTTCCTCTTTGCACTGTAGAGTTTCAGCTGGCAACGGTGGATGGCACGGTGGATTGTGTTCACTGATGATGCTTTCTGGAAGTATTCCTGAGCCCATTCTGTTATTTCCTTGACAGTGGCATTCCTGTTTGAGGTGCAGTGACGTTTAAGGGCCCGGAGATCACGAGCATCCAGTAGAGTTTTATGGCCTTGACCCTTACGCACAGCGATTGTTCCAGATTCTCTGAATCTTTTGATGATATGCACGGTTGATGAGGATAATTTAAAAGTCTTTGCTATTTTACGCTGGGTAACACCATTCTGGTATTGCTGCACTATCTTTCTGCGCATCAATGGTGGAATTGGTGATCCTCTTACCATCTTGGCTTCTGAGAGACACTGACACTCTGAGAAGCTCTTTTTAAACTCAATCATGTTGTCAATTGACCTAATTAGTGTTAATTGGTCTTCCAGCTGTTCGTTATATGCTCAATTTCCTTTTTCCAGCCACTTATTGCTACTTGTCCCAACTTTTTTGGGATTTGTTGACACTGTGAAGTTTTGAATCAACATATTTTTCCTTGAAAATGTTACATTTACTCAGATTAAACTTTTGATCTGTCATCTATGTTATATTATGAATAAAATATTGACATTTGCCATCTCCGCATCATTGCATTCAGTTTTTATTCACAATTTGTTTAGTGTCCCAACTTTTTTGGAATCCGGTTTGTATTTTTAGTATGTTTTTTTAGTATTTTAGTAGTATTTTTAGTATGGTTTTTTTAGTATTTTAGTAGTATTTCTAGTATTTTTTTAAGTATTTTATTAGTATTTTTAGTATGGCAATAGTATTTATTAGTATTTTAGTTTTTTTTGTAAGTAGTATTTTTTAGTATTTTAGTAGTATTTTTAAGATTTTTTTTATATTTTAGTAGTATTTTTAGTATGGTTTGAGTATTTTAGTGGTATTTTTAGTATGCTTTTTGTATTTTAATTTTTTTTTAGTGTTTTAGTAGTACTTTTTAGTATGGTTTTAGTATTTTTGCTGCATGCTTTGGTATTTCTTGTTGTTGTTGTTTTTTGGGGAGTCAGACGGTTCTAGTCGTCCTAAGCATTTCATTGCATTGTTGACCTCGTGTTGATTTTGCATATGACAAATAAACCTAATCTAACTATAGTAGTCCTCATGTTACTGCTGTCCGTCTTGCTCGGGCCAGTCTTAAAAAAAAAACCTCAAAGACGTTTTTTTTTTTTTTTTAAATAAATATGATTTTGGTTTACAGATGTAAACTCAGATCAAATGCAAAGTCTTGCTCATTTGGGAAACCAACAACTGCATCAGCATGTATGAGGGTTTGGGCATGAATGTCTGAGTGTTACCTCGGAAAATGGAGCTGAGGTCAACTGGTGGCTGGTTGGTGTCCACGGTGACTTTAAACTTGGTGGTTTTGGCAGGCGATGAGGGGGCACACACCAAAGCCAGAGGAAGACTGAACCTGGACTGGAGAACACGGGGAACTCCTAAGGAAAAGTAAAATATTTAATTTTACCATTGGCCTTTCGTTCTAAAACCTTTAGAATTCAAATGTTTTGACTTTACTAAAGTGATTTTACAACCCAATTAAATTTGCAAGATTTATTTCTACTAATGCTTTTTCGTGATAAACATTTGATTTAGAGTTGGTAGACTGTTTGGAAATCAAACAAGGTCACCAAATCACCTTTACGGTTTTCTTTCCAAACAATATTCGTGTCAACATTAGTTAACACGGTAAGTACTGCAGACGCTCAGGTTAAACAACCAAGAGCTAAGGGACTTAATATCAACACAGATATCCAAAAAGGAAGTTTTGTGAGAAGAGGAAAAAATATGCAAAAGACAGACTGAAAGAAAGAAAGTTAGTTAGTCAAGGCCAACGACAACTATATTCTGATCCTTTGCAGCGCTGAACTTGGCAGAAATCTATACTTAACAAGAATAACAGAGTAAGGGCAAAACGGGTGGAGGAAAACAGTTAAGAACAGATGAAACAAGGTAACCAGGGGAAAGGAGGTGCACTAACAACAGGAGGGGGATAAAACCTGAGCTGAGCACAAAGAACAGTGGGAATAAACCAGAATAAAAAGGAATTAAACAGAAATAAAATTGAAATTGACAGCCGCGGTGGAAGGGAGGGACAGATTAATTATGGAAAGTTCCATGCTATTACAGATATTAAAAATTACCTTCAACTACTGTGCACTGTTTCATTCCAGACAAGCAATTATTATGTGATTATGTGAATAATTACATTTTGTTCAGCAGTGCATAAACTGAGGCAGAGAGACACGAAGAAAAGCCAAGAAAAATAGTAGAAAGAATAAAGACCACAGGTACAGAAAATAATCTACTTAAAAAAATAAATAAAGAAATAAAAAAAGAAAGGACTGAAATTATATTTCTTCACCCACGTGCTTAAACCTCCTGCTGCCTTTGGGTCAAAATGACCTATGAGGCCTCTTGGGTTATTTGGACCCAATGGCAGCAGGAGGGTTACTTTTACCATTGGCCTTTTGTTCTGGGTGACTGAATAGTGAAATAACAAATCATATCCAAAAAACACAACACAAGGTTACATAAACATGTTGTCAGTGTGATTATGCCGTAAGTTTTTAGCTATACATAGTAAATGATTCACTTACATTCAGTGCTTAATTTGTAAACCAAACGATGCCAGAACGCAAATAGAATTACAAATAGCTTTAAATACACCTCTCTCCCCTGCTCCAGTAGTATCTCCACTGCCACTGCCTTCATGTGCTTCAATTCTCGGTTGTTTACCGTATGTTTCGGACTATAAGGCACGCTTAAAATCCTTTAATTTTCTCAAAAATCGACAGTGAGCCTTATATATTAATTCTGGCTGTGTTTACTGACCTTGAACTTATTTTATGTGGTACAACTGAACAATGTTGAGAGTTATTGTGAATGAGTTGAATAAAGTTTGACTTATATGACTGTTTTGTTTTGCTTAATGCACCTTATAATCTGGCATGCCTTATAGTTCGAAAAATATGGTAGTTGTACATTGAGAAGATTTTTTTTAAAGGCAAGTAAATTGAACAGACTTTTTGACATTTTGATCACTGTTATTTTGGCAAATTGGCACCGTTGTTTTTGATACATGATATACGTAACATACCCATCAAACATTTATCTTGTATTTTTAATAAATAATCCACATTTTATTAAAGACCCACTTAAACTGTAAAACTGATTTGCAATTTAGTTGTGCTGTTTAATTATATTTTTGTGTTTTTAATTAAATTGCCCAAGATTTAACTTTTAGGGGCGGAGATTATATTAAAAAATTAGCAAAATGCTTACTTGAAGGGGCAGCGCTGGTGTGATATCAGGATGCTCGTAAGTGTCTGGTATGTTTAAAATTAGTGTTTATTTAATTATTTTCAGATTAGATATCCAATATACTGTAGGTTTTATTTGTTCAAGGCAGTCAAATTTGTTCATAACTTTATTATTAGTAAGAAACCTAAAAAAGTTAAATCTGGTCCTCTGGACATTCAAAAAAACAAAACAAAGCAAAACAACAAAAAAATGTAGAAACGTTTAGTCTCTCATCCAAGAGACTTCCTCAGTCTGAGGTGCTGTATTCAGCTCAGTCTCTTAAATAGCACCTTCTCAGAGTGGATCAGAGTGATCAGAGATCCTTCTCAGAGTGTTGTTTTGCTTTGTTTTTTTTTTTGAATGTCCAGAGGACCAGATTTAACTTTTTTAGATTTTTGTACCTGGATTATTGAGCATGCATCAGGATATTAGTAAGAAACATTTCAGCAAAAAATAAAATAAAATAAAAAAAAAAGAAACTGTCCAGATGACCTGACTGAAAATTGTTGGATTGTATACCTGGATTATTGAGCATGGACTTTTTTGGTATTAGTAAGAGAGTTACCGGATCCAAGCAAACAGTTACCAGAATGCTCCCTGTCAAAATAAGAGTTCCCAGATCCTGTTCCGGCAGGATCCAGCTCAAATTAAGCCCTGGTTACATTACAACTTCTGCTATTGGCTAATCTCTACAAAGTATTACGTTTGCAAAATGTTTTTCATTCGCAAATACCTGTTTTACCAGCATTTTTTTTTTTTTATCTTTCTTTGCTACATAATTTTTTATGTAAAAAAAAAAAAAAAAAAACTATTATCTGCTATAACCGATAGCTGGGGGAAAAAAGACTAGAAGCAAGTTAAGGCAAAAAAAAAAAAAAAAGACAGACAAAATTAACTTAAATTTAAAGACAGATGAAGACAGAAAGGAGTGAAAACTCTAGAGGAACTTCAAAAAAGAAACATTCTTTGACCTAAGCGTCTGTTTACTAGTAACTTCTTAGTGTTTGAACATCTGTATGCTTATGAAACCCTTATTTTTCCACCTTAATTCCCAAGTTCTACCTTCAGAGTTGTTTCTGCACAGAGGCTGTATATCAGTGAGGATATTAAAACCATTTTATGAGGCTGAGTTAAAACATGAATCACTACATGAAACAGTCAGTAAACTGTCAAACCTTAAAGAAAATCTATTTTCTGTGGTGTACTAGTTGCTTTCACTACAAACTCTAATACAAAATCAAATAAATAAACTACAGTGGACGACAATAAAGTGACAGTACCATACTGCGTGGAATGTGTGTCCCTTTCTTTTTTGGACATCTTGATCTATTTTTTAGGAATTACAGTACTTGCCGCCGTACATGTTGCACCGCCGTATAAGTCACATCAGTCCAAATATGTCTAATAAAGTGGGGGAAAAAAACAAATACTTTGCTTCGCCGTATAAGTTGCATCTATTTTGAGTCACCGCTGACGCGTCACATTTGTTACGCATCACCGCTGACCACCCGGAAACGTGGGCCAGTGTTGTGCCAAAAATCAATTAGCTGCCAAATGGCGGCCGCAGGAGCATGCACGGGAAGACTTAACAAGAATTTAACACTTAAAAACAATTATTCGTTTGCTTGACATTATAGCAAAGTTGTGTCTCAGTTCAACTTTTCCTTAATGAATGCACTTTGATGGTCAGATCAACTGCATTTCAAAAGCTGATTCATGGCTGTGGGAGCGTGCAGAGGGACGACTCGCTGTGCATTTCTTCTAAATTTACCAAGATAACCACCTAAAAACAATTATTTACTTGACATTTTAGCAAAGGTGTGTCTCGGTTGAACTTTTCCTTAATAAATGCACTTTAATGGTCAAATCAGCTGCATTTCATCTATGTGGCGAAATGCAGCTGATGTGACATTTGCTCCAGGAGTTCCGGAGCGAGACGAAGGTGGCTTGGTATGGCAAGCCAAGTGTCACATTAATAGCCACTTTTACCTATTAATGAGACACTTGGCTTGCCATATTAGTCGATGGCCCTCTAGTGGCTGAAAATGGTAGTGTTCTATGTTTTCCATGTCAGAATGAATGAAATTGTCAGATCTCAGCCAAAAATTGGGTTATAAATATGAGGGGGGGGGGGGACATAAATAAGTCACTTTGCTGTATAAGTCGCAAGGCATGTTAATTTATGCAAAAACTGTGCGACTTATACAGCAAAAAATATGGTAGTTAAGTTAGGAACGTTGTGGTTGTGATTTTAGTACATCATCCCCTTTCTGCACTTTTTCAAGAGCAGTAAAAACATGTAACTTTAATATTTTGGTCAGTGACCAGAATAAGAGTCAGAGTAGACTGAAGAGAATTTGTCTAAGCAAATTTGAGGGACAAACAGATTATTTTTTATTGAGATATCCCAATAAAAAATACTGACTAGATGCATTTTTAGTTTATCTCTGTCAGCAGAGGGAGTTTGGCATGGCTTACAAAGAGCCCATGGTTCGACCGAAATGAAGGGATTTTTCTCTCTCTCCCTAATGAAGTGTTAATTTTTGTCTGGACACTGTTAAGATTTTTCCCTCATCTATGACTCCTCCTCTGTTTTCAGGAGACTGAACAGAACCGAGCCTTACAGACAAACATTGTGGAGTGAGCCACCTACTGAGGAGCTACATTTCAAATACTGGTTCAGAGTCTGTCAGCGCTGCAACACAAACAGGTTAATGTTCTAAAAATATACATGTTTCAATGGAAAAAGTGATCGCATGAATAATGGAATGAAAAACAGCAGATTGCTGCTGTTGAAGAGGAAGAAGTCATCTAGTGATGTCAAACATTACGCTATCAGAACATTGTGGCACTGGTTAGGACCAGCTCAAACTGCAAATTTAAAAATTGTGCTGGACTTGTACCTGTTCCACTGTATTAATATCAAATCCATACTCTAAGAAGGAAGGAGACTGAACACACTTGTGGCTGGGGGAAAAAAGGTCAGACACAGCAGACTGCACGGTTTTCCAAGAAAATTTCTGACAGTGCTTGATATTTGTTGTCTTTGGTCCTGAGAGAATTAAATCGGCTGTCAGTGATTCTATTACACTGAGTGACCACAGACCGCCGATTCAAACTCACAACCAAAAACTTTCCTACAGTTCTTTTACAGTGAAAGATTTTGTCTATGATAGCCAAAAACTGTAGTATGTTCAGATTTATATCACTCTTACACAGTCTTGCATATTGGTAACAAGTTTTAAATTGTACGTTTTTCTGTCAATAAATGTGCCATGTATTTCCCCCTTTTTTTTGTTAGTCATGTTAGTCATGATGCAAAACTTCTAGATTGTTGTTTAAATTTAAAGGGCTGTGTGAAATTGAGCTTTATCAACATAAAATCACAACTGACCGCCACTGACTGTTGGACGAGTGATTGCAAAGAGCTGCCTGTATTTGCGTGTTTGAGGTGTGTGTAAGAGAAATGGGGAAAAAACAAAGCGGATAAAGTTTATTTGAGTAGAGGAACACTGTGCAGGATCAGGTTCTTTCCACAGCTGCAGTGATGTCACCCCCCGAGTGTGTCTGTGTGGGTATCAAACACATGTGCGGGCGCAGCGTGCATGTTTGTGTGAACCACAAGGGGAACGATAAAACGAAACAATCACAGCAAAATCCACTTCTCAAATACCCTTTTCTCATACGCAGCTGCAGTCCATAATTTATTGCACTGAAATGATAAGTTCAGTTATAGCATGCACCCTAGCTTGACGTGGAAAAAAAAAAACTAGATTTCCCATCTTTGTTATCTTTTTTTTTTCTGTTACGAATTAGGATTCCAGGCAGATGTGGTGTAATTTAAATAATGGTTCTTTCTGCAATTCCCCTAAACCAAAACTATGAACGCCCGAAGCATCACATAATATCTCATTTGTGATTTTGAGGTCAACATATTCTCTACTCTGAGCTTCTAAAGTTTATTATAGATACAAGGGCATCATATTATATATCAAAGTATACAAACTAAAACAAACATTAGGAAAATGACTGCTGGAACATGTGTCTGTACATCTAGTTTAGTATTATTTATACTTATTTTAGTGATTTTGCCATGGTTTAATAGTCAAAACTTGTTTTTAGAATTAAAGTATAGGTTTGGATTAGACACAACTTATTTTAAAATAACTTGCAAGAGAAAGCATATCAAAAGAAGTCCTCACAATTATAGAGAAATGTGTCAAAATGTGTGCTAAAACATAAATGTCTGAGTGTTTCTTTCTCGCAATGAATGTGAGACAGATGATATCTCTGTGTAAACTCCACAGAGTATAAAAGGATAAATGGATAAAAAAAAAATGCATATTTACATTTTCCATTGAGTGAGGAAATGTGTAAGAGCCCGTCCGTCTGTGTAATTCTTGCCAAGTATCGCATAACAGGAATATAAACACTCAGCAGTTTCTTCCTGTATATACAGTAGCGTGCGTGTTTGGAAAGTATTTAGAGTTGTTGATGAACAATGCAACTCCCAGTGTACAGAACAGTAAATATGTTAGAATATGAGCCTTATCTTTTCTTTATATACAGGATAGAATTACTACGTTTGCCTCTACAAAATCTATTTGCCATTCTAATAAAGACAACACCTGTTTCTACTTTTTCTACGTTACTCAACTCTAACACAACACTTACCTTTGGGATTAAGCTCTGTGGAAAATAGGAAGAGAAGAGTTAAACGTTAAAAAGAAAAATCATGAAAGATCAGAGAAACCGATTTGGCATAATAAAGAGGCTTTGCTCTACTTGTCTGTTTTTATTCATGTCAGGCCAGTGATAAAGAGTGATTTTAACGGAGCACGGCTCCATAAGAAAATACAAGCTTAATGCATGAGGATATACTGTGCATAAACCCTAAACACATGAAAGGATTTCTTTTTGCCTTTTCTTTCATGTACGCTTGAAAAGTGAAGCTGAAGGAGAATGAAGTTCTTAAATTAGGCAAAACCACAAGTTAGATGAGATGACCAAATCAGAAATGTAAAAGCTCCTAGAGTCAAGGTTATAATAAACACAGGTTTGAAAAATACAGCAAAACGTGTCCTTATAAACTGATCAGTGTGAAGACTTTGTTACAGAGGTAATAGTGAGAAAGGATTGATGTTTTGACATTTATATGAAGTAAAATTGAATGTGATTTTATATATATATATATATATATATATATATATATATATATATATATATATATACAGTATATATATATATAGAGAGATATAGATATAGATATATATAGATATATGTGGGGGGTTTTAATCAAATGCTTAACGGCTATTAAAATGAGTAGAAAATGTGAAAATTATTCGAAGCCTGTAAAAGGTGTATTTATTTTTATTTTTTTCTGAGAGGATCTTTTATCCCTGCTCCTCAGTGCCATGTTTCCCCAGCTGCTCTGGGATTTAAACAGGCTGTCTACTGCTTCTCTAACCTTTTAGCCACGATGATAGAAGTCTGAGATTACGCTTTGATTTGATTGGTTGAAAAGGATTTCCTGCGAAAGTGAATGGGAAGCAGATGGACGAGGTGCAGGCCAATAAAAAAGGCAACGAGGTGCTGATTCAAAAACTCTACGTTTTATTAAACTTAATCAAAGTCATGCTTTCCTGTACGATCTCTGCCACAGTCATTCTCACTGTGTAATTGGACCATTTCTGTGTTCAATAGATCAGATTGTTTGTTTATATATAAAAATACTAACACTGTTATAATATTAACACGTCTGAACTTGTGTCTTTATTAGTGTTGGATTTCAAAACATTTTCAAAACAATGTTATACAAATGGAAACTGATGGTAATCTGCCTCAAATATATATATATTTTTAGATATGCTCCATTAAATATATTATTTTTATTGACCTAGTGACTAAAGAGAGACCTGTTTTGTTTTACCATAAAACTATGGTAATAAAGAATTTGAACTCCAACCTGAGCACAAAGCAATAAATCCCTGTGATTTCTTCCTTCTGAGCAGTATTAAGTAATTTTGAAATTGTAAATTAAATTTGAAATTGAGATTGTAACAGTACACGGCCAAATAAAAAGACAAAAGTAAAATTCGAGGAGGAAGATAATAGAAACGAAAGGACAAAATAACAAATAGAAAGAGATAAAAAGCCCATTTTAAGTCAAAGTTCTGACTTAACATAAGAGACGTGTAAAATAAAGCAGGGATGTTCTCACAGCAAACACTTACTGGCTGCTGAATGGTCTAAAATGAGTGAAATTTTAGGTCCATTAGCTGAAGCTAAAAAAAGAAAAGTTTAAAGTTTCATAACTGTGAGCCAGTATTTAATTAAAATATTAATTGATTTGTGAAAATATCTGCAATCGACTGCTTATGTTAAGACAAAATGTGGGGCCGAGATGGTGAAGGGGCAGGTGACTCGGGACCCGACGGTCCTGGGCTCGATCCCTGGTCATTGCACATCTCGTGGTGTCTCTGAGCAGGACACCCAATCCCGGGCAGCTTACATAGCTGCCCACTGCTCCACCTGGGTGTATCCCAGGTGCGATGGGCTAAATGCAGAGAACCAATTTCGTCTTTGTATAGGAACATACAATGATGACAACACATAGCACTTTTATATTTTTCTACATATCTCTTCTGTTCCATGTTTCCTCAGCAGCGTTTCTGTGCAAATTACAGTTTAAGAAAACTTTAAATTATGGATAATATAAAATATTTCAAAAATATTAAATGTAATACTCTTTGTGTCCTTGTAAGACATCTTTCAAAATATCTTTGTTCCATAACGTGTGGAAGAACTACGGTATAGAATTAAAGATTAAAGTTGAATTATCTGTGATACCGCTCTGAGTTGGTAAAAAAAATTAAAAAAAAGGTATTTATAAGCAGTGTGGGTGAAGTGGAAGGTGGAGCATGCAGCCTGACCCACATGTGTCAAGGCCCGGGGGGCAAATGTGGCCCTTATTGACATCTTGCCTGGCCCCCAAGATGACATGTTAAATGTAAAATATCTTTCTCACTTGATTTTTTTTCCAGCAATCTTTGATTATGATTTCAAAATCACAAAAAAGAACATCAAATGAGAACAATCAAACTCTTGTTGAGGAACCTGCAACCAAGAAAAGATGTTGGATATCTGACTTGAGTTAATGGTTCTGAAATTGTCCCTCAGTTTGAAAAAGGTTTTAATTTTGGTTCCCTTTAGTGAGTTTGACACCCCTGGAACCATGACACTGTTCGCACTGTTAAGTCACAATAGTGTCAACATTATTTTAATTGCCAAAAGGGAACAGAGGATGTGTTTAACTCATCATTAAAACACAAATGAAAAGGTTCTGTACAGAAGTATCTATAAGTTTCAATAAGAGTAGAAAACAGGACATAGTAGATACCTACAAAACACTAGAATAAATAGCTACTAGAGTAGTTCATGAGATATGTAGAACACAGTTAAAAGTACTTTTTTATCCCAATCCAAATCTATCCTGATTTGCAAGTTCCTTGGCTTACAACTTTGCCTGCCAAAGCAGATCCCCCCCCCCCCCCCCAAAAAAAAAAACCAAGGACGTTGTAACATGTTGCAGCTTAAGGAGACATCAGCATGTAAAGATATCGTCACTCTAGAACAGGGCTGTCCAAACCTGGTCCTTGACTGCCACTATCCTGCACATTTTACTTGCTTCCCACACACCTGATCCAATGGTTGAATGACCTCTTCATGTTCTGCAGAAGCCTTTCACCCACTGATTCATATCAAGTGTGTTGGAGTAAAGACACCTCTAAAGGAAACTACCCTCCATCTATCCATCCATTATCTTTACCCACTTCTTCCATTTTGGGTCACTGGGGTCGCCGGTGCCCATGTCCAACAATCACTGTGCGAGGGCGGGGTACACCCTGGACGGGTCGCAAGTCCATCACAGGGCCACATAGAGACAAACCATTCACTCTCTCACTCACACCAATGGACAATTCAGAGTTACCAAATCAACCTAACATGCATGTTTTTGGTTTGTGGGAGGAAACCGGAGTACCCGGAGAAAACCCACGCATGCACGGAAAGAACGTGCAAACTCCACCCAGAAAGGCCCCTGGACCGGGGTTTGAACCAGGGACTTGCTCGCTGAAAGGCAGCAGCTCTACCAGTTGTGCCACCGTGCTGCCCAGGAAACTACCCATTGTATGTAATCTAACAATGTTCTCTTAATGCCGAGTTGACCACTTGATCCCTCTCAAGTGTGTTTGTATAAAGCCCACTCTTAGAGTATTAGGAAAATCACAGAGGAGCACTAATGAAATTCCTTCTAGATTGTAATGACTCTTGCTATCATCAAGCCTCCTTTGAAGGTTTTAAGAAGTCAACAGTCGTCTTAAATGTCAAATCCTTTGTAGAGCTTAAAGAAGGACACAGTAGCCTCAGGGTGTGATTGGGTTATGTAGGGTGAGTGATGTGAAGGCATAATCATCACCCCTGGGTGGCAGTGAATACAATGTGATGCATTCCTCCCAAGCCAGAACAGCATTTTCAGGGATAAGAGGTGATGAGGCATTACTGCAGATTAGCACACAACCAAGAAATAACAATCACCCTCTCTCTCACATTTACACACACGCTTTTAAGGACCACTTTGTAGATCACCATGGGATATGACTCCACAAGATGGTTCACTGCTAAATTTACCAAAGTGTTTCAGACCAACGCAGGCCTTCATAAAACAGTGGAACGTTATGATGTACTGCAAATATGATTGTTTGTTCATACATTCAGATTTGATCATCTTAAACAGTATCAATTTATGTTTTAGGATCTTGAAATTTGGTTTACAACATAAAGTGTGAAATTTATTTTTTTAATTCATTTAGTCTGATTTATTTTCTCTGTTCCCTCCTGACATAAACAGCTTAGTATAGCCTTTCATAATTTCTTATTATTTGAACCAACGTACAGTATTTGGTAGGGATGCATGATGTTATCGGCATGGTATCGGCCGATATTAGTGTTAAAGTTAAATATCGGACATCGGCCATTCCATCAAAATAACTCACCGATATAAAAGATGCTGTTTTTGTATGACAACCCAGTGACAAGGATGCCTGTAGCACCAGCACAACGTGATGACATCACGCACGCATACCTGATCTGATCACGGCAGAGAGGAAAAAGTCAAAATGTCGGCTGTGTGGAAGTTTTTTTTCTTGTTGAGGATGTCGGATTCTGAAGATTTTTGGACTATGTTGAGCCTCGCTACATCGTCCCCAGTCAGAGATATTTTTCCAATGTAGCCTTACCTGAGTTACAAGCCGTCATTTCTGATGTCATTGAGAAGCTAAAAGCCGATAGCACTTGGGTGAGTTTTACTGCAGACGTCAAGTGTTGGCCCCGTTAGCATGATTAGTCTTACGGCACAATGGATAGACAAAAACTTTGAACTTAAAAAGGCTGTACTTCATGATCAAGAGTACAGAGGATCTCACACTGCAGCTAAGAACCTGGAACAAGCATCCACGAGTGAGACAGCATCGCAGGTGACTAATGCTAATAAATAGCATTTAACACTTTTCATTTAATATAACAAAGTGCTATGCATATGGCTTTTACTGAATATATGTCACCAGCTCTTACAGCTGTTACACAATTTGGTAGCAAACATAAATAAGAGAATAAATAAGAGAAAAAAGAGAAATAAGAGAGTCCTGTTCTGACAAAGGAAAGTATTACACTATTTCATGTTGCTGCGTTCATTTGTACTCATCTGCTCACACAGACTCATACTGTTCGGTGTGTTGTCTTTATGCTATTTTATGCTGTTAGTGCTTGGTGTATTTTTATTAGCATTTTTCTTAGTTCATATCTTAGATCTTATTACTGTTTGTCTTTTACATTTGAATACTTTTGATGGATGTAACTGGGACCCTGTGTACATAATTTTGTTCCACCACATGTGGTGGAATGACAAAGAATCTTGAATCCTTGAATTGTATATTAAATATGGGTATCGAATCAGTTACCAGTCAAATAAGTTTTCTTAACATATTGGCATATCGGATATTGGACAAAAATCCAATATCATGCATCCCTAATATTTGGGTCTATAGATTTTTTGGTTTAGGGGGCCGAGATAAGGTAGAGGTAGGGCAGCAAAAAGACCAGAAAGTTGCGGTTCGACTCCCTGCCATGCCCACATGTCGTGGTGTCTCTGATCAAGACGCCTAATCCCCAATTGCTCCCCGGGCACTTACATAGTTGCCCACTGCTCCACCTGGGTGTATCTCACATGTGATGGGTTAAATGCAGATAATTAATTTTGCCATTGTATGGGAACATACAATGGTGACAATCTCAGCCTTCCCTTCCCCTCGCCTTGATTTTGCCATTTATCTCAGTTCAAAATTTACGCAGATATTTGATTCTACCTCAGCACCTACGTAGGTCTGAATTTCTTTTTATTTTATTTTATCCATTCTGTTGTGCACCATCGGCTGCTAAATTTTAATAGGACTTTTGTAATACCAACATCCCAGCAGGTCTCTTCCAGGAACTAGAATGACTTTTCTACCCACACTCTACAAGCTGCTTGACTTTTAAGCCAAATGAAATACTCCAGACTACTTATTTTAAACTATTTTTAGCATCACAATAACCCGTAACAAGACAGAAACACTTCCCAATATTTCCAGACATTTCACATTAAATGTGCTTCTGGGAAGGAAAAACTGCTCCACCAGCGGAGGTCTGCCAAAGCAAATGTATTCCAAGGGAAACAATAGCACACAAACACAAACTTTTTCAATGACCTGATTTCTGAACAAATGCTGATTTTTATTTTATTTTTTTTTAAGGAGGGCTGTGACATTTCAAATAAAGAGTGGTTTTGTTGCTTTGGAAAGTTATATCTTCCAGAAATATTGCAGGTCCTGGAAACAGATGCCTTTAGGCAACGAGGGGATGAACTGAGCTTTTCTGGAAAGAGCCCAATCGTTATTGCTCCAGTTTAACACACTCTTGTTAGTAGATGGTGTACAGCGCAACACTGGAAAAGATGCTTAGAAAGTTGTTAACTCCATTATGCTTTTTAGGATAATGCTCATTCTAGTTGAATGTTAGAGTTTTCTTTTTACATTTACTACAAGTTTATTTTTGGAGGGGTTGGAATTGTGCACTGAACTTTAAGTCTTAATTATGTGGCACCACCCTATCTCAGTTCAATTCAATTCAGTTTATTTATATAGCACCGAGTCATAACAGAATACATCTCAGGGCACTGAACAGAAATATTCATATATAAAAATAATAAGTTAACACTATTTATCTGAGGAGCAGACTACATTTTTAACTCAATCGCAGACTCTCATCTTGAGCAAGCATGAAGGCTGTCTGAACTTCTACACCTTTCCACTAATGCCAGAGAGCTATGGTCCACAGATCAGTTACTCTCGGATGTTTCCAAATGCAGGTCCAAAAACGGAGATGACAAAGCCTTTTCAGTAGAAAAGCCTGCCTTTGTACATTTTGCTGAAAACATTTATGTTTTCACTGGCTTTTAGTTTTGGTTGGACATGCATAGTGGAAGTTTTTATGTTATGTGATACACTGCCTGGCCAAAAAAAAAAAAAAAAAGAAGTTGCCTCCTGAATTTACCTAAGCAAATAGGTACGAGCCTCCTTTTGGATAATTACTGCATGGACGATTATCTTTCAGCTGACAACAAGTTATTTAACCCCAACTGGTGCAATGAGTTGCTTCTCATTTCTTAAACAACCATGTTGAAAGACACATGGCGCGGTCGTGGAAAAGATGTCAGTCTGTTTGAGAAGGGTCAAATCATTGGCATCAAACATAGAAAACATCTAAGGAGATTGCAGAAACTACTAAAACTGGGTTAAGAACTGTCCAACGCATCATTAAAAACTGGAAGGATAGTGGGGACCTATCGTCTTTGAGGAAGAAATGTGGCCAGAAAAAAATCCTGAATGATCGTGATCAGCGATCACAAACTTTTGGTGAAATCAAATCGACAAAAAACAACAGTAGCACTCAGGGCTCTGTTTAATAGTGAAAGTAAGAACATTTCTACACGCACAATGCGAAGGGAACTCAAGGGATTGGGACTGAACAGCTGTGTAGCCTTAAGAAAACCACTAATCAGTGAGGCTAACTGGAAAAAATGCTTCAGTTTGCTAGGGAGCATAAAGATTGGACTGTGGAGCAATGGAAGAAGGTCATGTGATCTGATGAGTCCAGATTTACCCTGTTCCAGAGTGATGGGTGCATCAAGGTAAGAAGAGAGGCAGGTGAAGTGATGCACAAATCATGCCTAGTGCCTAGTCATCAATGCAAGATCTTGGTGAAAAATTAATGACACAGGATGAAAATAGATCTTGTGACATTACAGAAGCTTATCGAAACAATGTCACAGCGAGTGCATGCCGTAATCAAAGCTAAAGGCGGTCCAACAAAATATTAGTGTGACCTTTTTTTTGGTGGCAACTTTTTTTGGGGGGCCAGGCAGTGTATAAACCATGAGAGAAAAAAAAAATTGAAAAAGCACATTTACTATATATTTTAATCTAATTAAAAGTTACAGTTGAACATAAAAATTAACTTATAGCAATTAATATGAGGAATATCACAAATGCTTTTTTTTTACCTGTGGGGGAGAAATAGGACACAATGATGTCTCCTGTCAGGTCAGCAGGGGGGTAGCGGCCATTGAGGAAAGCCGAAAAAGCAACTACTTTGGTTGAACCCACACCTAAAGACAGAGAAAAACAGTGTGTTAGGTAAAATGTAATTAAAAAATGTAATTATGGCTAATGGTAATACTTAAGTGGAACATGAAACACTTTGTACAGTTCAACTGCAAAACTTTTTTCCTCTAGAACCTGTGAATAAAATGAAATTAAAATATGTTATCAACCAACAAATGTTCTGCACCCAAGAATATTTTATTATTTATGAGCATTTGAGGTAAATATATTTATTAACTTACTTTACTTACACTTTGATTTTTGCAAAACTTAATTTTGGTAATACCTATATTTTTATAAAAGTCAGCAGTCTTTTATCAGCTCCCTTTAAACTGGCTCCAGTAGGATGTGATATCAAACCACAATGCTACTTTTACCTGCCATTCATTTTTGGAATGTGAAGCTTTAGATTGACACTAAAAGAACATAAATGGTTAAAAAAATCAGAGAAGAAACCAGCAGACAGATAAGTGAGGCGATGGTCAGACAATGTTTTTTTTAATTATTATTATTTTTATTTAAATGAACAGTCCAGTTATCTTACTTAGTAGGTTATTTTATTAGTCATAACGTGCATTTTTATTTTTTTTTATAAAAGCACCTTCAGAGGCCATAAAATATATATTTCTAATTAGACATCTAGGGTTTGTTCAGACTAATGTTAATGTTGTGTTTTAAAAGGAGATTAAATTTAAAAGAAAAGGGTCACTAAGGAGGAAGGGAATCCCAACAAATAGTCATCACTGTGCCAAAATAAGATTTGTTTCTTTGCAGTTATCACAATTTGATGAACTCGGAAGGATGTTGTTTGAAAATATTCTTGCTTTTTGTCTTGTTTTTTTATTATTATTATTATTTTAATCTGCCAATTGTGACTCTACAAAAGTCTCTTCATTTCTGTTATTACAAATGGGAATGTGGTTGATTTATTGTTATGTTTTATCTTTTGGGCAACAGAAACATTCATTTCATTCCAGCTCTTGTATAAAACAAGACAGTGAATAATGAACAAGGGAACAGGCCTGTTAACAAAGCGCGCGCACACACACACGCGCGCGCGCGCGCTCGCATACCTCAGAGTGTCAGCTTTTTAAGCTGTTGACAGAACAGGATACAGTATGCCTGGTCCTAAACAGATCTCCTAATGTACACAGAGAACTTACATTAAGCTCCAGCATGCTGTGTGACGACAGAGAGTTACAACTTTAACCAGAACTTCAACCCGTGTGTGCGTGTGAAAGTGTATGTGAGGGTAAACAGAAGACTGAAATTATACGCAGCATGAGAGAGGGGCGATGACTTGTAGCTTCCTTTCAAATACCTGAAAACCAACAGAGAGGGCAGGAACAGAAAGCTGGGGAGAAAATACAGGGATCAAATACAGACAGAAAGGAAAGGATATATTACAGCTAATGGCTCCATGCAGTCAGACACACACACACACACACACACACAGGGCGGTGTCGTGGTGTAATGGGGCGTGATGTTTCTGGGCTCTTTCTGTTACAGGTGACTGAAGACCAAGTATCAATGTGTATTTGTCCTCAATCATGCACTAGAGTGTGCATTTATTGAAAACAGGGAGTAAAAAGTAAAGTCTGAGAAATGTAGACTGTGAATTTTCAACAGTAAAATACAACAAGAACAAAAAAACAAAACAAATGTGAATAGAAGACAAGGCTATTTAAATAGACGCATCAAGAGGGTAGAAGATGAATGAAAAAGGATAAAAGAAGAGAACCTCATTACACTGACAGAGAGGATAATGAACAGTAAAGAAACAGATGCTTTCTCTACAGGCCTTTGATGCTCTGGCAGCATTACCTCCTCTGTCACTCGTTCTTCTATCCATCATCCATTATTTCTTCTAAAGACTTCTCCTTTCCTTCCTTGTCTACAATAAATACAATGGTAAACTGTAGAAAATTAGCAAACAATAACAAAAACAAAAGTAGTTTTTCACAATTTTAATAATGTTTGCCCTCAGAAGCAAAGCCTTGTCTAAAAACAAATTAAATATATAATTTTAAAATGACTCAATAACAAAATAATAAATAAGGAGAAGCTCAAACTTTAAATATGATGCACTGATTGGTCTTTTTTAACAAAAAAATAATCTAATACTATTACTATTGGGGATTTTTTTATTACTATTATTTGAAGTCTAGTAAAAAAGGGAGAACACTGAAGAATTATAGTGGTTCCCACTACTATTCATTCATTCATTCATTTATCCATCAATGCATTCATTTACCAATTTGTTCATTTATTTGTTTGTTTGTGCATTCATTCATTCATCCTATCATTGATTTCTTCATTATTTATTGTTCAGTTTTGTTAGGTTTTTTTGCACCAGCACCTGGTATTAGTATGCCAAGTTGTTCCTATTGGCGCCGTTCCAGTTGGGATACACTTCCTTGAAAAAAAAAATAGGACCGATAAAAACTCAAAGCATCTCCAGCATCTGTTTTTCTGCCTGTGTAGTTTATTTTGAAAGTGGAAGTGGAAACTACGGTTGCAGATGAGCTCAGTCTTATTTTCAGAATACATCATCACAAACCAATGATGTGGCAATCCAATTTTTGAAAGTAACCTTTCTTACACCTAAATGCAGCCACACTTCAAAAAATTAAGATCGTCTGTTGCCAGTGGTGGGCACAGTTAGCTTCACTAACTGCTAATAAACTAACTAAAAAAAATTGCTTTGCTAAACCTAAACCGCTAAACAGATAAAATATTAGCGGAAGCTAATGCTAAAACATTCTTTTATCATACACTGCTGTCGCTGACACTGTTAGACTGAATGTGACAACGTTGTAACAACTTAAAATGGTAAAATCACAAGTGTCCATGTCACCTTCAGAGGTGAGCTTTCAGAAATTAATCTGGTCCAATGAACCAATGAGGCGGAGCAGAACTCTGAAGGGCTGAAGAAGAATGATGCATTAAATGTGTCGGACGTCTCCCTCGTGTCATTTACTATAATGAATTAACTCGCTTTGGAGATCCTCTTTGTGGTTAAATACTTTTATAAACTAACTATAAAGTTGCTGTTCGTCATTATCTATATTCTCTTTATTATTATGGGGAGTGGTGGCGCAGAGTTTAGAGAAGGTGGGCTTGTGATCAGAAGGTCGCCGGTTCGACTCCCCGGACTAACAACATCAAAGTGTGAGTGGGAAAGATGAAGCACTGCCTGCCTTACACCACCAACACCTGCCTCCACCCTCATTTGCCCCACCCTTGAGCAATGCTCTTAACCCCCACTATCTGCTCCCCTGGGTGCCCTAGATGGCAGCTCTCTGTTCCACACAGAGGGCTGTGGTAGTTTGGCGATCTGTGGTTGTGTCAGGAAGGGCATCTGTTGTAAAAACAATTGCCAAGTCTTTGTGCGAGTTAATTCTCTGTTGCGACCCCTGAGAAGAGGAGAAGGCAAAAAAAAAAGAATAAATAAATAATCATCAATATTCTCTTGATAATAAATATGTTTGTATTAAAGTGAAGATGTGTGAAATGTGTGAGAGAGTCAAGTCCCAGAGGCGTTGCAAAGCATGCTGGGTAGAAAGTATAAGTGTGCAATGCTTCTGACTGTTTACAATGTTTCTGACTGTTTACAACGTTTCTGACTGTTTACAACATTTCTGACTGTTTACAACGTTTCTGACTGTTTACAACGTTTCTGACTGTTTACAACGTTTCTGACTGTTTACAACGTTTCTGACTGTTTACAATGTTTCTGAGTGTGACAATTGTTTTTTCATGTTATTTTCCTGTTCTTGTTGGTTTGGCATGTATGTTAAAGTCTCCGTTATTGGCTGTAAACTCACGACCATGAGTCAGAGATTGTTTGTGGGGTATGGGGGGGGGGAGTACTGTGAGAATGATGACATCACTGGGTGGCGCAGTCAGCATAGGCAACCAAGGCAAGTGGCAGCTGATAGCACTAGTGAAGACCTTCTCTGCTGTTGTGTTGACACTTGTGCTAAAAGACAAAATAAGTATTCATTGTGAGAAAAATGATTGCTGCAAGTTGATTTTAAGTTTGGAGAAGCAGTTGGTAGGGTGTGGGAATGGGATGATTAAATAAATACTCAAAGAAAAACTAAATAGTTAATAACAAACTGGAAGTGTTTTTTTGTTTTAGCTTAAAATGCACATCCTTAACTTTTGATACGCCGCAATTATTTATTTATTTTTCTCCCACTTCTGCAAACTGCATCTTTACTGCACCTCGCTTCTTAAAGTTTTCCTTTTACTGCTCTTGTCCCCCTCCCTCCATGTCACTCCGTCTATCAACAGAAAGCTTTTAACCTCTGTACCTCGAAGGTCACGCTGGTCAGACAGGTTTAAGTGCTTTAAGTGTTTTCAGTCCAGTTAAAACTAACAAACAAGACTAAAGAAGACACACAGTAAGCTCTTTTTCTCTTTTTTTGCTTTCGTTTTTTTCTTCCCTGTTTAGCTTTTCATCATATATTCAGAAGCATCTGGTCAGGTCGGGGTGGTGTTGGGCATCAAACCTGTGCACACCAGGTAACATGTCCGAGTTCAACCCAGTGAGACTGTTCAGACTGGTCCCAGTGTTTTCAGGCACATTAAGCCATTAGCACCCCTTCCAACAAAAACAAACTCTATAAAGTGACTGAAATCCCCTGCTTTACTACTGTACCTCTCCTTTCCTTTAACTTCCTTTTTATTCGCCACAATTTTCTACAGATTTTTTTCCATCTTCACCAACTTTTCGCTTTACCCATGTCTTCACCATTTCTGCACTTTTCTCATTCACAAGTGTCTTTCATGAAGCTTTCCTTGACTTGGACCTAAATCTCTGCACTTTTTTAAGCTTCTGTTAGTCTTTATTGTTGTTTTGCGGTCATATTTGCAACTTAATGAGGGTTTAAAATCTATAAGCTCTGTACAGAAATGGAAAGGTCTTGTTTAAAATTCAGTCCTGAATGCTCAAAACCGATGAACCTTCTGACAGAAGGTTGAAATATTGAGGCTGGAGGAGGAAACGGTAATGACAGATGTAAACATCTCTCTGTGTAATAATTTGGTGTTTAAACGATTAATAAGTCTGCTTTGTGTTTTTTGATTCCACAGAGTTCCAAAGTATCTTTAGTGTACTTGAATCACTTCAAAGTGTCTGAAATTACTCAAAAGAAATACAGACTTTCGTATTACATTCTTGCACTTCACATTTGTACTTTGCTGTTTTTTAAGGCCATTACATGTCCCGTTTACATTCTAGGTAAATACCAGTTTAAAGGTGGCCCTGAGAGCTGTTATGAGCGATCTTGTCTCTTTTCAGGCAGTCGATTGTGTGTTTGTGCGTGTGAAGTGCAGCACGTTGTCCCCATCAGGGTTCAGGTTTAAGCTTTTGACAGCTCAGGTTAAATGGATGACTGACTTTGACAAAAAGGTTAGAGGTAAAGAGAGGTGAAGATGGGGATCAGTACCACACAAGGAGAAAGGAGTATATATATATATGTGCTGTGTGTGTGTGTCTGCCTCTCACCATGTGCAAATAATATTATTTTAAAAATCAGTTGAAAAGAAACCGATCTTCAAGATATTTATTTTGTGTAATACCATAAATAAGATAAGATAAGACAGAACTAGAGTGATGAAATTGTTGTGCCAGAGTTTCAGTACAAAGGAACATACACAAGAAATAAAAAATAACAGGAAAAAAAATAAACAACAGAGAATATAAAAATACCAGCAATTAAGGTCTAAAACAGGTCAGGTGCAGACAGAAACATTAAAGTGTTTATTGTAGTACATGACTAATTTTATTGTCCTATGAATGACGACCATTAAACACCGACCTTTTGATCTTTGGAGGTCAGTAATCGGTGAGTTCATTGTGGATGTCTGCCCTTAAACACAGCAGACTTAATTTTTGTATAACATATTAAAAAAAATGTCCAGTGTACAATAATCCACCATTTTTCTTATCTTTAGTATTCCCTAACAAAACACTGTATGATGTCTTTCTCATTTATTTACACTATTTCTCATTAAAAGCAGATTTTTTTTTTCCTGCCATCATTCACATAATTACAATGATGAGCAAATCTAAAGTAATGTGGGGTTGAGTTGAGATGAACACCAATGGATTATGCTGCTTGAAACAATGTTCCAACTGATGACAACCATTCTACAGCATATTTTCTAAATTACTACACATCATAGGCTGGTGTTATAGATTTTACTTGGAGCACTTTATGGTGGCAAAGCTTAATATAGTATTTGTTGAGCGAGCAGAAACCGGTCATTTCAAATTCAACTTTTTCTTTAAAAAAAAAAGAGAAAGGAATTCTGTTTTGAGAGATAGGTATTTGATTTTTTTCTCACCAGTTTTATTTAAAATGTCACAAAGTTGGCTAAAGTATTCGATCGATCTGTGTGTTTTATATACCGGTAATAGAAATTTGGGAATAAGAGTGCTTAGATCATAATTTAACTTTTCCTTAAAGTGTATTCATGTTCTCACATGTCCTCAACTATGTTTTTAAGGCTCATTGTTCTGTATGTTTTAGATGTTTCCCTGCTCCATCTATTGATTCACATGACTGATGTGCAACACGCCACAAGTTCTGCAGAAGCCTGTTAACAAATCAGCCATTTAAATCAGGTGTGTAGAAGCAAGGAAACATCTACTAAAACATGCAAGACAGTGAAAGTTCCGGAAATGAGGACCTTTCTTCAAGCAATCTGAGTAATAGCTTTTTTATGTGGCTATACACTAATTATTTATTCTATATTGTTTGTCAAATTAATTTAATAACTTTTTGCAGCATGAAACTGACCTTGTCAAAAATAAACTGTTGTGAAAAGGGGAAATATGGAATAACAATGCAGTAAAGAAATCTCAAAAAGGGATATGAGGGTAGGAAGAAATAAAGACATTGTGAGACAGAATGACAAATAAAAGACATGAGGCAGAAAAGGAAAAGATGAGAAGAAATGGCAAGTCAATGGGTGGAGAGAGGGAGGGTGCAGGACTTGTGAGTGGGAACGAGAAACAGAACAAAGGAGGCAGTGTGCAGTGAACAGGGGATTGAGTCTCCATCTGAGACGAATAAAAGTGGAATAACAATAAAAGTCAGAGGGCGCTACTTCCCCAGCTCTTTACGCACATCATTCCCCCGTGTGCATGAGTGTTTGTGTGCACCCATGCATCGCTAGGTTTTTGTTTTGTTTTTTGTCAAAAGAAATTGTTGCCAATTTCTGCCAAAGGTTTTGAAAAATAGACAAGTCGACCTTCACATCTATAATCAAGATATGTTAGTGTGTGAAAACTCCAATCAAAGACACATGGCGCAACATGATGTGCACACACACACGTGCATTTATTTTTCTATCCTTATTAGAACCTCGTACTGACTTCTATTCATTTCTGTAACCTAACCCTGACCCTTACCCTAAACCTAAGCATCACCCTTACTTTCCAAACCTTAACCTAAATTCCATTCACACCTTGGACCTAAAACCAACCCCTAACACAAAACTGGTGTTCCACCACCTAAAGACCTGGCTTTGGTCCCCAAAAAGACTAGGAATCCTGACAAGGTAGGTGTGTATACCATAAAAAAGTCTTAAAAAGGTCATAAAAACTGGGTACACACACAGACAGACTGACCAAAACCCCACCCCCACCCCCCCCACCCCACTACCACCACTCCCACACACACACATACACAACAGCAGTTGTTTCATTGAGGTTTCTGTTTGAATGTACGCATTGCGTTTACATCTGTGAAGTATGGTCAATATCATGAAATTGCAAATTTGTAAGGAGAGAATGATCAGAGAGAAAAAGAGAGTGTAAAATAAAATAATGACAGACTTGGGAAGTGTCCAGCACAACAGCAGCACTGCAATTCTTATTACAGTAAATGAAGCCATGAGAATTGGGTATAACAATTTTTAAGTGAACACCCAACCCCAATTATATGCAAGCATGTTAATATTTGGAAAATATTGTCTATGAAGCTGAAAAACATGAAGAACCCAATTTATTCAATAATGGTCAGTCAGGTCATCTGGACAGTTTATTTTTTGTGGAAAGACGTTTGGCCCTCTATCCGAAGGGCTTCATCAGTCTGAGGAGTCCCAAGTAAACCGTTTCTCCCACTAAGCAGTTGGTCCACTGGTTGGTCAACTAAAGGAGGGGACTGCTTAGTGGGGAAAACAGTTTACTTGGGATTCCTCAGACTGATGAAGCACTCCGGATAGAGGGTGAAACGTCTTTCCACCAAAAAAAAAAAAAACTGTCCAGATGACCTAACTGACCATTATTGGATTTTGTACCTGGATGACTGAGCATGAACTTTGAAACCTAATATATTGTACTGTAAATGTGAAAAAATACAATGAAAAACAACCACCAACACACAAGGAACAACAAACTCACTTTTACAAGTAAAGACAGCTTCAACTTTTTGAAAATTTTGAGCTAATAAAGTAAATAAAAACCAAAGCTCACAACGAGCCATAACCACAGACTACTCAAAAAGCGTTCAATACAAAAACAACTGGACTTTATTTGTAACAGAAGACGTTTCGCTCCTCATCCGAGGAGCTTTCTCAATTCAAAGAGCAGAGAGTGAGAGATTCAGGTGAATCTTACCTGAATCTCTCACTCTCTCCATTTCTCCATTTGATGAACAAGATAGAACGTTTAATGTGAAACACATCCAGCCTCCTAATGTCACCTTTATACAGGCACCAGGTTTCAGCGGCCTATACAAAAAAAATCAGTACTATAACACAGTAAACTGTAAGCTTCATCTGCAGTGTGATGTCATGAGATTTCCACATGCGCTGATTTAACGTGCCGAAGGTGGCAGCAGCTCCCTCTATATGCGCAGAGATTTTGGACGCAAGACGGTTGTCATTTCTTATCTGGCAGCCCAGATAATGGAAGTTGGTGACTTCTCCCAGGTTTATCCCATCAATGTTTAGCATGTTAGCATCAGGATCACAGCCTCTTGGAGGCTGTTTAAGTATCTGGGTCTTGATGATACTTATAACTAATCCAAACTTAAGACACGATTCCTGCAAGGCAATGACATAGCTCTGTAAAGCTTCCATTCTGTTCGCCATTAGGCATATGTCATCGGCATACACATTGACCCCAGGAAATAGGCACCAGATTCCCTGAGACCCTGCACGGAACAAGCAAGTAACTAAAATGAATGGAATGGAAAGCACTGACTGATGATTTTTTTTTTTTCCAATTTTCCATAAAATAAATGGAGTCGGAATTAAAGTTAGTCATTAATACATTCAAAACAAAAACTAAATTAAATAAGCATCTAGAAAAAAAATCCTGGTATTACACATTTGTTACATGTATTTTTTGTGATTTTTGTACCTTTTAAACTTAGCAGTTTTCAGACTAAAGCTTAGTTTTAATTTACAATACAATTTATATTTTACAATTTATGGGTATTTTAGAGATGCACCGAATTTAACTGTTTATCTGAATTAGATTAAATTTGATTTCACTGGGCTGTGTGAATTGAGTAAAAAAATGATTTGGTTTTGTTAAGTTTAAACTATAAGTAGCATCAGTAGGGATGGGCTAAATCTCCTAAATGAATCTGTCAACATAATGACCACTGAACGAGAGACACGTCTGTTTGTATATGAAGCAGCTTTTATTTTCTACAGCAAAGAGCTATTGAATGACTCTGAAAAGCCAGTGCCAAATTTCTGAGTAGGAAGACAAGAGAGCATGACATAAACACACAAAAAGCAGTTTTACTCTGAGTGTATACATTTTAATGACATGGCGTAGGGACACCTGCATGTGTTTAAGCATCCACGGATAAGCACGTGTAAGAATTTAATTTCCTTCAGTATGTATATCTATATCACGTGCATGTGCTTAAAAGAGGCTTCTGAATTTGACCTGTTTGACCACTACCTAAACTCAAATAAACAAAGCATCTCTTTAATGGTGTAAATGTGACAGTGCAATGACTCACTGCCTCTGATCTTCCATATAAACTGTGAAGTCAGCAGCTGCAGCCAAGAAGCAAAGCTTCGAGGAACCAGATCAACCAGGCATATCCAGAAGCTTTTTGCTCCTTTAAAGAATCTTCTTGAATAAATTTAGTTTTGATTTCCTGTGGGCTTTTGTTGGCACACTTTCATTGTCTGCTAAGTCCTAGAGGACTAGTGCTCATTCAGTGTTACTCAAATCAAGTTTTGCTTCAGGTTGCAGTTTATATCCTGATATGGAAGGTTATGAATAAAAAAAAAAATATGCACAGTCTTGGATCCCTTACACTGTACATTTTAACACTGTAGCAAAAACTGTACTGTAAAATCATGACAAATACTGTATATAGTAAAGTACACATATGTGCATATAGGGCCACAGTGAATGAATGTTTGCCATAATTAACAATAACTACAGCTGCAGCAAAAAGCTTGAAATTTGCCCCAAATATGGCAGATTCTAAACAGAAATAAAAACAACAGTAATATTAGTTATTACAGTTCAAAAATATAGAAAGTTTGCTAAAATTATCAACAACAACAAAAAAGTTGTGATAAAGACCAAATGAAACTGTTATAAAAAGCTAAATATATTATCCCATGCATAAAACTGAAGGGGGGGAAAAAAAAAATGCTTCTTCCTTTCTGGGTCACGAGGGTCACTGGTGCCCGTATCTAGCAGTCGCTGTGTGAGAGGCGGGGTACACCCTGGACAGCTCACAAGTTCATCACAGGGACTCGGAGACAAACAAGACAAACAACCATTCACTCTCTCACACCTCATGCTGATTTAGTCACCGATTACACTAACATGCATGTTTTTGTTCTGTGGGAGAAAACCGGAGTACCCGAAGAAAATCCATGAGTTCACGAGAGGAACGTGCTAACCCCACACATAAAGGTCTGAGACGAACCTTTGAACTTGTTACGGTGAGGCAACAACTTCAACAACTGTGCTGCGGTGCCACCCTGCAATAAATTATACTGTAAATGCAAAATCAAATATACTGTACAGTGCAAGAAGTCTATTGTGCTTGCATTAACTGTTGTAGAGGTAATGCACAATCTATGTAGAGTTAGGAATGCACTGAGGTATAGGAATCATGAATCATAGGAAAGCAGCGGTCACTTTGAGTCAGGGCTCAGAACAAATGGATGATGCTCCAGTTGCCAGAGAGAGCAACTCACATCTTGAAATCATAAATTCACAATCTACTCTGGTCCTTCTCAAAGAACTTGGTGTGTACTCCTGTGATTGATTATAGTTTCAGCAAGTTTTGGAATTATAGTAAAAAAGGGGGAAATTTCTGTTAATAATATGCATGAGTGCAGGACTTCAAAAAATTATTTCCAAAACTATCCACACTGTTAGTATAATAAGTGGCCTTCGGTATGTGACCTACTAATCTTGGGTGAGAATTGTGCTCTTATTGTGACAGATCTAAAGATTAAAAGTCAACCAGCCAAGATCCAAGGTGAAAAATATTCCAAGGATAAAATAAACGTGTCATGGTTGTGTTTGTACAAATCATATTTGGGGCAAATTACTCATGTTTTGCAGCATTTTGTCTTATTTAGGGAGTTGTTACAATTGGTTTATCGTTACCTAGGAGGAGAAAAATAAGGCAATGTAAAGTAAGATAGAGTAACTTAATCAAACTACCCATGGCTTAGGTGCTAATTACCCAATGGGACACAATATTTCATTCAGAGATGTATTTAGTAACTAAGAAACTTCTGAAATTTTGTATTGCTGTCATGACCTGCACTTGTTTGAACCCAAATGTAGGCGGGACTCTGAGAACTCAGGAATAAAGTAAATGTATTTTATTAAAATAAACATAAAGGGCTGACGTGGCAGCAAAACTTACATAAATGAAGTGAAGACACAGAGGGAGACAGCTACTACAGGCCAATCCACAGACGGGAACAATAAGGAAATGCAGAATATATAGAGACACTAACAAGGGGATAAGCACAAACACCTGGGGAAGGGCAACAGGTGGCAGAGGCAGGAGCTGATTGGAGAAACACTGACGAGGGCAGGACAGAAGGATCACAAAACACACAGAGATCATTTCAAATTGCGTGATCTCGAGTTTATTGCATAACAGTTTAGAACTGTGTGAAATATAGTAGAGAAATCTGCTTTATCCAGCTGAGAGCAGGCTTGTTTATAACTCCAAACCCAGGGCAGTAGACAAACTGCAGTGGACCCTTAGTTATTTGTTTTCAGGTGGGTCAATAACTGTTTTTTTTGTTTGTTTGTTTGTTTCAGTCTTTTATGACGTGAGATGTTGGGACTACTGGTTAGTATTTATCAAGGTGGATGGATGAGATTGTTTAAAAGTATTAGAATACAACATTGTTCAGATATCTACATTCGCCTTTGAGCAATGTCTAAGTGATGTTGTCAAAGATTTGGTTTGTTTATAATTTAACACTTTGGTGGAAAATGGAAAAAAAATAAAAAGGTGCAACAAAAATATTTCCGTTTAGTTTAGACGTAAAACAATCTGTTAGTGTAATCTAACACTGTCGAGGTTTTGAGCCATGCGCCATGGGAAGAGGAGGGCACCAATGCTGCCAGGGTTAGAGGTTTAACTCCCAGTGGAGCCCCAAACATTTTTAAAAAACTGTGTTTCCACGGCACTATGAGCAACCTCTGATTAAAGTCTTCACCAACTGGTTTACGTTACACACACTGTAAATACAAACTTCCACAATTTCACACAAAAATGTGAGACAAAAAACACGGGGATCTAAAACTTGAGGAAAAGCTCAAAGCAGATGGTAGACTATGCTACAGGATGCTAAATGTTCTTTTAATGAGCTGTCAGAAAGCCGTTTGGGGGTGAGAAGGTTATGTGTATGAACCGTCTGAAAGAGTCAATACAAAGTCAGCACTGTCTGGATCCAGTGGCCAATATGACACAACGATAAGAGCTGAAAAAATAAAAGTCAGCATGCATTTATCACTCGCTCCACTCACTCACTGCCAGCGGACATCAAGTATTTATGTGTAGGAATCTGTTCAGAATACAGTCTAAAAGTAGCAGAAAATATTAAAAACAAATGTGTTGTGCAAGTTTAACAATTAAAAAAAATCTCAAACCAATTATATGTTGTGTTTGTCAATTCAAGAAGTAACCTAAATACATATTTTTAGAAAAGGCATATAAAACAATTACTTAAAAAAAACAGACTCCTCGCCAACACAAACAGGCATAAAAAGAACGGCAGCTGACTGACCCATAAACTCCAGGACAAACTGGTCTTGAGTAACAGCCAACGGAGGCTGGACACAAATGGACAGCTTAGACGACTGTAGAGGGGAACTGGCCTTTATTTTCACCTGCAGAGAAGATAATACTGAGTTATTTATATTTCTCCATGGGAGAAGTGTATAAAATTAGCAAAGGAATTACTGGTAATGGCTTACCTGTACAGTCACTGAAGGGACAGGGAGACCATCGATGTCTTGGATAAGAGCTTGCTGTAAAGAACAATTAACAGAATGAAGCGTCTCAGTGTGTATGCCTTTATGTATTAATGTGTAAATAAAAGCACTTGAATCTGTTTGATTTAGGTTTGTTCACCGATGGTTTGTCTAGGCTGGAGGAAACAGTGACTGTGACAGAGAGGTCCTCCACTGAGTCGGTTTTGGGGAGGATGTCTAAAATCAGATAAATAATTTTTTTAATAATGAGCCACCGATGTTTCACAGTCAGCATTTCACAAATGTAAGTTATTAAGTAACTTCAATTGGTTAATCTACCAGGAAGCATTCAAAACTATTTGTAACTTATGATTCAAAACAAAAGAGGAGGAAAAAAAATCAGCTTCATTTCTGATTGTTACCTGAAGACACCATTTTATGCTCAAGTACATTATCTTCACATGCTTACAATCACTTTGTAAGGAAATTTTCATTTTGTATATAGTCATAGAGATTGAGTATATGCATTCAGATTATTAGTAGACCCTTTAACACTTCTTATAATCTTCTACCTTGAGTCCGGGTGGCCTCTCTGATGAACCTCTGCAGTTTCTTCATCTCAGCATCCACCTGCTCGTAGTCAACCTCCCTGGCATCTACCTTGGGTGTTGAGAAGAAGGAGGGGTCGGTACCCATATATGAGCACAGTAGATGTCCATCTGGGCTCAGACTGACCACAACCCCCTTCAGCTCCCTTAGGAATAAAAGATGAGAAGGTTTATATGATAAAGTTTACTATTTGTTTTGAACCTGTGCTTCCTTGTTGGGTCTAAATGACCCCTGAGTTCTGTTTTAAAACCGAGACCTCAGGGGTTATTTTGACCAAAGGACAGCAGGATGCTTATGTTTCTTTGTAGTGCAGCATTGATCTGAAGTTCACACGGAGTGTGAAGTTTTGTTCTGACTTTTGAATATGGAAATTGATGATAAGAGGGAGAGCATAAAAAATTCAGAGTGATGCAATACTGTTTTAACTATATGGTAACAGGTTGCAGATGTGTTCATGCCTGCGTCATTTCTGTTCCAGGCTAGTGAGACTGCAACACACACATCCACATAAAGACACAAATTCAAATACACAGGACAGGGTTCAGGTTGAGTGAGGCAGCCAGCTTCACACCTGCACAAGAAAGAGTCTAAGGAGGCATAAAACGTTCAAAGTTACTGCTGTAGTATTACGCAATTTGCTAAAAGTATGAACATATTGATAAAGTTAGTAAAAGTTGCCTTCGTATGCAGCTGTTGCACTGGGAGTAAACAAAAGTGACATTGTGTGCTTTGAAAAAAACATGCCAGAGTTGCAAAATTTAAATTTCCACATTTACATCATGAAATGTGAGTAAAAAATAGCAGGTCAGTGTGGTCTATATATTTTTTTCCACCCAGCTGACTCTTTTATTCCCACACACAGTATGTTGATTGCTCTATGACCACCTTCACGATCAGCTCTGAGGTGCAACGAGCTTTCATTCTGTCTTTGTAATTTACACAAGTGAACAAAAACACAAGACTGAGTTTGAACTCGTGTGAAGGATACTTGTGTTGCATGAGATCATTTTAATTAGTTCTTTTCGGAAAAGCTAAATTACCTTACAATAAATACCATATGTATGTTGCAGAATTGCAAATTCATGAGGAACAACTCCAAATAGGTCATAAAGTTTGTCTAAATCAAAACAGTTTTCAAGGATTGTTTTGTTAGGTATTGAAATTACATAATACAGAATACATCTATTCAGCATATTCAGATGAGAAACTATTGGCAATTCATTCTGCGGGCAGTGTTTGCATCTTCTATGTATGGGTTACCTGATTCTTTGACAAAGTTTCTTACATCGATACACTAGCGACAGAAGCATTTGTAATGTGGGGGAAGCACACTGGTGTGTGTGTGTGTGTGGGGGGGGGGGGGTCCTCCCCCAGAAAATTCTGAATAAAGTAGATTCCATTTCCTGCATTCTGGTGCATTTAACGGGTTGTTAAACATCCACGTTTACCAACGTAAGTAAACACTTGATTCAATAACTATTTTAGAGAGCAACAAGAAGTAGTCTGACCAACAGCTGCCCTTGTGTGAATAGAGAACGCTTCACTTCTATCAAGCGTCCTAGGCCCCCACCCCCGCGTCAAAAACTGCTGGAACTAACATAGCGCTAAGCTTGCGGAATGCAAAACAGATGTGTTAGCCAAGATGCTACAGACATAGTGCTCCGCTTCTCTCACACATCCTAACCCTCCACTCTTGTCAACAACTGCCAGCACTAACGTGGCGCTAAGCTAGCGCGCAAAACAGAGGTGTCTCCCCCTCCTCCCCCTGTGAGCGTCCTGCCAAGGCAGATGACCGATGGGAAACACTGCTTGCGGTGTTTTGTTGTAGGTAACCAGGAAAACTAGTGGTTTGATTACTCTCCTATTCATCAAGTAGAATGGATTTGTTCATGAAGAAATAGAAACAGCACTGGGTGAACTAATATTTCAGGTCCGAATGATTTTTTTTTTTTTAATGTGGGGGGATTGTTGCGACGCCTATGCACCAATGAATGACTGAATAAATCAATGAATCAATATGGTTAGACTGGTAAGGAATTTTGAATATACTGTAGTTCAAAAAGTCAAAGTGAGCTTGATCCTGTTGGTGCAGAAATTCAAAATGAAAAGCAAAACAAAATCAAGTAACTCAATTCAGTCATCCCAAAGAACCAAAGCTATAACCTTTGCAGCACCACTGCAATCGTTACAGACTCCCCTGCAAACTGCTGATGTGACTTTGTGTGTTTGTTTTGCATGGTTTGGTGTGTATGTACGCCACTCTCCCACACTCTGCTGTGTCCTACAAACACACAGAACAACCTGATGACTATCAACTGCTTAAAAACAACACGGCCTCGAACTAAACCAAACAGCTACCCAGACATCTACTATCTCCTGCATCTAAACTACACATATGCACACGGGATCAGAGACCACATCATTTTTCAACTGTGTTTGCGTTTTGCGTTGTAATTGTATCAAATTGCAGTTTGATTGTAGCTGTTTGGAGAAAGAGGAAGGACGGGCTTTAAGTGGCCCCTCCTCGCTTGGTGCTGATTGGCCAGCTGGAAGACATTGTCTTGTTATTTCCTGCCTAATATTCAACACCGGATTTCACAAGCTGATAACCGAGTCACCAAACCTACAGGAGGTCCTACCTGAAAATTCACAAATAAGTTCCTTAGATAGAGAACTTTACTAATTGGCTTTTATGTATGTGAATGTTTCTGTAAAGTGCCCTGAGACAACTTTGTTGTGATTTGGCGCTATATAAATAAACTGAACTGAATTGTACAAAAAATGCACACACTGGATATGTGACAGCGCAGTTTGCTAGGTAACAAAGGATCAACTTTTAATGGCCAAGCATGTTTTGTGTGTACATAAGTTGCCCGTGTTTAACAACTGCTATCTTTTTTAATCGTGTGTTTTAATGGATACTTGTACTTTCTTAACCCTACTCTGTGTTTTAAGTCACTGTTAAGATCAGCATTGTATAATGTTTATGCATTTAAATTAAAAACCCATTTAAGTGGGTAAATTATTGTGTGAATTCTTATAAGCATTCACACAAATGCGATCTATTTTTATTCCATACAGTGTTAGGCGCCATTCTCGTCCCGCAGTTTTCAAGCTATTTCAACAAATCATATATCAAAACGTTTAGCTCGTTCAGCTAATTTCAGAATCAGCTTTATTGTCATTGCACTGAAGCACAACAAAATTACATTTCAGTACAGTCTGTCCGAGTAAAACATAAACAGACAGACATGGGGGACGGAGGTGTCAACTGTTTTTTTCAGCTGCTCTATGCTCCTTTCAGATTTGTTCAGCTAACTAAAATATTTTTGTACTTCTAACTTCTTTCTGCTAATTTCAACTTGTTATGCTCCTTTCAGCTTATTTCTGCAAGTTTCTGCTTTTTCCTGCTATTTTAGCTACTACTGAGTTGTTTATGCTAATTTGAGCCTTTTCAGCTAATTCCATATTTTTTGCGCTCATTTCAACTTTTTTCAGACTAATTCAGCAAAAATTAAAGCTTCTTCCTGATTTTTTTTAACTGCTTTTAAGCAGTTATTTGCTAATTTCAGCTTTTTCAAATAATTTCCACTTTTTTGTGCTCATTTCTGCTTCTTTCAACCTAATCGGGTAAACGTGTTCTTTCCGCTTTCAACTGTTAATGTAAGCTTGTTCTACCATTTCAGCTACCTTTTTAACTTTTTTTTTTAGCTAATTGCAGCTATTCTCAGATAAATTCAAGTTTTTCATGGTAATTTTTGCTACTTTCAACCTATGGTAATTTCAGCTTGTTATGCTCCTTTCAGCTTTTTTTCTGCTAGTTTCAACTTGTTATGCTATTTCAGCTACTATTTAGCTGTTTTATGCTAATTTCAGCCTTTTCAGCAAATTCTACATTTTTAGCTCATTTCAGGGTAGTTTCAGGTTCTTTCTGCCTTTTCAGCTATTTTTTTTGCTCATTTCAGCTTTTTTAAAACTAATTTCCTCATTTTTGTGCTAATTTCTGCTCATTTACACCTAATTCAGCTAAATGGGTTCTTTCTGCTTTCTTCTGCTAATTAAGGCTTGTTCTTTCATTTCAGCTACAATTCATCATTTTTTAGCTAATTTCAACTGTTTATCAGCAAGTTCTTCAGCAATAATCTGCTCACAGACTCATGTTCATGTTTGTGCTGATGTTCAATGTTTTATGTTATGAGTGTTTAGTGTATATTTAGTTGATGTTTTTCTTAGTTCATATCTTAGATGTTATTACTGTTTTTATTATACATTTTATTGTTGGATGTAACTGGGACCCCGTGTACATAATTTCGCTCCACCACATGTACCCCATGAGGTGCGAATGACAATAAAGAAACTCTGACTCTGACTCTGAATAAGCATTCACACTGAATTTTTGAAGGAAATGCAGTTTCTCTAGTTGTGTTTTTATTGTTACTTGTTTTTATCACTATTTTATGATGTGTGCCACTGACCTATTGGCCAGGTCATCCTTGAAAAAGGAATCTTGATCTCAACGGTTTATTTTATCTGGTAAAATAAATGTGATTATATTGTTTCTGTATCCAGTTCCAGAAGTGTGGTTTTGGTGCAGGTTGTACTCACGGGAAGTTGGCAACTCGAACAGCTACAGGCACAAAGGAGAGCTGTGCTGCCCACTTTAGAGTCACATCCTGGTAAACCAGCAGCATACTGGTGTGGTTACTGAGCAGCAGGTTCATGGTGCCATCTGTCACTAAATATCAGAAAAAGTAGGTTAGAAAGAAACACTGGGGTAATGTTATCTTTATTTAGAAAATTTCAGTTAGCTGTCATAAATGTGACTAACCGTACGTGAAGCAATAAAAAACGCTTTGCAATACCCCTGCAAATTAAAAGTTGTGCCCTTTCACAACGTCATAATGTCTCTTTAATATGAACATTAAAGAGACATCGTGGACCACACTGAGAACAATCTGACTCAATTAAATTCATATATCCAGTAATTTTTCCAACAGTTTCCCTTGGCCATTTTTTATTTAGGTTGTGTGTCTTGTGGCAAGAAAGTCAGCCTCAGTTTCATAGCAGCACAAATTTGAGGTTTTGTCTCTCATTCTTAGTTATAGAACACAGTGTGCATATTCACAAATCTAACAACCATCCACAGAAATAACAAATTCCTGTGGTAGGTACGCCTTTTTAGGATGAGGGCAGCTTGCACTTTCCAGTAGAGAAAAATCATCTTTTTTACATCTGGTTTGTGTAAAAAAAAATAAAAATAAAAATGTCATTTAGATCGTCCATTGTGAGACAAGGTCTGCCGTCGTAAATATACTGTAAATACAACCAAAGTTAATCACATACTTTCTCTGGTGACCCACAGCTGGAAACATAAAATATAAATAGTCTTTCTTTTTCGCTCTCTTTCACACATACAGATGAGGAGAAACGTCCAGTCAACCCACCAATAGTGCAGTTACCACCTAGTGAGATCTGAGGTGACGGCCACACGCAAAACAAAACACCTCACTGGCACACGGTTGAAAACACAAGTTATAATATAGTAGAAGTGGAAAGCAGAGTAAGAGAATACAGAGCAGGGGTAAAAATGATAGAGTGTATGTTGATGCCACATCAAAGCAAACACACGCACCTTATATCTCAACAATATTCCTTATAATTATGATCCAAATATAAAAAGGTACAATTAGTTGTTTTTTTCATATTTGAGCTGGGTTTTTTTAACCCTTCACTTTTTTTTTTTTTTATTCTGTGCACCTAAAAATGTTTTTCTCGTCCTCTTCCCTTCATTCATTTTTCTCTTGGCTGCTCTCTTGACCCCCCTCCAGCAGTTTTATTCTTCCTCTGTGTTTTTAAGCTTCACTTGTCACATGGTTTCTCTTATCCTCTTTCAGTCATTGAACATTTTTTGGTTTCATCTCTTCTCTTCCTGCCTTCCTTCCCTCAAGATGTATGAATAAGCTGAGGTGTAAAGAGAAAAAGAGGTTTGCATGCACAGAACATAAAACCACAAAGTGTAGAAGTTGCCAGGGAAAGTCTCCGTAAATTTCCTATAGTACTGTTTTTAATGATAAGAATATGATCTCACTGTTTCTTTTGACATGATCACGGACTTTTGAGAGATTTCTTTCTAGTGGATGTTCTGACTTTATAACATAACAGTTTTACACATACTGTAAGCTGTTACGTGACAAATTAAAGTCGAAGTCTCTACATCTCCACCCATTCTGTCAAAAGAAAGCCTGATGGTGACTAAACATTGTCAAACAAATCAAAATGTAAAAAAAAATCCCCTACGTTAGTTTAGTTAAAACTTGATTATGAAAATAAACGTCTATGACACAGAATTTTACTTTAATAAAATTCATTAAATAATCAATAGGATACCTCAATTAATTAGTCATCAGTTTATGGCGTTTCCAGAAGTGATAATCGGAGTGTTTTTTAAGGAGATGTAATTTTCTTTTTTGTTTTGTTTTTTTTTTTTTTTACAGGAACTGAAGCCAAAACTTGTACTTGACAAAACCAGGATGATGGATGGGAGAAGATGATGAAAGTGACAGAACTGGTCTGACTGAGGCAGCTGGGGCTGGAGGCCAGAAGAAAAGCATTAGGAAAGCTGCAATAAATTTGTGTTGTCAGTGCTCCTCTCTGTCACACTCCACTTTGAGAAAAACACCAAATATCCTAGCTATGGTATATCAATACTGTTAACGAATAGTGGGTGGCAACTCATATACTCACAGTGTCACTGAAACTCTGTCTAATAATACAGTGCAATCAAGTCAAAGTTGACACTGAAGACAGCAGATTCAAATCTTCCAGCCATGTGAGAATGTTTTTTTTTTATGTAGCCAATAAATATTTATTATAATTTTCTATAAATGTAAAAATATATTATACATTTATATGAATCTCTCTTGTAAAAGAGTCCCCGAGGCTCAATGGGATTAACCTGTCTAAATGAAGGTTGAAAAAAAATTTTTTTTTTTCTTGCTCTCGGTGGAAGGCAGACGCGTCCTCCTCTGCTCCATCCCTCGCTCCGTCCCTGCCTTGCTCTTTGTCTTGTGAACCTTTTTCAGAGTCCCTTTTGTTTTGCATACCTTCCAAATTGTCTTGGATGTTATGGAAACAAAGACGCTCTGTCCCCCTCCCCATCACTTCCCTTAACCAAGGTCGTGGACCTGTGACAGAGCTCAACCAAGATGGCTGATAAACAAACACCTGTTATCAGGACTATGGCTGGGATGGGGCTCTGGACTGTGCTGTGCTATGACCTTCCCTCAAACTCACTGCTTTCACTGGACTCCCTCACCTCCCCTGGCGTAGCAACCTAGGAGATGCGAAGGCGCCAAGGGCTACGTCGCTCACCTGGCAGCCATGCTGGGACCCCCACCCCCTACCCACTCCACACGGATATGCATTATGTCTATTTATGTTGCTTTGCTGTGGTAGATTTTTTTATGCCTCAAATCGTGCCCTGTCAAGGACACTGTGTGAGAGATCTTTTATTTTTATATACCTCTCTCCTTATGTTTTCTTCCCCCTTTCTTATCTAAGCAACAGGGGCAGCGCATCTTAGAAGCTAAAGCCCCCTGTACACTTCTGTCCATCTTTAGGGCGGCTGTACGGAACATAATTTTGTTGTACTTCACTCTATAAGGATAATAAAAAGCATTCTAATTCTGAATATTAGGAACTAAATACATCTTGTACAAAAAATACAGTCAATATCCTTGTATAGCCAGGGTCCACCCACTTCTGCAAAAATGTTTGCGTCATACAAAAAGTCTAAAAACGTGGTTTACCTGAAGCATAGGGTAGGAAGCAGCTGGGGTTGAATTCCAGTTTCTTCATGAAGCGGATCTGCCCATTGTCACGGAAACAGAAGAGGTTTCTCTCACCCAGCACAAGGATTGAGGAAGAGGAATGGGAGAAGGAGGGCACCAAAACATCCAGGGCCTGTTCTCCTAGTACAAACGTCCAGTCAGGCTGGAAGAAAACACATAAAAGAATTAAAACAGACTGCCAGAACTCCATAAGTTTTAAAATATGAACCTTATTACAAACTAGAAGTGTGCTATCTGAATAGTCTTTAATAAATGTATTAAAGGTGTATATTTATTTTCGCATATTCTTATTTGGACGAAGATGTGAACACTTGATTTACATAGAAGCTTGTATGTGTGTGCAACTAACACAGCTCTTGTGATAAACTTTAGATGTAGCACAGTATACAACTTGGATCCCTCCAGTGTTTTTGGTCAAGACAAGAAGCAAACACTTCTGTCCATCTGCATTTGTGTTTAGGACTCACTGTGAGCCTCTTGCCTCCAGTTCTGAGGGGCAGGTCAGAATCCTGTTGACTCTCTGCATCTGTAGCCACAGCCAGAGTCTCATACCTGAGAATCAAAAAGAAACAAACCCCCATTCACACAAAGACACTGTATGTATACTACTATTGAGTATTAGAGCGCTGTTTCCTGCCAACTGTTTCTCGTGTTGAGTTTGCTGAGGCGTTCTTGTTGTTGGCACACCAAAATCTATCTTAGATGAGCCAAACAAGGACATTCTCATCCAAAACTACAAACATTAAATTAATATCATCTCTTCTTTACAGTTAATAAAATGATGCCTCTAAATTTGAGGTATTTTCTTCAAGTTTGGGTTGCTAAAAGTAATTCATAAAAATGTCACATTTTCATTCCAGTTAGGTCAATTTTGCACACGTTTTGTTAATACTAATTTGTATCGTTTGGCAGTGAGCTTCTCTTATAAAAATAATGTTCTTGAACTTTTTCTATCAGATTAAAAGGTCAAATCAAACATTTTGATTGAGAGCCTAAAATACCAACAAGACACCATTTCCTTCAATAAAATCTACTCTTTAATTTAAAAGATAAATACAGTTCATATGCATATTAAATAATAACAGCAAACATTGTGCAACATGTTTAAAATCAACAAAATCTTTAAGCACTTATATTCCCTTCATACTGACTTCAGTCAAATCAGTCAACACTGCACTGACCCAACTTTCTTCAGAAGTGTAGTTTATCAGTTTTGATCAGTAAGTTGTTGGCAAAAAAGGCAAAAATAAAAAGGTCGGACTAATGGTGGTGAGTTGACTTTGGCATTTGTAGCATCAACCAATTTCCAGTAAGAAGCTGGCAGAAGGAGCAGCTTGGCGGGAATCTATCTTTCTTCACTACCACCTGGTTGACCTGAGCGATCTAAACCCAACCCAGCCTGACTCTGAACCACAAAATAACTGCTGATCTATAGACTCCTTCTATTCTCTCTGCAAAATCTGTACAATAAAACTGTCAACAGTCAAAAGTGGACAGTTTGAAATACACCTAAAACCACAATAGCCACAAATCATTAAGACCGTCACTTTATAGATTCTTGGTTTTTTTTTTGTTTGTTTGTTTTTCTAAAAAAAAAAAAGTTAAGTCTGGTCCTCTGGACATTTTGAATGTCCAGAGGACCAGACTTAACTTTTTTAGATTTTTCTACCTGGATTATTGAGCATGCATCAGGATATTTTTTTTTTGTTTTTGTATGCTGTTTTATTATTTTTATATTACGGTACATCCTTTGTGCAATAATACAATATGTACATTGTTTTTAGATTTTCTTTTTTCTTTGTATTGATCAGAATTGGAACAAAAAAAAAAAAAAGCTAACGTGAAAAAAAATAAAATGCTTAAATTACAGAGAAAATTGCAACCGAGTATCCAGTATTCATCACCATTTTCTGTGCACAAACTTTTGATATCTACTTAAATACTCCAGTCTAATTTAAGACCAAAGACCTACATTGATAATAAAACGAGCTCATTTACTTGTCATATATTTTGGAATATATGCTCAATCTGAAATGATGCTGAACTACAACTTTTATCATGGTAATCTGGTATGGTATGGTATGGTATGGTATGGTATGGTATGGTATGGTATGGTATGGGATGGTATGGTATGGTATGGGATGGGATGGTATGGTATGGTATGGTATGGTATGGTGTGGTATGGTATGGTATGGTATGGTATGGTATGGTATGGTATGGTATGGTATGGTATGGTATGGTAAGGTATGGTACGGTGTGGTATGGTATGGTATGGTGTGGTATGGTATGGTGTGGTATGGTATGGTATGGTATGGTATGGTATGGTATGGTATGGTATGGTATGGTAATTAAAAAAAACGCTGCTGCATGTATGCATATTAACCCTTTTATTTAACCAGGAAAATCCCATTGAGATTTTCCTCGATATCTCTATGTTGACAGTAGAATTGTTTATTGTTGAGCTAAAACAGTTGCTAAGGTTTTCCCAGCTTCAGTTTGCATTTGACATCATTCAGTCAGACGTGTTCTGTCTCAAACTGGTGCTAAGTGCTAATAAAACGAAGGTGATGTTGTTTTCAAACAGAAAGTTGGTGCCAACAGTTCTTTCTCCTATCTTCTCAACGCATGGTGCTCCTATTGAGTTTGTAGATTCTTACAAATACTTGGGAATTTTAGTCGATGCACATCTCTCTTTTAAGCCACGTGATGAAAACTTGATAAAGAAACTGAAATTAAAACTGGGCTTTATTCTCAGAAATAGAACTCTGAATTGTTAGAAAATGCCTTGTAACTGCTTCTTTCCTACCGGCCATTGATTATGGTGACATTATTTACATGAATGTCCCTGCCAGCTCCTTGCAGATGTTGGATGCTGTCTATCACGCTGCGCTAAGATTCATAACTGGTTGTAACTACCGTACCCGTCACTGCACTCCGTACTCACTGGTGATTTGGTGGTCATCATTATCTACACGTAGACTCACACTGGTTCATTGTCATCTTTAAATCACTCCTTGATCTGTTACCTTCTTAAATCTCCTCCCACATGTCACACCGTCAGTGCAGTTACAGCGTGCACTCTCAGGCCATCATTACCTGCAACGTTCTCTCAGTGCAGATTGAATTCAGCAAAAAGGCCTTTTCTTACTTTGCTCCTGTAACCTGGAACACCTTGCTAAGATCTGAAGCTGTCCACTTTGATTTACTTAAGGGATTTTAAGCAGCTGATAAGGTCAATAGAAAATTCAAAGCAAATACGTCCTTGTTTTTAGTATTTTACCTTGTTTTATAGGGCTCCTTGATATTCTTGTTTTATAACACTACTTTTATTTTAATTACATTTTATTGTTGTATAATGTTGTCTGTACTTTATATGTTGTTTAAAACAGATCTCTCTTGAAAATGAGTCCTCATGGCTCAATGAGACTAACCTGTATAAATAAAGGAATGTGATCACAGATATATTTTGCAAGCGAGCAGCCTAACATACATGTTCTGGAATCTGAACTGTGGGAGGAAACCAGGGTACCAGAAGAAAACCCATGCAAACATGAGGTGAACATACAAACTCCACACAATAAACACCTCTGACCCAACTCCGGGTCTAAACCTAGTACTTTCTTGCTGTGAGGTATCAATGCTAACCACTAATCCGCCATCCTGCCCATACAAGGTTTTCTCTAAGTACTTTGGTTTCTTCCTATAGTTTAAAAACATGTTTATTATGGTAATTGAGAACTCAAAATTGGCCATAGGTGCAAGTGTCCATGTGAATAATTGTCTTGTTTGTCTTCATGTGTGGCCCTGTGAAAGACTAGCAGCTTATCCAGGGTGTTCCCCACCTCTCACTTATATGGAAATGAATGGATAGAAAAAAGAAACACACATTGGAGCTGCATATATTTATTTAGGTTTCAGTTAGATCAGCGTCTCAACTCTCGAGACTTCTGCAACAATCAAGATTATTCAGCATTATTCTGATGAAATGTAAGAAAAATATATAAACTCTGGTGTGCTAGGCGTTCCTAGTATTTGTCAAACTTTAAATGTACAAAACGAGGGCGTCTAAAAGTTTGATTTTTGCGATACAACTCGTGATTTATAGTTTTGAACTCATCTGTACAGTAGCAGTTCCTGCTGAGCCTTCTAAAAGACCAGTAAGCAGACTAATGAGTTTTATGGATGACTGCCAGTAAAGAAACTTTTTCATCACGCTGTGACCATTTCCTGGAGAGGAAAACAGACTAAAAAATATATTAAATATGTCAGGGTCTTTTTGTGTTTAAAGAAACATTCAATGAATTGACAGGCTCACCCTTGCATGAGTGACTGAATTAAATAAGGAAAAATTATACTGAAATAATAATGTAAATATAACTATATAAATAATATAAAATAACTGAAATCATTCAGCCTGCTTTGATATTTAAATTCAACATGTCATCTAGCTGTTTCAATAATGACTGGATAGGAGGAAGCATGGTTGATTTAAAAGTAAGTGTGCAATAATTTGTCTGTGAATGTGTGTGCATGTGTGTGTGTGTGTGTGTGTGTGTGTGTGTGTGTGT
>NC_056502.1:7901133-7918095 GCF_014905685.2 Nematolebias whitei | reverse complement strand
GGGTGCTGACAGTAACTTCATTTAGCTAAGACAAAGGAACTAATTGTAGATTGGCAGATTTTATTGTAGATTTTATTGTAGTAGATTTTAGAATGAGAAAAAAAAATTACAAGAATGCATTGGAAACATTATTTTGCTGTATAAAGAATACTCTTTAGTACATTTGATAGTCATCGCAAATATATGGTAGTTGTTGTTATTTTTTGTCTTTTTATAAGTTCCCAATGAGAATAAACCCAACTGTTGATTGATTATGATCAACTAAATACACTTTGTTTGAAAATGCTAGCTATTGGCTTAAAAATGTTAGCGCCCAATGCAATAGGTTTTATTTTATTTTCGCTAGACATTAGAAGTAACTTGTGTTTCCAGATCTTAGCAAGGCATATGCAAAATTAATCCTGTTTCATATAATCATGTTTCATTTTTATACACGCTTGATCCTTTCGGGGTCATAAGGTGATTATGCCCATCTCCAGCAGTCAACAAGAGAGACAGGGTTTGGCCTGGACGGATCACCAGTTCATCACAAGGACACACTTATACCATTTGACAATTTAGAATCACCAGTTAACCTACTGTAATAGGCAAGTTTTTGGATTGTGAGAGAAAACAGAGTGTACAAAGAAAACCCATGCATGCACAAGGTGAACATCAACAAACTCTACACAGCCAGGAGTAAAACCAAGGACCTTCTTGCTGTGAGGCAACAGTGCAAACCACCTACACAACCATGCAAGACTGATGGCCCAGAATCATCTTTGTTGTTAATACCCCATGCAGATTATTTTATAAAATAAACCTACTTGTAGCTCTCAAGCTGGCGTGCAGACGACACAGTGAGGAAGCCGTCTGTCCTGGGGTTGTATGCCAGTGGACCAGGCAGCAGGAAACCAGGGAGGAATCTACCAAAGGAGTAGCTATCCTGCTCAAAGAACATCAACATCCCATCCATAGACTGGATGCACAAGGAATGATGACCTGATGGAGAGACAGGACAGCAAGATGGTTCACGATGCGATTAGACCATGACCATAGTCACTTACTAACACGTGTTACTGGTAGTCATTATTTTAGTCACAGGTGATCACTGTTCCAATTTAGAAGAAAGTGCACGTTTTATTTAACTGTGTTTTTATAAACTGTCGCAACAGGAAAGCAGCAGAGGAAGATACTGTCTTTACCGTAGATGTCCGGTTCAAAATGAAACAAAACAACGCCAACAAAGAAAGTGACGGAAGCCTAAAAACCTGCCTGTTTGTTTTAAATGATCAGTGTGAAAAGGTTTCTTGATAATGATCTGCAGCAACAGTGGAGCAGACAAGAGCAACAGGAAGTATGGGTACGGTAAGTAGAGCAGGTATGTCATAAATTGCACATTTTGAAAACTGCTATGCCAAGCCATTTGTGTATTTATTTGACTACCCTGGCATAAAGTCTAATTTTCCCACAATATCACTTACATTTTATATTACTCTATACAGTTAGTTTAATTAAATTTAACAAAAAAAAATTAATTTTTGACACATAATTAATTTTAGCTGATAAAATATATGTGTTTTTCTTTTTGCATTTGCTTCTATGAATTTTTTTAAAAACAAATCCAAGAGAATTTAAAAGAAACAAATGTGTATATAACTCAAACTTATTAATAATAACTTTGAGTCACATATGTTGCTTAATGGAAGCTTTTGTTTTGTTCAAACACAATATATTAAACAACAGGCACCAAAAATGCCATACGACTTTCATGGCTTCTCTTTTATTTCTAACATGCTCTCGTGCTGTGAGGTGCGTTTCCCCTTCTGGCTGAATCTGATATCTCCATTAACACCTCCAATGTGCACACACACAAACATACACCTGAGTATAAATGTGCACATGAATGTGTTTATAATGAAAGGCAGGATGTAGGAATTATAAAGCCCTAACACACAAAATACAATGTCACATGCATGGCCATAAAAAAGTGGAGCTACGTGGCTAGAGAACTATAATTAGGCCTCAATGCGCTACTAAAACTCCCACTGCCATCAACTATAGGTCAGAAGGACAGCCACCTACAGAGCAACACACACTTTTAAAATCCATTGCCAGGGATTTAAACAGAAAAAGCTGCACGCTTGTACACACCTATTCTGTGTAAACAAGTGAGTGTGAGTTAGTGATGAGCGGTCGGTCATTCAGGGTGGTCGTTAACAGACACAAGGGTTTGGTCCAACACGCTGAAACCACACCTCGTAGGACTGCTGAACGTGGTGTTTTATTGTGAGCCAGCAACAAAAGTCATATTAGATGTAGATTTAGGCAAACTTGTATTTCTGCATGTGTGAGTGTAAAACAGTGAAACATTTTCTAAATACCCACATACATGAAAGCATACTGTTTAAGTCATGAATATGGTTTTGTTTTATGTTGAAAGGTAACTGTTCGTGTTTATAATAAATCTAGTTTACTTTTATGGTATGGTATGGTATAAAGTTTATTCATTTTTAAAAGTACAAAACAATTTCATAATAATATAAAAAATAAATAATATAATATACTATAATAATAATATAATATACTTCAAATAAATACACATAAAATGCTATGTATTCATAAATTTGAACTCTAGTGGTTTGTCTCAGCCTGTGAAGATTGATCTTCACTTTTCATTTTATTACTTTATCCTTATAAATGACTGTTTTTTTATGTATTAAACAGGATTTGTCCCAAGAATTTAAAAACAAAAGTTTTCCTTTCGGCTGCTCCTTTCTTCAGGGGTCACCACAGAGAACGAACTCTTACGAAGACTTGGTGATTGTTTTTACACGGGATGCCCTTGGTGATGCTACCACAGCCCTCTGTGTGGAGCAGAGCGCTGCTGGTGGGGGTTAAGGGACTTGCTCAAGGGCCCCAGAGTGGGTCAAATAAGGGTGGAGGCAGGTGTGGGTGCGTCACCTTTCCCACCCACATTTTGATGTTGTCAGTCCAGATGATCAAACCAATGATGTTCCGATCACAGGCTCGCCTTCTCTAACCTCTGCGCCGCCGTAAAAAAAAATAAAAACTTATTTTTTTTACATGTATGCACTTATTAAAATTTACTTGTTGTAAAGTTTCATGTTTTATTTTGAACAGCAAAGACTGCAACGCCATTATGGGTCAGAAAATGATTGAGCATCTATTGCAAACATTTCTGTTTGAAGAGTTCTGTCTTGTTTACTCAAATATAGATCGAAACTGTTTAAGATATGACCAGACAAAAGTTTCATTACCGTCATTGTTTTTGCCTTTCCTGATGCAACCTGGGCTCAAACGTGCAGCCTCAGGATAGACTGAGAAGCAGTGAAACAGACAAACAGCTCAACACTGCTTTGTACCATCAGATGTGCAACACAGAAAATGGGCACTGATTTTTACCTTCTCGTGCCAACGGTCTGGTACAATGTGTCAAAGAGCCCAGTTGGAGAGCATCGCAGCTCAGGCTCAGGGGTGGAAACAGGCCTGGATTGAAGGGATTATAAAGAAATGTTGAACATGCACACCAGAGCAGCCAACAAAGCACAGAGGCTGGCTGCACACTGCAGTGGACAGAGCCTCACCTGTGTGGGTGACAAAGACACTGTCAGCACGTCAGTGTATGTCCATGTCTTGTGGACCAGGGGTCTTCTGTTTCGCATGGATGCTTGTGCACGTCTTATAGCATCCATTTCTCTGTTTGTGTCAAACTTTGACAAAAACATGTAAAGACCAGTCCGTACTGTGGGTTGGAGTGTGTGTGGCCTGAATGTGACCCAGAGGCAGCTCAGCTATTAAAGGAGTATTAGTTGCGAGCTGCTATTGCAGTGCCTGCAGCACAGCTAAATGGCTGCTACTACGGCAGACCACCACACACACAGACACACGCACGTGTGGGAGCAGACGCGTCTTGTAAAAACATTCCCACACGCATGGAGGTGTCCATATCTGAGCAAACAATTTGAATGTGCACACAACTTACATTTATAGACAGTCAGCTGCTCGGGCCTTTGAGCCATGACCAACCTATTCTAATCAGCAAGCCAATATAAAACACCCTAAAGTGTCCGTCCCTGTGCGTCTTACTCCCTGTGAGTATTTATGTTTGGCTTTTTTTGCTGTTTGCTTGTTTCAATGATTTTTTGAGAAAGAGATAACTTTAGTGATACCAAACCTTCTGTGTATATATTTTTGTCCAATCTTTTTTTTTTAAACAAAAGGCAGTTTATGTACCGTACAGCTTGACATCCAGCCATAATTAAGCAGACATGAGATAAAAAAAAAGTGAATGAAAAAATGTCTTGAAGATGTGAAGAAAAGCAATAGCATGAGTTGAACGGAGTTCAGCTGGAGTTGTTTTGAAGCAAGACATAATTTATAGCACCTTGCTGAGAGGTGGGAAAAGGGAATTCCCCCATTGAGAAGCAATACAACATCCCATTTATTCATGAAGACACTTATGGATTATGAACACAATTCCAGAGCCTGCACTGCCATCTAGAGGTGAAACAATTCGTGACAGGAACGTATAGGATGATGGAGCAGTGTGCATCATTCTGTGTGTTTATAACGAATCTGTACTGCCAGGAATGATTATGATCATAGTTAGTGATGTTTGCACTGGGAGGGCACTGGGCACTGTACAAAAACATTCACATACATAAAAAAGAAAGCTAATTAGTAAAAATGATCTATCTAAAGAAGCCAGGAGATTGTATTGAAGCTTCACTTGGTCACAGTCTCCCATCCTGAGCAAGCACAAAGGCAACAGTGGAAAGGAAAAACTCTCTTTACACAGGAAGAAATCTCCTGCAGAACCAGGCTCAGGACGAGCGGCCATCCGACTATGGAGAGTTAGTCGCAGCTTTACTTTAGGTTTATGAATAAAAATATAGTTTAAATGACTAGTAAAGTAAATTATTTGATGTACCGTATTTTCCGGCGTATAAGTCGCACCAGTCCAAAAAAAGCGTCACGAAGAGGGAAAAAACATATATAAGTCGCTTCGACGTATAAGTTGCATTTATTATGCATCACCGCAGACCCATGGCATTTATTATGCGTTTATTTAATGGTCAAAACAGCTTAATTTCAACTGGGCGGCGTGGCGCCATCCATTCATCCATCGCGGCCGGAGCCGCTATCTCTCCAGCGTTCCTCCGCCTGCGCCAGCTGAGTGAAGCGAGCGCGCACGGGAGGACTCGCTGTTGCAGTTCTTAGAAATTTAAAGTGTCAGTCAAAAATTGCGATATGAATATGGAAAAAAAAACGCATATAAGACACTTTGGTGTATAAGTCACAGGACTGACAAATCTGTGCAAAAGCTGCGACTTATACGCCAGAAAATAGGGTAAAAAGATGGTCCTGGGCTCTATGTCTGGATGGGAATGTGCATTCACGAGAACATGAGTTTGTTTCGGACCATGTTTGACATCTCCAAGACTTGCTCCACTGAGTGGTATTACCAGAAAGCATGTGGAGACAAAGTCATATTCATTGGTTTGTGGCGTGCACGTGTATTGAATACAGGCTGAGGTATTGGTTTTAATGAGGCCAGGCTGTTCTTTCTATCAATCAAATAAACACACACACACACAACCACACACACACACGCAGGCTCTCTAAACATGGAGTAACTGACGGGTTCATCATGCCAGGCCACAGTGTCTGGCAAGTGCACTCTTCACACACACACCTTAACAATACCAGCTTTGTTTTAAAAAGGTCATTTTCTGTACTTTAAAGGGGGTTCCCCATGTCTCAGTGTGTATGTCTCTGCGTGTGTGTGTGTGTGTGTTTTCCTTGGACGCTGACTACTAGAGGGCTTTCCCCTACTTGGTTTTTCCAGGAGTCCAAATGACTAAAGAAAGACCAGCAACATGAGACGTCTTTCTCTCCTTTGCTCCCATTACTGAACGCTGTAGTGTGATGTTTTTGTCCGGTGCTGCCATCACCACTTTCGCCAAAACACACACACACACGCGCACAGATGTTCACTCATGCATACACATCTGTTGCACTTAGGTCTATTTGTAAGGACCCTCAGTGGCATAATGCATTCCAAGGCCCATAACTTATCACAACAGAATGTCAAAGCCAAGCTCTGAGTCTAAACCCAGGTCCTAAAATAACTCTTAAATCAAGTTTAATTTGAAGCAGATTTGAAAGTATGAGGACTAAACAAACTCAGCGATATTTTGTTTTCTCCCATGGTTTAAGATCCAAATTGGATTTTGTTTCTAATACTAAAAATGAAATCTTTAAATTTATTCCTAAGGTAAAGCTTCCCAATATATTTAACCTTAGCATAACTCTTCTGGCAAGAAAGTTCAGAGAGAGAAATAAAAAAAAGCAGTGAACCTTGAAGAAAAGGCATTAACATTTGAGATTCTGTTTCAGAAACAGCACACATAAAACCACTACCTGTGACACCCCCGAACGTGCCGTACGTCATGTTGCAAGCTGTTCTTTGGAGATTGTGCTCGTAAACCAACTTCAGCTGGTACTGATCTCCATGATCCACATTCCCTGCAGTGCCTGCGTCCACAAGTCAAAAATAAAAATTAAAAAAAAACTTTTGAAAGATTTATCTAAACACAAATGATGTAAAAAGCAAGGAGTCATCTGTTTATACACAAGTTAGTTTACCTGAAATAGAATAGACTGACAGCTTCCTGGGGTGAAGAACAGCCAAGTGAAGAAGGTCTGAACACCTGAAAAATCAGCAAATTATCATTTCAGCAACAAAATCATCACAGATGCAAACATTTAAAAAATAAGTATGTAAGTAAAAAATATGTTTAATTTAAGGAATAATGAAATGCATCATTATTGTACCAGAACCACAATTTCCTGCATCAATTTAAATGTGATCACTTTAGTGATCCATTTTTCTTATGTATGTTTTTCAGCATCTTTCTCGTTCCACAATTTTTTTCTATTTCAACAAAACAAAACGTTCAGCTCATTCAGGAGAAAGGTGCTATGACTTTTGGTACTGGTGCAACATTAGCTTTTTTGAAATTTTACCTTTTTTGCCATTTTTTCCTCAAAGAAAATTAATTGAGCTCATTTTACATCCTTCAGATGTTTAGATCTGTCTTTTACTGCTCCTTTCACATTTTGTTCTGGTTCAGCTTATTTCATCTTGTGCAAATTAAATCTTTTATTTCAGCTACTTTCAGCAGTTTTGTGCTCCTTTCAGATTCTCTGTGCTATCTACAAAAGTTTTGTGCTTCTAACTTCTTGCTGCTAAATTCAGCTTGTTATGTTCCTTTCATCTTTTTTCTGTTAGTTCTACTCTTTCAGCTATTTAGCTTTTTAGAAGCTAATTTAAGTTTTTTCAGATAATTCCACTTTTTTTTTTACTAATATCAGTTATTACTGCTTCTTTCTGGTAGTTTAAGCTTCTTCAGCTACTTTTCAGCGTTTTTTTGGTTGTTGCTAATTCCAGCTTTTTTTTTTTGGGCCAATTTCCTAATTTTTGTTCTCATTTTTGCTTATTTAAATTTAATTCACCACATATGTTTGAGTTACAACAACAGATAATTTCCCTTTGGGATTAATAAAGTATTTTTGAATTGAATTGAATATGTATTCTTTCTGCTTTCTTCTGCTAATTTGGGCTTGTTCTTCCATTTCAGCTAGATTTCAGATTTTTTTTTTGTGCTAATTTCAGCTGTTTTTCAGCAAGTTCTTTTACAGTAAGCATTCACATTGCATTTTCACAGGAAATGCAATTTCTCTAGTTTTATTTGGGTCAAATCAGTACAAATATGTGAAAATCAGCCCAGATGTTTGAACAGAACCAGCAAGATGTAAACTGGTTAAGAGCTCTCTAACAAAGCACAGACCTACAGGTCTGCACATGGAAAACTTTTCTCCTCAGATATTCCAGAAAGGCTAATGCTTCCTGCCACTGTGGTTGAATCCATGTTCTCAGCCTTAGGGTGGAATCCAAACTTATTTTAACTTGTACTTGGAAAAAAGAATAATTACTGAAACAGCTGTTCCGTTTTGTTTAAAACACTGGAGAGAGTGGTAGATGCTGTTCCAGTGAGGTCGATCAAGGGTTTTTTAAATACATTTACTTCAGCACGAAACCACAAATAAGGACTAAGAAAAATATGACCTAAAAATGTTGAAACCACTTCCATTAACAAAAGAGAAAAAAATAGATCTCACTGTTTTGTGTTTGTTGTAACTGTACTGGTTGGTGTTGAAACAAAACATTTTACCATCTGCCTGGCTTGGACTGCCTTCTACAACATGATTTACAAAATTCTATTCAATTCAAAAATACTTTATTAATCCCAAAGGGAAATTAAGTGTTGTCATAGTTCATCATCCTGGTTTCAAGAGTTGTTAGATGCTGATAACTGTGGGCAGGAAGGATCTCCTGCAGCAAATCCGAAGAATCTGGCCAAAGATAGCGATCCGTCCACCCGGATCCAGCTTGCTGTCAGATCCGGCTGGCCTCTCGGTCCTCCTGGGCAGCAGGACTGCCAGAATGCCAGTCAGAATTCCTCCCTGAGCGGTGATCGCTCCTCCCAGCAGTCTGCCGAGCTCCTCGTCACCATAGACAGACAGCTGAAGGTGTCGGGGGATGATCCCGATACTCCTGTTGTCACGAGCCGAGTTTCCCACCAGCTCCAAGACCTTGGCGGTCAGGTACTCGAGCACCGCCACCAGGTTGACGGGGATTCGTCCATGGCGCCTCTTTTTCAACTGATTTGGAATTTGGGGCTGTAGTTGAGGTATTTGAGCTTTTGAGATGTTAATCAGCTGCTCCTGGTTGTTAAAAAAAAAAACACTTTGTTGCCATGGTTACGCATCATAATAAATGCCAGTAAAAATCCTTCCAGCTGAAGAGCATCCGATACCGAGGAAAAGTGATTTACATTCAGAACAAAGAGGAATTAAAGTTTTTAAAAGCAATAACTCAGAATGAAAGTAACCGAGCTGCTCCAACATGCATCCACTTCAAGCGGCGCAATTCTAGAAATGTCCTTTAGTTTCTGAAGAACGGTGTACCAAAAAACACAGGTAACTAAGTATAATGTGTGCCAAACATGTTGATTTGTTCGGATTGTGTTCTGGTGTTAAAATGCAGAAAATCGTCCATATAAGCCACAGACTTCTCAGAAACCTTGACCTCCAGACAACTCCTGTAGTACTGTAGTAAAACACTGTGATTATTGTAAAAAAAATAAAAAATAAAAAGGCAACGTTCCTGTTACATTTTTAATTCCCTTTATGTTTAATGGATAAATAAACCATCACTGCTCCCAACAAATGCAATAAGTATTAAATACATGCTGATCTCTGCTAAAACACACACTCTGCCTATACTGTATTGTAAATAGTCTCCCATTATGTTCAATACACATTGAGCATTATTATTGATATCGTTTATCTTGTTTCTTTATATATTGTTTTTAACATTTTAGGAACTTTTTGTGTGAATCTTTTCATCTGTTGCTGCTGTTACACTTGAATTTCCCATCCGTGGGACAACAAAGGCTGTTTCTATTTCTATTCTATTCTATATAGTAAATATATTGAAAGTATGGAGCAATTTTACCACAGAAACAAATTAGCAGTTGGTGTTTCTGCCAGTAAATTTAAAGGAATGTCTTTATAGGCTGCTTTAAGAAAGCTCATAAATCTCAGAAAGTTGTGACAAGGATTCAAAGAGAGATCATAAATTCATCACTTAAAAAGAAGCAGACATATGTGAAAGAGCTTAAGTTTCACATTTCAAAACAGAACTACTCTTTGTACTCTGACCACTCAGACAACTTGAAGATTCAATTCCTAAAGACCAAAGTCTCTATCAACAGTGCTGTAATCTCTAAGAACAACCTATGGCCTGCTTGCAAAGCAAAAGCTCCTCAATTGTAAACAGCAACAAAACATCAAAAATTATTATCTTCTTCAAAGATAACTTCGTTGTTAGACGGTTCACACCAAAACGCATCATACAAAATATTAAGGTTAGATTAATCACTAATATTAACAATTAACTAGTTGTAAGAGACAATGAGTTGTTCATAGTGATGTACCAACACAATAAGCTCTGCTGTTTAAAAAATATATATATTTAGTGTTTCAAGTTATTAGATATTACTTTATGAATATCAGCTTCTATTTTAGGTTATTTTATTGGTCTGGTCATTCGGGTTATCAGTCAGAGTATAAAGTTATTATTTACAACTAGTTTTAAACAAACAGAAAGCATTGCACTTGTGAACCAATGTCAAACATGACTTTTTTTAATCATGTTCTCTCATTTAACTGACTCTGATTTAATCAACTGTAAATTGACCCCTGGGTGTATGTTACAAACTAGTATGTTGTTAATCATGAGACAGCTCCGTGTTATTCAGTTAATATAATAACTTTTTTTCAACAGTGTTTTTTAAAGAATATTTAAGTACCCTGCTGCATGCTCAATAATCCAGGTAGGAAAATCCAAAAAAGTTAAGTCAGGTCCTCTGGATGTTTTTGTTTGTTTGTTTGTTTGTTTTTTGAACCCGTCCAGAGGACGTGAATGAACTTTTTTGAACATTTAAGTACAGTAGCAATTCAATGTCTAATATAAATAGAATAAATCTATGTATTATTTTTGACATTTGAAGATTTACACTCAGATTATCACAAAATGGATCATTATAAACTCAAGCTATATACTCGAGCATTGCTGCCAGGTTGACGAGAATTCATCCACGGCACCTCCTTTTCAACTCATTTGTTATTTGGGGCTGTAGTTGAGATATTTTAACTTTTGAGATGTTAATCAGCTGCTCCTGGTTGTTAAAAAAAAAACCACCTTGGTGCCATGGTTACGCATCATAACACATGCCCAAAAGTAACAAGGTTTCAGTAAAAATCCTTCCAGCTGCACAGCATCCGATATCAGAAGAAATAATCACAGGAAAGTGATTTACATCCAGAAAAAGGAGGGATTAAAGTTTTCAAAAGCAATAAATCCAAATGAAAGTAACAGAGCTGCTCCAACATGCAGCCACCCCGAGCGGCACAATTCTAGAACACATTTTTAAGTATTTTTAACACCTGACATGGTTTGAGAGAATGAGAATAGAGTTGGAATAAATACATGAAGGCCTGACTTAAAGCCAGACCTGTGGCAGTGAGGACTTAACCTTAACAATTACTCAAATAAATCTGACGTACTTTCTAACCTTTGGCCCTGGGTTTGTGGCAAATACTTACGAAACAAAGTTGCCCACTTCAACCTGAATGATGGCATTTTGAAGTTGGACTTCCAGGAGCTGGGCATCAGCTGGGCCTCCTTCACTCGATTTATTGGCATGTGGGGAGAAGATCCGCAGCATCCCCATATAGCTGCCCACCACAATCTTGTCTGTAAAATGTCCAAACGCAACAATACTGAAAATGATGCACCCACGAAAAGGGAAAAACTTATTTATTATTTTGATGTTTTCAAGAAACTAATGTCATAACTCTAAGTTTTAGCTGTGAATGTCAAGCTTGTATTTAAAATGTTACCCAGAGTGGCTAATATGAACTATATATATATATATAAGAATATCATGTATGAACTTACAATAGGTCTTTTCGTTTATTAAGTGAATGGTGTGATAACCAGTTTGTCATTACATACTGACCATGTCCTGTGCCACTGTTGTCCACATCTCCAACACATAAGCATCCTTGATCAAACTCCTCGCCCTCCCCAAGAGTTGCTGACCACCAGTCACGTGCTTTAAACAGTGACATGGTGTCTCTAACTGGACAGTATGAAAAACAAGAAAAAAAGTAGATCAAAAAATGTTGCAACTTTACTTTGTGGAGGGAAATGTATATTTTATTTATTTCTTTATTTATTGGTGATTTGCTGTTGTTTGTTTGTTTTTCATAAAAGGTGTAGGTATCAAGTAATGTTGACCAATCGGACATAGACCATGACTACTCTCATCCTTTGAGCCTAATTGCTCTGTGCAGCAGACATGATCGTAGCCAAATACAAATAAGGAGGTCATGTGACCTCAGTACTGAGCATGTGAGTGGGGTAGGTAGGAGCAAGCAGCTTTTCTACTTGTAAGTGCTGAGCAGGTGGAACAGGCAGTTAATCCAGACAAGCAGAATCCCTCCTATCTTCAGTGCACTGGCCTACACACCTGAGTGGGTGTTAAAGTAAATTACCTGAAAATATAAATATCTTTTATTTTTGGCAATAATCAAAATGTTTGTCCAAGCACCAACTTGACAAAAACACATTCATTGCCGGAGTAAGGACAGTAAGTTCAGAATAGGAGTCAGAAGTTGAGTGCACTAAGTCATTTAGAGAAAATATTGCAATGTCATAATAAAAGTCTTAAGTAACAAAAAAAAATGGTTAGTTGTTTCCCAAACGTAAGCTACTATGAACATTGTGACAATATTCAAGTGGGATATCTGGGACAAATTAAATATAAGATGAGTGGTGCCAAATATTTGTATATTTGTTGACACTCGACTCCATTAGTGCATTTAAACCACAAGCATCAGACACACAGCATCGCACACCTGAGGATTTATCTATACATTCACAGGATTTATGTTTAAAACCACCCTCCTTCTGCAAGTCAAAACAGTGAAAACTGTCGTATTCATTCGGGGTCCGCTTTAATTCTCTGTTGAGTCGAACAGACTGCACAGGAAACTACAAAGCACAAAGCTCAAGCTGGCTCATTTAACTTTAGCTTAGCCGCGGCTAATTAGCTGCCTCTCCAAGTTGCCTCGGCGCTAGCTAACACTAACAGGTCAGCCGAAAGTCTGGCTACTACCGCCAACTTTTCCTGATGAAGACAAAAGCGCTTTACATTTTTCTCACCACATAAACGTGGCTCCTCGTTCCTCTGCTCCTCGTTCACACAGACATGAACAATTTCACCCTCGCGCTTGCAGCCATCGTCTTGTTGTCATGGCACCGACGCTCAACGGAGAAGCTGCGCTAGTGCGCAGGAGCGGAAGTGAACATGAAAAAACGAGTTTGCCTTCAGTCATATTAGTTTTATTACATTTTTTTTAATAGTAAAACCATGATATTCGTTAATGATAATATTTAATTGATTTCCAAGCCCTAATTAATTTAAAATACTTTTCTTGTCATAAAAATAATAAAATAGGAAAGTAACAATAAAACACAAAAGCATTGTACAGCCCCATTTAAATCATCATCATCATCTCAGTGTTACTTTCTTCTCAAGAGTTTAGTACCGGGAGAATTTATTTTTAATGGCAAAGGATACCAGGGTCATCAGAGGCTCTAGCCTTCTTTGTTGGACTTATCTCGGGCCTTTGATGAGGTCAACAGATCTTTAAACTTTTTCCCTGCTCAGCCACCGTCATATTTTCCTTTCTCCATCTCCAGTTCCGGTCGTGGTGGCATGATATCACTCAGGTCTTTTGCATCTGCAATGGGGCTCCCCTGGAGTAGACTTTCATTTGTCACTTTCCTCGTTGGGCCTCATTTCTGTGAGGCAGTATCTGCCGAGACTTCTCCTTGCAGTTAAAAACTAACAGCTGGTGTTCATGACTTTTCCAAGAAGGAGACGGATGTGGAAATGTTCCCCCCTGCTCCATGAAGGTTCTTGTTCTCAGGGCAGAGGGGAAGATCGTTATCAGCCATAATAATAAAATTATCCACAACATTTGATCAAAAATTCACTGACGTATCAAATTATGTTTATAGGTGTATGGCTTAAAATACTTTAATATTTATGTCATGTTTGACTTTTTTTTTTTTTTAGGCTGCTCCCTTCTTCTGGAGTCGCCACAGCGAACTAGGTCACACAAATACTTGGCAATTGTTTTTATGCCAGACGCCCTGACGCAACCACAGACCACCGAGCTACCACAGGAGCAAAGAGTTGATATCTAGGGCGCCCAGGGGAGCAGATGGTGGGGGTTAAGGGCCTTGCTTAGGGGGCCAGAGTGGGGCAAATGAAGGTGGAGACAGGCGTGGGTGCTTCATCTATCCCACTCACACTTTGATGTCGGTACCGGGAGTTGAACCAGCGACCTTCTAATCACAGGCCCACTTTCTCTACCGTCTGCACCACCACTCCCTAATGTTTGTGATTACAATCTGAAAATAACATACCAAGTCTCTTTTTTTCCACAATATGTTCATCATCACATTCACAGATGTAGAACAAACTTCTGTTGCAAAACATTTGGTCAAACATCTTTTAAAATCAAATTTCTGTCTTCGGCAACAAATTCATATTTTGTTGCAAATTATTTTGTCACATGGCATCACCTATGCAGCTAAAGCTTGGCACCACGTGAGCCGTTTCGTCCATTTGTGTTTTATTTGAAACTGCTGTACTCATGTTGGGTTGCAAATAATTTATATTAAATAAATTGTAAGTAATCATTTTGGGTACATTTCCTCAAGCACAACATATCCAGATTAACTGAACGAAAGCTTATTCTAGGGTTATTTTGAAAAACTATCTTACTGCTTCTGCTATGCTTACTGCTTACATAATTCTACCTAAAATTCAATAGTGCATCTTACTGAGAGTATCAACACAAATAGCCTGATAAAATCATCAATATTTAAAAGACACGTTTTTTTTTTTATCAATGCACATTTAAATACGTTTTAAAAAAAAAAAACTAGACTTTGGGGGTGTCAGTCCAGTTTGTGACGCGCTAACGGCTTCACAAATCTACTTTTATTGCATGTCGTCTTCACACCATCAAATAAAGCCATATGATTATAAAAATAAAACATACCCATCAAAACTTCTGAAAATACTTCAAATGCATTAAAGCAAAATACATTTTTATATAACTCCATATACAGTATGACATTATTCCCAGTTTTTTTTTTTTTTTTTTTTTTACATATAGATTGTTAATCTCCCATTTCTCACACGAACTACAAAAAGAAAAGGCAACATGCAGGTGATAGCAGCACAAATAAAACACAAACAAATTAAGAAAAAAAAGCCAAAACACGTGGTGACACACTGACGCATAACTTTGAAAGTCCTGAAAAATAAAATAAAATTAGAAGTAGTGCTGAAAAACACATTTTAATACTTATGCTGGGTTTTACTGACAACAGTGTGTTTACCTCAGTTTATTGAAACTGTAAAATACTTCATATATTATAGATTCCTTATTTACAAGATGGACCTGAAGGCATCACTTTATTTTTACTGTTGTAATTTCTCAAAACGACCACTAGATGGCAACTTCAGCATTAACACTTCAATACCAGTTTTTGGGATGTTTGTGTAATTATGCAGAGATTATAATAAATTAAAAGTGATATTTACTATAAATGTTCTCCTTTGTGGAGAAAAGATATCAATGAGCACATTAACATTAAAAATAAAATTTTGTAAACATGGCTTTTTTGTGCAAGAAACTTATTTTTAAACCCAAACTAAGAGCCAGAGCCACACATGCTCATGCAAACAAAATATACTTTTCTGATAATAAAGAATTTAAAGTGCATTTTTGTTGTTTATTTGTGATGTTTAACAACCTAAATCTTGGTTTGTTTCTTTTACTTGTTCTGTTGTAATTACATTGTCACTGACACTGAACAAGACATTCAAACTTTCTATAGGTACCTCTTTTAAAAAGGTCCTTTATGTGACGTAATTGCTCACGCATTACAAACTTTTATGTAAACTGAGTCAAATAATTTTAACTTACTTTAAAACACTAACCAGGTAGATATCAGTTACTCAAGTAGCTAAATTAAACTGAGTTGGCTGGCATGCTGGGATAGTGCCAAAAAACAGCGTTCCCTTGTAGGCACCTGGTTGTGTATAAATATTGTAATATCAAAAATATTTTAAAAAAAAAATTTTTGATAACAACAATAATGTGCAAATTATAAAAATGGAGTGAAAGCTTGCTAGTTTTTTTCATAACTTTAAAAAAAAATTATAGAAACACCAGGGACAAGATGTTGCAGCTGTTAAGGACCTTAAAAACAGTTCATTCAGGAGATGTAAAATGTGTCTTTAAAAAGGCCGGTACACAGTGGTGCTGAGTGGAACCAGGAACTCAGGGCAGAGAAATCAAGAAAAATGCTGGTAACAGAGTTCGACTGGCCCGACGCTGAAGGGAGACGATGACAGGAGAGAGCTGGGACCGAATGGGATGTTGGTGTGGGCGTGAACTGAAGCGTGGAGTTATAAAACCTTCTGAAGAATGGAATTGGGCACTTCCAGAGTCTCGTCTTTCACAAGAACAATGTCGTAAGAGTCCATATATTTATCCAGACGTTCTTCAACCTGCAGAGATCACAAATTAGTTTAGGGACAGGAACTGAAGCGCATTGATTTTTGACTGAGACGTGTCTTTGAACGCCCACGTTAGATGTACAGTAGTCCCTTGCTACTACGCAGTTCGTTTTTCGCAGACTCGCTCTATTGCGGTTTTTCAAAATAAGATTGGACATGACACACAATTGGCTGATTGATGGATGAGCTGCAGATGGGCATGGAATTTTTATTTTAAATAAATTAATTTAAATTATTTAGCGCCAGCCCACCCACACTGCAGGATAAACTTCCTCCTGCAGCTGATCAGCTGTTCTATGTGCAGGGGGGGAAAGTGGGCGTGGCCAAGAACACTTGCAGGTGGCTGAGAGAGGGAAATCATGACATTCTGTGGTATTTTAGAGTGTTTCGAGTTTAGATACATTGTTTAGAATATTGCAAGAATGTAGGAAGGGTTTAACACACCTTAAAAAAAATTATATATATATATATATATATATATACATATATATATATATGTGTGTGTAAATAAGATTAAAAATTGAAGGTGCATTGTGACCTTATAACACCTGACAGTGTCGATTATAAATCAAAATCAGTATCGGACAAAATCGGAATCGGCAGGTCAAACTTTTTAGAAATCGGTGATCGGCCAGAAAACTGCAATCGGTGCACCCCT
>NC_056502.1:7893355-7898133 GCF_014905685.2 Nematolebias whitei | reverse complement strand
GCAGCTTCAAAAACCACCACATTCAGAGGAGATGGGCTACAACTGTCGGGTTCCTCGGTCCTCTTTTCAGATAAAAGTAAAGTGTGCCTTTCATTCAGAAATTAAGGTCCAATGGTTTAGAGGAAGAAGGGTGAGTAACAGAGCCCATACTGCTTGAGGTCCAGTGTGAAATCCACAGTCAGTCGTGATTTGGGGTGCAATGTCCAGTGCAGGTGTTGGTAATTTCTGCTTTCTTAAATGCAAGGTCACCACAACAGAATGTTTTAGAGGACTTCATGATTCCTTCTGCTGAGGATCTGTGTGGAGATGCAGATTTCATCTTCCAGCAGGACCTGGCCCCTAACCATGCCGCCAGAAGCACCAAAACCTGGTTTGATGCCACAGTGCTTGACTAGCCAGCCAACTTGCCGGACCTAAACCCCACTGAGAATCTATGGGGTATTCTCAAGAGGAAAATGAGGGTCACCAGACCCCACAACAAAGAAGAGCTGACAGCAAGCATCAAGGAAGTCTGGGCTTCCATAACTCCCAGTCAATGCCACAGGCATATCCGAAAATTGACATATCGTTTTGAAAGTACCGTATTTTTGATTGATTTGTTGTGATCCTAATTTCTTTTTTTCTGCAAAACCTGAGAAGTGTGGGCTGATGTCTTCACAGTATTCTAATTTTTTGAAATCCTGTTTTCATGGGTTTCATGAGCTGGAAGACCAAATTATGTAAAAATAAACAAATAAATACTTGAAATTGTTTAAATTGTGGGCCCTGAATCTATCATCTATTAAAGATTAACCTTTTGAATGGAATTATGGAAGTTAAACAACTTTTCCATGATATTCTAATTTTTTTATTTTTTTTTGAAAGGGTCTGTACATGCAGATATCATGAATACGTAATGGTAAACATAATCCAAAACATTAAGTAATATCATTTTGGAAGGTTAGATATGTTCAGTAGCTGTTGTAAAATAATAAAAAAAGAAAGTTATTTGGACAAACTTCTCACAAGGAACTTGTTACGTCAAATAAGCCAGCTGTAGGTCGAAGGTGCAAAACAAAATGCTTTAATTTCTGAAAGAAACATCTGTAAAACTTGTTCTGATGTTATGAAAGCACTAAGGAGAACGAGAAAGAAAGAAAAAGTTGGAATATATTTTCTTTTCAGCTTTAGAGGCTTTAAAAGCCTTTAGTGGGACTTTTGACAGAATATGTGTGATGAGTTGATAATGTTGTGTAACGCCTTTTTTTTTTTGCAAATAGTACATATTTTATAAATAAAAAGCAATTAATACATGTAAAATGATACACATTGCGCTTGATGTTGTTTAATTGTTGCTTTTTAATTTTATAGAAACATGACATACAAAACCATAACTGATAAAGGATTGAAACTTCCTGGGATGAGTGGGAATTATACAAATTCAGCTCATAAATATTCTGAGCATACATTCTGCAAATGTGAAAGTCCAACTTTAATCGTTTGCTGTATGCTAAATAATGCAAATGACATTGGGGAAAGCCATGAACTCTGGCTAGCAGAGTCAGTTTCGCCTTTCTAAGATGAGATTCCTGTAGTTTCTCAGCAGGTTTCCATCGTTTCACTGAAGGTAAGGCTGTTGAAACAACTTTGATATTTTTCTCTGCAAGTTAGTTTAGTTAAAATATTTTGGTGAGAATTTTTTTTTACAGCTCGAATGCATCATGTGTGTAATTTGTAATTGAATTTTAATCTATCCAGAGTGATTCAAGGTTCTCAATTTGTCGTATACATTGCATGTGGTACATGTGGTGGAACGAAATTGTGTACACAGGGTCCCAGTTACATCCAACAAAAGTATAAAATGTAAAAGAAAAACAGTAATAAGATCTAAGATATGAACTAACATAAACGTTAACTAAAAATACACTGAGCGCTAGTAGCATAAGAATAATAAAAACAATACGCCGAACAGCAGCACGAACATGAGTCTGTGAGCAGATGAGTATGAATGAACACAGCAGCGTTAGATGTTTATGAGTCTAACAGCCTCAGGGTAGAAGCTGTTCCTCAGTCTAGTGGTTCTACACTTAATGCTCCTTAACCTCCTGCATGAGGGGAGCGGGGCTAAAAGTGTGTGTGCTGGGTGAGTGGGGTCCTTCATGATGCAGGGGGCCCTCTTCCTTTCTTAACATCTGTTAAGTTCCTGGCAAAAACCAATGCAGACATGTTCTTCTTTTTAATTTTCTACACCGTCTTACAATCTAGCTGTATTTTTTCGCTATTTTTTCTTCTGTAATTTTATTTTCACTTGTTAATTAAAAAAAAAAAAATGTACGTATCCTTTATGATTGTCCACTGTTGTCATGTTAAAACTCAGGTCTCTCTTGTAAATGAGCCCCCGAGCCTCAATGGGATTAACCAGTATAAATAAAGGTTGAATGAATGGAAACCTGACTATGGTGAACTCTTAGAACTTAAGTTAAGGAACATTTCCACCATTTGCCATGTTCATTTCAGCCTTCAGTGGTGTGAAAAATGAGAAACACGTCATTGGTGATCACAGGACTGGAAATGAGAGGAGTAAGCTTGTTCTTTGATTAAAACCAGTATCTTTGTCAACAATTTGTTCCAGATTCAAACAATTCGGACTCTTTGTGAATCTACTGGTATCATGCATTTCGTGTTTTTAATTTCTCCCGTTTACAGTTCCAATTTGGGGATATAATTTCTTTTAAAACAAAGTGCATCGTAGGAATTCGCTACAAACACTTTGCAGTTTATGTGGGAGACGTGAACATTTGTGGCCAAAAGAGAGAGGAGATCATTTATGAACTATCAAGTGAGTGAATTTTTAAATTAGGAAAACATTGTAGTTTTTAAAAATGAATCTTAAAAGTACAGTATGTTGACACATTGCTGAAACTTACATCATACTCTGTTTTGTTTGGTTACAGAGAGTTATAATGGTTGTACATTTTCTAAACTCAGGATGACTGAAAAGCCTGAGGTGAACAACTACCTCGATGACTACACGGATCCTTTGACAGGAAAAACTTACAGAAAAGGAGACGACAAAGACATACTTGAGCGGATTATTGATACATTTCAGGAGCGCCGATGGTATGGCTTACTTCACAACAACTGTGAACACCTGGCTACTTATGTGCGTTATGGAGTGAAGGTAGCACTGCAGGTAAGTCGCTGTGATTTTTGTTGCCATCTCTTTTCTTCTCCAACACATCACTGATCATTTCTTATCACTGCCTTAGAGCTTTGTTGCAAAAGTTTTAAAATGACCCCAATTTCATTCTTTGCTTCCAAGGAGCCCACCTGGGAATCTTTTAAGTGGTCTTATCACTAGACTAAATTTTGGAAGCTGATGTTTTTCTTTAGACTTGGGCTGTTTTTTCATTCAATTTGTCTGGTTCTGGTCAATGACAACAAATTGGTGTGTTAAAAAGAAGGAAACTAGACAATGGAGGATAAATGTATTGGGTATAAATGTAACTAACTGTCTAGAGCAGATTTTAATTATTTTATTTTATTATGACCCTTTATTTAACAGGGCAAATCCCACTGAAATCACAGAACATTTTTGTAAGGGAGGCCTGAAGGCAGCCTAACATGTTTTTGAAGGAACCCTTTTGAAGGAAAAAGCATGGTATAAGAAATGAGATGCATCATCCTTCTATGTCAAACAGTTCTTTGGGAATCCCCTCATTGGTGCAAAAATACCACTTTACGTCTCTTTCTCTTTTTTGGATCCAACTAAATAGGAACACATTGTGTTACTATGAAGACTACTTGTAACAAAGTGCCTAACATCCAATTTAAAATTGTGAAACTTCCATTAGACAACATTGGTGCATCCTAAAAGCATTATGTCTGAATCATTTAAAGCAGGGCTATTCAACTGGCGGCTCGGGACACTTCCAGCCCACAGGCGACTTCAATCTGGCCCACTTTATTAAAAAAATAAAAAAAATTTTTTGGTTCTGGGTTGGACTTGTTTAATGCATTTATGATTCAATGCAATAAAATAAACACATTTAAAAGGTAACAGATCACTGTAAACTTTGGTTGATCATTTTTGGATGGATGTCCGGCCCCCGAGCTGTTGGCTTTCAGAAGCTGTGGCCCCCCGAGCAGTTTGGTTGAATAGCCCTGGTTTAAAGGTCAAATTAAGGTAGCCAAAACAAACAAACATATTAAAATGAAAATGGCCAAGTTATGGACTGAAAATGAATAAAGAAGCTAAATAATAAAGATGATGTTTTGGATATAAAAAAAAATGTGTAGAAAAAGTGATCACTTTAAAAGATTGTAAAAATATTTGGCATGTTGGGAAACGAGCTGAGGAACAACTCTAGACAGACAGTGAAGTTTTCTCTTCACAAAATAGACTGGACTGAACCAGGCTCATCGGTGGATGCACTGCAGTGTTGCATTCTTTGATTTAAACTTTTCAAGACAGTAACTGTTGTGTACATTATTTTCCCTGAAGCAGACCTCGTGAATTCTGACTTCTCACTCACACCAAACTGAAAGAGCTCACAGGATTACTCGTACACCGTCCGTAGGTTCTTATCTGTCAAAGCACAATGTATTTAACTCATTTTGTTTGAATTTTACAGCTCAACATGACTTGTGAAGGTTTCATATTTTGCAACGATAAGTTAGATGAGAGACATTTACTGGAGTACCTGAGGAATAAATCAAAATGTCCCTATAAAAATGAAGACTTCGTCAACATGTTCTGCTGAAGGAACATCAGCGACGTCAGCCTGTGGAAAGTTTTT
>NC_056502.1:7858667-7890355 GCF_014905685.2 Nematolebias whitei | reverse complement strand
CATACACTTTAAACACTGGGTTAATAAGCAGTAAACATTGTGGTCTTTAAATAACCCCAACAATCAGCTAAGAGCGCTATAAATATGTAATTACAATAAAGACAATTGTGCTCACTCTTTGAGGAGCTCTAAAGGGTAGCGTGTGTCTTTAACTGAATCTTATGGAACAAATAATTAAATCTAGACAAAGAAACTGTTGCTGAAATGCTGTTGATGCTTTATGATCATTTCTCTTTTGACTCACTGAAGAAGCACGGGACGTTTGTTGTAACATGTCTGATCAAGAACTCCAACCATAGCGAAGTGGTTTTCCTCAACAATTATATCTTAGTTTGTTCAGAGCAGCTACTCCACAGGTCGGATTCCTTTGGCCTCCTCCAACTTCGTCAGGGTCTCGTCCCACTGGGTGAACTGCTTGGACATCAGGAGCATCTATCAAATAGACGTCGCATATCAGCGGGTGGAGAGATGACGGCAACAGTTTGGGTTGTGATACGTCAAGTTAAAGACAGAAAAAATGTAAGCTAAAATTAATTTGATTATTATTATTCCAGTATATAATAAAGTGTGAAATAAAGTTTCTGTAAACAAAATGTATTTCTTTTTTGTGTATTGTGCTTGATCTTTTATTGTAGTGAATTTTTAAAACGTCATTGTGCATAGTACCGTTTTGTTGTATTCTTCAAACAGCTTCTTCACTTCCTGTGACTGAGTCTCAGTTTGGTCCTGGAAGCAAACAAACCTACTAAGTAAAAGCAATAATGATCATTTTAAAAGAACAAGTGAGGTAAGACAGAAACACATAAAAGAAAAGGTTACCTGCTGTTTTATGTGATTCTGCGACAGTCGCTGCAGCTTGGTTGCATGTTCAGGTACATCTGTGAACAATGAAGATAGACAACTGACACCAGCTTGAAGGTAAAAGTAAATTAAAAAAAGCAGATCCCATTTCATATACAAATCACATTACATGGCAGTTATTATAGGTTAAAACGAAGCATTTCTAGCAGATAACACAGTAAGCATTTGTTTCTTCTTTGCTGCCATGGTAAAATAACAGACAAATTAGTTATTGAGATAGTTCAGCTTTGATGTGCATGTTTCCATGAGTATCAAACCTCTGATATAAGTGCTGTCCAACAGTGGCTGCAGACTGTTGACCTGCTCCAACAAAGCAGCCTGGGAGACTAAGAATTCTTCCTCTGTGCAGAAACAGAAAATAAACACAATTCATTTATCAAAAATATAATTATTTATTTTGAGGGTAATAAAATGAGGATAACGATGTTACACAAATATATTTTTATGAAAACAAGATATTTTATTATATCCAGTCAGTGTCTTTCTAGCTCAAACCGGCAAGAATGAACTCCAGTTTCATTGCGTCAGGAACAGTGATGTGATCAGTGAATTGTGGATCCAGATACTTCATCAGGTCTTCAACTGAAATAAAAAAGGAATATTAATAAAAATTAATAGCAAGCAGTACAGAATAACAGAAGTTCCTGAGGTAACTTGCCACCGCTTTCTAAATATCACTTGTAAATATTGTTAAGTCACCTTAATTCACAATGATTTACAACATTACTGAGAACGCCTAATAAATGATCAAAACCCTTAACTTGAATGGATAAAGTGTGACTTACTCTTCTTGTGGAGGATTTTTACTCTTTCTCTCTTGTTGGCCGTGTTGGTCAAACCTGCTTGAATCCTGGCTAAAGACTCTGCACACTGTATAAAAAAAGCATATTAATTAGTTTAAACAATAGTGATTGACAGTGTTATAAAAAAAACTAATAAAAAGAACTGTGTCAAAGTAGCATTCTTGTACTTTACTTACTGGCAGATGAAATGAAAAGCGCACAGTAGGTAACATAATAAAATAAGTTCTTCATAATATTTACTATCAGTACTTTGAAATTACAACATCCATTTAAAAAAACTTCAGTTTCTCTTTAGGGTACAGGGTAAATACTTTTAACATCACATGACAACCCCTTTGGCGTCAAAACATTTGTTTAACACAAAGGCCAAATAAAAGTGCAGTAATTCACATCGCAAAGAATGGCACAAGCTCACTACAGAGACATGCATGAGACTTTTTTTTTTTTTGCACTAATAACGTTTTACTAAGACATAATGAATAATTGTGGCCCACACAGATAAGTGAATCCTTTAAAGAACAAGACTAGCAAACAGCTTGAACTAGATATTGTACCAGTAATTACTTAAAAATGTAATGTTTCTCACTAATTCTGCTAGCACAATCTGAATCCACATTAAAGAGCTTTAAACCAAAAAGGGCGTCAACTCCCAGCTACAGAACCATCGTCGGCTATGCTAATGCTAAAGGGTAAATAACAATTCTTTAATTCGTTATAGAAAATATTATTAGCGGACCTTGACAGGTTTTCCAAGTTTGTTCTTTCTTTCGCCATATATTCGGTTCTCCAGCGTCTGAAGACGCATTTCAAGGCTGTCCGTGCTCGTTTTTTGGTCCATTCTTGAAGCTACGGATGAGCAGCTTCGAAATAGTCTTTACAAGTCGCACGATTATGACGTCACTCACCCGTCCATTTTTTTTTTTTTCCATTTTTTTTTTTCCGATTTAACTCATAAAAATAATTCTAATATTAAATGTAACTTTTCGTGTAATTAACAAGTGTCGGGAATCTTTAAAGAAGGCTAAGATATATAAATTTACCCTTTTTTTGAAGTAATGTATGGATGGATGCAATAAAGAGTTACCACGAGGGGTCGCTGTTTTACGAGAAAATTCCATCCGTTTTCCGGTGACAGCTGAGGAAATGACAATCTGACAACAAACCAGCATTTAGGGCCCCACTGTCATTCAGGCTGCCTACAAAACATCGAGACAAAAGTAAGGTTTTCGTACTTATCACTGCATTTTCTTGTTCATAATGAATACCCGTTTAAGGACACCATGGGAGTAAGCACACATTAGTTCAGGAACCTGCTCTTTGTTAAATTTCACTTGCTAAGCTAACTTACTTAGCTTTGAAGCTAACGTGAGTTTGGAGCCACATTTGCGTACTTTGAGAGGAGACAAGTTAGGTTGAAAGCCAAGCAGGTAAGTTTCCGCCTTTATGACTTGGTAATAATGGTTCTGACAGTCTGTTATCTGAAAACGCAGGATGGTGAAAGCTGTTGCTCTGTTCACGCCATTGAAGTATTGTGATACTGGTTTGGCTGCCTGTTGTGGTTTGTTTCTGACAGCAGGAAGCTGTTGGAATTTGGACTCAGACCTCATCGTTTGGGGAGTTTATTCTTATGTCCCTCTGGGATCAGCAGCTGCAGCATGGCAGATGACAAGGATGTCCTGAGAGACGTTTGGTTCGGTCGGATACCCACCTGCTTCACACTGAACCCGGATGAGATTACAGAGAGAGAGGCGGAACCCTACTATGTAAGTAGTACAAGTACTGGGATTTATTTTTAGACTAAAGTTGAGGTACAGCAACAATTTAAATATTCTCATGAGCATCATAAGAATATTATGGATACAAGATATTCCACATGGACACTACAAGCATCGGTGTACAGTCATCAATCATCTTGAATGTCTACTTATAAGTACTACCATAAATGTTGTTCACTGGGGAGGATTTATGTGGCAAGACAGAAGGTCTTTTGAACTAATTGTTTGCCTTTTTCATATAATATATATTTTTAATTCTAAAAATATGCCTTGCTGTTGGTACGAGATAGGCTGCCATGTTTATTGATGTATTGCACTGGCTCACGTCTGTACACATTTGCATTTTACATGCAAATATAATTCACCACCGACTTGGATCAACATAAATGATCCGGGCAAAGACCACTGCAGGCTGTCGGAGTCCAAGCTGAATTAATTGCAAATGCTTTTCAAGATATAGTACTCATGACCAAATAACTATACACCCCCTGATGGCTTGTGAAAATTGCATTAGTCAAAAATTTTTGTGTTATTTAAATCTAAGAATGAGAACAGCACTAATTTGTAGATTTTCTTGATTAAAAGGTCAGAGGTTGGACCGTGATTTTGTATTTGTTTAAGTAGCACATACATAATAATGCCTCAATTCGTGTAAATTTGAAAGCTTCCTCTTCACATCCAATTAAAAAATATGAACTCAATTCATCTGCTGGTTATTTTATGTTGTAGTTTACCGGTTATTTCAGACAAGCATGCAGACGCAGTATGTAAGTGCATGTGTGCATATATGTCACACTGAGACTTTTTTTAATAACGTGTTTCATCCTCTGATCGCTTGACTTTTTTAGCTGCTGCTGCCCAGAGTGAGCTATCTCCCTCTGGTTACAGACAAAGTGAAAAAACACTTTCTCAAAGTGATGAAGGCGGAGGACGTGGAGGAAATGTGGTTTGAGTATGAAGGAACGCCTCTGAAATGGTAAGAAAAGAATTGGGTTGTTGGTGTCTGATTAAATATTTGCAACACTTAGTGTCCCTATGAAAAAGTCCACCTTCCCTTTCTCCAGATGAACTGCCAGTAGTACTTGAAATACAGACATCAACAGTCCAAACCGTGCATGTTAGGCTGCTTTCAGGCCCAAGCATCCTTTTTTCTAAAGAGATCTGTGATCTCAATGGGATTTACTTGTTATTAAAGGTAAATACCGTAAATAAGCTTAACTAAAAGCACAGGAAGTGGCAATAAAATCCAGTTCATCTAACCGTTTAACTTAGGAACTCCTGTTCACTAAATTTAGTTAAATACATAAAACAAAATCAGGCTCATTTGGGGTTAAACATTTCTGATTTTATCAATGTTTTGTGTGAAATTGACGTGTCAGCATGTAAAAACGAGTATCAATACCTGTTTTTCCATTCATCTAAAAAGTGTTTACATCCATTGGCGCTGGCTAAAAGAAATCCCTTCTGGTTTGTAGACTCCTGTAATCATGTTCTCAAGAACATAGAAACCACTGCCACCTCTGTTGTCCTAAACCTTACTGAACATGTGATATTATGGATGAGCTGTGTTTACTCTGGTTAACCTGGTTAATATTTTTAGCAGAGGTATTTAAAGAAGCACTTGTACAAACTTTTGCCACAAGATGTCCCTATTGCAACACATAATGAGAAATTTTAAGCAAAATAAAACGTTATTTCTGATAATATTTCAGAAAATCAGCTGCTGTTGATACCATTTTAATACAATTTTGACAAGTGTAAATACCAGAATCAGTGCTTACTGGTTTTATTTTCCTAAATGTCTAGATTGTTTTGCTGAAACATAACATTATTCAAAAATACAATAATTTTTACTTTTTTCACCAAGTTTTTGTTTACATATAGATTTTTACTGTGTATCGTAATATATGATCTTTACCTTGAAGTGGTTCATTTATATTAGTTTTGATCCATTAATGCAATGCTACAAGTTTAGTTAGTTTGGCTCAATTATCGATCATTTAGAATAAATATTCTGTGTAAATAAAATGTTTTAATATATGCATCCAGATTATGACAAATCAAGAATTTTACAATAAAATTCCTGCAGATGAAACATAGTGGATTAAACTTACTATAAAACTTTTACTGTGTTTTAAAAATTCTGAAACGTTAAGGCAACTGCATTAAATGCCTTGAAGAACACCTAAATTATTGTTCAAATAATGACTCGTCTTTTATAGTATTGTTTAAAAATATTATTTTAAAAGTAGATTGACACGTAAAACCTTGGGTTGTTTTCTCAGTGACAGTAAAGCAAGTAATGTATTGTAGGTGTGTTAAAAATGCTTTTGAATATTAGAAGTAATGCTAGTTTCACTGTGATCTTGAGCTTAATGCACTCACAAAATGTTTTTAATTATTATTATTTTTAAGGCATTATCCAATTGGAGTTCTGTTTGATCTCCATGCCTCTAATACGGTCCTACCCTGGAGCATCACTGTGCATTTTAAGGTAAGAGCCCATCAGAAGATGCCTACAAATACAGAGGAGTCATCACCTCGACCACATGTATGAATAGGCAGCACATTGAGCATCCAGCCATAACATTATAACCACTGACAGATCAAAGGACTCCACTCAGCTTAATACATCCTGGCATTTGTTGAGGTGAGTGGACATCTGCCACCCACCTGAAGAATTCTGCACCGCTGTAACACGTCTCACATCGTACCGTCTCTCTTCATTAGTAGCAAACTACCTTTAAACCTTAAACATTAAACCTCTTAAACACTTTTAGATGAGTGTTCATAATGTTATGGCTGATAGTTGTGTGGACCGTTTGCTATTTTTAACTGATTTTCTTCCGTCTTTGGACTCGAAACTGTTTTCTGCAGTAGCAAAATTGTGAAGAATGAGGTCTACTTAGCAGCTAAATAATCATAACGTGTTCTAAGTGTTGATAGATAACACAAAGGAAAATTCATTTACAATATCATAACACAATTGTACGTTTTTTTCACAAGTGTAATTGCGCAGACTCGAGCTTACATCATGCTCTGGCAGTCTAAAATATCCTTTGAACAGAATTTATAAGCTCAACTGATTGTCCAGATGACCCGACTGAGCATTATTGGATTCGGTACCTGGATGATTGAGCATGAACTTTGATGATTGCTGATTTGTTTTACCGTTTGTGTAAACGGAGTATCATTTGTTTTTGCACAGTTTTGTCAAAAGTTCAAACCCTTCAACATAAAGTGTGTATGTGAACGTTCGGTAGAGTTTTCCAGATCGGGACCTTCTTCACTGCCCATCAAGCTCCATAGTCGAGGCTCACTTCATGTCCAGCATCAAGGAGGCCGACACCTTGAAGCACAAGAGCCAAGTTGTGAACGACATGCAGAAGAAGGACCACAAGCAGCTGTGGATGGGCCTGCAGAACGGTGAGCTGCACATGGACAGATATGAACATTTTAATCAAAACAGACCGCAGGCAGCTGGTGAGGAAGTGACTTCCAATCTTACTGTCAAACGTCAACTGATTAATGCAAAGATCCACATGTGCGCTATTCCTGCAACTCATCCACCTACACACATGATGCACACACACAAAAACGTGATATGTTCTGGATTTTATCAGCAGCAACACACAACGTTTTTATTTTTTTATTATTTTTTTGGTTGTTGTCATTTTTTTTTTGGTGCGTCACAAACACAACAAACGCGTCCAGATAAATTCGCAGACGTCCAGGACGTGCACTGCGATTGAATTGCGGTATTTAATAACTTTTCCCACTAAAACCAGTCCCCCGCTCATTTCTGCCTCTTCTGTGCTGACAGGTTCATTTTGGGAAAGGATGTTGACTGTGATGTTTGTGTGGGTGAAGTTGGGGCGGCTGTGGGAGATGCTGCAGGGTGTGATGCTTCCCTGCGCTTATTTTATTTATTTCTGTTTGTCTTTGATCAACAGAACCACAGAGTTTCATCTGGTCAGTTTAATCCAGCTCAGCATATTTTTCACCCACTCATGACTGGCTGTCCTCTGTAGCAGTCAGCTCAAACCAGCACACTACCTCATTTTGAGGTACCGTATTTTTCAGACTATAAGTTGCACTTAAAACCCTAAAATCTTCTCAAAAATCAACAGCGAGCTTTATAATCAGGTGCGCCTTATGTATTAATTCTGATTGCGCTTAATGACCTCGAACCAAGTTCGTGTGGTTATTGTGAACGAGTTGAATAAAGTTTGACTTATCTGACTGTTTTGTTTCACTTAATGCGCCTTATAGTTTGAAAAATATGGTAATTAGGTGTTTTTCTCCCACACCGATCATGCTTGCTCAAAATTTCCTAAAGCCTAGTAATGATCAGGATCATAGTAATCAATATTTCTGAACATATCCCTTCACGTTGATTTAAACCATTTTAATTACCATATACAGATGTAAAACAGTAGAGATCATTGTTCGACAACAATCATGTAAAAAAAAACACATTTCCTTCTCTTATAACTTGCACCAGAGTATGGATTTTATTTAAACATCAACAGCATCCTTAAATAAGTGAAAACTGCACAAGTTTGACTTTTTGGTATCAATTCATAAAATACAGAGAGGTGGAAAACCAAACTAAGACCTTAACTTAAAGGACTACATTTGGCCTTCTGTCTTTGATAACAAACTTATAACGTTATTCTGAGAAGGGGCGTAGTTACAGCTGTTTTGGTCAAACTTTATAAATTATATTTTGCCCAAGTTTAACAGTTTGCAAGATGTTAATGTGCTCAGAGAGTTTGTTGAAGATTTCTCTTGCCCACCACCACACCAAGTTTGAGCTCAATATTTGTAAAGTTCACAGAGAGTCATTTTTATGTTTGATAGTATTTGTTAGCTGTGGTGGCCGTCTTTATTTGGTGTGACTCCAAAAGTTAATCAGTTGTACATGTACATATTATGATTACCGTACTTGCCGCAGTATAAGTCGCATCAGTCCAAATATGTCTAATAAAGTGGAAAAAAACATAAATAGATGCTTCGCCGTTTTAGTCACATCTGTTATACGTCATATTGCGCGTTTGATACGCGTCACCGCTGACAACCTGGAAACATGAGCCGGTTTTGTGCCAAAAATCGATTGGCTGCCAAATGGCGGCCACGAGAGCGTGCATGGGAGGACTTCAACAAGAATTTAACAAGATTAACACTTAAAAACAATTATTTGTTTGCTCAAAACCATAGCAAAGGTGTGTCTCAGTCTAACTTTTCCTTAGTAAATGCACTTTGACGGTCAAATCGGCTGAATTTCAAAATACATTTGTGGCTGCGGGAGCGCTCGGAGGAAGGACTCGCTGTGTATTTCTTCTAAATTTATCAAGATAACCGCCTTAAAACAATTATTAGTTTGCTCGACATTATAGTAAAAATGTGTCTCAGTTGACCTTTTCCTTAATAAATGCACTTTAATAATCAAATCAGCTGCGTTTCACCTGGGCGGCGAAATGCAGCTGATTTGACGTTTGCTCCAGGAGTTCCGGAGCGAGACAAAGGTAGCTTTGTACGGCAAGCCAAGTGTCTCATTAATAGCCACTTTTACCTATTAATGAGACACTTGGCTTGCCATATTACTCGAGGGCCCTCTAGTGGCTGAAAATGGTAGTGTTCGATATTTTCCATGTCAGAATGAATGAAATCGTCAGATCTCAGCCAAGAATTGATTGTAAATATGGAAAAAAAACATAAATAAGTCACTTCACTGTATAAGTGGCAAGCATGCTCATTTATGCAAAAAGGTGCAACTTATACAGCGAAAAGTACAGTACTAAGGGTTTCATTAAAATCCGAAGATATTTTGCTAACAGACAGAGGCGACACCAGTAGTTGTGTTAACATTAAACAAAAGCATCATGTTGTACAAATAAGTACCACAAAACTGGATCTGGTTTACATGATGGGTCTGTAACTGTCGAAGCTTTACATGAAACACTGAACGTTTCCCACACGTCTGCAGAGAGCCTTAAACTGGCAACACTTTATTTATTTATTTATTTATTTCCCATGAAACTAAAAGCACGAAAAAGGAGAACGCCTCATGTCTTAATGCAAAATTAACTTTAAGAATATTAAACTTAGAATTGACTAATTGAAAAGTTAGTTTATGGCATTTTTCTTACAATTAGTGAAAAAAACAAACATTTTTAACTAACCCCTAAAGAGTGAGTTGGCCTCGCACACGAAAGTGAAAGATGAAACTTCATCTTTGCTAAAACTTTCATTCCCAAAAGAGAGTAGAAACAGAGAGCGCTCAAACGTTCACCCAGGAGAGAGAAGAGCGGCTTCATGCGGAGGCCGTGAAACCAGCGCACGCTTGACTGACAGACTCCTCAAGCGGAACACGAGCAACAGGCTTCACCTGATTAGATCCACGATTAACTGAATTATCAGCAACTTTTAGGTTTCTCAGCCTCAGTTTAATCTTAAAATACATTAAAAACACAGGAAATATATAAATAGCTGAAGTTTCTTTTATTTTGGAGCATTTAAAACCGGTTTTATTTTGTTAGATAAATTAATTTGCATACATATTCTGGCCCGCTGCTGTTTTTCAGAACACATAGTTGATATTTCTTTTTTTATTTCAGTTTATCTGTTAAGACCTTCTGACCTGCATTAAGTATGAGATACATTGAAAATATTTAGTCTGATTTAGTCTTAAAGGGGGGGTTTCAAAAACTATACAAGAACTACGAAATGATAACTTTGAAGTAATTAGTGTTAATAGAACAGTTGCATATTACTGTAAATCATTGTGACAAAAGTTTTTCCTTATTCTTAACTTTTGAGCTCTAATGTTTTGATTGTTCAATTTTTGTTAAGATATGGGAACTTCATATTCTTTTGTCATATAATTAGTTAATCTTTCATTGTATTTAATGCAGTTTTATTTAGGGAAATTTCACCATTATTGTACATAATTATTGTACCAACATCAGAACAATGGAACTTTGCACACAATCCATAGAATACGGCTGATAAAAATCTTATCATTTTATCATTTGAGGACGTTGAACACAAGAACATTCGACATATTAAAGTTTTAAGCAGATGTTGATTAGGTGGGTAAAAGATTTTAAATTGTCCAAAAGACAGATAAGTGTTTCTCTCAGAAATAGAAACATTTTAGTACAAGAAATGTGTCCAGTAATTGTCTAAATTTACAGTTGCTGATCCGTGTTTGTGTTTGTCTCTCAAGATAAGTTTGACCAGTTCTGGGCCATGAACAGGAAGTTGATGGAATATTCCACGGAGGATGGAGGCTTCAGATACATCCCCTTCAGGATATATACGGTAACTCAAACTGAATTACAAATTAAACTTTTTCACTCATATTTTAGTACAACGTTACGGTTTACTATTTTCTGCCAGTAGGCGGAGCCAGAGGGCTGTGTATATCAGCCACTGTGTCCTAATCACCTACTATTTAATGATGTACTTTGCTTCATATAGTAGTCTACCGGATGAGTTACCAGCAGTTTTAATCCTCACATGATCACCTTATCAGGTTAAAAGCAATATTTGTTTATTAAAACCCAGTTAAAGATGTTACTGAATGTGTTTGCCTTCTCTCTGAAGTCCTACATGTTCTATAAAATAAAATGTTTCGTCATCTCTGAGTTTTCCAGTTGTACATTTCAGGACTTCTACTTCACACATCCGTTCTTTTCGTGAGCAAGATCAGTCTTGTTTTATGATCCTTAAAAACAGCCTGCAGTTTTTTTTCCATGTTATCCTAGTACCCGCCTTTGACCGTATTCCAGTACGTAACGCCAACGTACTGGAAGGTGTTTTTTTTTTTCTACTCTTGTATTTTTCACCCTTAGAATACATGACATAATTAATATAACAGAGAACATTCATTATTCTAGCTTAATAACCAAACTAAACATGCTTTAACATGTGCTTATGACCTTTAATATATAATTAGTATCAAAATAATAAAGGCCTGTCTCACCACAGACACGTGGGATTTCCGTTTGCCTGGGAGTTTTTGAAGGGAATGCGTTTGTTCATGTACATTTGATATCGACGACAAACGAGGCTGTGAGCAACTTCATTGCTCTAAGACAAGCCGGTGGGCGATCCTCAGGGTGCAGTCTGGGATACGTTGACACAAGCAGACATGCTGCTCCAGCTCGGGTGTTTCCAGCAAGCCTCTGTAGTTTTATCCTGACTCAGGTAAAAAAAAAACCTTTGGAAAAAAAAAGACATTCATGCTAAAAGAAAGAGAGATGGGGAAAAAAAAGATGACGGGATGAATAAGAGGCTGATTCTTGACTGGAAAACATTAGCCAGCAGCAATCCAGACAGCAGGAAAAATGCTCTTTGAGTCAAGTGTTGAGCAAATCAGGAACAGCTAGAAAAGTGTTGCAAATTATTGTCAAAGCTTCCAAGAACCTGCAGCAAGCACAGTGGCGCAAAGTTTCAATAAAATTTGTCCAAAATTCAAATTGCAAAAGCTCAATTTGGAATTTGTTTAATAATTTAATAATAAAATTGTGTCTCAGGGGTCTGCGACTCTTTGGTCCCTCTGCAGCGGCTCTTTCAAGCTTTGACCAAAACTAAACAAAAAAACTTAATTTTATCGGTTGTTATACAAACAACAACAACAACTAAAGACTAGTTTTAGCTGTTTTCCTGTTATTTATTTGGCAAATATGTGAATACTGGAACAAGGGGTCAAACATACTTTAACTTTGTGCTTTATATCTATACTTAAATAATTTTTCCACAATAATAAAAAAAAAAAAATCACAGTTCAGTTTTTTAACTCCCCACCCCTTACAAGAATCTGGTCTTTTCATCCATCCATTATCCTTTACCCACTTCTTCCTTTTTGGGTTACTGCGGTCACTGGTGCCCATGTCCATCTATCACTGTGCTAAAAGCGGGGGACACCCAGGACGGGTCTCCAGTCCATCAGGGACGCATAGAGACAAACGAGACAAACAACCATTCACTCTCTCACTCACACAGAGACAATTTAGAGTCACCAATCAGCCTAACATGCATGTTTTTGGTCTGTGGGAGGAAACCGGAGTACCCGGAGAAAACCCACGCATGCACGGAGAGAACAAGCAAACTCCACCCATAAAGGTCCCGGACCAGGATTTGAACCGGCGACCTTATCGTGGCGTCTCTACCAACTGCGCCACCGTTCCAACACGACCCTAGATCATTGAAAGGAATTACATGCTGGAAACATGAAACTCCCAGTTACAGTATTATCACTGAGTGGTACCGTATTTTCCGGAGTATAAGTCGCACCAATCCAAAAAAAGCATCATGAAGAGGAAAAAAACCAAACCATCTATAAGTCGCATTTATTATGCGTCACCGCTGACTCGTCACGTTTATGTGTTTATTTAATGGTCAAAACAGCTTCATTTCGCCTGGGCGGTGCCATCCATCCATCTATCTATCCATCCATCTATCCATCCATCCATCCATCCATCCAACCATCCGTCGCAGCCAGAGCCGCAAGCTTTCCAGCGTTCCTCCGCCTGCACCAGCTGAGTGACGCGAGCGCGCACGTGAGGACTCGTTGTTGCAGTTCTTCGAAATTCAAAGCGTCAGTCAAAAGTTGCGTTATGAATATGGAAAAGAAAAATGTATATAAGTCGCTTTGGCGTACAAGTCGCAGGACTGACAAATCTTTGCAAAAAAACCTGCGACTTATACGCCAGAAAATACAAAATATATTTCTGTACTGTACTTTTCATTTTATATGCTTTCATATGAATGCTTGTTGTTGTGTGTACCTCATTTATGCTTTTTGTTTAAAACAGGTTTCTCTTGTAAATGAGTCCTCGTGACTCAATGAGACTAACCTGTATAAATAAAGGTTGAATGAATGAATGATTATTATGAACCAGGGCATTTTTTTTAGCTCTATGAAGACATTAAAAAAAAGAACTGAGATGGTGAAGTACGATCAGAATGAAAGAGATTTAGCCTTAAATGTGGTAAGTGTCATCTCATGGAACGGAAATACAGTTTTAGAAGTTTAGAAAAGAAAAGGACTTGTATCTCGTAAGATGCTAGAGCTAACTCTCCCACCAAGCATGTTTTTTTTCTGTCACCAGATCCGCTTTGACTGCTGGTAATTTCCCAGCGCGATGATTTAAGGCGAATACAACCTGCAAGGTTCCACATATGGTTGTGTTTATATTCTGCACAACAACGCGGGATAAACAACTGTCCATCAGTGTCGACACGCAACTTTTTTTTTTTTTAATTTGAAAATAATTTAATGCCTTTGTTTTTTACTTTCGGATCTTTGGCACATGCATAAAGTATTTTACACTTTGACAAAAAACGTTCTAGTTTTCTGCAATAAAACGCAGCTCTTTAAAGTGGCAGACTGAAACACGCACTCAGACAAGACAAACCGCCCTCTCAGGCATACACTTGTTGCAGCAGTGAAGCTGCTGCGGAGAATAAAGCGAGACCATTCCAGCTTTAGGCCGCGTTCATGGCTTAATTGAAAGTTTCTGTGGTCGTTTATGAGCCGTGTTGGTTTCATGACAATTGCAGCATCAAAGCCTGTCACAGCTTCACTGCGTGATTTTCAAATAGACTGAAGAACGTAAGCGTAATTCATGGAAAAAAAAAACGTTTTTTGTGGAAACTGTTGTTTTAATCTTACAAACTGCTAAATATTTACAACCCTGAAAGCTGTGTGAAGTCTGGAGTGTGAACTTAATCGATCCATCGTGATCAGAAGCGTCTTATAGGGCTTGTTTTCTGCAGTGCTTGGCAAATACTGCGACAAGCTGATTATGGGCTCGAGCTTCGTTTGCACAAACAGGAAGTAAACAAATTATTTAGTATTTAGAAGTGAAACTGATGCCGTTTCTTTTAACAGCTTTAGCAAAGCTCAGGCAGTTGTTTAGTCTTTGTGTTTGCATTTGCATTTTAACGCAACAGTTTGTTAACCACCTGTCTATTAATCCTAAGGTTTGTGTTTTATTGCATCGTTTGTATCCCACTAAGTCTGTGAGCACGATCTTAATACTGATTTTAAATATGAAAAAGAAAGTGAAGTGAAAGAAATGGATTTCAGTCTTTGAGTCATGGTCCACACCTCATGAACTTTGGTCATGAGGTGTGGACATAATGTTTTGTCAACAACAGCTGAAAATCCCTACACTGTAAACTTGGCTTTAGTGGCACTTTTAGTATTTCTAGAGTCCCATAATCTCTTAATGTTCTTAAAATGTCCCATTAAAAACAGAAAGTGGCCCTCATAAGACGTACAGTGGTCTCTCTCTGTCGCAGGGGATCCGTACCCTGAAACCCGAGATAAGATAGTAGTACAAGTAGTAAGTAGTAGTTTATTTTAGTATGTATATACTGTACTAGGGCTGGCTGGACGATATGGCCAAAGCTTTTATCACAATATATTTCTTAATTTTGATCGATAACGATATAATTCCGATATCTATATAAACATTATAAAAGCCTCAGAAAAACTAACTGTACAAATAAATTATTGTTCACCTTTTATTTGTATTTAGCCTTCAAAGAAATTTGAAATCACCGTCAAATAAAGATAAAACTCTCAACTTTGTATTAATCGTTTTAATTTTAAACAACAACATGACCTTCTCTTTTGATTCAGCTGGGCGTGTTGTTTCAGGGACACGTTGGCTCAAACTTTATTGTGCTGCATCTTCTGACGCTCGGCATCTTCCATCGAGTGGAACCAGTTCGATGTGTTCCCACCACTCGTTGGGACGACTCTCCGGCACATTTTGCAGCTCACTGAAACCTGCAGTTTATCGGATCTTAGATCGCTGAACCACTTCCACGCCGCCGGATTAGTCTTTCCGCTCGTATCAGTGATGTCATCTGCTTTCTCTTCGCTTGTGAAAGCTTGTTCAGTCACATTCTGACGGTCATGGGAACTCATTTTGAAGCGAAAACTTACTGCGCGTTGGAGCTTAGCCTAGCCTGCTACCTGCCTCTGACTCTTTCTGGACTCGAGCGTACGTCAACACGCACTTACGCGGTTGTGTCGCTGCTTTTTCTGTTCGGGTTGAAACGGCCGCCGAACAGAAAAAGAAATGCGTCAGTGAAACGCTGTAATCATAACGTAATGTATATTGAAACTCATATCACAGTTATTGAATAAAAGTACATCGTGATATATATCAATATCGAATTATTGTCCAGACAATGTTTCTAAACTCTATAAACGCTCTAAAAGAGCACAGAATGTCACGAGCTCATCTCTCTGCCTCGGCTGCACTCTTGGCCACGCCCACTTCTCTGCTGCACAGCGGAGATATGACACGCTGCAGGAGGAAGCTTTTTTCTGCAGCTTGGGCCGCACGCAGGTGCTAAATTTAAAATGTATTTTTAAAAATAAAAATGCCATGCCGATCATGCGCCTCATCCATCAATCAGCCAGTTGTGTGTCACGTCCAGTCCTACTTTGAAAAACCGTGATGGAGCGAGTCCGCGAAAAATGAACCGCGAAGTAGCGAGGGACTACTGTAAAATATAAAAGGTACTTTTTGTGATGAAAAGGTTAGGCGCTAGTTGTAATAGAAATGTTGAGCTAAGAACTTGAATGCGTGTTTGACAAATTGACTTTTTTCTGTAATGTTTTGATTATAGAAGATCTTGTTGATGCTATAAAGTTTTAAAACAAAGGAGAAGTTACTTTGGTTGATTTAACGACGTCCTCCACCCCTTCATCCTCTCACAAAGACGGACACAAACACGCCCAAGGACCTTTAGAGACATATTGTTATAGTTAATATAAATAACATGTGATGTATTTGATTTGACAGAATTAATGATAGCAATCAGTCCAAATAACAGAGGGCTCGTTTCCGTCTGGCCTCCTCTCCTGTTGGAGAAGCAGGACTTTATTACATTTAGGTGCGTGCGTGCAAGTGTGTCTGCTGTCACTGTATTGCATTATAGCACGAGTTGTCACAAATGCACACTTAATAATTAAGCTACTGTAAAAAGGCATGGGATATTTTAGGTCAACATAAGGTTTGTGTAGTTTCCCTCCTAAATAATAATAAACATAACCAAAACAAATACAAAATACAGATAAGGTAGGCTTTATAGGTATATGCAAACAATATCATTATTCATATATTGGGAATCAGTGATTTATTCGTTTGTTATTGGCGTTTCCATTTAATCGTCATCACTTATATTGTTTTTACCTAAGCTTGTGTGTGTTTGTTCGATGGGTTTCCAGTGTTTATTCCCATCCTGACAGTTAAGCCAAACTGTGATTTGAAGAGTCAGAGGGGGCAGCTGTCTCACTGCACGGAAAGTGAAAATTACTATCCTTCCTTTAAAGACTGCTTGCATTGTTGCTGGACAGGTACTTCTTTCTGTTCCCGCTCTGTGACTCAGCCCTTACTCACAAACCCACAGGAGAAGAGCTGGTAGTCCACCCTCAGTCACCTCTGTTGTGGTGCTTCGAAGCATACATGTTTATTGCCTCCAAGATATCTCGTAATGACTGACGGAATTAGGAGGATGTGGTGACTAAACAGACAATTACAGAACATGGGCATGCTGGAAACAGTTGAAAGTAATATTGCCCGAGGCAACAGCTGATGTGTTTGTTGGGCTGTGGAGAACGACCTTGTTGCACTTACAGTAAGACTTTAGTTGCAACAAGTGTTGCTGTGATCGGCATATATGTCCATGCAACTGATTGTTGGCCACATTATATTTTTAAGCTTTGCTGCTGAGAAAGAACTACCGGTAATTCTGATTATACTGTAAATGGAATGTGTCAATTAAAATGATCTGCTGCATGTAATAAACCTTTTGGATGGAGTGGATGGAGAAAAGTTTCAGGAGTGATTTGTGACAAAAGGGTGTCAGCAAAGGTCAAAGGGAAAGTTTACAAGACAGTTATGTGAGACCAGCTATGTTGTATGGTCTGGGGACAGTGACAAAAAGACAGGAGAAAGAACAGGAAGTGGCAGAAATGAAGATGTTGAGGTTCTCCTTAGGAGTGATAAGATGGATAAGATTAGGAATGAGATCATCAGAGGTACAACACAGGTTCAACAACTGGGAGATCAAGTTAGACAGGCCAGATGGTTTGGACATGTCCAAAGGAGGGACAGTGGGTATACTGGTAGAAGGGTGTTAGAAGTGCAGCTGCCAGGAAAAAGCCAAAGGGGAAGGCTGATATGGATGCAGTTAGAGAGGACATGGAGGTAGTTGGAGTGAGGACAGAGGATGCAGAGGACAGAGTGAGACGGAGGAGGATGACTCACTGTGGTGACCCCTGAAGAAGGAAAAGCTGAAAGAAGAAGAAGAAGAAGTCAAATACATGTGTGCAATTTCAGTTTGGGACAAATTATGACTGACTAACTGTTTGAACATTTTTATCAGAAGAAAAAATTAAAACATAAATGGCTCAAAATTCAGGCTGAAACATCAGCAATAGAGGAAGTTGTTCTTAAAGTTTAGAAAAGATCCCCATCAATATTCATTCTTCATGTTTGTCCAAATCCTAAAGGTCAAACTCATCCTTTTTTTTGACAAAGCGTGGACTCATGAGATGCACAACCCCATTTAAACAGTCTTTCAGGGATGAAGGTTTACCTTAAAATGTTAATTTTGGCTATAATCAATCAAATTTTTGAACCAGAAAACTCTTTAAAAAAAAGGTATTTGAGATCAGCATTCTACCATAGAAGTTATGGGCTGCGGTAGTTCAGTGGTCAGTGTAATCCTGAGGTTGCAGGTTTGAGCCCAGGTTCTATCAGGACGGGCATCAGATGTAAAACAATTGCTAAATCTTTCGTGCGAGTTCGTCCGATTTGGCGATCCCCGCACATTCTAACATAGAAACTTTTTCATTCAACCTTTATTTAGACAGATTAATCACATTGAACCTCGGGGACTCATTTACAAGTGAGACCTGTTTAGATAGTTCACACGAGGGACGGTCATAGCACAGCACTGTCCAGAGCTCTCCCCTCCCAGTCCTGAAACGAGGTGTTTGTTCATCAGCCAGCTCTGTTGAGCTCTGTCACTGGTCCATGACCTTGGGGAAGACTGCTGGTCTGTGCCTGAGAGTATTCCCCAATAAGCTAATTACTCAAGGTAATGCTTAAGTGGTAAAAGCATCTGCCATTCATTTTTGTGCAAGTCTGAACTTTATTTTGGAATGTTATTGGAAAATATACGTCACTCCTGTGGTGTATTCAGGTGGTTCAAGATGTATATGTGTGTATTTTATTTTAGATATTTTCCCCACAAAAATGAATTGCACTTGAGGAGGCTCTGTTGGTAGAGCTGCTGCCTCTCAGCGAGAAGGTTGCCAGATTGAATCCTGGTCGGGGACCTTTCTGGGTGGAGTTTGCACGTTTTCCCTGTACATCCATTGGTTTTCTCCGGATACTCCACTTTCCTTCCACAGACTAAAAACATGCATGCTAGGCTGATTGGTGACTCTAAATTGCCCCTAGGTGTGAGTGAGAGCGTGAGTGGTTGTCTTGTTTATTTCTATGTGTCCCTGTGATGAACTTGTGGCCTGTCCATGGTGTCGGCTGCCTCTCACACAGTGACTGCTGGATTAGGGCACCAGTGATCCACGTGACCCGAAAAGAAAGAAGCGGGTAAAGATAATGGATGGATGATCTTTGTCTTCAGTGGAAATGGTTTCTCCCACCCCCCCTCAGTTTTTGCAAACACATACGAGTTGACAGTGCTTTATCTTTGACAACTGTTTGGTCTTCAATTAGGTGGATTGATTCCCTCTATCAATTAGAAGCCATCTTGAGTTCCGCTGCGCTTTTCCATCAGCGAGAGCAGGCCATATCTTTTCTCCTAATGACACCTCACTCTCTTTGTGTTACCATGTGCTGCTGTGCCAGCTAAGGTGTCACACCAACTGAAAAGAAAGTGTCTTCATCCAAACAGTATCATACTTCTCTTCTTAGGGATCAATGGCACCTTCTTTGTATGCCGACTGGCTCAATAATTTAAGAGTGCCTATTTAAAAATGTAACGAAGTAGCTGTCACTTAGCGCACTCTCTCTGCTTTGGCTCTCTGTGCTGATCCCGCACGAAAGGCCGAGCTTCCTGTCAGTGACTCAATCTTTCTGTGTAACCTGAGCGCAGCCTTCGCACCTCCACTGCCACCTTCATTTTGCTAGTTTGCGCCTGACTCTGTGGTGTGTAGTTACCACTCGGTTACTTGATCCTGGTCCCTGCCGGTTTCCTTTTCACAGCTCCATGATTAGGCCCTATAGTGTGTCAAACTCTCTGTTTGACACCTCAGGTTGGGTATCAGACTCCAGCATCTCTGTTTCTGGGAAGATAGTTCTTTTATTGTTTACTGATTCTCTGAATTGAGAGCAAGTTAATTTATATCCACATACTACTACTTTATTTTAAAAAGAGAAAATTTTCAGTTAAATACACACTGATTTTAGTTAAATCAGCTGGTATTTAAATATGTTAAGTTGATTACCCAAATAGCATGCAGCTTGTTGCCACCTGTTGCCAGTTACTGGATAGGATCCAGTTCCTAGCACTCTTTTGATGCCACGAAGACACGGGTCAGTTGGTAACAACCACTAAATTTTTTAACTCGACCCTGAAGTGATAGCAGGACTGATATTTACAAAGAGCATCTCACCTGATATGTTCGAATCAGATTCAGGAACGGCTTTAATAGAAGAATACAACAAACCAAGAAAACATGGCAAACTAATAGAACAAAGAGTTTTTGATGTATTTTGAGCTGGAATGTGTTCTGTTGAATCTATCAGTAGACGTGAGACAGAAGTGATGTGTTTTGTTTGGATTTTGGTTTTGATATTATGGCATTAATACTTTAAAAGAAGGCTGTATGTCTTTTTTTTTTTTTTTTTGAAAATGAGATTGTCAGCGTTCATCCATCCATCCATTATCTTTTACTAGAGCCGAACAATTTTGTAAAATACTCTTAATTGTAATTTTTTACCTCATTGTTGCGATTGCGATTTACTATGCATTTTTTTAATCAATGTCTTCTTCTCGTGTCTTTTTCAACAAACACAAGCAATAAATCTGTTTCAGTTGCAAAAAAACTCCACAGTTTTGAGCTCCGCTGCAACTCTGTTTCTGCATTTTTTGTATAGCTTCGGGATAGCAACTCAGCTAAAATGTGTGTGCCGCTTATCCATTGTGTTTACCAAAGCCGTAAACCCAGGCTCAGTCACTATATTAATGGGCATCATGTCTTTCGCTATGAACTCCGTTACTGCTCGAGTTATTTCCGCGTGCCGTTTTAAATTATGTGTTCATACCGAATGATACTTTCAAACAGTTCTGTCGGTGATCCATGTCGGCTGGTATTGTGATTACTTTAAGTTGAAGCACTGGTCGTTGGCATTCTAGCCATGCAACCATCGTAAATGGCTTTGTGGTGTTTTTGTTGAAGTGTTGATAAAGGTTTGTGGTGTTATTTTGAGAAGTAGCAACAGCAGAAAGGCAGGTTCTGTACAATACACGTCGTTGCGCAGCGTCTTCTTTTTTATAGACACAATAATTCCAAATAACGGACGTGCTGCCCCTCTTTGGTACCAAACTTTCAGATGTGTCGGCTTCTGTCGAGACTGACACCACTGTGCAACCGGTTAAAGCGCAGTGTTGACTTCTCCCGCTTCCTGCCAGATCATGTGACCAGTCAAATCGCAGCCTTTGCAATTAGAAAATCTCATTTTATCTTATTGCAATATTATTGCAAATGCAATTAATTGTTCAGCCCTATCTTTTACCCGCTTGTTCCTTTTCGGGTTGCGGGGGTCACTGGTGCCCATGTCCAGCCATCACTGTGCGAGAGGCAGGGGCCACCCTGGGCAGGTCTCCAGTCCATCACAGAGAGAGACAAAGGAGACAAACAACCATTCACTCTCTCACTCTCACCGAGGGACAATGTAGAGTTACCAATCAGTCTAACATGCATGTTTTTAGTCTGTGGGAGGAAACCGGAGTACCTGGAGAAAACCCACGCATGCACAGAGAGAACATGCAAACTCCAGCAGAAAGGTTGCGGGCCGGGATTTGAATCGACAACCTTCTCGCTGAGAGACAAGAACTCTACCAACTGCGCCACCGTGCCGTCAACGTCATTCTGAAAATACATTTGTGTGAAAGTTTTTGAGTATTTTTTTAAAATAAACGTTTCATCTGCCTATTGTAAAAGTTTGTCATAATTTTGTTTTGATGCTGTTTATTTGTACGAAACACTTTCACCTAACCAAGATGTTTAGGCTCCTTCAGGCCCAGGTCTCCCTTGCAAATGAGATCTGTGATATCTCAGGGATTTGCCTGGTTAAATAAAGGTTAATAAACCAACTAGCCACCACAGTGGTTCACTGCAGGCATGTCCTCACCGGTGCAGTCAGTTCACATAGTCCTGCAGAGCCAGACTGATGCGGTACCACTGCTTGGCCAGTGAACATACAGGTAGTGTGGCTCTCTTAAAAACAAAAACATTGTAAAACCTTTTCTATTTTGAAGAATATTTGCTGTTTGTGTCACATTTGTTTAGCTGTTCCATCTGGTTTTACTTCTTTCACTTAAGCTGTTTGGTCAGCCGTAGGAAGAGCATCGATCCCTCAATCATTCCACTGATAGGAGAGGTCACGGTTCAAAGGCACTTCACAGTTGGCGAATGTTTTCACTGTAGTGATATGACGCACAATGTGAGAAAAAGATTGAATTTATTGGAAGAACAGTTGAGATCAAGGATTTAATCTTGCTGAAATTTAATCCACCGTTCTTATGCGTTTGTTTTGTAAAAATTAAATTCAGTTTTGGTTTTCCGTCATTTAAAGAGCAGGGGGCAGTGTGGATACATAATATGACAACATTAAGGCAGTTTTTGTCTGTTTGACAATTTAAAGAACAACATTAAATATATATATTTTAACAGAACAATTTGGAATGTCACATTCAATGCACTATTCCTTCTCTCTGAGAATCTTAAGGCATCCCAGATGAGCTTTCAGTCTCCGTAGAAGCTTACTTTTCTGCCAAGTACTACTAAAGCATCGGTTAATGAGTCCCAGACTGAATCTGAATGTAAAACATGTCGGTGGCATTTGCAACATCTGTTGAATTGTTGCAGATTGCTAAATATCACATTTTAATCGTTAAACAATCATGTTGTCTGCTTTTTATTCTCGACATTTGCGTGCAGACCGGTACTGGATGCTTTCCACTCCCTATCCCTGTGAACTCTGTTAATCACATCAAAATTTCCCCACATTTTACAGGAAAACAGCGATTTAACTGAATATTTCTTTTTTTCCCATGATTCTATAGTTTATTTTAACATGTTGGTTAAGTGTAATATATAGTACATCGGTGATTTTTTTTTTGGTTTTGTTTTATTGATCAGCTTTTTTTTCTTTCATTGTTGGAAAAAGTCTTATCTAATTTGACAGTTTGACCAGTTCACTTCTGAAACCAGAAGATATTACTGTAATTTCCAAACTATAAGCCGCTGCTTTTTTTTTTACATGCTTTGAACACCGTGGCTTATTCAATGCTGCTGCTAATTTGTGTATTTTTTTTGGCAGACTAACAAGCTTCATGCCACCAAAACATTTAGCCTCGTCACACCCGGGCGCTCACATAGCTGCCCAATACACGTCTCTCTGGGGGGGGGTTCCTCATGATTCAATGACTACCAGTTTATTTATTTTTTATTTCGGCTTCTCCCTACTTGAAGGTTCATCACAGCGAACTAAGTCGCACGAAGACTTGGCAATTATTTTTACGCCGGATGTTCTTCCTGACGCAACCGCAGACCACCGAGCTACCACAGCCCTCTGTGTGGAGCAGGGAGCTGATATCTAGGGTGCCCGGGGGAGCAGATGGTGGAGGTTAAGGGCTTTGCTCAAGGGCCCAGAGTGGGGCAAATGAGGGTGGAGGCAGGTGTGGGTGTTTCACTTATTCCACCCACATTTTGATTTTGTCTGTACCGCGAGTTAAACCGGCGATCTTCCAATCATAGGCCCACCTCCTCTAACCTCTGCACCACCACTCCCAAAACCAACTGTATAAATAAAGGCTAATAAAAATGGAAAAAAAAAAACTTGACCAATGAAATTACCAAACAGGTCATAGTGGACCAATGAAACTTGGATTCATTTGTGTCATTTGTATCATTTGTGTATGTTACCTGTATATATATAATTAAAAGTTTAAAAAATCTTTCTGTGTAAATATCTTATGTTACAACGTGGACACCTGCAGCTTATAGGCAAGTGCAGCCTATATATGTATAATTTTTAGAGATGCACGATATTGGTTTTTTGACCGATATCCGATATGCCGCTTACCAATACCAATACCGATATTTTTTCCCTAGACCTACTTACAGAGGCTACATGACTTTCTCTGCTGTGGAATTAAAATACTACATTATTCTGCATGGTCTTTGTCAATTTGGCCTGCTACCAAATGCAGATGCCAAAAAGGGAGCTGAAAATGATGTAACGCTAAATAAATATATACATCCATTATCTTTACCCGCTAATTCCATTTCGGGTCATGGGCGTCGCTGGTGCCCATGTCCAGCAATCACTGTGCGAGGGGCAGGGTACACCCTGGACGGGTCGCAAGTCCATCACAGGGTCACATAGAGACAAACGAGACAAACAACCATTCACTCTCTCACTCACACCTTGGGACAATTTAGAGTTACCAATTAGCCTAACATGCATGTTTTTGGTCTGTGGGAGGAAACCAGAGCACCCGGAGAAAACCCACGCATGCACGGAGAGAACATGCAAACTCCACCCAGAAAGGCCCCTGGACCAGGGTTTGAACCAGGGACCTGCTCGCTGAGAGGCAGCAGCTCTACCAGTTGCGCCACCGTGCTGCCCTAAATAAATATATATTAAAAATAAAACAGCACCTTTTATATCAGTGAGTTATTTTGATGGAATGGCCGATGTCCGATATTTAACTATCGCTAATATCGTCCGATACCGATACCATGCCGATAATATCGTGCATCCTTAATAATGTTTCCCCTTTTTTTAATTTAGTGGGCGGGGCTTATATTCAGGCGCTCTCAGTAGTCCGAATATGGTATGCAGACTTTACAAGTATCACCTAATTTCGGATATTTTACCAAGTTGGCTTATAAAACATTATGTTTTTGAGATCTAAATAGTTCATATTTGTGTTAAATTGAAATCTTCATGCCCATTTAAACATTTATTTCAACTACTTTTCTTGTTACTTTGCTGTGCTCTAATTACAGGCCTTGAGCGAGAGGCCGTTCATCCAGAAACTGTTTCGTCCTGTTTCACCCGAAGGCAACACACACACACTTGGAGACCTGTTGAAAGAGATGTACCCAGATGCTCTATTGAATGATGGTAAGCCAACAAACAGGCTCAGATGTTGGATAAAAACATTGAAGTTTCGCTTTTGTGAATAATGAAAAACATTCAGTGATTTGTTCTTATCTGATATGTTTTAAAATGAAATACTGCTCATAAGAGTGGGATAATGTTTCCAAAAAACATTTTCACAAGTCTAACACACCAATCTGACGGCTAAATACCAAAATGTGGTAGTTAAAAAGGGGATTTTTAAAAATGTATTTATGGGGTCATGTTCTCTACAAGTAAAAGACAGTAACTATCAGTTTTATTGTATTTACTCTATATACACATTTATTCTGTCCAGATGTATTTCTGGGATTACATTTCTTTGAAAGTACAAACTATGGAGAAGCTAAATGAAAGAAAATTAAAGCAGTTTTTATAAACCGTTAAAATATGGATAAATAGGAGGAGTGCAGATGGAGAGTGAAGCGATTTGAAGAGGTGACCACAAATATTAATTGATGTAAGTGTGCTCCAAAAACAACAACAGGTAACATTTAGTCCAAACAAAACTGTTAAAAATATATAAGACATATAAAAAAAAAAATTCATAGAATTGTTGTATTGTTTAATATACAAGCTTATATAAAAGTCCGAACATAAATACTAAAAATGTACGTTTTTATTGAGTCCCAGACTTTCAAATCCTTCAAAACACGCTTTCTTAACATTTAGAAATCTTTTGAGACGTTTTAGAAAACAGTGATGACGATTCTAGTTTTCACTTTAGGTGAAGTTGGTCTGGAAATTTAAATCTTGTGAAAGGAACCAAACATTTACTGGTTTAATGTGAAGTTCTTGATACTTTAGCTCTACTCGCTGCAGTACATTATACCATAAAGCTAAAACTGGCGTATGAAATCTAGATTAGTTGCAGCTGTGGTGAAGGAGCGTTGATGATGAAAGAAAAGATGAGAGGAGAATTATTGGGAGAGGGCAAGCAGCAGTCTAAACACATGCTGTCTGCGGGGGGGGGGGGGGGGGGGGGAGATAAAGAGACAATAGTGTTGGGACAGAAGACCCGCAGGAGACTCACCTGCACAGTGGCGACAACCATTAACACCACCCTTCTTCTGTCTGCCCACCTGTCTGTCCAACGTTCTTTTTTCTTAATGTCTCACATTCACTTTCATTAACAAGAAGGAAAATCTTATATTATACCAACAAAAAAAAAAAATGCATTTGTTAAAACTAGTAGTGTGTTTTTCTTTCACTGTATTCAGATGCTGGTAACATGCAAATATAAATTTAATTCCAAATTTATAAAAGCATGCAGCTTGAACAATGGAGTGGCTCCAGGATCTGTTTTCCACCCACGTTTTGGGATTTATCTCTTTATTTTTTTATGTTTTTTATTTTTAATGAGGTGGCTCTGCAGCGTTTGTCCAAAATCAAGTTTTATAATCAAGATCTAAAATAACTGTTGTGTCAGGGGAATGGATAGACTCTGGTCTCTTACGACATTAATCAAGATTTTGTTGTCCGAATGCTTGAAAATAGAGCCAATACAGTGACTAATCTGCCTTTTCTGTGAAGATCCAATAAGCAGTTCGAGCTTTTTAGTGTTTCCCTATTTAATTTGTTTTCATTTTTACTGCTACCCACTCTTTTTTAATGTGTTTAACATCAGCTCTGATTGACTTTATAATCAAGTCTGTATTGCAAAAAAACCCCGACAAATGTTGACTGCTGTTTGTGACAGAATGTAAACTCTGTATAAATTTAGACTGGCAATATTAAACAGTCCAGAAGGTTAAACAAACATTACAATCTATGTTGTTGGGTTTTTTTTTTGTTCTGTGGTCTTGAAACTTTGAACAAGTTCTAGTGACGTCCAGCTAATAAACAAAAAGTTGTACCACAGAGCCAGACCAAATAAAAATGTTGTGTAATTTGTAGCACTTATTAAAGCTACAATTACCATCACTGTGTGCTCCAAATGCACAAAGATATAACGTTTTATGTGCATTACTTTGTGGAATTTCCCAATAAGTTGTTAGATTTAGTCTTCAAAACAGAATGACATTCATCAACACCCGACTCTAAACTAAAGCTGCTGTTAAACTTGTTTTTTTTTTTTTTACATTATTTAAACTGTTTCTGTCTCATCATAAATTAATTTAACTGTTATTAAATTGCCAGAGTTGTTATGTTTTTCTAAAGCTTGCGTGACTGTTTAGTGGGGACAGAAATCTGTCCTTGCACCCGTTTTCTCTTTTCTTGTTGTTTCTCTGATCTACGACTCATTTTTGCTCTTTGATCCCATATCTCTGTCTCAGGTGTAGTCTTCAACATCTTCTGTCTGTTGTGGACGTCTTTTATGTCTTTGACCTTAAATCTCTGCCTTTCTTTTCTCTCCTCCCCCCCCCAGAGGAGCCTGCCAGCCTGCCTGGTTGATCAAGGTGAAAGTGGCCCTTTTGTCTCCGGTCGTTTGTTTGGTTTCTGCCTCTTCCTCGGCTGGTAGATGAGTTTGGCGATAGCCCTGGATTATGGTGGTGTGTTTGGATTAAAGAGCGCAGGAAGTGTGCTCAGGGACTGTGCAGTGTAATGGTGTTTGGGGAGGAGGATGAGAGGGAGTTAGGGGGGGGTGCTGGTACTATTGTTCATGAGTTCAGAGAACATTTTCTAGGACCCTATATTACAAAAAGATCTGGGGTGCTGCACTTCTCTGTGATCTTTCAAACATCAAACCGTTTTTTTCTTTCTTTTTCAAACGTATTTGCTCTCTGTTATGTCTGAGAGAGCGGATTGCTGTTGACCCCTCCGGGACCCAGAAACCAGTTGCAGCAAACAAATAGGGGTGGCTTTCATTAGGAGCAAAAAATGAAGGGGATTCCCAGATCACACTAAAGCAATGGACAAAGATCTGCATCGCAGAGATGTTGCCCCCGCGCTTCATGAAACAAACTCGCAACGTTGTGTTCCTGTAAGCAGCGGTCAGCGCTGGCGTGTTTGAGCCGTGTCATGTGTTTTGTTTCTCCGACCAGGTGTGCTGTTGAGCAAGACGTTGGCCAAACTTTGGTTTATGTTTGTTACAGAACTCGCAGACTGAAGTGTCATGCTGCCCACACATTACACATTCATTGACAAGCAGTTCTCGTAAGGAAAGTCTTATTTCTTGTAATTTCGTTTTGGAAGCGAGCCCAATCAAGTACAGGAAAAAAAAAAAGAGGCCTGTATTGATAATTCTTTGTGAATAATCAGAGGAAAACCCCCTATATCATCGTGATCCCACCCACAACCCCACCTTGACCTCGCAGATGAGTGACAAATCCACACTGTTCTCCTCTCACGTTTTTCCATCTCAGACCCATCTGCGCAACAGCCCACGCTACTCGCATGCTTCCTTGCAGCGGTTGCCTCAGGAGTAATTCTTTTCCTTATCGAGCAGAACGGCTCGCTTTAGAGGCTGAAGGGGGAAGTGCAGGTTTCAGTGGCTGTTTTGATGCTGAACATAGTGGGTTATGTGTTCGTGTGCAGGGGTGTATGAGATGTACACCACACTGGGGAATTCAGAGAAACTCAGGTTAATGGCAGCTATCTACTGTTGATTGAAATGTGCACGATTTAATAGCATTGCCGTCTAATTCTGCCCACAAAACTTGAAAAAAGGGCTCCTTAGTTTAACTTTATAGTCATTTTTCTACATGAAAGCGTTTCAGTGGTTGTTGAGTTTATTTATTTTAAATGTCTTGAAACTGTGTTTTGTTGTACACTGGTTTTATGAATAGACCCGCTTCAACAATTCTTAAAGTTTAAATTAAATATGACTGACGTTGATATGCAAACATATCTAACTGAACAGCTTTGTTGGGGAAGTTCTGCAGTGCATCAGTACTTGATTTTAACTTTACTTATATATTTTTACATTATAATATTACACCTAAAATAGTTGATGTATTGCCCAGTCATAATGGAATAAACTGTAGTACATTATGGTTGGTTATAATTTATCAACTAATTTTCTCAAATTACAAATGTTTAAATACTTGTGTCTTCTTGTAATAATAAAGTGCAAAATAAATTTTGTCTCATAAAATGTCAAGTTTTGTAACATCGTTAACCCTTAGATCCTGGACACGCAGTTTAAAATTGTTTGAAATACCTAGGCCACGATAACAAATTTTACTGGGCGATTAATTGTCTCAGAAAATATTGCGATAAACGATAATATTGTTTGAAATTTGACAATAATTAGTAATTGTCCAATTTAAGAAGAAATGTTGGTTAATTTTGTGTGTAGTACATTTTTTTTGACCACCGGATGGCAGTATAAGACTGTTCGAATCGAAGGATGGATAGTGAGGGAGCGAGCAACGTGTCTCTTTAAGCAAAATGGGAGGGAGGTCCCTTGACGTGACACGAGCTGTCTCTCGTTCCTGTTTTTCAGTTCTAAAAATGGCGGACGCTCGGTGTGGTTTGAGCGCTTTAACGTAGCATTTTTCACACAACGCTTTTAATAAAAAAATCAGTAAACAAGTTCTCATCTTCTTTTTGCAGAAAAAAAAACTTTTTAGACGAAGGCACGGGTTTCAACCATGAATTTTGGAGCTTTGACAAGACAAAGGTTTTTTTCCCCGAGGTCAGCCTGTTAGCTTAGCTCGTAGCTTAGCTTCTTTTACCGATCCAAAAAATGCGCTTTTGGACGGTTAAAACAGATTTTAAAGAGAAAGGGATGGGTCAGTGAAGAGCACCGGAGTTGAGCCTTTTGTCATCCAGTGTCTTCAGTAGAAAGAGACACGAAGAAACGATAAAGCAGATAAATGAAAATGAGTTTGATCATTTTCATTTATCATGCGATTAACTGATTTATTGTTTATCGTGACAGGCCTAGAAAAATCCCATACTGGTTGAATACCCTTTTACTGTGCCAGTGAATAAATTGACACTGCCATGTACAAACATACAACACTAGATGACGATGATAGTTTTTTTAATTGCATCTATACTAACCGAGAAACATCAGTATTCTATTACAGAGCAGAACAAATAGGATATTTTTCATTAATTCATTCAACCTTTATTTTAAACAGATAAGTCACATTGAGCCTCGAAGACTCATTTACAAGTGAGACCTTTTTGGACAGACAGTAAAAAGTCAAGCCATAATACTCAGAGACACATTTGTCATTAACAAAGCACAGCGTTATATAATACAGATATTTCATAATTTATCTCGTTGGTAAAAGGTTGCTGATTCAGGTTTGATTCGTGGTCACATGACCCAGACAACTTGCAGTCATTAAGTAAGACATGAACTCTTCTATATTCAAATTACCTGTGGCTTCAACCAAGAAATTTAACATGAAGAAGTTACTTGATCCCTTCAGATGTATTGTTTTACATATAATACTTGTTTGTAAGATCCAAACCAATTTTTTCCCGATGTTAAGGGTTACTTCAAAGAATCACAGGACGCATTACTCAAATGGGGTGAACACCTAATTAATAACAAACTTCTCTATTGTCTCCTGCCACAGAGCAGAACCTGTTTTGGTTGCAGGTTAACCTTCTGACAGCCTCAGGGTGAATTTAAACTTTAGCATTTACTGTAATCAGTTTCCTTTTTTCTCTTTACAGTAAGATGACAAAAAACAAATTTTGTTTTTCATTTGCAATATTATGTCACTGGCACTCACATGTTATTAGTTCATAAGTTTGGGAAAAAACTGGAAAAAAAAAATTGAAATTTTGGTTGTAATCTGAAATGTTCAGTGATATTCCAGTAATGTGGAAATGTGTTGGCACATTGGACATTTTACTTTTCACATCTGTATAAAAGTCACAACTTATTGTTGGTATATTTACAGACACAATCATTAAATCTTGATACTTCATACATCTAAGTGAATGGAACATAGTGTATACATTTTTAGAATTCTGAAGCTGATAAATGCATCTAATAGTTAATATTTAGTAGATTCATTGTGAGAAGAAAGGATATTTGTTGCTGCACTTACAATAGAGATTCAAGAGGTATTTATAGGGACTATATTAAGCCCTGCTCTTTGTAGCAAGAAGTTGTTTGGAGTAAAAGTTTAATACGATAGCTCTCGAAAGACACTTGTTAGAGTTTATCATGCAGATTTTCCAGACAGTAGCTGTTGGGAAACTGCTGATTAAATGCAGGAACTTTTCCAAAGTTTGGCCCAAACATGTCCTGTAACATTTGTCCTCAAACTAACATTCTTGATTACTAGAGCACCCTGTAGCACTCCTTCTTATGACAGTCCTCGTGTATTTTATTGCCCTCAAGTCCTACTAGAAGCAGGACTGGAGGAGGGAATGGAGGGAATCGCACATCGGATCAGATTTTGCTTAAAGGAATCTAAAGTGTAAAGGTCAATAAATCTCAACAGTCTTTATCATTACAGAAAATGAGCGCATGATGCCACATAGAAGTCTGAATGCCAGGATTTTGTGGAGCAACCAAAGTCTCGAACTTGTGTAACTTGAGGAACCATATTGATGAATCGATGTTTATCTTTTTGATCATTTTTTTCATGTCTTCAGTTTCTGTACGAGTTTGTGTGGGTTCGAGCACGAAACTGTACTTGTGTGTTTGAGTGATTAAGGTGCAGGTGTGTAATGTGATGAACTACAATAATATGAGTTTGAGTATGTGGCTTGAGTGAGTTGTGGAGGGGGTGTGGCTCATTGTGAATTTCCCCCATTTCTCATAATAAGACCGTAATACACCTACTCCACCCACATCTGCCTATTGCCTGGCAAGAGCTTAGTGTTATTGATGGGTAAGAAACTCCAACGAAAAAAGGTGTGTGTGTGTGTGTGTGTGTGTGTGTGTGTGTGTGTGT
>NC_056502.1:7841419-7858657 GCF_014905685.2 Nematolebias whitei | reverse complement strand
TCTGAGCCAGAGAAAGTGCGTTCTCACTACTGCTATCGTAGAAGCTGGTTCACACATTTTACTTCCGTTGTTTTTGAGGTCACCTAACTTTGCTTTTTTGTTTTTCTTCTTTCATTCATCATCTTGCAGTGCCATACAGTTTCTCCCAGATATGCATATTCTGTTGTGCATTTATAAACATTCTTACCCAAGATCTCACATGAGCTGTTGGAGTCAGTCTCCCCACCATCACAGACATCTACACCTCCAGATGCAGAAAGAGGGCCACCTGCATCATGAAGGACCCCACTCACCCAGCACACACACTTTTTGACCCGCTCCCCTCAGGAAGAAGGTTAAGGAACATTAAGTGTAGAACCACTAGACTGAGGAACAGCTTCTACCCTGAAGCTGTTAGACTCATAAATCCCTAACCAGGAAAATCACAGTAATGCCACTTTAATTGGATATTTGTCACTTTATCCATGCTGCTGATTTCTTACCCATCTGCTCACAACATACTCATGTTCAGGCTGCTGTTTAACACACCTAATTATATTATATTATTATTGTTGTTTAGCGTATATCTTGGATCCTTTTGTTCTGTTTCTTGTTCTTTTTAATATACTTTATATTGTTGCTATTTTTGGGTGTTACTGGGACAATGAGGACACAGTGTCATTCCACCTCATGTACCACATGTGATGCAAATGACAGTAAAGTCACCTTGAACCTTGAAAAGACATTTTACTGTCTTCTGTCATCACCGCAATATCCACTGCTGTTAAAAGTTAAGCTGCTTATAAAGACACAGTTTGAAAAATAAATCTAGTAAGCCATCTATAGGAATTTATATATATATATATATATATATATATAAATATAAATAATTAGTTGCTGCCATTTCAGTTTGTTAAATGTAACATTTGGACAGAAACCTGACAGCTAAAACCATGCAATGAGATTATTGGGCTTGTTTTTTTGCACATTTCTGCTACCCAGCAGGTGTAGGGTGGAGCTGCTTCTCAGACTGTCGGTTAACGCTCTGCCTCAACCGTCCTCCTGATATTACGTGGAACTAAAATGTCACGCACTCGATGGGTTAACGAGGAGAACCTGTGCAAACGTTTGCGGGTCGGTATGTTTGAGATTAGGAGTGACAGACGGGAAAGAGCCGTCTTCGTTTCTCACGTACATTCAGACTTTCATTCATGTGAGAGACGTGTACTCCAGAAACTGAAATGCCACCCTACAAATGGTAAGGTAATCAAACACATTTACCTAAAAATAAAGTACATACATTTTAAAAAGTATTTAAAAAGGAAAGTATGATTTGATGCCCATGAGACACTTATTGGTTCTTGATTGCAAAATAATGGTTTAAATACATGAACGATCATGAAAGCAAGAATTAATCATTTGTGTTTTTGTTCAAACTAAAGTTGTCTGAACTGCTCATTTTGAATCAATTTGATCAAATAGTCATAAACTTTTAAGATTTCCTGACAGGAAATAACATTTTAAGTTGTTTTTTTTTAATACAATGTTTTATGGTAACACATTTCCAGTATTATAAGTGTCCCCTGCTTTTTAAAAAATAAATCCCTATTGCTTTCACATATTTACGGAAGAGATTTATTGTTTTATGTTCACTCAGTTAAAAAGAAGTTGTTCTGAGTTCAAACAAAAGTATCAGGCCTCACTCCTAGAGCTCTAAAGTTGTGCAGACTACCGTATTTTTCGGCCTATAAGTCACAGTTTTTTGCATAATTTGCATGCCATGCAACTTATAGGCAGAAGCTACTTATTTATGGATTTTTTCCCATATTTATAAACCAATTTTTGGCTGAGATATGACCATTTTCATTCATTCTGACTGAAAATATTAGGGATGCACGATATTATCGGCATGGTATCGTATCGGCCGATATTAACGTTAAATTTCAATATCGAACATCGGCCATTCTATTAAAATAACTCGCCGATATAAAAGGCGCTGTTTTTGCCTGCAGCGTAACACGATGACGTCACGTGCGCCTACCTGATCTCACGGCGGAGAGGAAAATTCAAAATGTTGGCGGTGTGGAAGTTTTATTTTTCATTGGTGAGGATGTCGGATTCCGAAGATTTATGGACTATGTTGAGCCTCGCAACATCGTCCGCAGTCTGAGGTATTTTTCCGACGTAACGTTACCAGAGTTACATGCCGTCATTTCCGACGTCACTGAGAAGCTAATAGCTGATAGCACAACTTGTTGGGTGAGTTTTACCACAGACATTTGGACGTCGTGTTAGCCCCATTAGCATGATTAGTCTTACGGCACAATGGATAGACAAAATCTTTGAACTTAAAAAGGCTGTCCTTCATGCACAGGAGTGCAGAGGATCCCACACTGCAGCTAGGAACCTGGAACAAGCCTCCACAAGTGAGACAGCATCGCAGGTGACTAATGCTAATAACATTTAACACTTTTCATTTAATATAAGTTAAAGTGCTATGCATATCATATGGCTGTTACTGAATACATGTCACCAGCTCTTACAGCTGTTGCACAATTTTTGTAGCAAATAAGCCTAAATAAGAGGGCTATGTTCTGACAAAGGAACGTATATAAAATATCGGTATCGGCATCGGTTATCGGCCGAATAAGTTTTAACATATCGGATATCGGCCAAAAATCCAATATTGTGCATTCCTAGAAAATATTGAACATTACCATTTTCAGCCGCTAGATAACACTCGAGTAGTAAGGCATGCCGTAGTGTCATGTAAAATATAAAAGTGGCTATTAATAATGACACTATTGGCTTGCCATAGCCTGCTACATTCGTCCAGCTCGCCTGGAACAAACATCAAATCAGCTTCATTTTGCTGTGTCGCCCCGGCAAAACGCAGCTAGTTTGACCATTGAAGTGCATTTATTAAGTAAAAGTTCAACTGAGACACACCTTTACTATAAAATTGAACAAACAAATAATTGATTTTAGGTGGTTATCTAAGAAATGCACAGTGAGTCCTGCCGTGAACGCTCCTACTTACGCGTATCGGCTTTTGAAATACAGCTGATTTGGCCATTAAAGTCCTTTTTATTAAGGAAAAATTAGACTGAGACACACCTTTACTATAATTTTGAGCAAGCAAACAATTGTTTTTAAGTGTTTATCTTGTTAAAGTCCTCCCGTGCATACTCCCGCAGCCATCTTTTGGCAGCCAATCGATTTTTGGCACAACACCGGCCCATGTTTCCGGGTTGTCAGCGTTGACGCGTAACATGTGATGCGTCAGCGGTGATGCATAATCGATGCAACTTATATGGCGAAGCAACGTATTTATGTCTTTTTCCACTTTATTAGACATATTTGCACTGATGCGACTTAAAGGGCGGTGCGACGTGTACGGTGGAAAATACGGTACATTTCCCATAACACAACTTATTGTTTGTGTATTCTACTTCAAATGTGAATAGTCTTCCATCTTTTCAAGAAAAAAATAAATTGTGTAAATATCCATCATCACAGGCTTTTGTTTTTTTAGGCGGTACATTTCTGTCCAAACGGCAGGTGGTGACATTTTTTAAAACTCATACAAATGACAGTTAAAAGTCTCAGGCTGCCCAAATGTCACTGAATGGTCAAATATCTCTGGAAATCACGCAGCTTCAGAGGTTTCGTAAAATCATTTCTCGTAATAAACGGTTTTTGGTCGCAGCCTTTCAGTGAGGGGTGGTGTCAGTCACAAGAGGCCAGTACATCCGGACGCACACTGTCAGAGTGAAAGGTAAAAATTTAAATCCTGTCACCCGTCCATACAAACACAATCAACTGTCACTTCAGCCTGCTTCAGAACTGAAAGCACACACTCATATTCACACTTGTACTTTCTCTCCTCCTCTTTTGTCTCATCCACCACAGCAGTGGTATTACTGTTGTCTGATGTGGTCTGTCTCACCTCATGTAACTATATATTTTTTCACCATCATTCCCTCAGACTTTGCCTTTTTATTATTTTTTACTGTACTGTCTCCATTTCTCTCCTACTCCTACCTTGTCTCTTTTCTTTACTTTTTACTCTGCTTTTCACCTAGCTTGTTTCTGTTTTCACTTCCCCTGCTTTTGAACTTCCACATCTCCTCCGTCTTCTCTTAAACATTCATTCTTAGACCTGTCTAGGGGTTTCCTGTTCATCTCTTACTTTCTTTATGTTCTCAGCTCAGCTTACTTTCTCTGCCCTGTTTGTTCACTTCACTTTTTCTTTTTTCCTTCCTTTTTATGTTAAACTAGAAGCATTACAGACATAAGCTGAATAAAGACCTTGTATTCCTTGAAGGAATGCATATCACCCGCCACCTTTAATGCCAGAGTTTTAATGCACTGCAAAAAATGACAAGGTCTGCTCTCATTAACGTAGCAGAGAGATGTTCTTTCCTTCAAGGAAATTTTATACTCCGTTGCCAATTACTAGAAAGCCACTCCCCCAGCAGCGCACCTTTGTGGGACACCACCAGAAACACTGCAGTGGCCTGGAAGTCAGTTTGCTTTGTGTTGTTACAACACTGACAATCGCAGACATGGAAGTTTTCCAGTTGGAGGAAGAAGAGAAGGTTCAAGGTTCATTATTGTCATTCGAATCACATGATACATGAGGTGGAACGAAATTGTGTACTCAGGGTCCTGGTTACACCCAAAAATAGCAAAAATATAAAGTATAAAAAGGAACATTATACAAGGATCTAAGATATAAACTAAACAATAGTGTAAAAATACAGTAGTCCCTTGTTTATCGCATGGGTTCCATTCCCATCCCCCCCGCAATAAGTGAAAAACTGCGAAGTAGGTATAGTAGTACAAGTAGTAGTAGTAGTAATAAGTAGTAGTTTATATATATATATATATTTATATATACATACACTAAGGGGTTTTTAAACCCTTCCCACACTCTTGCAATATTCTAAACAATGTTTCTAAACCCTCTAAAAGAGCAAAGCATGTCATGATCTCTGCTGCAGTTGCTGGCAGGTGGCAGAGAGCAGAGATCATGACGTTCTGCAGGAGGGAGTTTCTCCCTGCACCTGTGGGCTGCACACAGGTGCAGCAGGTGCTAAGTCATTTAAAATAATTTATTTTAAATAAACAATCCTTGCCGCTCGTGCGGCTCATCCATCAATCAGCCAATTGTGTGTCGTGTCCAATCTTACTTTGAAAAACTGCAAAAGAGCAAGTCCGCAAAAGTCGAACCACGAAGTAGCGAGGGTCTACTGTATTTTAAACAGCAGCCTGAACACGAGTCTGTTGTGAGCAGATGGGTGCAAATCAGCAGCATGAATAATCAGCAGTACAAAGTCACATATAACCAATTAAAGTGGCATTACAGTGGTTATTCTGGTTAGGGATTTATGAGTCTAAGCTTCAGGGTAGAAGCTGTTCCTCAGTCTAGTGGTTCTACACTTAATGCTCCTCAACCTCCTTCCTGAGGGGAGTGGGGCAAAAAGTGTGTGCTGGGTGAGTGGGGTCCTTCATGATGCAGGTGACCCTCTGCCTGCATTTGGAGGTGTAGATGTCTGTGATGGTGGGGAGACTGACTCCCACCAGTTTTCTGTGCAGCCTTCACCACTCTCTACAGAGTTTTTCTGTCTCCAGCTGTGCAGCCCCCATGCCCCCTGCCAGAACATCTTATTTAAAGATGTGCAACGTCATTTTGATGACCGTTGATTCCCGTCGTCTGTTCAGCACCCACACATTATACCAGTCTCTGCCAAGTAGAGATTAGTGGTCACACTGCAAATACCAAATTCCAGCAGCTAAAACTCCCAGTGTCTCTTCAGCCACACTGGTTCCTGAGCAGCTCACATTAACCACCCCCACTTTATATTTCTGGTCCATCACACAATAGTTGATGCAAACCTGTGGGAGAAAAAAGTTCTGCCCAGATCTTGTGTCAAGAACAGACTCTCGGTGCACCTAGAAGGACAAAATGACCATTATAAAAGATAATCTTGAGCTGGATCTACACTCAAGAAGAGAAGAAATCTGTTCTCTTTGATGCAGAGAAACCAACATAAGAAGTGTGACCACTTTGGACAATATCATGGGATATTGTGTGATTGCATAAGATGTTAGCTTTCAGACTGACAGCTACTACCCCACCTAATGTAGTGCAATATAATTAAAACTGACACAGAGAAATGTTTGTGTTAATTAGAGTACAATTAGCTGTGGCAGCCATCTTTTATTGGGGTGTCTCCCAAGGTTCCTCACTTGTAAATGTACAGTCAATGATAATTCTCTGAGAGTTTCACTCTCAGCTGTCCTGTGGTTCACGGGGTATTTCGATAACAGGAAAGACATTGTTGACTTTAACTGTTATTTTCCAAGCTTGGAGCATGTGTTGTGGATGACTCTCTGCAACTACCATACCGTCTTCAAAAGAACTGAGCAATAGCCACTTCTCTGCTGGTTAAGGTTGATTAGCTGTGGTGGCCATTTTAAAATGTGTTGACTCCAAATCTTTAGTTGTACAGGTACACTCAATGGTTACTTCACAAGTTTCTTTGAAATCCATCTACTGGTCTGGTTCACAACATATTTTGCCACAGCTACAAACAAACACACACGAACACGTGCAAAAACATGACCACCTTCACCTTTGGCTTCAGGCGATAATGAATATGAGATCAGTACGATGACAAAACAAGATATAACCAGGCAGCAGTTTTAATTAAAGCAACCCTTCTAGCATAAATGAGCATGAGAATGATTTATAAGATGTTAAGTAACTCTCGTGTCTCCGTCCAGGTGAGCGAAAGCGTTACCAGGTGTTGATCCATGGGATTGAACCTCTGCTGGAGACTCCTCTACAGTGGCTGAGCGAACACCTCAGCCATCCTGACAACTTCCTGCACATCTGTGTCATCCCTGTGCCCACAGATTGAAGCCACTTCCTCCACACCTTGTTACCATCGTGACGACGCTCAGGCAAACCACCTGCCAGCTGGGGACCAGACTCACTAGTGTCATGGTAGAGGTTTTACACTAACAAGTTACAGGAAGAAGATTATGAATATCAACAAAGAATGTAAAGGAGGTACTTAACAGGCCTCCATTTTTCCATTCTCTTGTTGTTTTTCCTTCCCTTTTCTTCTCCGAAACTTGTTCTTGGATGCAAGATTCAAAAGAACTGTTGGGACATTTCTTTACGTAAAGAAATAACTGAACGACAGGAAGAGCTCTCCTTTTTTTGTTTATCTATTTCACCTCTTATTCTTTTTTTTTATATATAACCAAACAGCTACACTGGAGGAAAACAAGGTGTCTGAATTGTAATGTTTCTATTTTACCATTCTGCATCTTCCTCCTCTTTAATCAGACTGTCCTGGAGGCAGCATGATGAGGTTTTCTTTCGGAACTGGTGTATCTTCTGCTCAAATTGCCTTAGTTATTACAATCATTTATAATGGCTGACGTGATGTCACTAAGTTGACATCACAACATGGAGAATGGGTCATAAATGTCTATACTTTATCCCAGAAGTGTTAAATTGCTTCATTTGAAAACACAGCTTGACTAAAAACTCTTATTTGGAGATTTGACGTCATTTGAGTGCCCCCAGGAGTTGGTTTGAACCAAACTTTACACCTCACTGTTGAGGTTAGCATCAGATTTTGATGTATTTGTAAGACAAACAGCGAGCACACAGAATGTCCAACATGCTCTGGTTTGGCATCGTTCCTGAATGAGTATAAATCTTAACGAAACCTGAAAACAATGCTGTTTTTGTTTTGGTTCTAATATTATTTATTTAATGGATAAATGCTACTGATGGGACTTTGTGATTATTAAAATCTAATTGAAAACAATTGTTTTGGTGAATCTGCTGAAAGGGAAACTCTTGTTTGTTTGTTTGTTAATCTAATTTTCTGCAAAGACAGAGATAATAGTTTTACAAGGTAGCATTTGTGCATTTTTAGCAATTTATGAGCGTTAAAGCATCAAGTAAAGGAGCCATGAGGGGGTAAAGAGCTCCTCACATTTTAAGTAGCAGGTGTTGATTTCTTTCCATCCGTGCAACGCTTCATTTGGTTTTATTGTCCGTTTTGTGAGATGTGGCTCTTCTCTCACTGCCAAGCATAAATGTGCATCTGGTTTTGGTTTTTCTTAAAACGCTGAGCCTGGATGATGAGAATATTATCTTTAAGTGTACAGAGTTGATGTGGCTATTCTACGCTTTACACAATTTAAGTTCACAAAACTGAGAACCAAACAAGACAGCATAAAAAAAACCAGTTGAATAAAACCACTTTTTCATTATCTTGCTCTTCACAGAACCTGTTCTTAGCTCCGTAAACCTCTCCTATCAGTAGCATTTTATTAATGCTGCATTAAATCATTCATAAATGACTGTTCATTCATAAAGACGTCTACTGACCTACATCACTGCGTACTGTCTTAAATTGAATGTTTCAGTCTGTTTGGTCACATTTTCAGTGTCCATGCTACTGCCACTTTAACCTCCACATTCTTAAAGTAAAGTGCTATGTGTTGTCATCATTGTGCGTTTCTGTACAATGATGAAATTACTTCTCTGCATTTAACCCATCACACCTGAGATACGCCCAGGTGGAGCAGTAGGCAGCTATGTAAACGCCCGGGGAGCAGTTAGGGATTGGGTGTCTTGCTCAGGGACACCACGACATGTGAGCATGGCGGGGAGTTGAACCTGTGACTTTCTGGTCCCAAGTCGGCTGCCGTACCTCTACACCATCTCAGTCCTCAGAAGCTGTCTAACAAGAAAATAACACTGAAAATGTCACGTTCTGTGTTCAATAAAAGGACTTTGAATACTTACTTGCGTACAACATGTACATGCAAACAGAAAGTGTTTTTTTTTTTTTATTTAGCAATAGAACAAAAGCCATTCTAAAACAAATACTTAGACTTTTGCATAAAAATACATAGAAATTACTCACATTTCCACATGACATATTACAAAATAATTGAATCTTGACTCATGCTCAATAATCCAGGTAGAAAAATCTAACAAAGTTAAGTCAGTTCTTCGGGACGTTTTTTTTTTTGTTGAAATATTTCGTCTTTCATGCCAAAGACTTCATCAGTCTGAGGAGCCGCAATAAACTCAGTCTTATAAATAGCACCTTCACAAAGTGGGTCTTTGTTGGATTTTTCTACCTGGATTATTGAGCATGAACTTTGATGTTTGCAACCACTTTGGCCATGACTGCCTCAAACGAGTCGGTGGGCGAGAGGGCGGACTCCAGAAACCGTCTGAGCACCATCAAACTCAAGTAGGTATCTCTGCAGACAAAAACGTAAGGCGTATCTGGAGGGCCACATCTGATTGGACGGGGAAAAATGGCGTTATTGGCAGATTGTGTTAACCACGGGCATATTATGTCTATTGCGTTAACCGGTTCGACATTAGCGGCGTCTCCATAACTTCTCTTTCCGCCTCTTTTAACACAGAACTTCCAGTTACATTTCAAAATAAGAGCAACTGAAATGGGTAGTGGGGAGGGCTAAATATTTGTTTTTTAATACCTAGCCATTATATAAAAAAAAACATATGTTTTGGTTGTTGAATAATGTGAAAATAGTTACAATCGATAAGAAAAATAAAGTAACCAAAATAATAATGATACTTAAACTGGCTTTGGGACAAAGGATGTTTCCTTTAACGTCACATTTTCTTGTTCAACTTTTAAATCAGTCACTGCAGATGAGTGATTGTCAGTTTCTGTAAGATTCCTGCAACTGGAGCAGGTTTACTGGTGAACTTCTATCAGCTGTCTCAGATTTTAAGAGTCAGTCCTACTCCATGTTTCAGCTCCTTTCATAGATCTCATAGAAGAACTTCTAAAGAGCAAATTTTGTTTTTGGGCCATCATCTCGTTACAGGACTCATGATCTTGAATTGAGACCAGACTTTTTGACAAATGGGAGCATGTTTTGCTTCAGATGCTTCATATTTCATTGTACCCAGACCACACTCAAGCCAACCTGTGTCAGGTGCAGCCTACAACCCAAGAACAAAAGAGAATCTTCTTGTGTTTGACAGCAGATATAACGCTGGTTCTTAGAAACCTTCAGTTTAAAAAAAGAGTTGACGTAACTTAACTAAAGAGCAGCAAATACAACTAACCAGTCAGTGTTTGCCCTCTAGAAACACCTATTCTCCAGAAACACCCACTTTTGGTCTGCAGAGAACCCCTTCTCATCAAACTGGTTGACCAACTATGTGAAGGTGCTGTTTAAAAGACTGAGTTTGTTGTGGCTCCTCGAACTGATGAAGTCCTTTGGATTAAAGACGAAATGTTTCAACAAAAAGAAACAGTCCAGAGGACCTGACTTAACTTTGTTGGACTATTAATTAAAGTTGTTTTTTTTTTCTATTTCAGACAATTCATTAAAAATTCTGCACTCAGTGATGTAGTATCATATTTGTTTCCAGTGATTTCTCTATGCTTTAATTTTTTCAGCTGACAATAAAAACTAACAGACATATCAGAGTGAAATAAAAACAAGAAAAATCTGCAACATTATAGAACTAGTGTGAGATTCTGTTTTTTTATTTTTTGTTTGTTTGTTGTTATCTAAGAAGTCTAGTTAATATTTTGTCCACTTATCCCTTTTCATTTTATCCATCTGTTAAAGAAGATCCATCTCTGGTGTGTTTTATTGCTAACACTTGCACTCCCTCTTGCTCTTTATCTCTCCTGGTTAATTATCTGTTAGCATCCACTCGCTGCTAATGAGACCGCTAAACTGTCCAGACAGGCCTCAGGCTGCTCTGTCACTGCGAGTGCATGTACGTGCAACTTGTTTTCAGGGAGTTAAACTGTACAGTGTGAGTGTGTGTGTATTTAATTACAGACATTGTTTATAGTCCCCTACAGGTGTGTATGTGTAGACATTCATTTGAATTCACACACACACACGTGGTCTCTGGTTTGCTGTCACACTGCCAGTTTTCTAATTTAAACTGTATGTTTTATGAGTGATGTCACACATTTCATCACGTCAGGCTTTCTCACCAGAGTTTCTGCTGCCAGGAACGATTGGACGACGGGTTTATGATGTTGAGTCAAGAGCTGCCACCCGGCATGGGGTACTATGTCTGTTTTTGTGGCTGAAAATGTGTTTGTTTGCTATACAATCTGGTGTTCGAGACGCAGTGATGAAGCGTCTGACACACACTTTAATGGGATTTCCCGACCCGTCATCCTTCCCCAAACTAGAACACACTGAGGCAGAGGTGAATTAAAAGACGAGTAGGAGTGATGCTCAGTGAGGTGTAGGGATGGAATGAGTTAAATTGCTAACAGAGGTTTATTACCTTCTCTGAGATGTTTTTGACTTGAATCAGAACTGATAACATCACCTTTTCTATATTTTCTGCTTGGTTTGCTTAAAGCTCTGACCAATTTTTGACCACTAAAGTGCTTATAAATAAAAGTCAGCAGCATTCACAAGTTTATTATAGTCAAAACGTCTCAAACTCCTTGTAAATCAACACCTGGGTTAGGATCCCCCATCAGGGAGCTTTCATATGTCCAAGAAGCTCTGCACACCTGAAAGTCAATGTTTTTTGTTAAGTTGACTTTATTTGAACTGGTTAGCTTTAGTTTTTCTACACAACCTAATATAACTTACCTGCATCCTGGTGTTCTCATCTTCTGGGGTTTGTGTCTGAAGTTAAAATGCCTGTCGTCATTTGCATAAATATGGAAAATGAGCTCAGAGCTTCATTTAGGCTGAAGTAGCTATTCATTCAACTTTTATTTATATACATATAGTTTGGTTCCCATTGAGCCTCAAGGATTCATTTACAAACGAGACCTGTTTCAGAAAGATGAAAGTAGATAAGGAAAAGAGAAACTCGAGGGGAGGTAAAAAAAAAAAAATGAATCGTATCTCACACTATGTCCTGGCCGGAGCACAGTGTGAAAGTTGCTAAAAAAATACTTCTCACATACACAGCAACGTACTAATAACATCATAATACATTTATGCATGACGAGGCCAACAACGATGGTGAGTTGTCCGTGGACACTGCCAGAAAGTTCCATATTCCTGATAAGAGATGGCACAGTGTCTATCAGCCGGCTCAGCTCTGATACAGGTCCACAGATGTCCTTGGGAAGGGGTGGTTGGGGGAGACATAGCAGAGCTTCTTGTTCACATATCCTCCAGGAGAAATTTTAGATAATTGGCCTATTCAAGGCCAAGCGGGGATGCCAGATATCTGAGGGGTATCTGAGGCAGGCTTGAAACACAAGAGTCAGGGTGGCTTCTGGGTAATACCAGATGGCTAGGCCTCAGACTGACGAAGCCTCTTGGACGAGGGGCGAAACGTTTCTTTTTAACAAAAAAAACGAAGTCCAGATGACATGATTCAACCTTTTTTTGTTGTTATATACCTGGATGACTGAGAAAACAAACTTTGTGTTAAACTATTAGTTATTATTATTAAGCTGCAAAAGTAAAAGAAACAGATGGTACGTCAAAAACGAAACTAAAAACAGTGGGGCGAACGACCACCCCGCACCACCGCTATTGAACCCGATGTTATACCATATTCTGTGACCTGCAACAGTGCATGCAACACCGCCCCCTACGGTCACAATATGTGGTGGTCACAGAATATGGTATAACACCGGTTCGCAACGAGCTTCAAGCAGTCAGGAAGTTGATTCATTTTCTGTTTCCTTACAGTAGTTGATCCGGAAGATTCATCTTTAGTGAAATATTTCCAGATTATTGATTCATTTCTACCTGTTTGCCAAGACTGGGCCTGCTCCGCGCTATTCATCTGCTTGTAGGAATCCATTTTGTAACTCGCGCCCGGTGCAGATCACGTGACGCAATGACGTAATGATGACATAATGACGTCACCGCGAATACTCGACGTGAAATTAAAAAACTCGAGACATACTAGTAATCGATGTGTAGATTACTCAAGTAGTATGTTAAAGCCCTACTGCAGACTTAAAAAAAATACATAAAAATGAAATAATACAATAAAAATATATGTTTTTTTTTTGGTTGTGTAAGATAAATATTTTATAATTAATGATGAGTTAAGTTGTTTCTTTCAAAAACATTGTCTCTGATTGGTGACGTATTTCCACCCTGGGGGTGCAAGACCCATAGACTCTCGTTAAAAGTTGTACATGTGCAGTTAGTCCCTCTTCATTACAAGAGATAGGAAGATTCTGGGCGCACCACTCCAGTACCTTGAGTACCGGCACACTGTACAGATCGTGCTTCCGGTCCCGCCATCCCGGTACAGATTTATTTATTTTTTGCCCAGTAACAGATCGTGCAGTGACACTCATAACCAGGCTATGTATGAAATATTATTTAGCTGTCAGACAGTAGTGCATTTAAAAGAGGCGCAGCGTTAATTTTGATCAGGCAGATAGTTGGGAGGCCCGCTGCTTTCAGCGTTGAGTTTGTTGATGCCAGTCAGGGTCCTGTGTAGAAAGGAGAGGACTGGAGCAGACCACCACCTCAAGCGACGTGGAAAATTCTAACGGCAGTCATCATTAATGTGCCTTATTTACTGTATTTACACAGGTAAGGAATGAGTTAATAACGCACGCAGACGTGAACATGAGTGAGCGAACTGATGAGTCTGTGATACGTGCATGTGTGGAATGTCTTGAACATATATATTTTGGTATATATTTAATTTGGAGTTCTAGAGATCTCACTGAAAAGTGTGGAAACAAGTCTGAATGATGAAACAATTTGTGAAACAATGCACAGATTAACAACCTGCCTGTTGTTGCGGTGGATGGAAATGATAAAGCAAATAATTTTATGACACGTTTAAGCACTTTATTCATCTGACGCTCTGTTAAGTTTTAAAGTTGTTGTTTTTTTATTCTTGAGCTTTAATTTAACAATTATACTAATTACTGGATTTTAAGAATGCACAAGGATAAATTCAAAGACGCTTCTAGTACATTTCCTCCATCATCATAGGACTAATTAGTCCTGAAAAATACCATCTACTTTATGTACTCATAAAAGGTAACAAGCTTTAAACAGGTGGCAGCTTTTAATGCACTCTAAATAGAAAGTGTAGTTTTAAGTTGAGGTGAGGCTGCAGTCGTGTTTTTCATCCGAGTTGTTTTCATTTAGCCAGATATCTGTGAGCATGCATGTTAACTGAGTTATGGTAGTATAGCTTGTATTTTTAACAAAACTGTATCAGACAATATTTATTGACAAAAATAAAAGTATAAAATACAACTATTTTCTAAACAATACAAGCAACACTTCAATTTTGTCCATACATCTAGTATCAGAAATGTCTTCTTTAACAGTTTATATCTACAAGCCAAACTAGAATCACCTCCCTGTTTTTTCCAATAAAATTTAAAACAACTACCGGATGACTGATTTCCACCAGATTCCGTGAAATCATCCTTTCTCCTGCATACTCCGTTTTACCATCAGCTCAGACCACAAACTCTGCCCTCCACACCTCTGCCCCCTCTGTTCTGCACAATTTAGTGAAACCACAGCCTCATTCACATTTACGCCTCAATTGCGAGGACTCTCTTTGACTATTGGTTGACTGCAATCATTGAAAATATGTCTGCCAGTCTATTCAGATTTCAATTTATTTATAGCGCCAAGACACAACAGGTCATCGCAGGGCACTGAACAGAAACATTCTGTTAAAAGTATATATATATATATATATATATATATTTTTTTTTTTTTATATATAAAAAAATATATATACACAAGTACATAAAAAGTAAGTTAACATTATGCATCTGAGGAGCAGATTGCTTTGAATTTAACTACATCACATAACTCTCATCTTGAGCAAGCATGAAGGCGACAGTGGAAAGGAAAAACTCCCTAACGATGAAGAAACCTTTAGCAGGACCAGGCTCAGGACAAGTGGTCACCTGCTTCGACCGGCTGGGTTTGAGAGGAACAGGAAAGAGGAACAGATACACAATGGCAGGTCAAGAATCACATGTTAAGATATAAATAACTTCAAATGCAAACTATTCAATTTTAACAATTTCTTTTAAGAAATTGGGTATATTTGTCCTCCAGTAGTCTAAGCCTATAGCAGTATAACAAGCCAACCCTAACGATAGGATTTATCAAAAAGGACAATTTTAAGCCCAGTCTTAAAACTGGACAATGTGTCAGCCACATGGTTAGAAATTGGAAGTTGGTTCCACAAGAGAGGAGCCTGATAACTGAAAGATCTTCCTCCCATTCTGCTTTTGGAAGCTCTAGGAACCGCAAGTAAGCCTGCAGTCTGAGAGCGAAGTGCTCTGTTAGGAAAATATGGAACAATAAGATCTGTAAAATAAGATGGAGCTAGGTTGTTGAGAGCTTTGTAGGTTAGAAGTAGGATTTTGAATTCTATTCTGGATTTGACAGGGAGCCAATGGAGAGAAGCTAAAACTGGAGAGATATGATGTCTCTAATCTACAGTATCATCTCAGGCACGGATCAGTGCATGGTGTGTCCACTTAATTTGGACCTTTCGGAATCTACGCGAGACTAGCAAAGATTCAAGGCAGATAAAAATTAAAGTTCTGCCTGACTTAAAAAACAAATGTTGTTCATCTGAGTTTGGCTCCCTTGGCTGGCCTTGCAGTCCACTGATCAACCTGAGGAAACCAGCTGAATAAACATTGTGTCATCATTTCAGGACTCTTGGATTCTCATTGTGTTGTCCTTTGCCATTCCCCGACATCCCTCGAGAATGTTTACGGATCTCACTGGAGGGAAATGGTTGATTATTCCATCCTCCCCGAGGGCGTCCTTGGACATCCTCACCGCCCTTGTCACACACACACACCCCACCCCCCGGCGGAATGTCTGCGTCACCATGCGCTTGTATGTGCGTGGTGTTTTTTCAATATCAAGGTCTTTCTTCTCAGGCAAGAAGAAAGAATTTGATAGGATTTTTTTGCCTCCAATTCCTACATGTGTCCAGTTTCACTACTTTTTTTGTCTGTCTAAACAGTTCTCACTTATAAATGAGTCTTTGAGGCTCAATGTGATTTATCAGTCTAAATAAAGGTTGAATTGAATTGAATATTTCTCATTTTATTCTTGTTTTATGAATTATAGCATTTATAGCTCGTGCAAACATTTCAGTTATAGCTTCACTCTACAAACGTTATGATTAAAACTAAGTCCTCATCCACAAAAAGATCTCACCCAAATGAAGTTGTCCTCAAATAAAGGACAAACCAAACACACACAAACCCCATTTTGCTTTTTACACATCTCAGGGGGCCACTGTGCTCTGCTGTGTAGCAGACGGCAGAGCAGAGATCAAGAAGATCAACAGATGAAAGTGATTAGTGATGAAGAGGAAGTCATGATGAAGGTTTTTCTCATCTTGAGCCCCACAAACACATTACAGCACAGACTGGGACATGTGACAAAATATTGTCAGAGCACACTCAAAAACCTTCAGTGTGGGAATAATTGACTCAGCTGCAAAATGGACTGAAAGTTAACTGGAAAATCTAAGAAATGGTGGAGAAAAGTGACTCATGGGTTGAATCCTGGACAAATTGGTCTTAATGAGTTTAGGGCTTTTCTCCCCCCCCCGAACTTCTGATGCACGGATGCTAAAGACCAAAAAACACTCAAATGTTGTAAGTTTTTGTTTGTAATCATACATTTTAATCCGTTGATGCAGCTTCTAATAAACACTTACATTTGGCGTTTTAATAGAAGACTTTTCTGACATTAATGCTAAAGCTGTAACCGCTGATCGAAAAGGTTTCTGGGAGAAAAGAATCGACTTTCCTCGACTTTAACACCCCGGCAAACAGACGTTTACATGCACGTCTTTGTCTATTCCTGGCAGTGTGACACACACATATCTCCTCCTCTCTGCGGTTCTCTTTCTCACTTGTGTTTTAGAAGACGGAGGGCTGCATGTCCATTTTTTAACGAGGGCGACAGCCTTTGAAGTCTGTAATGATTCAAAGGATGCACTTCAACCCCCCCCCTTCACCAACCCACATGTACACACACATACAAACGCAAACTCGCACAGATGACACACTGAAAGTCTGTTGTCTTGTCCCTTTTTAAATTTTAGGCTATTGCAACATGCTTTTTTCATAAAAACAGATGAAATTGCTCCCACTATCATTCTCACTTCAACCTCCTCTTCTCACTCTCTTTTATCTCTAAAAACAAACTGCTTTCTGCTCTCGTTTCATACTAATATTAGATCGA